>NC_133589.1:1159101-1759101 GCF_964106895.1 Numenius arquata | reverse complement strand
ATCGTTAAGAACACATACGGCTGAAAGCCTTACCTAGGACTGCCTTTTGGGTGTCTTCATCCGGGTCGTCGAGATGGATGAGCAGTTCTTGGTAGAGATACTCCACCTGGGTTTCCATGGCGGGTCTCAGGGGGCTGTCCCTCAGGCATCGGAACCAGTTGGCCAAGGCGCGAGCAGCTGCCAGTCGCACGTCACACGAGGCATCGTCCAGACGCTTCAGAACTTCTGGAAAGGAGCACAAACATCACCAGACAGCGCGGTGACAGCCACGTCATCTTCTGCGTTGCAAAAAACAAAGCCTGTTTTCTCAGCACTGAAATGATTGTTGCGTCGGTGACAGAGTCCTGTCACACACAGTACATCGCTCCTAAAAGCGCACAGTGCATTCCCATTGGGTTATTATGTCGCCAAAAACATTCAAAGAAACGTACAAAATTATTTAGGCGCGATGAACGTTCTCTAGCACTCCTCCTGCACCGTGCATCTCTGCTAATGCCCTACAGAAGCACAGAGTTTACGTACTTTTCTGCTCTATAAAGCCCAGCATTTCTATCAACTATCACTGTTTTGGTGAACGACTGCGTTGCAGCCTGTGGGAACATGCAAGGTGCAAAGATACACCTTGGCAATTGGCTGCTCGTGTACTTCTCCAAAATATAAATGTTTGTTGTTAGGTTTCTACTGCGCCACATAGAAAAAGTATCCGTCATTACTGAGCTGGGAAAGTCTGATTTATTTATATCTATCTCTGAGAGCATGGATCCTGTCCCATAGCGCAGACTGGGCTCACGTTTAGCATTTCAGCCTCGTCCTGAGGAGTGTGACAGAAGAGCTCTACTTGACAGCGCCGTGCTCTAGATTAGGGTTTGCTTCCCTTTTTTTTTTTTTTTTTAATAAGTAAAAACCCAGCCCGCTCCCTGTTGGGGTCTATTTATGGTAGGATGAAGCTGTTTGCTCTTGGCGCTCTGAACCAGCGCAGGGAGAACAATGTGCCTTTGAACTGTTTACGTACAGCATCGCTCTCTGCCTCGCTGTAGGTAGAATGTTATTTCATGCAGGCAACCGAGGCAGCCACGCGGCCAAGACACGGCACCGTAGGATCCAGTGAAGTTCCATCCGGTGGCCCGACTGACACGCAGCAAGGTGGGGACGTGGTGCAGCTCTGGCCGCTGGTGGCGAGAGGCTTCCAAAGGACACCCCCTTCTCTGCCAACCCCCTGCAGTGAGACGGACCCTGCAGCTGCTAGAGCCGGAGAGAAGTGCTGCCGGAAACACCCACTCGGGTGCTGAACACCCTGATGTTCTAACACGCCTGTGTGTACTTTACACACTCCAAGCAGTCTCACTTGGACAGTTTAAGACCGTGCCTCAGTCTCTGCAGGATTACGGCATTAAATTGCCTCATACACAATGCTGCCGAGAGTATGATCTTCTGCAGCACTTTACTTTTCCCATTTCCTTAATACCTGTACAATTACTCTGGGGTAGAAATGACCCGAACAGTTAGAACACAGAAATAGCACTAGAATATGTGAATGGGAGTGAAATCAGACTGTCTGAGAAACTGAGTCTACACTAAATCTGCTCCTAATTGCACCTCAAACTATTTAAAGAGTTTTTGCTCTTTACAGGGGATTAAAGCCGGGTGACACAGTGACACGCGGCAGTTCATGTCACTCCCCAGTGCCTGTTCCTGCTCTCACTGCTGCCCGCAGCGGTGACTCTGTGGGGAGGGGAACAACACGCACAGTAATTACAGTGACTATGATGCTTCAGGTAAATAAGCATCTGTAATTCTTCAACACGGTGATCCTGATTAAAAAAAAAATTAAAAATTAAACTTTTACACTTACCTGTGTAAGTTTTGGTAAATTCTTCTTCATCAAACTGCCTCCCACAGCCTTTTAAAAGAACCCCAACAATGCGACAAGCCAGCAGTCGAGTTGTTTGAGAGTCTTCATCCATGGCAGCAATGATCTGGGGCATTAGCCCGGCTTTGACTTTTAACATCTAGAATTAACAGGAAAAGCATAGAAAACCAGCAGCTTTTCAGTCACTTTAAAACAATACGCTTATTGCCTACATCAGTTACTGTTGGGTCTGACCGATACCGGCTTGCTTAATTTAAAAAGAAAAGGTGAACTGTAGAAGTTGAACTAAAGTCTTGAAGCTCTATTTTTGCCTCTAAGCAGCCCTGGGAAATGAAAATTCCTGCTCACGAGGCTCAGTGCAGATGAGTTTTATGTAACTTATAAAAAGCTTTACGCTTCCTGGCCTTTTTATTTTTAAAAAATTGTTGGCGAGACTTTAAATACCATGGAGATGAGGACTTTGTGTGAGGACCAGTAGATGGTGCTCTTATTCTAAAGGGAAGCTTTTAAGACAAGGCTGTTGTAATACAGTGTTTTAGGGAGCTCCATAATTTGACTTTCCTATGTACTTTTCCTACACATTAATGCAAAAAAGGCATCTAGGCCCCGATTCACAAAAATTTTTAACTCGAACAATAGTCTCTGATATAAAAGGTTTTGTGTCTGTGAAACCGACCAGTGCCAGGTGTTTAAGCACTTTGTTCAATTCAGGTCTGCTATACGGACGATAAGGACTATGAGATCATTTAATAACATTTAATTCCATTTATTTTCAAAAATTGCCCTTATATTTAACATATTTCCAGTGCATCATTTCCAAATGCTACTTTTGTTAGCAAAGAGGCTTCAAAAAACCCCTCAGAATCATTTAATCCTTAATCACCACGATTTCTGTAAGTGCTCTCCTCATCAGCACTGTTCCGGGTTCTGCAGCCGCCCCCCCAGCTCCATTCCCATCCTCCTGCCCTTCCCAGGAATCTTGAGGATTTTCCCCTCAATAGATCCGTGGGCTCTGAGGCGACTGGACACTGGGGCTGCCAGTAACACAGGTACCGAGTTGCGCTGAGCGCGGTCAGGAGTTTATGCTGCAACAAAGATCTACAACCGCTGACCATGGTGAGTTCTGCAGCTCGGGCCTCTGATGAGGGTATCACCCTCCCTCCACTACTCACCTTGCCAATTAGTAATACTCAATTATAATTAATGAATTGTATTATGAAAACTTTATGTCCATCAGAAAATATCACTTACAATAAGGACTTATTCTTTTTCATAGAATCATAGAATCGTCTGGTTGGAAGGGACCTTTCAGATCATCGAGTCCAACCATCAACCCAACACTGACAAACGCACCACTGACCCACGTCCCTCGGCACCACGTCTGCCCGGCTCTTAAATCCCTCCAGGGATGGCGACTCCACCACTGCCCTGGGCAGCCTCTTCCAAGGGTTGACAGCCCTTTCATGGGAGAATTTTTTCCCAATATCCATCCTAAACCTCCCCTGGGGCAACTTGAGGCCCTTTCCTCTTGTCCCATCGCCTGTTCCTTGGGAGAAGAGACCGACCCCCCCTGGCTACACCCTCCTTTCAGGCAGTTGGAGAGCGCGAGAAGGTCCCCCCTCAGCCTCCTTTTCTCCAGGCTGAACACCCCCAGCTTGCATTTATCCCCCCTTGCATTTATTTCATCTCCCTGCCTGAGATTTCCAAGTACGTTTAACGAGAGCGGGAGAGTTTACCTCTTCTGGCGGCAGGACGTCCCGGTGGATGAGAGCCCAGAGGCAGGAGATGGCTGCGGTGCGGATGGCAGCTGCTGTCCTCCCCGCGTGCCACTGCAGGTTGGGAGCCAGGATGTCCTTTAGCACGGTCTCCAGGTAGCCAGGGAACAGCCTGCAGCCAAAAATGAGAAAGCAAAATAAAGCTTCATGAGAAAGCAAGAGAGAGACTGAGGATGTAAAAGGGAATTTTCTGTCACAGAAAGACAGGCAGAAGAGGAAAAAAAAAAGAAAAAGACTGTGTAAATAAACAAATAAATAAAATCTAATAAGCCAATGTGATTATAATGTATGTGATAAGCTTTTCACAGCTTAATTTTTCTTAATAATATTTAAACAAATGCCTCAGCCCAACCTCCCCTTGCCGTGAATGTTTCTCCCGCTTCAGACGATGCCCTGACTAGCTCTTCTTCCCTTCTTTCAGGAAGATTCTTGCACATCCAGATCCATCTTGTAACTACCACTCACTTACATGACGACTTAAGCAAGTAACCCACTGACTACAGAGAGGGATTTTAATATTGGATCCTGGAAATACGGAAACAGGGAATGCACTGGACACACAAGCTTTCAGTTAAAAAAGGACGGCATCGTTATCATCCATCTTAAGCTCAAAATCCATCAGGGCTGCAACAGCAGAGATTCTTCAGCTTCCCTGGAACCCCCGGTGAAGGGGAACGCCAGCGTTCCTCCTCCCCGCCCCGTGACAGAATGTGGGCCATGAATATACTAAATATTCTTTAAAATCACAGAATAATATGGGGTTGGAAGGGACCTCTGGAAATCTTCTAATCCAACCCCCTGCCAAAGCAGGTCCACCCAGAGCAGGTTGGTAAAATGGTAAAAATACATCTGTGTTCCTGCTAACACAGCCACATGGAACCTGAGTGAATGTTCAACATACCAGAATGCAAAGTTTAAGGATTTAGGAGTAAAAGGAAAAAACCCACAAAAACCAACTACCCCCCTATTTCTTCCTTAAGAATCCCCGTCTCAGCTTTCAAACAGTTATTCCTCTCAACTACAGCTCTTTAGTTTTTGAAAACTATCTGGATCTGCACGACATTCCCTTTAATTCCCCACAGTGGCAGCAGCAGACAGACTGCAGTGGAGGAAGTTCAGAGTTCAATTTATTTCTATTTTTTTAAATACCGAAAAATACAACAAGAAAAACGTGCTGTAGAAGATGGTGGGAAAGTCCTTCTTCTCCCAGACGTATGAACATGGACACAATTATAGGGGTTAAATAACCACCACGGTCATTACTTTTCAAGGCCCCCGTGGTGTCCTGACAGTGTGTGGAACCGGAGCCCGCTTACCCCTGAGAATTGACGCTTTCGTTCCCTTTCTGCAGCAACTGCGATAGAAGAGTGAAGAGTTTTAACCGCATCTGGGGATCTTTGTGTGGCTGAAGACACGTCTGAAGGATGAGAATAAAGTTGTTCAGGGCTTCACCTATGACAGGACCTAAAAAATGAACGTGTAAGATGTATTTCAGAGCAGTGATAAGTTCTATTTAGATGTTTAATGTGTGAGTGCGCTAAAATTTGTAATATGCTTGGTATTAAAATGGTACTAAACTTCCCAGTCCTGTGTGGAGCTGCTGATGTGTCTGTGCTCGAGGCTCCGCACAAAGCTCAGGTGTTACCGAACTAAATGAGAAATTGCACTGGGGCTGGTACCACGACACCGCTCCAACCAGCAGCACTAACGAGGCTTTTTAATTCTTTCAAGTTTTCCTGCGTGCAGCATCCACGGGAGGACGTTTGCGAGTCCCAGAGGCATGGGAAAGGGCGTGTTGGAAAGGCTCAGCTCAAAACTGGGTAACAGAATTATTGCAATATTCTCTCTCCATGTTCAAATCACGCTTATTTGCATTTTACAAGAGAATCTAAAATACAATGAATTTTAGAAGCTATTTGAAATAAAACTATTCTCCAAATTCATTCTCCAGTTTGTTAACATTTTCATACCCTACGATGAATTCTGTTTTCACCACTAAGAAAACAAACAAAAAAAACCTCCTAAGCTGTTATCCCAACATTTGAAGAAATTATTTTCCCAAAAGAGAAGGAAATTTGTGCCTTTCTGCTTGATAACGATTAATATCTGCATGGTTTTAAAGACGAACACATCCAGGTGATACGCATGCCCTATTCTGCAAGCTGCTTGCTGGAGAACGCTCTTTCTGTTCTGTATTTGCAATAAACTCTCTTCCTCTGGGAACTTCTTCAGCTTCGCATCCTCGTGCTGCACATTCCATCCATCCCCAGGCACTGGGAAAACCCTCCCAGCAACAGCCACATCACTGGCATTTCTGGGGACGAGAATATTCCTCACGCGTGGAAGGGACAGATTGAAGTAGTTAAGGTTCCAAACCAAGTTCACCAGCAGTTAATAATATCTGGAAATTTAATGTTTAAAATAATAATAAACTCCCCCCCCCAACTTTTCACTGTCTAGACTGAAGTTTGCTCCATTTCTGGGCCAACAAATAGGTCTTTATTTTCACAGCATTTATTCCAAATACACTGCTTCACGTGAGTTTGGAGACATTCAAAAGACACTACTATTAAATCAAACCGGTAACAGCAAATTCAACAGATGGAAAATAAACAAAATAAACTACGTCGCTCATTTCAGCTTAAGCATACGTTCCCCAAAACCAGGAAACACTGACAAATTCAAAGTGAGTAAACCTGATTAAATTAATTAAAAACAACATTATGTGTGGGAATGAAAAGAAAGGAAAAAACAAAGCCAAAGCAGAGCTGCTGTGTCAGACAGAAACCTCAGACAACAGCATGTTACCCGTGCTGGGCGCGAGCCAAAGCATTTGCCCAGACATTGGCTGATTTATTTCGCGTTAAGGAAAACAGAGGGACTGTCTAGAAGCCCCTCAGTCCTGGAACTGGGAGCACAAACATACAGAGAAGTTGGTCCCTCAGATCTTGTACTGAGAAAACTACTTATTCTGTCCCCAGATGAAGAAAAGAAGAAGTACTTCTGCTGGTTCCTGCACATGGGGTTGCTGGGGCTTTTTTTTGAGATTGAAAGATTAAATGCCCCACTACTAAATAAGTGGTACCTGAATGAGTTGCGATGACATCAAACTGCAGTACTTCCGGAGAATAGCAGGTCCAACCGTCAGGTGACACCGAAACCCAGTCCAGAAGCTGGATTATATGCTGTTTGTAGAGACACAGAAAACTGTCCAAGTGCTGCACTTCAGCTAATGAAGCCATTGTTTCCTCCACCTGTTAAAACAGACACAGGAAACTTTATCCTACCTGAAACAATATTAAAAAAAAAGAAAAAAAAACTTTAAAAGCTAATAATTATACTAGAAGAACAGAAGGGACACAAGAAGATTTCCATAGTTTCTACTTGAAGAATCTAGATTGATATTTAACGCCTGCCTATACTACATCCATTAACTTTAAATCAAAGAGAGACAATTGCCCCAACGGCAAAATGAAGTCATACACAGCAACGTAACAACAAATCCACGTGGAAACCCCCCCAAAACCTAACCACGTCACAAAAAGCCTCTTACTAGTTTTAAAGATGCAGTGATTTTTCTCCTTAATTTAAGAATGTTATAAAGCATTAACGCAGAGGGAATTTCTCACAGTCCCATCTAGCAGGTCCTGCTGTTCAGCTCAGGAGACCTGGCATTTCCCCTCCGCCCCTTCTTCTGGCCAGTTTTAATTACAGAAGACGCTCTCTCTTTACAGGAGCCGGGCAGGTTCATTTTGAAATTCTCAACTTCTGCTGCTGAGGAGAAGTACCAAAATTCACTGTTCCATTTGAAATACCTTCTTCCGATTTACATTTAGACTATTCCAAGCAAATACTTGTTTTGAGCTTTGTTCTATTTGACTTCTTTCGGAGCAGTTTTCTAAGTGTGTGCCTGTCAGCCCCGGGCCATAAATCCGTTCCCGGGAGCCAGGGGGAAGGACACAGAAGACCCATCGCGTTTAAGGCGTGTGTTTGAAAAATGACAACTAGGACAGGTGACAATTGTAGTGCGTGAGGATGGACCGCTCATCGATTTGATATTTAGCTTGGGGAGGAAAGAGGAGGAGAGAAATAAGGGGGTGAGATAATGTTTAGCCAAAAAGCCCATCTATTATCAGAACATCTGCAGATGTCCTGGATTTTAAAGCATTCCTGGACATTTAAACTTTGGGTTCTGGTGGGGAGGTTAAAAGGTCAACTACTGTAAAATCAGTCTGAGCTTTGTCTAAAGAGAAAAAAGTTGATTATGAAACTAGCACTTTTTAATCTCCAAACAAAACTAGTATTGTACAAGTTCTTAGCTCTTACAAATCAGATTTTAATGATTTATTCTTCTGGAGAAGTTGCCTTGATTTGTTTTAAACAGCCCAAACCCAAAGTGCTCTCAGCTCTGGAGAAACAGGAGAAGACAGACAGAGGGGACAGGCAAGGTCACGCAACACAGGATCATTTCAAACTCTACCACTCTTTGTGGACGAGCTCTTAGTTCAGGATTTCTGTGGTTTAAGCCTCATAGCAAGACAAATAATTACAGCTCTGTTTAGACAAAGTGTCTTATCAATAGTAAAAATCAGAAATGCAACGAAATATCAAACCAGCTGGTTGTTTACCTTTTCTTTAAGGTGCTGAGAGGACGGCGTTGCCATTATGGTCACCAGAACTTTCAGGAGCTGCAAGCTAATTTCTTTGCAGTCTTCCTGGCACACTTCAATCAGTGCTTGTACACAACAAAGCAACTGCTCCATATAAAAGACCTATTTTTTAATAAAAGCATAAATTTATTAGGGGTTTTTTTTAGAAAATATAACGTTTTCTTTAAGGCAAAGATATGGGAAATGACAATAATAAAATTGTATAATTGCGCCATGTAATCCTCTAAATGGGTACCATATTGATAATTTCATGTTAGTTCTTTTGATTACCTACATTTTACTTTTTATAGAATACAATATAATCCTCCTCCCACACCATTCTTTTGTATTTACCTTGTCCTGTGAAGAAAATAAATGACCCTGCTCTAAATCACACAGTTGTTCCACTGTGAATAAAACCGAAGTGCTTTGAAATGCTTACCCACACTACTGTCCCACTCCGAGGTGCAATTTGTTAATTAATAATGTATTTGTCACCACTCTTTCAAATATTATTCCACGTTTGACTATTTTGAATGGGACAATAACAGTTAAATACACAAACCAAGAAAACCTGAGCGTCTGCTTTTCTCTCAGCCAATTTATCCCATTAGATGCAATATAATTCATGTTCTTTTGATCCAACTGATACCAGCTGAAGTCAATATTGTTGTCAGTCAGTTTGTAGTATCTTCTACGATAAAGTGCATCGGATATTGCAGGAAGCCGTCAGATTACATTCAATGAACAGAATGGGCCATTGTTACAAATTTACTTCCCAAAAATAAACCAGAAGTAGGAACAGGTCAGCTATTGATGTTATTAATCTCCTGGACATGGTCAATCCTCAGCTAAAAAGTGTCTGCGCAGCATTCGCTGCTGAAAATAGTGAAGGCTTGTTTTCCAAGACCAAAGGCTGGAACAATTCCTCCCAAGGCTTCAGATGGAGGTGAATGTATCTGCTGCATCTCATGCCCCCTGGAAGTGTTAACGTTAATGCCTCATGGAAATTTTGCAGACATATTTCAGGGAAAGGGTATTTGAACAATCAGGTTATAGCGCTTCCAGTTACATGAGTCCCTCATCGTCACAGGCTTCGTGGAGATCAAGGTTAATTCCTGCATCACACGACCACAACTACACCTGGATAGCGTGGGGTAGGTGTGCAAGGGAGGGAGAGGAATGGGAGCATTTAGGGAGAATAAGGGAAAGAATAAGGCTGAGAACCACCAGTGTAAGACTGCAGCCTTTCCCAGTTATCCTTACCTCTTCCGAGCCGTGACAAACTCCAGCTTGTGACAGTGTGTTGCCAAGTTGGATCAAATGAGGCTGTAAGATCTCTCGTGGGCTCCCTCGAATCACCGCACTCAGGACCATTACAGAGGACGGCTTCGGTGTCTTCCCAAAGGCCGATGTGATTAATCTCAACCACACCTTTGGGCTCACAAACGTTCCGATCAACTCTGCTGCTTTCACACACTGAAAAAAACCACAGGGACAACTCGAGGATTTTCCTGAAAACACAGAGACCATTCAACATATTGTGGGGTTTTGCTTTTTATTGTTCCAGCTGTTATTTTAAATGCTCCAGCAGTTGCCTCGTAGGCCTTTTCCACTCACTCAGTAATGATTATAATATGCATGAAGAAATGTCCTTGCCATGTGTTCAGTAAGCACATAATAAGGCGTGTGAACCCTCTCCTCAACTTCCATGAGAAAGTAATGCGCAGAAATGAAGTGTATAACTTCCAACACAAAAAAGTCTCCAGCTCAGAACAACCAGATGTTGCAGATTTAGTGGTTTAGTGCTTTGTCCTCCAAAGGCTGTTCTGAGGAATGCTCTCAATTCACCCACCATCCCTCTATTAAAAGCAACAACAGTAAAACCCTGGAAGAGGAATTTTCGTTGTTATTGTACTCTATTTTGACGCTGACATTACAGTTCTGGTTCAGCGTGGAAGCACTGCCATGGGGGAACTGCCCACTGCTTTCAGTCTCTTATTATTTAACTGAAAAGGCTTAAATTACTACGTATTCCACATCACACTCGTGCTCCTCAATCCCATCTGAATCCCAGCTCTGAAAACTGGAAAAGGATGATACAATTAAACAGTTTGAAAATATGAATTGATGCATTTGTATGGATCAATTTATCTACTTGTTTTAACAGGGGAAAAGTGGAAAAAAAAAAAAAAAGAAAAAAAAAAGGATAAAAGACCATCTAGTCTTTTGATCTTACACATCTCTTTTGGAATTATCAGGCTGGAGAAAGACCTGCACATTTTCCAAGCTGGTGGTTGCTCTGAAATGAGCTCTACAGCAACAACCAACAGAGGAGATCATAGAATCACAGAATGGTTTGGGTTGGAAGGGACCTTAAAGCCCATCCAGTGCCACCCCCTGCCCTGGGCAGGGACACCTCCCACCAGACCAGGTTGCTCCAAGCCCCCTCCAACCTGGCCCTGAACCCCTCCAGGGATGGGGCAGCCACAGCTTCTCTGGGCAACCTGGGCCAGGCTCTCACCACCCTCACAGCAAAGAAGATCTTCCCCAGATCTCAGCTCAATCTCCCCTCTTTCAGTGTCAAACCCTTCCCCCTCCCCGATCAAGAGTCCCTCCCCAAGAGATCCTTCCCCCAAGGAAGGAGCATCACTTCTAATTATTTCAAGTTTTCTTATATATTTTATACAAGCCCTAAGGAACTTGAAAAGTTCCACAGCAGCATATTTCCTCCTTCATCCCTGGGGCATTGATTTCCCAAGGCCCGTACATCCCTTTTTGAAACAAGATCATTTATTGTGTAGAAATGAAAACAGAAGATTTTCCCTTAAAATTGTAAAAACGTTTGTATGACCTGTCTATCCCCTGCTAAATGTATCTAATATCTTCAACTACATGCGTTTATTGATGTTGTCGATCAAAGCATCAAGGGCATCAGCTGTTAGAAAAAAGGATACTCGTTATTCCTCAAAAAAAAACTTGGCAGAAAAAAAAAGGCATTTTACAATCATTAAGTATTCAAACACTGACTGTGGGTACCGCATGGAATAACCACACCTCAGTGCTCGGCTGGAATTACGGCTGGATTATGCAGCAGGGGGAGATAAGTAAATTAACTTGAAAGGGCATGACCTGCACATTTTTTTCCAATGGAATTTGTGGCCCCAAGACTTTTATACCACAATCCACTGCTTATGATTTTTAAAGAGATCATTATCAATGCTTCATGGGGTTGATGTATCAACTAAAGAGTATTTAAATAACTTTGTTGCTGGTCTTCATACCAGTAATACAAGAATACATTTATTTTAACACAGTATGTAACATGTTCACGTGCTTTTAACATCCATAAAATCCTGACCCTGATCCTTCAGTCCCGTGCAATTCCCAGTGACCCACAGGAAGGTCAGCCCTCAGACACTCCAGACCCTAAAGGACTGGGCCTTTACTCAGCGTACGGTAGATACTATAACAGAGTAAACTCACATTTTTAACCACGTCACTTTCTTCATCCAGACAGGCTTGGTACAAAGTTCTAAGCAGCAGCTCCATGTGCTGTGTGAGGTGATCCTCCGCGTGGAGCAGTAGTGTGTACAGAAGCTGCGACGCTTTCACCCTCGTGCTTTCAACCCAGTCCGTTATATCGTGACAGAGACCTGGCAGAATCTTGGAGAGGTTTCTTGACACGAGTTCCCGACAACCAAGTCCTGGTCGAGTTACTAGAAGAAAACAAACAAAGCAAACACAGCTAAAAAAAAGGAAAAATGAAAGGAAAAGTCAAGGCACATCAATCCTTAGAAAAGTTTCAAGGCTCCGAGACAAGAGCTCAGTGCCTGCTTCAGCGAGGAACAACATATTCCAAATGCCGCCGAGGAATTTACCTGCACAAGCTGCATTTCTTTAATATATATTGCAGAATTTAAACTCCACACAGCTCTCTGAAAATGTATGTATTTATTACTGGATGGTCATCTAGATTGTTTTTAAAAATGTTTACAGAAGGGGAAGAGAAAGAGAACTTTATGGATATGGGACTTTAAGAATATGGGACATTACCAGCTTTGGAAAACACAACTTAATCATTTCCCTTTAATTTTTACAGCAACACAAATTCCATTAAAAAAATAAACTGAAACACACAGACATAAAACGGTAGAAAGACTTTTGCACGCAAAATGTTGTGGTATCACTGAGTTAAACATAATTTGGAGGGAGAAGGAAAGGTAGGAGTCACAAATAGTACAGGGGACACGATTGCAGTAAAACAGACAATGTCAGTTGTGCCCTCTAAAGGCAAAGGTGAAAAGCGTATCCAGCAAATTAACAGCAGGAAGGGTACTAGGGTTTGTACATGTGCTGTGTAATAGACCAAGCAGATAAAATTGATATTATTTTAAAAACCACAGCTGTTATACAATCCCTTTGCTCAGGCCTTTTCAGGAAAAGTGGCTCACTCTGATATATCTCTTCAATCCCTGTCTGATTTTTAGATGAAATAACACATTTCAAAAGGAAGCAAAAGATTGATTATCCAGGAGCTGGGGGAATTCCCATATTAAATTTCATTCATAAAAATTTTGTGGGAAGTGGGGTTTTGTTGTTGTTGTTTTTTGTTTGTAAACAACCCCCCAAAGTGTTACAGATATTTATTTCCTGCCTCAGTAGAGGATGCAGATTTCTACAGAACTAATAAACTTACCTTCCCCAACAAATGTTTCCTATCCTGGCTGGTAATCACCACCTTTACATTTTAGCTCATGCATAAGTCACTGAGACTCAGAGAAGCAACTTGACCAATATCACAAGCGACTGTCAAGCCTCCACTTCCATACTTTACACAAAGCTGCAACAGCACTTCCCAAACAACTGCAATAAACTTTTTTAGTGGCCTTTTCTACAGGAGAATGTTTTTTCCCTTTACACTGTACATGCTTCTACAGGCAAAATCTGAGAAGTTGTTCTCTAAGAACAAGATTTATTATTGCCACTCCCAATGTTCACACACTGTTTTTGAGAAAGAAACATTATTCATTATGAGGTCTCAAAACCACAGACCGTGTGAGTACATTTTTTATTTCTGGTACAGAGTTCTCTGATAAATGCTTAAAAAGGCAAAGGCTGAGTTGTCTCAGTGTATTTTCCTGCATTGGTCTGTGTAACTACAAATGCTAAAAAGAAAACGGACTAAAGTAAATGGCCTGAAGAACATAAAAGGCTGATAGAAATGCCTGTGAAATACCTAGGGTAGGAAAAAACCAAACCAACAACAAAACTTTCAAGCATCAGGACGTGAATTGCTGCTTCTTTTGTCAATGGAGGATAACATTTGGGATTATGAAAACTGACAATGAATAGCAAAAGGTCAAATAAAGAAATCAACTTGAGACAGCAAATAGAGACTGGCATCCTATCCGACCCGAGGCCGAGTTTTGTTTAAAGAATGCGGACCATTCTTTATCAGCAGTTCCTTCGTTTCAGATGTTCAAACAGGCATTTGCCCCCGCAGCTACTCCTGTCAAAGCCTTCCCTGCTGTAAACTTTCTGCACCCGTATCCCGAGGCAAGGGCTGCTGCTGCTCCGTGAAAACCCGACAGGAGACAGGACCCTGCTCTCCCCCTGACCCAAGATCAAAGCGTGGTGGGGCTCAGACCTTGGGCTCATCAGCCTGACAGTTGGACGGGGATAGTTCAGTAAAACATACTATAAACTCACAAACAGATATTCCAGGATGTTTAATAAGTCAGAAGCAAGAGCAACAAAGTGTTAAAATACATCATTATCATATTATAAACAAAATACAAATGTGTGTGGAGGGGAAACCTAGGGGAAGGACAGACATAATAACAACTTCTGGTCTGTGGGAAGACACCACAAATTATTAGTTGAAACTAAGGAATATTACTGTCTTTGACAAGGTTTTGTATCTGTAGGATTATGTAGATGATCACCCTTTCCTCTCATTTTTCTTCTCTTTTGTCACATAAAGCCTGTCTGTTAATAGGACATACAATTTGAAGTAAAGATAAGCAGCAGGAAATTATATCTTAAAGTCACCACTGACTCGGGGCTCAAGTCTGTACCTATGGCACCCTCCAGCCTTAACTGCCTATTTCTACCAAGCAAGAGGCATGAAAAGTCAATGAAATGCAGGGTGGGACTGCGGCCCAAATTTGTGAAGCCTATTTAATTTATGAAGTCACTGATAGATGTCCCTTCCTAAAAAACCATTCCCCACACAGTAACACACACGAAACCCAACACACACCCAGAGAAAACTGAGGGAGGTAACAGAATGAGCAATATAAATAATAACAACAGTTTCAAGGGCGAGCACATAAAGCCTTCAGTGACCTTCACTACATCATGGTCATTACAAAATGACTGGAGCTGAGACACTCAACTCTGACAGTTTATATACACCAAAAAATTCTTCGTCAAAAAAAGGAATATGTTTCTGCCATCACTAGTGGAAGTGAAAGCATTCTTTACCATTTACAAACCCCTGAGGTAATATAATACATAAAATAAGAGGGGAAAAAAAAGAATTGCAAAGGATAACAGATCAACTTGACTGTCTTCAAAGCTAAACAGTTCTGTCAAACCAGTAACCATTATGAAGTGCTTCCCCTTTCAGTCAAGCATTACTGAGGAAAGCAACTTTAAAAGAAAAAAAAAAAAAAAGTCTAATTTCAAAGGAGAAAGGACTCCGGAATCCACTGTCACAGAAAGGATTTTGCTGCTGGGTATTCTGTGATGGGATTGTCAGGGAGGCACAAGTCAAGCACGAACCTGTTCTTTCACACCCAAAGAGTTTGTGTCCTGTTAAATATGAGTATAGAAATCAATAAATGACCCATTCAAACCCTTTCTCTCACCAAGCCCTATATGCATATTTTTAAGCATTAACTTTTTGAACCTGAGACAGGAAATAAGCTTCAAGCTACTGCAAACATATCGTGTTAAAGCCACCTATAAATCATACGGTGCTAAGAAGTAATCTATGCTGCATATCCTGGGGTTTTGTATACAACAAAGGAAATTCTTGTTTCTGTTCCCATGTTCTTCGTGTCCGCTGACGGATTTTAGTCAGCATCCCAGTATCTCATAAAGAACTCCGAAATCACTGCATTCCAAATTTTAATTCCACAGTAACTCTGCGGATCATTAATGCTGTGTCTAGTTCTCATTATTTAAGGACTCAGCTCCCAGGTTCTTTCATCCTGCCTTCCTTTGCGCTCACCTCTGTGCCCATTCCCCACCCGCCTGCTGGCTCACGCACAACTTTCCACTGCTCCTGCATCACTGCTGTCTCTCTTCTTCAGCATGGGCATTTTCATTTACTTTTTCTCCAAAACGCATTTCGGGATTAATGGAAAAACTGAATGTAGTCACTGAACCAACGTTTTTTTGAATTTAAATTTAACATAAATAATTTTATATACACATATATCATATATTAATTTTTATATATATATGCTACCTCTATATGTTAAATAACATTCCATCTTGTGATGAATATTACACACTCCACTCTGCTCCCATTACTGCACTGCAGCTCTTGGGCATCGTTCAAGAAGTGAAAAGCACTTTCAGTCCAACACTTACCTCCTTGGGGATAATGAGATGGTGAAACGCCAAAATCCATCTTATCCTTCAGATCTTCCTCATTCTCTTTCTCCCACTGCAAGCCTATCTTCTCCCAGTAAGTCCAAGCCAGTTTCCTAGCCATAAAATAAGAGTTTTAGACTATCATGCCCCCAGAACAAAAGCATTTTAAAGTAAGACTTCCGGAAACTCTGACTTCTTAAGTTCATCTGGAAGGATGGGAGGCATTCCTGCTGTTGAACCTACACACAGTAAGTTGAGAGCTTATGCTTCTTTTGTACTCAGTGGAGAGAGTACAGTGGACTCACCTCTTCCAAAGCATAATTCTGCTTCTGTCTACCTCTCTGTCTTCATCTCTCTCATATTTACTTGAATGTAGCATAAAAGGACAATATAACTAAAATTACTGGAGATAATGCTATCAGTTTGGGTTTAAGAAAAAAGTGCTTTTTTTTCTCCTCTGAGCAATACATCTGTGAACAGAGAAACATTTTCATGTACAACTTACGGAAAAAAAAGAGAAAAAAAAAGTGTTCTACTCACATATTTTCAGGAATTTCATCAGTAAAGCTGCCGAGTAACAAGGGGATCAGCTTGTGAAAATACGAATATCTATCCCGTAGGTGCAACAACCATTCTCCAATGACAGCTGTAACAGCGTGCCGAACCTACACGGATACAAAAAGACTATTTCAAATGTGTCAGGAAAATACCAGAAAAATTAAAAAACAATATTTGCATTCAGTATACAAGACTTGGTAAAGTACATTAATAATTTCAGAAGAAATTACAAGCAGCCAGGATTTCCTCACTCACAGCAAGCATCTTAAGTAACGCCCAAGGTATGACGCTCCCTCTTGTATTCTCACTCTGGCTTAGTCTGTCTTAGACTATGTGCTGCACAAAAGCACTACTCTGAGAGGAAGATGAGATACAGACATTACTCGGAAGACTCTTAATATCTCTCTGAGAATGTAAGAAATGTACATTTCTCTGGAATTTGAAGCTTTCCAAGCACACCTCAAGGGGACAATTTTCTCTGTTCACTATAAAGGAAGCCTAAGTTAAATAATGTGAATATACCCACTCAAAAATTAAAATATTTTAATTATGATTAAGTTGCACATTTTAAAATTACTGTCTCAATTACATCCTACAAAAGGACCAATACCGTTAGGTGTTTGTTAAGCATCTGAAAAGACCATAGAATCAAGTCACAGTGAGATCTGACAGAAGAATTTATGACAGAATTGAAGGCACCCATTAAAAGAAAAAGGTGCTTACACACTTCAACAGCCGGCAGACTTAGACAGCAGCTGAAGAGATCACCAGCCTTGGGCTTGGATAGCTTACAACCGACAAAGCCTGGATGCGACGTATTTACGTATCTTAACTGAATGAATGAATGAATGAAAGCTGAAAATTGAGAGGGAGGGAACACAAAAAAATCCCACCCCAAAACAGAATCAAAATAAAACCAGAAAAAAAAAAAAGAAAAGAAGAAAAAGCACACCTTGGGAATCTCATCAAATAATCTCTGGGCCAGATGAGACAGAACATCATCCACAGACTTTCCATTTCCAAACTGTATCACTGCTCCAGTAGCCTGAATTACATCAACACGAACTCTGTAGTGCTGGTGTGAAATTGTTTGCATTAAAGGTTTTATCAGAGACTCTGACTGCATATGGAAGTGCTCTGTTAGGGCAGAGAGACAGAAACTTCAAACATGCCTTTCTCTGTGCGGGTGACAGAACTTGAGTGGCACAATTTCTGTTAACGCTTTGAACAGCAGCCTGATAAATGTTGCTGCATTTACGTAGTGCACAGATTTACCTTTATACTACATTAGAGCTGAACACCAGGACACACGCACTCCCCTAGCCCTCTCCTCCCACTATTACCCCCATGCTGTAACTGTTCAGCGCAGAATGGCTTGGGTTGGAAGTGACCTTAAAGACCACCTAGTTCCACCCCCCTGCCATGGGCAGGGACACTTCCCACCAGACCAGGTTGCTAAAAGCATCCATCCCTGGCATGGTTCTTATCTAGCAGATGCTCCAAGGCCTGCGAGGTGCACCTCTGAGGGTGTGTGCAGCTTCTCATCTCTCTTCCTCGCTCCCAGTTGCATCCCAGTAACCTCCTACCAGTCCCCACCTCAACCCCTGTCCCCCCAGGAGGCTGCAGGCTCACATCAGCCCACCGCTCCCCCCTGTGCCCATCCCCAGGCCCCACCTGGCATGGCCTGGGCGCAGGCCACGGCGCACCTGCAACTCTCTCGCCTGACCTCGGCATATGGGTCGAGGAGGGTGGCCTGGAGGATGCGGATAACCTCGGTGAGGTAGGGGACCAGGGCGGCCCCGCAGCGCTGCAGCAGCAGGCTCAGGAGCTGGACCAGGCCGAGGCGCAGCTCCTCGCTGGGTTCGGCGCCCTGCGGCGGGCAGAGGCGCTGCGCCAGTGCCGGCAGGAGGACGGGCAGCGCCTCGCCGGGCCGGTCGCCGTGGCTGAGCCCGTGGCGGAGGAGCTGCAGGGCGAGATCCCGGCACCGCTCCGCCGAGTCCCCCGCCAGGCAGCGCGCCAGCGGCCGCACCAGCTGCGCCCCGAAAACCTCCTGCACCACTGCGCCCGAGAGCGGCCGCTCCTGCACCTCGGCCCGGATGGCCTCCAGCGCCCGCAGCCGCGCCGCCCGCCCGCCGCCGGGCTCCTGCAGACAGCTCAGGGGCCGGCTCAGGGCCTGCGCCACCTCGGCCGCCCCGGCCGCCGCCATGCTTCGGCCGTCGCCACGGAAGTGCGGCGGCGTTGCTACGGACGCGCGAGGCTTTTACGACGGCGGGCGAGTGCTTGACGGCGAGCGCTTTACGGCGAGGCGGAGGCGTGCCGAGCGTGTGGCGGGCACCGGCAGCGCGGGGGGGGCACAGCCCCCATCTCGCCGCGTCTCCGTTACTCTGAGGGGACGATCCCGATCCCGCCGTGCCTCCGCCGCCCCAGGCCTCACAGCAAAGCCCCGCGGAGGCCGGGCGGTAGTTCCGGCAGGTACGGTGGCCGCCGGCAGGAGCGGGACCCGTTACTCGAATCCCGCGGGGATAAAAAGCGGTGCAAGCCCGAGAGAAGGCCGGGGCGGCCGCAGGCGGGGGGCGGACTGGGGGGAAAGGGAAAGCGACCCGGCCCGAGCCACCGGGCCCGGCCACCACGGCCCAGCACAGCGCCGGGGGCGAGGGTCTCGCTGTGCGGAAACCGTCAGCTGTAAGGCGTTATTTGCACCGCCATTCCCTTCCGCCTTCCCTCTGGAGGGACCGGTGCTGCAGCGGCTGTAAGCCGGCGGTTTCCCTAGCACTGCTATATCGCTTTTAGCGTTCGTTTGTATTAGTTAACGTGTGTCTATATTGTGTTCGTATTGTACTTGGGTGTCTTTACACGACAACGTGGGGGTGCTGCTCTGGTGCCCGCAGTCAACACACACCAAACCAAAAGGGTCGTCAGGGTCTTTTTCTTGACTGATCTTGACTTTTTCTTGACTAAAGTGCAATAAACTACAGAACTAATTCAAATTATCCTTTTAAAATAGCCTCGTATTTACCAGCAAGGAGTTCATTCTCTTGTTGTGCTGCTCCTGCCGTGACTGCGAACCCCTGGGGTCCTCATTCGCCCTTTATTGGGTGGGAAGGGGGAGGGTGAATTCCCTGGGAGCAGAGGGGACATCAGCCTGCACTGGAGCCTTCCCTTCCCCACAGCACGCGCTGCCGCCGGGCACAGCAAAGGTGCTGCCCAGTGGCCGAGTCCCAGCTGCGACCACGCTCCTCACGGGCCTGGTAGAGAGGTGCTCCTGGGTGCGGTGCCTTCACTTTACATACCCAAGTGACCGAGGTGGCCAGCCATCCTTTCCAGCCCTCCCGAGCTGTGGGGTGCAGCAGGGATGGGGTGCAGTGGGGCTGCCACACTTCTGCTTCCACTCAGCAGCCCGTCCTTTGTGGCCAGGCCATCAGCTTTCATGGTCAGGCCACCTTTCACGGCCTGGGTGTCCTTTGTGGCCAGCCCATTCTTCTGGCCTGGCCATGTTTCATGGCCACCCATCCTTCATGGCCAGCCCAACCTTCTTGACCAGGCTGTTGTCTTTCATGGCCAGGCTGTTCTTCATGGGCAGGCCACTTTTCATCACCAGCCTGTCCTTTGTGGCCATGCCCATCCTTTGTGGCCAGCCCACCTTTCATGGCCAGCCCAACCTTTTTGACCAGGCTATTGTCCTTCATGGTCAGCCTGTCCTTTCTGGCCAGGCTACCATCCTTCATGGTCAGGCCACCTTTCATGCCCAGGCTGTACTTTATGGCGAGGCACATCTTTCATGGTCAGCCCATCCTTAGTGGTCACACCACCATCCTTCATGGCCAGGCCGCCTTTCGTGGCCAGCCCAACCTTTGTGACCAGGCTGTTGTCCCTCATGGCCAGCCTGTCCTTCATGCCCAGGCCACCTTTCATGCCCAGGCTGTCCTTTGTAGGCAGGCACATCCTTCATGGCTAGGTTGTCCTTTATGGCCAGGCCACCATCCTTCATGGCCAGGCCACCTTTCATGGCAAGTGCAACCTTCGTGACCAGGCTGTTGTCCTTTACGGCCAGGCTGTTCTTCGTGGCCAGGCTGTACTTTGTGGTGAGGCACATCCTTCAAGGCCAGGCTGTACTTCATGGCCAGCCCATCCTTCGTGGCCAGCCCTGTCCTTCATGGGTTGGCCATCCTTCATGGCCAGGCCGTCTTTCATGACCAGCCCAACCTTTTTGACCAGTCTGTTGTCCTTCATGACCAGGTTGTTCTTCATGGCCAGGCCACCTTGCAAGGTCAGCCCATCCTTCATGCATGGCCAGGCCACTATCCTTCATGGCTAGCCCAACCTTTGTGACCAGGCTATTATCCTTCATGGCCAGGCCACCTTTCAAGGCCAGCCCGCCCTCCCTGGCCAGCCTGCCCTCAGCGTGGGGGCGCGGGGCGGGCAGGCCGTGTGGAGGAGCGCGGAGCGGAGCGGAGGCGGGCGGGCAGGCCGTGCGGAGCGGCGCGGAGGGGAGCGGAGGGGAGCGGAGCGGAGGGCAGGCCGTGCGGAGCGGCGCGGAGGGGAGCGGAGCGGAGGGGAGCGGAGCTGAGCGCAGGCCGTGCGGAGCGGCGCGGAGGGGAGCGGAGCGGAGGGGAGCGGAGCGGAGCGCAGGCCGTGCGGAGCGGCGCGGAGGCCGCGCCCGCCGGTGAGTGAGGGCGGCGGGACTTCCTGCGCGGGCGGCGGCGGGGCCGCAGCCTTTGTGCGGGAGCGGGGCGGAGGGTCCCCGCGGCGCCCCGCGGCCCCGGGGCGGGCGGGCAGGCAGCGAGGGGAGGCGGCGGCCGCAGTGCGGCTACCGGCGGGGCAGCCCCTGCCTCCGCCTCCGAGGAAGGAGAGAGGAGCCGCCGCCGTTCCGCCGGCTCCAGCCACCCAGGTATTTACCGGCCTTCCCCGCCCGCCCCCCCCCGCTCCCTCCGGCGCTCCTCGGCCGCGGCGCGGAGCCCGGCGGGGGGCCGGGAACAGGGCCGGGCCGATCCGCCAGCCCGGGCCCGGGGATGCGCTGCCTCGGGCGGCCGGGGACCCTCCCGACGCTCCCCCGCCTCCCGGGGCCTCTCCCGCTCCCCGCCGCCGCGCTCGGCCTCCGCCGCCCCGGGGCTCCCCCATCCCATCCCGGGCAGGGCGGCGGGGGCCGGTGCGAGAGCCGCCCTGGCCGGTTTTGGTCTGTAGCTGGGGGGACGTAGGCCCGCTGGGGGAAATAAAGAGGAGTTTGGGGTTGTTTTCCCCCAAACTCGCCTTTGGGCGGCTCTGCCCCCTCCTCCCCATCTCCCCCGGGACCGGGAAGGGTGGGAGATGTTAAAATTTACCAAAAAATCCTTCTGTTGTAGAAAGCTGGGTTTCTGGTGACGGGGAGGGAGTCCCCAAGGGAATAGAGAAGCAGGGCTTTGCGCCATGGTTTAATAGCTGTCTGTGACGCTCATGGCCTTGTCTGATTAATGGCACCGGTATTTCCAAACGCTGACTGCCATCTAGGAGTTAAAATGCCCTTTTTGTAGTGACTCTTATGTTGATCGCACGAAGATGACACGGTTCTGCATTTCATACAACCCCGGAACACTGAAACAATCAGAATTTATAGCTCTTGAATAGGCAAGAGACAATATTAAAATGTCTTTGCTCCTCCAGCTCTCGCTGACAGAGGATTTGGGAACTGTCTCTTGTCTCTTTCTTGCACCATTTTCTTACCTATGTCTGTTTTCTGTTTACAAGCCTGAAGATGGCTGCTGCTCCTTCCTCCTGCAACGTGGAAGAAGACGAGAGCCTGAAGGGATGCGAACTCTATGTTCAGAAGCACAACATCCAACAGATTTTAAAAGAGTGCATTGTAAACCTCTGCATAGCCAAGCCCGACCGGCCCATGAAGTTCCTCAGAGAACACTTTGAAAAATTAGAAAAGGTCAGTGATTTTCAGGTGGCTTATAATTTTGGATTTTTAAACTGCAAAAAGATTGTTTAAAAAGTTTGAAATATTTTGAAACACTTTTCATTTTAAATTATCAGGCTACTGTTAAAAAAGGAGCTGTGAGAAGAAAAAACCAACCCTTTATTTGCTGATGTCTACTATAGTATTTGCTATTGTATAGAATTTGTTGTGCGTAACACCAAGATTATAATTTCTTATCAAACTGCACTTGTGAAAAATGACCCAAAGAGTTATGAGCATACTTTGTGTTATGATACGTGGTGTCCTGAGCTCTCATCTATGGGAAGAACCTGCCTGCGAGAGCCAAAGATGCTGCTCCCTGGTTATTCCAGTGCCAGGTGAGGTGGTTTTCCCTTCCCCTACAACTGAGCAAAATCAGGGAACCGGCAAGTTCTGAGAAAAAGCCCATTGAACAGTTCACTATTTAATTTTTTGCTTATCCCAGAGACCTCCAGCAAGAGACATCATACACTGTTCAAAAGCAGTGTAGAGGGGGAAACATTTGAAAACATTCCCAGACAAGTTCTTACTAAAGCCTGGGGGTGTCTGGTGGGAAGGGCCTGTTGTGTGAGCGCAGCTTTTCCCTGGAGATGGGATTTCTCCAGAAATCCAGCACTGTAATTCTGGTTCCTACAGCACTTCGCCTTCCTCGCCCGACCACCTCTGGGGGCTTTCTGGAGATGAATTGCACCGGGGAGGATTTTCTGCTGTAGGGTAATGTTTTGACTTGGTCAGTTGCATGGTAACAGTTGAAGGAAGGCTTGTAAAGAAAGAGACATCGTTTCAATAAGTTTTATCCTGTTTTTAGAAGACACTTGTCATGTATAGGTTCTCTGAAGAATCTTAATTGAATTGTGAATTTAGTAATTGCCTGTTACAGTTTTGCATGTGAATGAGCCATAGGCACGTTTGCTATCAGCTCCTTTAATTTTGGTCCTGTGTAGGGAGAGGAGTGAAAATCTTTGGCTTTAAGCACGATTTTCTAAACGAAGTCATGTGTTTTTCCACCAAAGTGTGGTGTTTTGAGGTTATTTTCTGAACTCATTAACATAGCACAGTCTGTGGAAGAGAGCAGTAGAATAACAGCGTATCTGTCAAACTCTCACGGGGGCAGTTTAGGGCTGAACTGTGGGGTATTTTTCAAGGGGTTAAAAGAGGAGTTTATGGAGAACGTGTAGAGCTTGATCCACTTAGTGTCCTGGAGCTATCTCAGAGGTGAATACAAAAAATTGTTTGGTTCATTTTGCTAACTACATCTCATAAAATCAGCTCAGAAAAGCAAGATTTATTATCATTTGCAAGATGAGACCAGGTCATAAGTGCTTTTCACCTTCTTTCTGATGACATCAGAGCGAGGTCCGTCGCCTTCAGCCTCCGTCTGCCCTCCTGGATGGAGCAGGGCCAGGGACTAACCCCTGACCCCACGGCTCTGGCTGGCCCCAGATATGATTTTTAGGTCGAAGGCGCCTGGGAGGGAGCAGGTTTGTTTTGGCAGGAGGGAGTGAAGCGGCTCAGAACAGAGCCAGGCAATGAGCTCATGGCTGGGGGCTAATACTCGGGTCCGTGGCCGGGCCATTTTTTTTATTTGACAGCGTGGACACGGCCTGAGAGGGCTGTAAAGTGAGAACATTAAAGTGTGAGAGGTTGAGGTTTGATTCCGCAGCCGTCGTTTTCAGCTGCAGAAGTGCCAAGGTCGGGAAGAAACGCCCGATACCTTTTGAAGTTTGCAGCTTATTTGCGTTCAAGTACAACATTAAAAATCCTAACTCTGAAAATAGTTCTAAGAGAACTTAAAGAGGTTATTTTTTCTGTTCACTTAATACTGGCAGGACCTGCTTGTCTTAAGATACCAGTAATTGCCAGGAATCAGCCTAAGTTTCTGTATTCTCAAGTTTGCAAATTCGTTTTCGGCTCTTCTCTGCGCTCAACGGAATGTCAGAGTGTTTTACAAAGCAAACATTCCGTTGACATTCCGTTGAGCGCAGAAAAGAGCTGAAAACGAATTTGCAAACTTGAGATTTTAAAAATTATGTAATGTTTTCTTTTGAATTATTTGTTTTACCTTTTCCTGTGACTTCATAGAACTTCTTCTTGGTGGATGGGGCGAGGAAAACCTTTCCCTCAGGGGTATTAACTGGCTTTTTTAGAGCGGGGGAAATAGATGTTAGCTAAGAAACCGTGGCATTAACAGCTGTAATTAGGTCCTGTTTACATGAGGACTAAAAAAGACGTAGCAGAAAAAACAGGGAACCCATCTTCTATTGCTTGTTCTTAACTTATGTAGAAAGTTAATTATTGAGTAGTTACAGGCAAAGCTTTGTATTTCCAGCTATACTGAGACTGCAAAACTTTTATTAGTGTCAGGCTGTTTAGTGCCGTGATTATCTGATCAAAGGTGGAGATGGCTTGCCAGGCTAAGCTAGTCTCTTGTTCCACATTAAAAAAAATTACAATAAAGAGTAGAACTAATGAAGAAAATGGCACAAAAGAAGGGGAAGCAGCGGGACCCTGCAGGAGATGCTCTGGCATTCCCCAGTACGTTGCTGAAAGGCTTTTCGCTCACCGTGAATTTCCGAGAAGCAGCTTTTCTGCCTGAGCCAAGTGGTCTTTGCTGGTGGCTCCTGGAGCCGAGCTGTCCCCTGGTCCCTTCTGTCACCGCATGCACACACGAGAAATACTGTCCCGCACGCGCTGAATTTAGGGTCTTGGATTGCAGGGGGTTGGCAGGGGGTTTATGGGCCCAGGTTGATGCTGCATCCCGTAAGGTACCATCCAAAAAGGGAGTTTTATTAAAACCTGGGCTCAACCGTCAGTAATTAAATAAAGCAAAATGAGCTTATCTGCATAGCTCCACCTGGTGCTATTGGACAGTATTGCACACAGCCCCGCTCGGAAATAAAGGCATTTATTTGCGTGACAGATTTGCTGTAAACTAACACTGAAAAGAAAGTGTGTATTAAACTACAAATTCATTCACTGTTGGTAAAATACAGTTTATTTGTTTATTTATCATAAAGAGTTTCAGAACCAAGGGTATTTCAGCATCAAAATTTCAGCTTCAGGCTTTTCTTTCTGCAACAGTAGGCTCTCCTGGTATTTACGTTTTGTCCCAACAAGAAATGTTTCACTCAGTAATTTCCACCAGAACCTGTCCAGAACAACGACATTCATTCGTATTAAGTACAGGGGATTATGCTGAGTATAACTCATTCCTTTAAGATAGGCTGGGGAGAGGTTATAGATTGGGAGGAGAATCTTATGGAGGAAAAACTATCCACAAAATGCATTGACCAAGCAGTTTGATAAAGACTAATAAGACAAATATTTGTGTATCTTTCAAAGCTCGCAGAGCAGTTGGGCAGTGGCTGCTCGGTGGCCAGAAATGTCCCCAAAGCCTGTGGGAGCGTACCTGGGCTACCGAGAGGCCGACCTCGTGGAAGCATTAATGGGGAAAGGCGATGACCCCGTACGCTGAGGACAGCGTGCTAAACTCCAGTGTTTTGTACCTCAGCCTCTCGTAGCACAGGTGCCTTGGCTGAAGGTGGACATTCAGAAGGTAAATGGGTCACTGCAGTTGAATTTATTCGTTCTTGTTTCTTTTAATTGTAGGCAACGATGGTATATTTCCTTTCCTTTCCAGTTTATTATTACTGAAGTCAGTGATGATATTCCAGTTCCACCATCCATCTCCCCCAGAAATCCCAGGAAAGATTTTTTTTCACAGCATTACTAGGTTTTTGGTCCCTTGCAACCTGGTTTGAATAGAAGTAGGATTAGATGATGTATATCTGAAATAGGGTGCTACAGTCACACAGCGGTGTTGGTTTGTAGGTTTGGGGTGTTTTAGTATGTCGTTGTGTTGGGCTGTGGCAGTGATGCTGGAGGCTTCAGTCCGTGGTGCCCATGTGGTCCCTTACGGCTGTTTCAGACTCCTGAAATTATGTGCGATGTCCGCTGAAGCCAGTAGATGTGACACAGGACCTGTGTGCTCCTCAGCTGGCAGCTGGAAGCCCAGCAAGGCCACCCAAAACAGCACTGGACTATGGCCAACTGGCTCAGACCCTATGTGTCCTACAAGTGGGGAGCATCCCCACTGACACCAGTGCAGATACTGGTGTGAAGGGAGGAACGAGGTTCTCACCGGGGCTCGCTCAAAGGCCCTTAGGCTGTTTTTTGCAGTTGTCTTCCCTGTGTTTTGTCATTTTAAGGTGGACATAATTGGGCAATATGATTGTGAATTATCTGTGCCATCCAAATAGAGAGCGAGATCGCCTGTTGTCATGACAACAAAAGATGGTGAGGTGTTTACTTGAAAGTGAGTTCTGCACAAGCGTTCACATCAAGCTGTGTCTGAAGAGGAGTGTTTGAAGAACTAGTCTTCAGAGAGCCCATTCCTCCTTTAAAATATTTGCTGTATTTGTGCAGTTTTACCCCAGGATATACGGAAGACGGCTTTTTGAAAGCTTAACCCAGGACAGAGCATACACTTTTATTTTCCAAAGGCACTCTTTAGTTCAGTAATGGAAATCCTACCAAGGCTACAAATAGCGGCGTATGGAAGAGCCGGCCAGTCAACTATCTGCTGTTTATATAAAAGGAGTTTGTAGCGAAGAGACTTCCTTTTAAAATGAATCATATGGTAACTCACTTTTATAATCCTTTAATATCTTCTTGGCTTTAAAAGGTATTTGGGTTTAAGAGCATGCTTTGTGATATTAATTTTATCTCACTGAGCTTTCTTTCGTGCATAAATCTGTGCTGGGGCAGAGGAGATATTATTTACAATTCCTTCAAAGTGCCTTTTATACAATGTGTATTGAAAAAGAAGTGTGTGTTTGATATTGAGATGGGGCAAACTTCTGCTCTTCTCTATGAATAAATATGCTGTGGATAAAAAAACTGTGTTAAAGTGTTGCATATCATTAAATAGTTACCTGCCTGCCTTCTTGTTGCGGTTACATTTTAGTATGTGTTCAGCTGCTTATTGTCCAGAAGAGTCTTCATTACCTTTCAGTTAAGCTTATGAAGAAGGTGTTGTGTCCACTTAATGTGAACAGAGAATGTTGCACTGTCAGGGAGAGGTGTAAGCTACAACAGCCAGTAATATTATTTGAAATTCTTCGGTTATAGGTTTGGTTTTGATGATTAGGTATTAAATATAATGATAATGTGTAGCACGCATACTTTAATATAAAATGTTTGTGTCTCTGCAAGTGCATAATTGTAATTAAGGAAGGCAGAGGCAGCCGGAGAGGAGTTTCACGTGGGGAAGAAGTTGATGAGAATGCTTAAATAGGACTTGCAGTTCTTACACGATGGGAAAATCTAGCTGAGTAATTTTTTACATATCCAGTGCCGCTATTTGAAATTTGAATTGGAAATGAAAAAGTTTCAGTAAGTGTAAGTTTCAGTAAGTATTTAATACATCTGAACTCAGCTTTTTCTCTGATGTTTGGTTCCAGCACCTAGCTCAACTGTCCTATGGCCCAGGAGTTGTTGTGTTGTAATCCCAACTTAAAAAAATCTACTGATCTCAGAAAGAACTTGGCACTTTCTGAGGACCTTGAAGAGTCAGATCTTTAGCCAGCCCTCTACATTTTATCTCTCTGCTTGTCTTTTAAATATTTCAGTAGTCCTCTAATCAAAACAAGAATGAGTGACTTGTTACTTTGAATTATGCATCATGGAAAATACTATTTAGTTATTTATTTCAAGTAGCAGTAATACATCGAAGATGGGTGTCAAAGGCTCCTTGGGTTAATGAGAGGGGCATTGTCAGTGATGGTGAGGAAAGAAACTGGAGCAAGACCAGAAAAGACAAGTGGCATGACTGGATTTGTCAGACATTTGTAAACATCAATGGCAAAACATAGATTAATCATCTGTTTTTCTTGCAAGCTCCAAAATTGTGAACTTGTGCCAGTTTTCTGTACCGCTCTTTTCTGGTGTCATACCTGATGAGTTCACTCTAACTCATTTCCTCCCTCAGGGACACCAACTGACTGTGTTGTTCTCCAGTGCCACATGTCTGGCACCACTGGTCCCAGCGCCTCCCTCCTCCACAGGCTCCATCTATTGCCTCGGGTTGGGAACTCTCCATGGGAATGAGCTGTGTAAGGGAGAGGCCATAGACGTGGGTGATGCAAAGGGAGTTTTCCTCCCGTGTGCTTTCCCCTGAATCCCAGGAAGCTGAAGAATAGGAGTTTGTGGGGGGCTCTGGGAAAATAAATAATGGATAATCTTGTTTGTCTCAAGTCTTTCAAAGTCAAATAATTCAGTGCATGAATTGACAAAATCTTGCAACTCTGACATCCTTTCTTGAACGTTTTCTATAGTGTTTCCTGCTCTTGTAACTGTCTCTTCAGGGATTCCCCTTCATATTTTATTCTGCGTTCCATGAGCTTGAAATTTGGAGAATAACCTTGCTATTGGCCAGCTGGTGCTGGGCCAGCCATCATTTTTCATAGTTCTCTGGAGCCTACCTTGGATCTTATTTGCTTGGACGTGGTCCCATTGATTGTAAAACTGTTATATGGCCAAAATTCTGGAGTAGGGAGCATCTTTGTTCTTTCTGGTGATAGTAACCCTGTAAAGCAGAGCAAGATGAGGAAACCTATTTAATATATCGACGTGCGACTTCTGATATGTTCTCTGTACAAGAGACAAAGATATGTACAAGCCGACTGAGAAAATAACAGCTGTGATGCTGGAGAGGGAGCAGAAGAGGCTTGTTCTTTTGCTTTCTCAGCCAGGAGTAGCTGCACAGATAATGTCTGCAGTTTATAATACGTTGATTTCCATTGTGTGTAAGAAAGGGTTGGACGGGGCAGGTACTGGAGCCATGATACCTGTACACACAGTGCAGTTCGCATCAGTCCTTCGTGCTGCTCACATTAAATTTTTAATATTCTTTCGGCAGTACACGTGTGTAAACCAACCGTCATCCAAACGTAGAAGTGAAGGGGTTGCTGAGGGTCGTAAAAGAAGAGTGAATTGAGTGCATCCAGCAAGTTACCCACAGGGGTAAGGGGTGCTTCATGGTCTCTTTTTGCCTTGCAGGAAGAATGCAAACAAATACTGGCTCGGCAGAAATCCAGTTCCCAGTCTGATTCTCACGATGATGAGATTTCCCCTCCTCCTCCCAACCCGGTGGTAAAAGCCCGACGCCGAAGAGGGGGGGTCAGCGCAGAAGTCTACACTGAGGAAGATGCTGTTTCTTACGTCAGAAAGGTAATGTGTCACCGTCTGTCCCATTCTGAGACGTACAGGACAAGATTTTCTCATAATTTGGACTCATGGCCTGAAGGATGGTGTCCTCGTGCTGGCAAAGGCATGGCTTGACCCACCTTCTTCTCACTCCGGTTCTTTTGCTGCCTCCTTGACTAAGTACTTTCCCCATCAGTGTGGCTTCAGCATGCTCTGTTCTTTCCTTTTGGAGATGTGCTGCTGAGCTGTTTCCCCTCTGACAGGGTCGGTAATTCCCAGCCATTTTCTTGATGTTCACAGACTCTGGCAGCTTCTGAGTTTTAGGACCTCACAGTTTTGGAAAGCAGCCTTTTCTACTGCTGCGTTTCCTGCTTTTTCTTCCAAAAAGTCACTTCTAGCTCAAGTTTTCTTCTAGCCCAGGTCATTTAGGTTCCCCAGACCATTCAGGCACCTGGTTCCCACATTGATTGGGTACCTGACCCATGGATTTTCAGCAGTCTGTTGACCACGCTTGGGTGATTTTACGTGACCATTGTCTTTGAAGAAATCCCAATCCCAAATAAAGTAACTTTGGGCTTCTCTTTTCTAACTGCCTTTTTAATGGGAATATCTGGCTATGTTATATCCTTGATATCTCTTAATAACTCTACATTTTTTTTTTTTAAACTGGCCAAAGCTTTCAGAGGTTATTAAAAGACAGACGTTACAATAGTGCCTGTCATGTCTGTTTAGGGAGCCAGGCTAAAATGCATTTCGTGAGGTTGACAGATGCTCCTAATGTGCTTTTGTGCACGCCTGGAGTAGCTTTAACCCAAAGAGCTTTTTCTTTATGGGAATACGTTTTGTCAGTCCCTGGTTTTTGGCAGAATACTTTTTGCCTGTGCAGTCAGATGGGCTTTTGTCATCCTCTTGTGATACAAGTTCACTGGCTGCTCTGGGGATTTCTGTCCCAAGAAACAAAGAGCGAGGAGAGCCTTTCGACCTAAAAACAAGTATGGAGGAGTATTCTTGTGGCAGTTAAATAATGCTTGCAAGTTTACAGTGAATTTTAACAGCACTGTGGTCAAGTTATTAATGCACTACACTGCTAAAAAACTTGCGTGATATTTCAAAAGCCACTTTTAAACACTTTTCTTTTTGTGCAGTTTGCAATATTCCCCTTAAAAACTTCGATGAAGAGATCGCATTTGTCTGCTCGATAAGGGCTCCATCTGACTCTTCTGAAAATAAAAGGAGATATTCCTTCCCACACCCCTGAGTAATTCTTTCATGTTTGTAATGGAACCTGAAGTTAACTTTGTTTTCTTCCTTTTCCAACAGTGATGCCAGTAAGCCCTGACAGTGGCATGGGTAGGCAAGAGCCAGACGAAGCAATACAGATCATATTCTTTGTGTTCTGTGACTGGGGCTGTTATGATTTTAATTTCCTAGGAACTGACTGGGCTTAAATAATAAAAGTTTAGGGGATGGTTTCTTGTCAGACTACAGATGCCGCACGGAATATAGAACCAGCACTGGGAGGGTTTGTGTCAGCGCTTTGTCTTCTGCTATCGGCAAATGAATCCCATGGTGAATCCTGTGGATGTGTGTTTGTGACAGCGAATTCTAGAACACAGCAATAAAGGGAGACACTGAAAGGACAAATTATGAAACTAATTGAAAAGTGTAAAAAGCAAGGCAAGGGTTGTGTTAGACTATTGCAAACAGATGGGATTTTCGATAGTAGCCAGGAGGAAGGGCTGGCTTGAATTCAGGTGTTGGATAGAAACACATGTGGGTCACAAGGCAATGTAAAGGATGCCGTGAAGGGGTGAGCTGTAGGGTGAGCAGTGCTGAAGGCAGTGCCGTGAGTTATGTCACTGGCGAGAAAATCAAAGGGGATGCAGCTTTGAGATTTGAGCAAGCACCTGGCACGGCTCCATCCTGAGGAGCACAAAGGAGGAGCTCTGCAGAGGGTTATTTCATTGCCTCATTTCTGAAACTAGAGAAAGCAGTATTTGTCAACACATCTGTCATAACATGTAGTCAACAACTAACAGAATAACACTCTTGCTGTAAAGAGGGTTATTGGCTCGAAGAGAACATTCAGGATTACTGGGAAGAGTGATGTAAGAAATGGTCAAATGATTCTTCCCGACACTGGTTTTGGTCAGCTGCCTGGTTACTGTGACACCTAAAGGATCCCTCCTGCTTTCTATGTCCCTGCCCCAACACTCTGGTCTCTGCCTTTTTCATTGCTGCAGATTTAGACTGGGAAAGGCTGGTCCACGCGATTCCCTAACCAGCCAGAAAGGTTGGAGTAGAGTGTCGTAGTGATTTGATTATCTCCCCTTTTGGCTCATCAGCCATAAGCTGAGCAGCTGGGTATTCTTCGTGGAGCAAGGGCTCGGGACTGCAATTCAGTCCAGCATCTGTTTGATAGGGTAAAAACTAAGAATAAGATACTGCCCAAATGCTTATTTTATTTAACACTGAGGAATTTAAACTTTTAGATAAATTAGATTACGTTTCACTCTGATACAAATGCACAGTTCATACATAGATGTGCTTCTAGGCTTAATTGGAGTGGTCCAGTGACTGCAGCAGTCAGTAGAAGTGATGTCTGAAGGCAGAGTTTTGCATTAGATCTTCCCAGTGCAGTATTTTCCCTTGAAATAAATCTCGATCAATTCTTCATGAGAACTAGTTCTACATCGTTTTTCCCATTTGAGATATCATTCTTCTGACTGGATGGGTAGTATCTTGCCTTTCCAGGATGAGGAAAGGAAACTTCCTAAACATCAGCACATGTAGGAACTTAAATAAGACAGATACACTATTTTTGACATATGAAAGTGTGAAAGATAAATGCCCATCATCAGACCTTTTTTGTACAGTAATTAAAACAGGCAAACAGATGTTGATCTTCAGATTGGAGTAGGGATTATTTAACACTTAAAACTTTTGCTAGACTTGATTCTGTCCTGCTGTAATGAAACTATTAAGGAAAATCACATTACTAAAGCCAGAGGACATCTTTTACAAGTCATAACCTTGTTACAAATTTCTTGTGTCTCCCCTAATCACAGTCTCTGACTGACAGAAGAAGATACTTGGCAAATACTGAGATACAGTGTTTTTACTAGTATCTTACCAAAATGCTTATGAAAATAGAAAGCCTAAGTTGCAAAAATTTTATAAAAAAACTTCACCGAATATGAAAACACACTCCTGAATTCCAACATATATTTTGAGCAAATTCATGTACAATGGGGCTTTTGCCATCTCTATTTAACAAATAAAAATTCCTCTTCATTCTCAAATGCAAGTCCTTATTGTTTTCCATGAAGCAAAGGCACAGGGGTTTGACCCAGGTGTGCCTCTCAGGAGCTCGGTTCCTTGCACCACAACGGGTGCTGAGAAGTAGGATGTAATCAACACATTTTTACCTTTTACCCAAAGAAATGTTGCTCATTCCCTAGTTTTAATAATAGGTTGCTTCTGATATTGCTTGTGGAGTAAGAAGAATTTGAGATAGGTTTTCCTCACTCCAAGATATTTGAAAGGAAACAACACAGCTGCCAGTACCTGCTAATTATAGTATTTTATGGATATCTCTCTCCCCACTCATCCCGGATCTTATATTTCTTCTCTGGTTGTCATATTGAGAACATAAATTCTTACCCTCACGTTATCAAAACTGTAATTTATTACTTTCTTAGTGGCTTTATATTATAGCCAAACCCTGTTTCAGTGTTTGAAAGCAAATTGCATCCCTTATCTTGAGTAGTGGAATTTTCTATAGATTTCAGAATCTGTGAAGAAACACACCCAGGCACGTAATGACCCTTCCTTCTTTTCTCTACAGGTTATTCCAAAGGACTATAAAACTATGACTGCTCTGGCAAAGGCCATCTCCAAGAACGTGCTCTTTGCTCATCTGGATGACAATGAACGAAGGTATGAGGTGCTTTATGATTTCAAGGAATCTATAGCTTGACCCGAGGACAAGAAATTACATTAAATTTTATCTCCGGGATCAGAGCTATTCTCACTGATGCGTTTGAGCCAGGCTGGATGCACCCTCAAACACACCGCGTTATGCAGAGGGCAAAATCACAAGCTAAAACAAGGGCAAGAACAGGTTAGAATGTATTCGGACATATTTAATATTTTCAAATCAGCTGTGCCTGGTAAACTTTACTCTAGGTTACTTAAGGAACCGGCTAAAGCGATCTCAGGAACATTTGTAGTTATTTCTGAGAACTCGGGGAAGATAGGTCAAGTGCTGGAAGAGCGGGGAAGAGAAAGCATAATGTCTATAAAGAGTTAAAGGAGAATTAGAGGTGAATTATGTTGTTATTTGAAAAACTGGAACAAACAAATTATGTGTAAACCCCTGAAAGAGACCAAGGAGTTCAGCAACAGCCAGCGTGACTTTTAGAAACTTGAAAATGTCTTCCCACGACTGAGTAGCGAGTCTTGTATCTGGGGAAGGCACAGCAGAGGCCAGACAGCTCGACTTCTGGTAACGTTTTCGACATTAATGTGTGTGAGAGTTTCACAAACAATCACGGGAAACACGTCTCCAGTGAAACCACTCTGGAGTCTGTGCAGAACTGGTCGGGTTGCCGTTACCAACGGCCCAGCGTTCTAATGGGAAGATCTATTGAAGCATTGGTCTGTTTTTCATCATTGTTGTTGTTCATGACCTCGGTGGTGGAGCAGAGTACGAGTGTTGAATTTTTAGATGACATGAAGATGGAAAGGGCTGCTGAAACGTTGGGAGACAACGTTAGAAAGCAGAGTTATGCTGACAGATTGAAGAAATGTTCTAACAAAAGTGGGATGGATTGTCACTGAGCCAAGCGCAGAGAAGTATTCTTGGGCAGAAAGAACACCTTTATAACTATAAGACTGTTTTGCAGTTTTGGTAATTCCTTGAAAAACTATGTGGAGCTTAGCGTGAATCATGGTCTGAACATTAGTCACTAATGTCAAGCTGTTTTGAAAATACTAACATTTTACTGGGGTAACTGAATGGGAGAACATGCAAGACATGACCCGGTGCTGGAAAGATTTCAGCTGAAACACGGTGTCCAGTTTGGGCAACACACTTCGAGAGTAAATAATTGGAGGAGGTTGAGGGAAGAGCGGTGGGAAGGATCACGGAGCAAGGTAATGGCACTTGGGAGGGCAGACTGGGGCTGGTCGGCCTCCAGAAGATAGGTCAGGGGGGCGCAATAATAGCTGATAATTGTGTGTGAATAGTGGCGTATGAGGAATAACCTGTGTGTGCCAAAGGGTGAAGAACAGCTGATTTAAAGCGAGGTAGGAAAGAGTCAGTCAGACACTAGAAGAGGTCTCTGACTGTTGGGTAGTTGTGGAACCTCCACCACTCGGGGCCATTAAGAAGAGATCAGACCACGGTCTGCCCGGAGTGACAGCAGCAGCGTCAGTCCTGCCCTGCAGCAGACAGTCAGGGATGTCCCCACGTCCTTTCCAGCCCCACGTCTCTCTCCCTCTGTGGTTAGAAAGGAGAAGGACTCTCTGGACATGACAGAACATCACCAGAGCAGCCCTTCGGTGGGGCTTCTCGCACGCTTTCAGGCAAAGCACGTTCCCTTGCACGTTCCAAATCGTGCTCCTTCATGCAGGCATTAACACAGTTTAATTACTCTGCAGTCCTAATTATTACGATATGGCATTAGCATGCAGATTTCTGGAGTAATTAGAAAAGGATTAACGTTGCACATTTCTTGTAGCTTTTTCACCCAGAGCAGAGAATTCTTGTACAGAACGGCTATAAATCCTAGTTGTACATGGGCGTGCTAACGTGCCCGGCACTGAAAGGACAGCTTTTCGGGCTGGAAAAGGGACATTTCAGTAACATGTTATCAAAGGAGGGGGAGAGAAAAGAACTGAAGGAAGAGTGCTTGCATTCTGCTTTTGCAGACAGAATTGCAATAAGGAATGAATTGTTCTCTGTGCATTTTACTGAGCTCACTCTTGACTTGGGGCTGTTGCCCTCGTCCGGGTTCCTTTGCCAAGCGTAGGAAAGCCAGCAGGTTGGAGGTACCTTCGCCATCACTGCTCGTTTGCATCCTGTAGATGCAGATAGGTAGTTTGGTAAAGTCATGTATGGCTTCTTTTGGGTTCTCTCTTTTGGAATGGTGGAAATGCAGGTGAGGATATTTCATTTTCTGTGCTTATTTTCCTCAGTGTTTTCCACGCTGAAGACAGCATCGTTGTTTCATTTAATTTGGTGGTTGACCGTTCGCCAAGATGTAGGAGGTGCTCAGGTGGGGGAACGCTGGACTAACAGGGCTTAATTCCTCATTTCCAATGGATGACTCTTACATTCTTCCTTCTCCTCTGAAAAGCTATTCCTGTTAATCCGTCCCGTGTCTGTGCAGTCCCCATGGCTTGTGCTGCACTTGCTGCTTGGCAGCTGCGAAGCTCCTTATGTCTGACATAACCCCTTATTTATAAAGGCAGTGTGTAGCATCTTATCTCCGTGTCACATATTCCATAGGGATGATTAATTGCAGGAGAAGTCATGCCGGAGTTAAGGTAAACAAGTATCTTTTTGCACTGGTGTCTGAAATAGTTTTGTTCAAGTCTTATTTTAGATGACATCTTTTCTTGTGCCGTGCTTAGAAAAGGGTTGCCATCCCTCCCGTGCACGGACACACTCACACACCCTGTCTCTGGTGTAAAATTATACTGAAAAGGGCAATAAAAGGGAACTGTAACTGCATCAGTATTACTGCAGAGCTAGTTATCTGCAGCTTTTGCCAAAATCCTCATTTCCAGAGTCTCTAGGGTTACACAGAGCAGTGCAGCTCTGCAGGGTGACGGGACGGTCCCCTCTTTCCTCCTGAGACGTTCCCACTGCCTTCATCAAGATCTTGATTAAACTCTGGGGTTGGGTCCTGGTTCTCTCAACGCCAGGGGCAAAATGCCCATTATCTCAAGTGGAAATGTGCTTTTAACTGTGAGAGTTGTTGTTCTCATTTGCAACATCAGGAATGTGTGGCTTTTTAATTGTGTTTCCTCACCCGTGCACCTGATGTGTATTTTCTGTGCGTCCTCCATTGCCCAGAGCTGGTCTGTTCCACGCACACTGACACCAAAACCTCCAGTTTACACGGATGTATTTGTTTGAATTGATGAGAAACTAACTGTACAAAGTTAAAGCAACACCAGGGCTTCACAAAATTAATTCCTTATTGTGTTTTAATAGCTGTAGTTTTTGTTTATGAAAATACCGCGCATCTAACAGAAGTACTGGGCTATATTACAGTTTTTTTGTGAAACACTCAGAGGTGAGGTAAATAGTGATGAGCTGTGGGGAAAAGAGGGATGTCTGCTCGGAGTAGCCTCATGTCACTGTGCAGTGATGGGGTTCCCTGCCATGGTTGGGGTGTGTGGCAAAGCCCTTTCATTTCCTTGAGGCTCATTGGATCTGCTTTGCAGTTGGGCTGGGATTTGGATGTTGTCTCATCCTGCAGGTCCCTTGGCACGTGTGCTCTAACTCCTCTCTCCTCCTTTCTCCCACCCCATGTGGTGACATATTGCCTGGTTTATGTCCACACGAGGTTTTTCCCCTTCATTCCGTGTTTCTTCCGTTCTCTACGTCCTTTGTGACTCCACTCAAAAACTCTTGGAAGAGGCTGCTGGAAGGGTTTTATTAGGTGGGCGGTGGAGCTTCTTAGTCAAGCTGAGGTGTGAGGGCAGCAAGATGTTTTGGAGAAGCATAGTTCATGCCAGTGTGCAGACCAGCAGAAGCTGTGGAGATGACCACTAAGAGGACAGTTTTCCCAGGTAGAGAGCACCCTGAAGACCTGCTGGTTCCTATCACTGGAAGATGAGTAGCCCTGTGACTATCTGGTGCTGATGTGGTGCTCACCAAAGCCTCGCGTACATACACATGATGCTGCAAAACAGCTTCTCGTGCGACAACTTTGGAAGAGCTCCTGAATAACTTCTGATCCAGAAGACAGCGCTGTGGAGGACCCAGAAGAACTAGGAATTTCTCTGCACTCTCTTCAAGCCTTGGGAGAAAACATCGGTGGAGCTGGACCTAGAGCCAGGTAAGAGGCACTCACCCTCTCTTTCATTATACGGGGGGAAACTGAAATGGCAACGTCAACTGTGAGGGATTTTTGCATTATAAACATGAATTTATTTTTATAGATGATGTTCTTTGCAACAGTTTGTCTTTAACATCAGTTGAGGGCAGGAACCATCTTGTTTCCCTGCTCTTCCTTGCATCTGTGATCCAAGAGGAAGTCCCAGCAAAAAAAAATATTAAATAAAATCCTTGATTATGGCTTTTGTACCTAATAAAAAGAACTCAAAGATGAAATGACAGACTTAGCAGAAGTGCATATTTCAGAAAGTAGATCTATCTTTGTCATGTCCCTCCAGGATGCTGGTGGCAAATTACACTTAAGAACGTTCAAGTGTTGTCGAAGGTGGTCGTTGCTGTAGATTCTAATGGCTGGATAAGGGAGAGAATTTCATTGCTGGTCTTAAAATCCTCCTGGTTCCAACGTGATCTCACGGTCCAGGTCCATTCTGAAGGCAATTAAGAGTTTGCATAAACTTTCGTCCTTCTTTTGCTGTGTGTCACTGGGGAGTTTTGCGTGTGGGAGGAAGCGGGAAGGCTGGGGGAGTGGTGCCGATGCCCTCCCCGCTGCTCTGCCCTTGGGTCAGCGGGCAGGGAGCGACTTCCATCTATGGAAAGAGAGAATTACACCCACAACTTGGCAGTATTTTACTTCCTCTCCCACTTTTGGATATCCAGCAGATTAAGGCTGGATCCATCCTCTAAGGCTTCCTAGTTGTGAAATGGTGTGTAAAGTCAAAATTGGTGACAAGGGGCTAATCTGATTGTCCCAGTCTCCTCTAACCTGGCAGCGTAGCTAATAAGAATTTTTATCGGTTCAGCTTGTAACGCTGGGGTACAAGTACATCCCCTTGCCTTTGCTCTGGTGTTGAATAGTAAAGGGGAGGGGGGAAAGGGAGAGATTATTTATTTTCCTTCTGTGGATAAAAATAAAAGCTATTTTTTTGTCATTTCGTTGGCAGGATGTTCTGTCTCTGCTGGACGGGGGCAGGCACTGCGAGGGGGGCAGCGAGAAGGTCCGGAGGTGACCTGCTGTGGGAATGGGAGTTGGACCCAGAGCTGATGATTGTCAAGGAGGAGAAGGAAGTACAACTGAAGCAAAACCAGAGGGTGAGAGAGCAGGACTGGGAGCAGCAGGAGTGTCATCCTGGCTCCAGGATGTCCCCAGAGCCCGTCTGCTCTGCCACGAGCCACGTGGGTCAGTCCCTGCTCAGAAGCTCGGTGGCCTCCTGACCACAGAAGGTGGAGTGGTTAAACATTCACCATACCTGTATGTAAATGCTATGGAAAATTTCTATGTAAAAGCTGCATAAAACTTGTTCATCAAGGAGCAAAGAGAGTAGATAAATATTTAACATGCACTTCCAGACTCCACTTGTGGCATTTTAGTTAATGTCATGATTTTTACAAGCATTTATTCTTTATTGCTAATGTACAGGCGACTGTAATGCCTGGAAAGGCTTTCAGGATACTTATGTGTATTTTATTAGTTGGATTAATAATAAATTGATCTGTTTGAACAGTACACTGATGTGAAACTGCTTTGGAAACAAGAGTCAGGAAATGGTATTTAATGCTTTTACTAAAATACTGGGTTCTAATAAAGGTGCAAAAATAGCAACAACAAGTGAACTAAACAGTAGACGAAGCTGCTGCATTTATCACAGCAACACACAGTGTTGTGTTCACCCTTGTGTGTTGCCCGCACAGCAAAGGTATGAGAATAAAGGGCAGTTTTTATTTTCTGTGCTTGTCGGGGCCAAGATACAAAGATGAAAATTGGCTCTTGTACTGGGCACGCAACCAACCAAGAGTGCTCTTCAAGCAAAGATTCTTACCCTTTTCCCAGCATCCTCCCAAACGTTGTGGGGGCAGATGCTCCTGTGATACTGTAGATAAAACCGGAGGGAAGGTGTTGTAGATACCATCATCTCGCTGTCAGCATTTCAGAACAATGTTCTACTACCTTCTTCCGAGTGTGTTTTAAGTAACCTGTGTTCCACAATTCAGGCAGTTGTAAGCCATGACTGGTGGCAAAGTGATGTCCTACAGGGACTTCCTGGGCATAAATATATGCTACTGGAAAGACAGGAGTGTCCAAATAAAGACTTCTCAGCATCGAGACACAGTAAAGTCCCTAAAATCTATTGAGGGGAAGTGAGTAATCATGTATCTGTGTGCCCTGAAGACAAAACATCAGAATTGGGCTTAAATTGTACACGATGGATGTAAACTAGACGGGTGGTAATAATTTCTAGTGGTAAGGATACTTAAATAGATTGTAGAATCTGTAATTGCTAAGAAGAGGTTAGGCAAATCCCTTTGAACAGAATTGAGTTTGTTCTCTGGACGGGAGAAGTCTCTGAGTTCCCTTTTTGTAATTCCTGGATCCTCAGTAGTAGAAAACGAGTGTATTCTTTCTCTAAACGTTTTTCTTTTCTCTTTTAAAAATCTTTTTGAAGGGTTATTATTTTGCACATCCTCTGTTTTCTCAGCTAGATGAATCTAGTTCTCCCCGTCTTCCTTTGATGACCATGTTCCTCAAACCACTGACCAGTTTTGTTGTTCTCCTCAACTTTCTCCACTTGATCCACCTCTTTCTTGTTTCTTTATATTTTTCACAGCAACAGGATATTGTTGACTCCAGCTTATTCTGTGATCAGTGGAATCACTGATCCTTTCCTGCAGAAATGCCGGCTGGGCAGTGACTCTTCACCGTGTATTTATGTCTTGGTTATTCCTCCACAAATACACTTAGATGTTGGGTATTTATTGAAAGTATATCTATTTTCTCAGACCATTTCTTCAATTTGTAATCATTTTACATCCTAACGGTGGTTTTTTAAATGCTTGCGGCTCCTTTCCGGCTAGGTATTTTCTTCCAATTCAGAAACCACACTCTTTATCCAAGTTGTTATTGACGTGGGTGCTTGTTTTCAGTACAGGCATAATCAAACATGAGAAAAGTGGTTTTCCGTAGCTAACAGATGAATTTTAGTTTCTGTCCTGTTGATCTCGTATTCAAATATTCTTGAAACTTCTAGCGATTAGTGAATTTCAAGGACATTATTATTGCTATAAGCTTTATTCACTTCTGCATAATGCCGTGTTTCATTAAGGCACTGGCTGCAGGCCAGCTGGAAAGCCTCGTGTGTGTGGAAGAAACCTAAGACGGCACCATTCAGGAGCGAGGTATTTTAGAGACGGGATGCCACAGCTATGACATATTCGTTACACATCCTGTATTTCCCTTGCATTTGTAACTTAACTCTTTTGTTAAAAAACAAACACAGATCTGGCTTCTGCCTGTGCTTCGTATGTGCCTACAGCATGCACAACAGTGCAAGAAAAATTCCCTTCCCATGATACTGCATTAGGATTTCTGTACCTCCAGGAGCCCACGTTGTGGTAAGACCGCATGCATGTTGAGGGAGGTATTTACTCTGCCTGGTGTAGGCATCTAGTTTGGGGCCTCAGTGTATGGTTTCACCACTGATTTAAGCCAAATTCTGAACTGGTACCCAAGGAGGATGTAACACAGTGATGCCAAACCTTGGCTGCAGGTTCCTGTTGCTCTGGTGGCTGCCATTGGCCAGCTCAGCCCTCTGAAAAGTGATCTCACCGCGAAGGGTTCGTTTGGAGTCAGATCAGGTCCTTCCTCCCACCTTCTACCTGGCTGCGGAAACACTTTGGCTCACAGGAGGGAGGGCAGGGCAGGACCCCCCCTTTTGCCAGCAGCAGGGGCCGAAATCAAATTAAGTGATGGCAAAACTGCACCTTAATTTCCCTTACAAAGCCAGAGGATGGAAATAGATGGTGTGAGTACCTCTATGATGAGCTGTTGTTCCTTGCCAAGAATGCTTGAAATGTAGAGCTCAGCCCCTCAGCAGACGAGAGATGGAGAGGAAGACCAAGAGATGAGAGAAATTGCACAGCGAGGGATGGCGAGGTGGGGGCAGAGGACTCTCTTGAGTCAACACTATGGTTTCCTTGTGTTGTATCAAATTGTGTCTGACAAATTTGGGGTTACAGCATTGGGGGATAAGGGAAGAGCGACTGACATCGTCTACCTGGACTTGTGTGAAGCATTGGACACTGTTCCACATGACATCCTTGTCTCTAAATTGGAGAGACACGGATTTGGTGGATGGACCACTCGGTGGGTAAGGAATGGGCTGGGTGGTTGCACTCAAAGAGTTGTGGTCAACAGCGTGATGTCCAAGTAGTGACCAGTGACGAGTGGCGTTCCTCAGGGGTCAGTATTGCACATTCTATTATCATTATTATTCATATTATCACATTCTGTGATTCTGTGATACTAGGATTTTTTGTCACCCAAGAGCTGGGTGGGTTTCTTCCCCCTCCTTATTTGGAGCAGCCCAGCGAGAGGAGGATGATGGCTTCATCCCTCCAGGGTGCACAGCAGAGCGGGCTGCATCCCATGAAGGTCTGCTGAGGCATGAGTGTCCGGCCCGTGCTGCAGCTCCAGGGGATGGTAGACCTCCAGCAGACCGTGGTAACACGAGGGCAGAGGAGGTGGATCTGTACAAGTTCTGTGTCCATGTAAGAGATTTGGTACTGATGAAGTTGGTGCAGAACCTCTCTGTGGGGGAGATTCTGATCATCAGTGGTATCAGACGATCAGCCTGTCCTTGGAATTTCAGGTGTAAGCAACCGAGAAGAGGAAACTCATCTCTCACATCACCCAAGGCATCCCAAACACAGCTTTGGATAACGCCAAGGTATTTTCCAGGTGAACTGCCTGGCGATCCAGCTTTTCTTTGTGCTTTTCTGCCTTGTTTATGGCCTCGGCTCATCGTGGTGTTTAAAAGTGGGTGTTTAACTGCGAGCTGTTCCCTTGGCTTGCTGTGGATGTCAAAGGAGCTATTCATGCAGTTAAATGGGAGCACGTTCAGCCCTGCTGAACTGGAGCTTGCCAGTGAGGAATACTACTTAAACTAGAAAAAGTTATGGATTTTGGAGACAACAGTCATCTGGCAGCGGAGATGGAAACGAAACCAGGTAGAATTGCCCAGCCATTTGGAAAATAAACGATCCAATTCTCCATTCAAGGATTAGCCATGAATGTAACGCTGACTTTATTTTCCAGTACATCCATCTCATTTATCCAAGAATTATTGTCTTTAATTACCATTGTGGTGCCTGCAGGCAGCAGTCTCTAAATTAGTTACGCGAAGTTTTACTCTCAGCAGTTGTCAGGAGATTGGATCTGCTTCGGAATCAATCCCCGACAGCTACAGACTTTCTACTGGGGATGTACTTTTTGTGATGTCAATATTTGGCCTGGTAGATAGGTTATTCTCTTAAACATAACGAAAAGCACACACATTTGGTATTTATGGATATTTTTATCTTGAGAAACAAATACTGTCAGTTCGTAGCTTTTTAGAGGTTGTGATTCACCCTCAGTGTTTTGTCAGACAGTTTATAGTCTTCGTCACAAATGCGAGTGGCGCCATTCCTAATGGGGGTTATTTTTAATTCTGCGTAAAGCAGTGGTTGACATACGGGCAGGATGTCACCCGTTCTGAAAAACGGGGTTAAAGCGGAGAAGTAATTTACATAAATCCTTTTTAGATCAAAAAAAATAGCCTGAGACAAATAGTATTCATGCATGCTCATGAAAAAATCTCCAGTCTAAACTTATCTCTCTCTATATATAAAATAGAAAAATTAAGACTACTGCTGAATTTAACAGGCCTTGTAAAATTTTTTTACCACTGCAATATATATGACCGTGCCTTTGTGTGCTTCTTTACACAACAATTAGCTGGCAGTGGTTCTGGAAATGCATTACTCAACGCTAAGGCTTTCCAGAATGAAATACAAAGGTTGACTAAAAGAACATCCACCCTCCTCGGCAAGTCTTGGTCGCCTGCGTCAGAGCAGCTGGAAGCACTGATTTGTCTTTGAGCGTGGACGAACGAGGGTTTTTTTATTTCAACTAAAGCTCTTTAAAATGATGCTTCCTTTCTTCCCCCCACCCGAAAAGGGTTGTAGGGAACCTGTCAGCAGTTATTCCTACTCCAGTAAGTCTTCATGAGGTGACTGATTCCGCAGCCCGGCACGGCTTTGGAAGGCCCCGTCTCTTGAAGTGGGAGTGCTACCGGTACCGGGACTGGAGGATCAACTGCGCGATTAAATTGCTTAGTTATGCAGTTAGAAGAGGATGTTCAAAGAGCTTAAAGGAACTAGATGTTCACGTTGATTGATATATGGTGGGAAGTGAACATTTAACTCCTAGAAGGTTCTCTTGAAAATCCCCATCTTAACGTTCTGAACGGTGGGACCTGTGCGTTTCCATTAGGAGATGACGTCTGCTTAGTAACACCATCGGGGAAGGCAGAAACCGACCTTCAAACAAAAAATAATCTATGATACTACGAGGTTTAGCAGTGGGGTTTTTTTCCTTATAGAAAGAGAGGATTCAGCTCAACCACCAGATGAGATTTCTCTGTCATTCCAGTGCACTTAGTGGAAATGGCGAGTGTGGGTTATCTGACTGTTGGGCTGCTAACTCCCTTTTAATGACAAAAAACCTGACAGACCCAAACAATGATTTAGTTCTTGTTTTACAAGTTCCTCACTAAAGACTTTGACCCGAAGTACATCGCATCTTGTGCGGTAACAGCTGGTCCATCATTGTCTTTGGAAAAAAATCGCAGTTGCTAAGATTTCCAGAAACAAAGATGGTCTTTGAATGGAGGGGAACAGCTGTAAGAGACGGACACACCATGCACTGTCAGCTGCTAAATTCACATATTCAGACTGCCCGGAGCGGGATGCTTTAACCCTTTGGCACCATCGGGTTCCTCTTCTCACTGTTTTTCTTTTTAGAAAAAGCCAGAAGAAATATATTGGGTTTTTCAATTTGCCGTTTGCTTTCAGAAATTAAAGAACAACGTCCACCCCCTCCACCTCCCCCCCCCCCAAAACTATCACTTTCTTTGTAAGGATTTTATTTGTTATACTTATTTGACTTCTGATTTATAAGCAATCTGAAGACATGCTTGTAGACAGATGAAATATGCGTTAGAAAAGTGTAACAGGCTCCTCTGTGTGGTGCATTAAATAGAAAATATAACAGTGCCCATCCAGAAAGCAGCATCAGGCGCTATTTTAAGGCACTCAGCATCTTCCCGGTTTTGTGTGTGGAGAGTATTTAGTTTATTTAGTTCAACGAAGGTGAATTGATCGTGTCTGGAAGGGAAAGGTTGGGTGATAGCAACGGTCTCTTTAATAGAGGCACGTGAGGTCCAAAAGCTGGTGGCTGGAGTTGGGCACACTCAGACTGGAAAAGTTTAGTTTTTTCTTTTAGAGTAATCAGGGAACTGATCCATGATTTAAATTAGCTCGGGATGTGGCAGATTTTCCATCGCATGAACTCTTCAGATCAAGCTTGGCTCTCCGCTCTCGCTGGTTCTTGCAGCGCTTTCTGAGCTGCTCCAGAATATTGTGGGTTTGGGTTTGTTGTTTTTTTTTTCCTCAAAGATGGCAAAACGTGATGACAGGAAAATTTATTTCCCTTAATGAGGAGTCAGCAGCGATCTCTTGCGAACACAACACTTGTGTGACTCTGGTAGGGCCTGAAAGCCAAGCTGTTAGGGCTTGGAGCCTGGCTGATTTTTGGAGGCCTGAAATAGGCACAACTTGGGTTTTTTGCTGAACTATTGTGTTAGTTCAGTTCCAAAGCACGGGATGTTATTCAGGAGCCTCTGAGCTGTTGTAGTCTGTGTGAGATGGTACCAGGAATGCTGTGGCTGCCTTCGCACCTCTCCATCAGCTCCATCCTCTCCATCCCACACATCGTGGCTCGTCTTCCCGCTGGGGGAGAGTGGGGGGCACCTGGTGAGTGGGACCCCAAGCCCCCGGCTCTGTGGGTGCAGAGGGCTCTTCGTGAGACGGTGAGACTGGTGTCTCAGCACCCAACACACTGGTTTCTTGCCCAGAGAGCCGTGCTGGCCCAAACCTGCTCCTGAGGGATTTACTTCAGTATTTCCAAGCAGCGCGTGGCACTGCCGCCTTCTAAAAACTCCTTATTGATAACATATAACTGACTTCCTTGTGCCCCATGCTCCCGGGTCCCGATCCTGTGCCATCCGAGTAACCTAGGGATGGGCAATTATCATATTTGCAGAACCAAGTGTAGTTTATTCTTCTGTCTGTGGATATGACAGCCTGGAAAACGTTGATTTGTGTCATGACCCCGGAGGATTTGAAAGTGAGTGAATGTCCGCGAGTGAAGGCTGAGAGACATAGAGTGGTTTTCCAGATGTGATCACTGAGGTAAGCAGAATAAACTGCGCAATCTAGAGCTTCTCGTTAACAGGAAAGCACTTCACTATCCTGATAGTCTGTTTTATATTGACAGTTGCTACAAGGTCCGCGTACAGCCTAGACCTCCCGACATCCCTCTCTCCATCTTCAGAAAGACCAAGTTTGCTGTCATTAAGCCAAATTCCAGCTCGAGTTTCCACATCTTTGTATTTTCCATATGTCTGATCTGTGAGATCTCTGTCATGAAAAGTCAGGGAGAAACAAGCGAAACGAAACAACAGATTTACGTATTTTCTGAATTAAATTCTGTCTTTTTTTGTTCTTTGTGTAAACCACCCATAAGAAGACTTTGCTGCTGCCTTTGAAGTGCTCGCTCTTCTCGTCCCTGACAGAGCCACGTCACGCTCTTGTGACCTGGGTGGGAATTACTTTTGAGTGTCCAGAAACAGGCCTGGGCCTCTTGGCATCCCGGTAATTCCCAGAAGAGCCGACTGACCCTTCCCCACGCAGGACTGGGTTTGCTGTGTTAAGATACCGTGGCGGTGCCCCCATCCCCAGTCCCGACAGCTTCCTCACCGCGCTTCACCCGTGTTCCTCGTCTGACTGGTTTCCGCAGCGGGGTTACCACATCCCTGCGCGGTTTCCTTTGCTTTCAGAAACTTGGTTTAAAATAGCGATTTGCCCTAAGTTGTGTTTCGTCCAAGATGATTACTCGCTGTTCCTTAGCGGCATGTCGCCTGTCAGGTCTCCTCTCTTATTTATTAAACCCTGTGCTTTGACTAGAACTGACTTCCAAGGATATGGAATTATTGTTCTATTATTAGAACCCAGGGTCTGATTCCTTGACAGGTTGACAGGAGCTTTGCAGCACTTTGCAGGAACAGCCTTCCCCAATCAAAACTGTCCTCGGCAACGTCAGTCGATTTACCCGGGTACTAAAATCCAGCTGAAATCCAGCTGCTGAATTTCAGAATTCTTCAGAGATTCCAACATCTCTCAAGTTTTCTTGGCCGTCATGTACTGTATTCATACAGGCTCATGGTCATCCGACTCCTGGCATTTTTTGGTAATAAGTAAATTGCATTTTGACTAGAAAGACAATAAACCTACTAATTTGGTGGGCCTTGGGATCTCCCCTCTGTTGCGAGTTTTTTTTCACTGGCTTCTGAGTGTTTTCATTTACCGCGCTCTTTGGCTTTGGGATTTCCTTCCTCTTCTGGTTTAGGATTTTAGCCAAATTCAGCACTTGAGATCTGATCTTCACTTTGATACGTTCAGTGTAGGCTCTTTTAACTACTTGGGCTATATATCATCCCGTCAGAAAACTTAGATTTCTTTTGCAGTGGCTTCCTATGAAAGCAGTGGCCTGACGGGTACGGTTATTGTGAATGTCAATGATGTGCCTTTCCAATAGTCTCATTTTCAAAGGATGCTTTCATGGGAAACAAGGTTAAATTGTGTGGGAACAATGGGGATTCTGCAAACAGCTCTAATAGGTAGTTCCTTTCTTCTTCCCGATGCCTAGTGTGAGAAGTCACATTAGAGCACAAGAGGTCCAGGGAGGGAAAGAAAAACGGAGAGTTATGTTGTTGTTACCCTCCAGAACCATGTTCTTCAATCCCACGGGTGAAGTGATGAACGATTCATGGGAAGGCTACCTAGAGCTTATTTCTGCTAAGACGTCTCCACATTTCTTGTTTATCCGTTTTATCTGTTTTGTTGCTTTGTCCTGGTGCCGTAGTGACACCCTCTGGCAGGGGCAGGGCACTTTCATTGCCGTTAATTGGGGAGGCATCTCCCGGGGGAGGCATCGCCGTGTCCCTGTGCTCCCTCCCTCCCGCAGCCACTTGGGCCCGAGACTGAAAATCACACACATGAAGTTAATTAACGTTGTACATGATCGTGATGGCTAACTGATACAAATTAAAAGACTGCAATAAATAGTGTTGGGCAGCTTTTTTTTTTCGATGAGCAGCTTGAAAAGTCTCCCTCCGTACTTTAAATTAATCTGTTTCCATCACCTCTAAGGCAGGGTTTTCTCTCCGGGAGCGCAGCCCCTGAGCAGAGCCCTGAGATGCTCCACCGGCTGCACGGGAGGTGACTCACCCATCCCTTCTACCTGTGACATAAAACAGCTTTTTGAGGGTGGAAAAGCTACCGTGAGTTGTCTGCCTGCTGTCAATTTTGGATTTTGCATTGGTAATGCTTTTTATTTGTGCTGATTTACACTACGGGTCACAAGATGCAAACTTCTTGAGTTTTTTTCCAGGCAGTATAATGAGAAAAAGCAGTAAGGTGTTGCGGCAGCTGGGACAGTGGAGTGGAGCAGCTGAGGCTTGGAGAAAGCTGAGGCTGGAGGTATTTAAAAGCCGGGCAGACGTAGTGCTCAGAGATATGGGTTAGTGATGGTTTTGTCAGTGTTGGGTCGATGGTTGGACTCAATGATCTGAAAGGTCCCTTCCAACCTGGAGAATTCTATGATTCTAAAGGCATTAAGATGTCTAAATCCTATTAAAATCAAAGTGTTGGAGAATAATTTGTGGTTTTTTGTCGGATCTAGATCTATGTCTCATTTGGATGAGGAATTTTTTGCATGTCTCCAAGGTGAGCTGGTGCCTGAAAGTTAGAGTGGGAGCTGCGGTGGGACGAGGGTCTGTGCTCATCGGTTTCTCAGCCTGAACTAGCCCAGACACAAGGGTTTGGCTACTGGACTCCTTCCAGCACCCCAGGGAAGCTGAAGCTGTGCTTGTTGATGGGGAGAGCTCCATGCAGAAATGGGGAATGGTGGTTCTGGGATGAGAACCTGCACAGGACTATTGCTCTGTCCTGTAGGAAGGGACGCAGCTGGGGACTCGGAGATGGGACACAGGGACTTCGCAACCTCATGGTGAAGGATGAAGGTCTGGCTCAGCTTCTGAAAGCAGCCGTGGTTGTCTCTGCCACCTGGGGTCACTGTGTTCAAGGTTATTAAAAAGGAGACGTATAAAGTAACAAAGAAAATACGAGCGGTGAAAAAACCTGCTTCCAACCTCTAACCCCTGGAGGCTAAAATTGAGATTGCTGTAAGTCTACAAATTACTCGAGATTTTTATTGTGGGTGAAAAAATGAAGCCCCGTATTTCAGTGTGTAAACAGAGTCTGCCTTAACGGGTCAGAGATTTGTGTAAAGCAAGAGATGAACTACCACAGGAAAAGCCTTATCTCTCATAGACCTTTTCTTGCTGCATTTGGTCTCAGCTCTTCTACCTGTTGGTCCACACGGTGTATTACAACTGACTTTAAAGATCTTTGTAGCAGTGTTGTTTTGTGGTTGGGAAATTTCCAGTAGTCTTGACGCTCATCTTGTTTCACACTGGAATTACTGCACGTAGCTCAGTAGCTTTTCATATTATTTACACGTGTGAGATCATAGGTGAGTCTAATGTATATTTTGAATCTGCACCCATCTTACAGAATTTCCTAAGTGTGCTGTTATTTAAACCTTTGTCTCAGCTAACCCCACATGATGTATGATGTACCTGCAGTCCTTCTTAAAAGCACTTTAGCTGAATTTTCAAGCTGGCTGGGCTTAAAGTTGTCAAAATACGTATTTATGTTAAAAGTCCTCAGAATGTGGACTCCTCGGTGTGGACGTAAGTCTTTCTGTGGATGTGCTGCATGGTGAGAGAGAGAAGGCTGGGAAAAGAGCAGCTCCAGGCGATGCAAATGGTCCTTAAACCCCATTTATAGCCCAAGCAGCATCTGCAGGGGGGCGATGCTTGGGGGCTGGATGTCCCCAGCGCTCTCGGAGAGATGTCTTTAATGCAGCTGCAGAATTGCTGCCTGGTAGGCTGAAAGAAAGTCCGAGCTACAGCAGTAAGGCCCAGAAACCCTTTTCCCACTCTTTTCTGTTCACAAATCCTTTTACAAAGACCTGTAGGTACCCAGAGAACGTATTTCTACTGCCCTACCTGGCCACTGGGTGGTCTCCGTTAGAGCTGAAGAAGGTAACGTGCATCTGTGGAGCGCACCTTTATTTTTCTCTAATATTGCTGAAACTTCTAGATAATGGGGCTATACAAGACACTTCATGAAATTCAGGCTGTTGTTTAATATGGAAAATCGGTAAATGGGTATTTTGACCCTCTTTTGTCATTACTGATGAAAAATTACATGTACAATTTACTTAATGCTGTTGTTGACATACCTGTGCGTGCAGTTAGGCAAGAAGTACTTGATTTACAGGGATAACTGAGGGAGAATAGGATGGTGGAAACAGTATTGCATATCACAGGGCTTCTTCTACAGCTCTTTGCAAATGGAAATCAGCCAGTCTTTGCAATATATACTTTGCAATATATATATATAGTCAGAATTGCCTTGCTCCTAAATATATATATATATGTAGTTAGAATTACCTTACTCCTGTGCCCTTTCAAATGGACTTCGCATCACCAGCACCGCCTCTAAATAAAATTCTTTCGCATCCTTCATAATTGCACAGTCTCTAAAGCATCTGGGAGGGCCGCATCTTAGTCCCGTTCTAATCAGTATTCTTTGGAGTAATTCATTACTTACAACATCGTGAGGTCAGAATCAGAACATCATGTTTTCATCTCGTACCGTGAGATGGCTCCTTGTGCAGGGTACCACACTGCTGTACACATAATTAGTACTATATAAAGAATATAAATTAACATGTTAGTTTCGATGGGAATGTTGATGAGGTTGGAAAGGCATCATTAATATGCTCGATGGTGCAAAATAATACTTCTGATTTTAGCTTCCTTTGCTTTTCCTTTCAGCTGGTTAAGCTAAAAATACGGCCCAGCTGCTTTCCCCGTACACACGTGGAAATGTGCGGAATGTGAATTAAGAGGGAGAATTCGCAGCCCTTTGGGTGAGAAAAGAGGAGGTTCGGTGCCGAGACCCCAGTCCCATGGCCTGGCCACCGGAGCGGGGCAGGAGGGTGGGCATGGTGGTGCCACTTGTTGCTGTAGAAACTGGGAGGACTGGGAGGACTGGTCCTCCTGGCACAGTAAAGCAGTGCGACTGCAGCAGGGTGGGATTTGTTACTGGTTGATTGGGTTGAAGACAAATTGGTAACTCCTCTTGGAGCTGCCAACTGTGCTTTGTCCTTCTCTTTGGCCAACGTTGGTTCAAGCACCATCCCTCGAAAGCACTTCTAGTCACAGAATCACAGAATGATATGGGGTTGGAAGGGACCTCTGGAGATCATCTAGTCCCATCTAGTCCAACCCCCTGCCAGAGCAGGGTCACCCAGAGCAGGTCCCACAGGAACGTGTCCAGGCGGGTTTGAATGTCTCCAGAGAAGGAGACTCCACCACCTCTCTGGGCAGCCTCTGCCAGGGCTCTGCCACCCTCAAAGTGAAGAAGTTCTTCCTCATGTTTAGATGGAACTTCCCGTGTTCCAGTTTGTGCCCGTGACCTCTTGTCCTGTCCCTGGGCACCACTGAAAAAAGACTGGCCCCATCCTCCTGACACCCACCCTTTAGTATCTATAGGCGTTGATCAGATCCCCCCTCCTCCTTCTCTTCTCCAGACTAAAAAGACCCAAGTCCCTCAGCCTTTCCTCATCAGAGAGATGTTCTAGGCCCCTCATTAACTGCTGCTGATGGACCAGAGAGAAGATTAAGGCAGCAGTAGAAGATCCTTATGGGTGAAAATCAATATTTATTAATGACATCTAACTGCGTTAAGTCTCGGGAGAGAGGAGAATCCAGCTGCAGGATCTGATCTGTAGCTTGATACCGATCTGCGCAGCAGAAAGGGTGAATGGCAGCGAAAGCAAATGACGGAAAGCTTTGGGAAGTGTATTCATATTAATAATAGTTGACTATTACAAGGTGCTCTTTGCCTGTGGTGCTTTGGGCTTTTTATTAAGAAGGGTAAGTGACCATTATGTATGCTGGACACTTTTTGGATATCCTTTGCTGTTGCGGTTGATGAATAAAATCACGAAGTGAGTATCTGATCCTGAAAGTGGATTTTTGCAAACAAGCTCTTGGACGCGGTAGGAGCTCGGCAGAGGGCGGTGGGAGCTACTGCAGCGGGAGGATCAATCGATGGCAAATTGATGGCCAAAGTAAAGGAGCTGTGGACTGGGAGCAAAACAACTGAAAATATTGGTAGGAGGGAATTAAATTGTGCTCTTAGCTAGCTCTTTTGTAAAACTAACTCAATCAGAAAGGCACTAACTAGTTTTTACAAATTCTGGGAGTGGCTTAAACTTGGCTGCCGTTCATAGTTACTGGAAGTCTCACATAAAATAGAGTATATTTCTAATGTGATTGAATTAATGTTTTCTTGTTACCAGAGTTTGCTTTTTTCTTCCCTTATTTTTGTTGATTTAACGTGCAGGAGTATAATACTGCATCAGCACAACACTGCATGGACTGCAAGTACACGACATTAAACCCAGTATATTTCCTATGATTCTATATTTTCCTAATTATCATTTTTGAAAGTTTCTGGGTTTTTCTTTTTAGTTTTATTAGTGTTTTTTCATTCTTTGCTCCTTGATTCAGCCTCTTGGTAGTAGGGTGACCCGGCTTCCCAGTCACAGAAGCATGAAAAATCACCATAATTAAAAGCCATATATTAAAGCAACTTTACAACAGTTTGCTTTTCTAAAACGCAGAGGAGATGAGGGAAGACTCACCTGTGTTTGCGCTGGGCGTTGCTTGGCAAAATCCATCTACTGCACTTGGAGATTTGGTGGTTGTAGGATGTTGCAGTTACTTTTCCTGAAAACTCAGGGTTTAACTCACAGGACGTTCTTAGTTCCTGACTTACATTATTGATTATAATTTCTGGTCAACTTGGATTCTCTTCCTACCCCCGTGTCCCTGGTACTCACAGAGATGCCCCTCTGCCTTTCTCTCTGAAATCCATCAGTTTTACACTGTGCTAATTTGCCGTTTTTCCTCTCTTCCCGGCCCTTCACGCGTTCCCGTCCGTCTCTCTCCCACTTTGCAATTCCTCATTTATTCCTGGCATCTGTTCAATTTCAGAAAAAAAATAATACAATTCTAGTCCCTGAGTCTTGAAAGGCAGTATAAATTCCATTTTTATCATCATTCGTCAATTGCGTAGAAGTTGCTTTGAAAGATGAATTTGTCGATGACTATCTGATAAGAAGCCTGAAATCTGGGCTGATCTCTTGAGTTTTGGTTCAAGGCCAGATTCTGGAAAATGATTTGAGTTCCGATTCAGGCAAAATCCCTTGAATGTATTTTTCTGGCAATATTTTCGAGAACAGCTGATCTTTCCACATTTTTTCCGTTTGGGGTTAGCAGTCTTAAGAGAGTAACCAAGATGCCACTGAAATACTGCTGTTTGCGGCTCCTTGGAAGGAACGTGGCCCATCTCCACGGTGCCATCATTTTGGCGTTTTCTTCTCATGTGTCTCAAGGCTGTGGATGACGGATAATGACATTAAGGAAGGCGAGTTGAAGTTAATTGCAAAGTGTTGCTTATTAGGTTTGAAAGAGATATAATGACGGGGCATTCTAATTTCTTAAGACACTGATTAATATAACAGCTACGGAGAAAAAACTGGCAGTGAGTGTGTTTCCAGGGAGTTTGCAGGATTGCTGGTTTATGCATTTTCTTTTACAGCCTACACAGTTGGAGATCATTCAGAATCTTACTGTTTAAGAGTAAGCCAAGTGTCTAAAATCTTGTGACCATATTTAGGGATGGATGAAATGTTTTGGTTAAAATAGCTCACACTCCCCTACACATGCCCGTATTTCTGTCCGGTCTCCAGAGCGGGGAGAGGAGGAAGCAGGGAGACCTCAGACATCTCCTTCGCCTTTCTTTTGATCCATCAGCTGGGTGTTAATGATCTCACGCTGATTATTCCACTGCCCAAGCGCTGCCTTCCCTCCTGAGCTGGGCTGAATCACCCAGTGCCTTTCCCCAGTTGCTGGATTCACCCACAACTCTATTTTGGTTCGATCATCCCATTAGTTGAAGCTGGAGAAACACTTTGTGGCACCGGTTTGTTCCGCAGCTCATCCAGCAGGATGCTGGGCTGTGCCAGGTAGGGCTGTCTCCTGGCCAGGGTGGAAGAATAGGGGGGAAATTCAGAAGAATTGGGAACGATAGCATTGCCTGGGGCTCACACCTTTTATCTGCTACTGACCTTTCCCAGTTACTGTCATTCCCTGTCCCTCCATTTGGATAAAGGTGATCTCTGGTAGGAGTGTGGAAATACGGAGAGGGCTAGTGCAGTTTAAAAATAACATTTATTAGCAGGTAGATTGAAGGGTGTTTGGTGGAACAGGGAGAAAGGCAGACCCAAGCTGCATCTGTAATAATGACATTCTTACAGTGGTCTCAGACAGTCTGTTCCCAGTACGTACTGGGACCATTCCCCGTGGCTGTGCCAGGAGAGGGACTCCACACAACTCCTGCTCATCCAGCACAATGCGTGCGATTCCCCGGCTCCAATTGAAATCTGGAGGATGCTCAAAAAGCCCCGAAGCAGGCAAAACTAAACCTGTAGGAGATGGGTTTCTGAGAGCTACCAGTGGCAAAATGGAAGGCTGTTTTTGGAGAACAAGATGTCTCGTCCCTGACCCCGTCGCCTGCCGTGCGAGCCAGGGGAGAGCGGCGATGCCAATCCAACAGGCAGGCTCCCCAGATGTCCCGGGCTCTGCTTTATATCCACTCAGGCTAAAGGTTGTTTATAAAGGCGAGACGTTATTGTTTGGAGTGTTTGGCAGTGCCTCTCCTCTTTTAAAACGTTGAGAGGAACAAATCTGATGAGGTTTCCAGCTCTTTGGTCGGGGTTGGAGGAGCGGGCGGTCAGGAGTCGGTGTGCTGTCCGACAGCCGTCCCGCACTTGTTGTGCTCCTCCTTGCCCTGCCTGGAAACGGCTTTTTGCTTGTCCTTGGCAATACAGCCTGAAAGGGCTCTCCTGAATCACGGAGTTCAGCCGTCTAATCCTGCGGAAAACCATGTCATCTGATCCCTCAGATAACCTAAAGGAAGATATTTTTATTTTCTCCAGTTTATGGGAGAAAATACAGTTGTTGGAAAGCTGCTCCGTAACACTACTGTTCCCATGGCAAGAGAACATCTCATTTCCAGACTAAATGTTTATGTATGTTGATTTTTTCGTGCCCTCATTGTCCATTAGTTAAAATAACTTTTTCAACTCTGATGTTCACCCTTACCCTTGCCTCTCATCTCTATGTGTTTATAAATGTCTGTTCTTTACTTTTTCTGCTGTGATTCAAACTCTTTTCTTTCTTTATAAGAGATGGGCTCTCCCTTACACTTACCACCCCAGAATACCTTTTTTTTTAAAGCTTTTTGAATCAAATGCGTCTTGTTTCTTTTCCACGTTGGAAGGTTGATGAGAGTCGTGCACAATATTGTAGTGATATTATTTACAGAAGTGCTTTTTACAGTGGCATTAACGTTTCCCTGCTCACTCGGAAGCAACCCAGCTTATACCGATACAGGGTGGGGTGGCTTTCTTTTTCCCAGCCAAGGGTAAAAAGGGTAACTTACAGTTATCCAGTGATTTAATAAATTCAGATTAAAGTAGAAATAGCTGCTGTGACTTCAACGTGCATGGCCTTTCATGTTAGATCACTGAATTTCATTCCAATTTTATTACTTCAGTCATCAAAAGCATCCATTTTTCCCTGTGATGCTCTGTGCGATGCCTCCGAACGCAGCATCTCTGCTTCTCATGACGGGGCCCTGAAATTACTTATTTATTCTTACTGAAATTACCTCTGGGCTTGTTCCTCCTCTTCCAATATCAACTGTTGTTAATCCACCTTAAATTATTACCTTAAACACATTTTGGGTCTTCTTCCTAATCAACTTTTCCATTTTAACTGGCAGTTTACCTCGTAGCACTGAACATGCTGTGAAGAAGGGATGGATGTATTTTGTGCAGAATATCAGTTATCAAATAAAGGGAGAAGGCAGATATTGCAGAGTGTCTCGTTTTCCAGTTATCTCTATGACTTCCCTTATTCTTGCCTTCAAAATTTGTTTTTCAGCCTTGCATTGCCGAGGTTGGGCTGATGCTGAATCTGGGGCTGCGCGGGTTTCCTTGGGGTGATCAATCCACAGCCACCAAAGACGATGAACAAAGCGCCTTCTAGTTCACTCTTTTCTGAGTTGATTGATAAAAGCTCAGAGATTCCCGCTCCAGTCCCCATTTCACATCAGGAAAACCTGACCTTCCTGAGCCTTTCGGAATAAGGATTTCGGGCTGTGGGATGTCCAATAGATCTAGTTTTCAGCTGCATGAGAACTAACTACTGGGTATCTCCCCCTCAAAATGCTAGCGAAGTAGACAGTATTTTTAGAAATCTCGATTTCTAATTAAAAAAAAATCAACCCAAAGGAGGTTTATGCCTCTCCATTTTTCCTCCCAGCAGGTCACTGAGTCTCTGCTTCTCCTAAAATCTCATCCAAAACTTTCCCCGTTATTTCCTCATCATTCTGCAGGCTGTGAAATAATTACCATATAAAATGTTTCACCATATAAATGAGCTCAGTATATAAAATATATATTGTATTGCAGTAAGAATCCGTAGTGGGCTCTTCACAGTAGCCAAAAGAACTTCAATTGTAAGGGAAATTTTTTGGCGCTATTTCAGAGTGAAAGTGACATTAAATGTAAATATTTTGAATGTTGTAATTGTTATTGCTGTTCACTTTTACGAGCATCCTCATGGGGTAAAGTAGTTTGTGAGAAACAAGATCTGCCTGTTGTGGACTCAGCTTCTGCTCGGAGGAGACCGCGGCCCTTTGCTGAGCATTTCAGAGTCGGGCTTTAGTAATTGAGTCTGTTTTGGCGTTATATTGTCCTGAACAGACTGTCCTGAAATTATCAGTTCTTCTGAAAACCCATAAATGTGAATTTTTGGCATCTAATTTTGAAAATCTTGGCTATAAGTTTTATGCAGCGATTCTGTCTGTCGAGAGAACAGAACTTAACCTGAGATCCCACAGAATTGCAGGATGGTTTGTGTTAGAAGGGACCTTAAAGACCACCCGGTCCCACCCCCTGCCCTGAGCAGGGACACCTCCCACTAGACCAGGTTGCTCAAAATACAAAGATATTTTGTCTTTTGCTTGTCAGGTTTTTATCTTCCTTCCATCTTCCCATTTTTGTATAGCTGAAAAATCACTTTTCCCTCCTTTGCAAGCTAAGAAATAAATCCTGCTTACGAGTTCAGCCATTCAGCCATTCCTTGAATTACTAAGAACGTTAATAAAATTTAATGAAATACAAAGTGTTCATATTAATGAGACTTCAGAGGCTTCTAAAATATTCAGAGCAATAATGTTTCATGGATTATTTTGGAGTACTCTCTGCAGGGGCCAACTGGGATCCGATCACTGACACCTGGGGCTCTAGTGTAGCCTTTGGAAACCCGCGTCAAAATAAACCACGGCGCTTTGAGAGACCAAAACTCCAGCAGGAAACAGGGGCAGAGCTATACACCCCCCCCAACACCAACGGCATCGGAGAGGCCATTAAAACAAATGATATAAATGAGGCTGTAAGGCCTGCGAGGTGATTAATGCCTGCGGTGACAAGTTGGAGGCACAGGAGGAGATTAAAGATGAAGTTAAAGGTAACAGCACGAACAGGCATCTTCCTGCCCCGCGCTTCTAATTGCTCTTCCTTCCTGCAGACCCAGTGACCAGCACCGCCTGCCTTCCTCCCGCAGACTGGTCAGACTGGGAGAGGAATGCGATTTTTTTTGGAGAACTTTGTTCTCTCTTGTCTTCCTTTTTTCTTCTTTCTTTTTTTTTTTTCTTTTTTTTTTTCTTTTTTTCCTTCCTTTTTTTTCTTCTTTTCTTTTTTTTTTTTCTTTTCTTTTCGTATAGTTGAATAGTTTCTTTTTTTTTTTTCTTTTCCCTGTTCTGCCATCCACTGGGTGCACAGCAAAAAAATCAGCAGTCCCGTGGAAGCTGTCCCTGTTGGCTTTAGGCAGTGTCCTGCATCGGGACATAAGTGGTCCTGATATTCCCAGCTGGGAATATGTTGGTCCAAACCAGGCTCCAGCTGCCCAAACTGGTACAGTTTGCGAAGGGGAGGCCACCAGCAGGCACAGGAAAGGACTGCAGATTTCTCTCACTCGACTTTCCAAAACAATTGTTCAAAGAACAAGAAAAACCTGGAGCATAAAACGCGCCCAGGCTCCCGGAGCATTGAGGCTCAGCGGTAGTGTATCCTCTGCCTTATTTGCAGAAGGTTTTAACACTTGACCTGAAAAGTCAACAAAAGAATCACCATCTCCCATCTTAATAAATTAAGTTCTATCTTCTCTAATCACTTCCTACAAACACACAAAGTCATCTGTTTCCTTTTGGCTTAGATCTTGTATGCTGTTTGGAGGAAGAAGGTCTACTTTTGTCAGCACTCCTGTTAAATTTATTTGCTTTTCTAGTTCAAGGAAAAAGCCTATAACTCTGAAAGTCATCCAGTGCTTTTATTTATTTATTTATTTTGCTCAGTTTGATTGATATGTCTTTCTTCTGAGCTCAGACAAAACTGACCACAGCTACAATAAAAGTGCCTCTTGTTAAAAGCGCTTCCAGAAGATCCATGTGTTCCCCTCCTGCATTTGCCTTGTCTGGGAAGAAACTTGACCTTAGATGAAGGTGGGTTGGATTCTGAAGTGCTCCAGCAGAAACGTTCTGGCTGATAAGTCCAGAGCTAAACAATTATTCAGACTCCTTTCCTGTATCATAGAATCACAGGATGGTTTGGGTTGGAAGGGACCTTAAAGCCCATCCATTCCCACCCCCTGCCCTGGGCAGGGACACCTTCCACTAGACCAGGTTGCTCCAAGCCGCGTCCAACCTGGCCTTGAACCGCTCCAGAGATGGGGTATCGTATATAACTCTGGTTCTTGCGTTACAAGCCTGGGTTCTCAAGGTAAGGTGGAAATAGGGCAGCAAATTTACACGTAAGGTCCTGACTTCACTTTTTGTCTCTGAAACCTCTCCTACAGCTCATGGGGCCAAGGAAGGCACCTGGAGAAGCAGAAATGTCACCCTGAGATACCATCAGTGCCGACATGCGCAAATAGCTCTATCTAACACTCGTTGTTTGGTTCTTTCCAGCAAAATTAAGAAATTGCTGTAAAAAATTCTGTTGATGATCATTCTTCCAAATAATCTGGGTAAATATCTGTAGATAGACTTGTGTCTGTGAATGTATATATACATTTATATTTATTTATTTCATGTTTCATAGGCCACCAAGATTTATTGTCCTTGGTAGTAAATATTAACCTTGGATTTATCTCAGTCAATGTTTACCTCTTAGGCCAATAAATCTTGAGGTTCACCTTAACAGAAGTCAATATCTGCTTAGTGTTCAGCTCCATCATTAATATAAATATTTTAGTAACCTTTGCATGTATCAGTCTATTTTTTAAAGCCAATGTTACAAATCCTGTGGCACATCAGTAGGTTATTTTTCAGGTCTGTTTATGCGTTTAAGATTTTTTTCAATAACCTCTGATATTGCTGTCGGGGTGTTGCAGGAAGCGTGCAGTGGGGTTTTTGGGGAGAATCTGCGGATGGTGAGTGCAGGTGGGTGGTTCAGAGACCAGGGACCTGGCTTGGTTCATCCTGCATTTACCTACTAGAAGGACATAAGCGTTGTTGCTTATGGTCTTTTTTCCAGACTTTCTTTGTACGAGCAAACCTTTGGGAGATGAAGTGTTTGCTTTCCTGCGTCCGTCACTGAGCTGAGGGTCAGCAGGGACCTTTAGGCCACCTGGGCTGGCCTTCTTATCTCCTGCCGTCTTTGTCTCCTATTGAAGAAACACTTTCCTCCTCCCCTCTCTTTTGACCCTCACTGAGGTGAAATTTCTCTGCAGTGTTCCTATCAAAGTTTAGTTTTTAAATGGCGTTTGATTTGGTGGGGTAACATCTCAGCCTAGATTCCCACTGAAGTGTCCCTGAGGCCGGAGCGTGGCTTTGTGGGTCCCTCCAGGCGTTGCCCGTCCCTGCCCGTCTACTCAGACATGAGCATCCCGTCTAAATGTTATCTCCAGCCCTTCACTCATGAGGGTGGTCCCTCCTGATGTCCTCCCCCTAAAAAATGAGCTGCAAAGTGGGCTTTAAATGCCCGAGCCTTTCCTCCCCCTCGTCTGGCCACAGGAAGATGGAAAGGAAGGATAGGAGGTGGGTCCACAAGTTGTGAAACCCTCTCTTTAAAATAAAGCAGCCCGGAGGCAAGATTTTTATGGGATCCAGGGCACTTAATTCAGGCACTGAGCTCAGATTTTCCCTTGTTACAATTATTACTACATTGCAAAGCACATAAATAATGCTCATGATTACAAGGCACTTCACCAGCACAGATAAGAGAGATGTTCTTCATCCCAGAAGAACATCCATCCCATTCTCACTCCAAATCCCCGATTCTACCCACCCCTTTTTCATTAAATTACTCCTTTAATTTCAAGTGTGAGTGCTGACTGCTCGCGCGGATGAAAGCTGGCGGGGTTAAACCCTTGGTGAGCCTATAGAAAATGGAGAGTTCTCTATTCTTCATTATAAAGGTGCTGTCGGCGTAAAATGGTTTAAAAACGTTGTGCTAAGGGGAATTCTGATCCCTGTCACATGAAACGGCAGAAATGTCAGAGCGGGGATTTATATGAATATTCCTTGAAGAGAAGGAAAGACAAGGAATTAGTTGTTCTCTCGTCCTATTTATTCCCCTTAATTGGATTTATTTTTAAGTGGGGCTTTAGTATAGAAATTTCTGCTTCATTTCTTCATCGTATTTTGGAATTTCATATCAATGCAGATAAAGCCTGCTTGCCCTACATTAAAAATACACCGAAACCAGTGGAGATATGTTTCTTAAACAGCAAAATATCTTTTTTTTTTTTTTTTTTAGCTATTTTTTTAAACCTAACCGAAACCAGTTCTCAGCTAACAGACGGGAGCATTTGGAGGTGCCCGTTGCCGGAGTTGTCGGCAGCGGGGTTACCCAGCCAGGGTTCGGGACTGGGAGCACTGGGAGCCCTTCTCCCTGGGGAGGCACCAGCCCGTCCAGGGAAGGAGCCGTGAAGCATTTATTTTCGCAGAGGGATTTGTTCGCCACAGGCCACATGGGGCTGGTTTGTGCCCGAGACCTGACGGAGCAGGCAGAGCGCTTGGCTGGGTTTCGCTGCGTGCCTCGCGGTCAGACGGAGGAGCAGCTTAGCTGTTGTCAGCCTTTGATTCATAGACTTGTGTAAATGGGCAAAAAAAAAATTCCTTTCTATCATGCCAGAGGCCAAATTAAACAGAAATCTGTGAAGCGGGAGGGTTATTTAGTTGGGAGGAAGCGACATGGGTCGTGTGATAATGGGCCCCGGCGAGTTTTTTTTGCAATTTGTTTCGGGGCTGAGTTTGTCCTGTTTTATTTAATGCCATAAAATACAGTTCTTCCTGCTGAGAAATCGCTTAGAGATGATCCCGGCGTGAAGGCAGGCGCGGAGACAGCAGCGCCCGGCAGAAGGGCTGCGAAGGTTTGGACTGAGAGTGACCACCAACGCCTGGGTTAATGGGGACCCACCGGTCCTGTTCCCTTTCAGGCAGGCATCCCAAAAATGCAGGGCAGCTCCGCGGGACACACGCAGCCCTGTCCTCCCTCTCCCAGCCCAGCTGGGACTGACGGATCTGCCATCACCGGGGAAAGATGACCCCGTGCACCTTCCATTGCAGAATTTAACGTTGGCCACCCCTGATTTTTTTTTAATTTAATTTTTAATTTTTTAATTTAATTTTTTCTTTTTAATTTTATTTTTCCCCCGCAGCAAAATGTGGGAGAAGGAGATTATTGCTGTGTTTGCAAGGCAGGTTTTGTAAACCAGAGCAAACTGGAAGGGAACTGGTGCTGTGGGGTTGGAGGAAGCGGGTGGTGCTGCCAGTAATCCTGGGTGTCTCCAGAATGTCTTTGATGGACGTTTTAGTGGTCGGTGAAGAATTGGAGAAGAAGTTACTAACAAAGATGGAAAAAGTAATGTAACTACATCCGAATTTATTTATATAGGTATGAGGAAAGTGCACCCTTAGGTCTCTCTGCATCTAGAGATTTAAAGAGCTCTTCATGCTTAAAAAAGCTCCCTGTCCCTCAGACCCCTGCAAAGACGCAAAAAATGCATGTATCAGCCGATCTCATCGATCTCTCTTTTCTCCTTCTTTGAACTAGGGGAGCTGTAAAGAAATGGAGCTGCTTAATTGCCATGGTTCACTAAAAAGCTCCTACAAGAGAAGTATTTATTGTCGAGGGAAGTTTTATCTCTGGTTCGTTTTATTGTAAAAGATTCTATCTCAGAAATGCCGTGAATCAGAGATGAAGGGGAGTAACGATAAACTTAGGGAAAACAGAAGGAAAAGGTGTGGGCGTGTGAGTTTGCACATGTCTGTGAGCTATAATAGATATGCAAATAGAAAAGCAAGTGCTTGTGGACATGTGGTTTTGTGTCAGCCATGGATTTTATTCATCAGCTATTTAACACTGGATTTACACACTTTCAAAAAATAATCCTGACTCATTCGAGCGAACCTTTATCAGCAAGTTTATAATGATTTCATTTGGTGATCCAATTATAAACTGAATTGAGTCCTCTCCACTAACACAGGTTAAAATGTTTTTATTACACGCAGCTGTTTGATATCTCCAGGTGTGGGAGCGCACCGCGGGGATGGAAATTAATTAAGCAGGATGTGGGAGATGCTTGGAGCCGTATGTTCCCTGCTTGTCAGCCAGGGGAGACGCGTGTCAAACACTGCCTGATGGGTTGCAGCGTGTCTTCCTCTGCCCTCCTCTGCCTTCCTCTGCCCTCCTCTGCCTCCTCTGCCCTCCTCTGCCTTCCTCTGCCCTCCTCTGCCCTCTTCTGCCTCCTCTGCCTTCCTCTGCCCTCCTCTGCCCTCCTCTGCCCTCTTCTGCCTCCTCTGCCTTCCTCTGCCCTCCTCTGCCCTCTTCTGCCTCCTCTGCCTTCCTCTGCCCTCCTCTGCCCTCCTCTGCCCTCTTCTGCCTCCTCTGCCTTCCTCTGCCCTCCTCTGCCCTCTTCTGCCTCCTCTGCCCTCCTCTGCCTTCCTCTGCCCTCCTCTGCCCTCTTCTGCCTCCTCTGCCCTCCTCTGCCTTCCTCTGCCCTCCTCTGCCCTCTTCTGCCTCCTCTGCCCTCCTCTGCCCTCTTCTGCCTCCTCTGCCCTCCTCTGCCCTCCTCTGCCCTCTTCTGCCTCCTCTGCCCTCCTCTGCCTTCCTCTGCCCTCCTCTGCCCTCTTCTGCCTCCTCTGCCCTCCTCTGCCCTCCTCTGCCCTCCTCTGCCTTCCTCTGCCTCCTCTGCCCTCTTCTGCCTCCTCTGCCCTCCTCTGCCCTCTTCTGCCTCCTCTGCCCTCCTCTGCCCTCCTCTGCCCTCTTCTGCCTCCTCTGCCCTCCTCTGCCCTCTTCTGCCTCCTCTGCCTTCCTCTGCCCTCTTCTGCCTCCTCTGCCCTCCTCTGCCTTCCTCTGCCCTCTTCTGCCTCCTCTGCCCTCCTCTGCCCTCTTCTGCCTCCTCTGCCCTCCTCTGCCCTCCTCTGCCCTCTTCTGCCTCCTCTGCCCTCCTCTGCCCTCTTCTGCCTCCTCTGCCCTCCTCTGCCCTCCTCTGCCCTCTTCTGCCTCCTCTGCCCTCCTCTGCCCTCCTCTGCCCTCTTCTGCCTCTTCTGCCCTCCTCTGCCTTCCTCTGCCCTCCTCTGCCCTCTTCTGCCTCGTCTGCCCTCCTCTGCCTTCCTCTTTCTCCTCTACCCTCCTCTGCCTTCCTCTGCCCTCCTCTTCCTCTTCTGCCTTCCTCTGCCCCCCTCTGCCTCGCCACTGCCTGGGAACTCCAGCTCCAGAGCCTGGGCTTCCCTTTTCTATCACTTCCCATCTTTCCCAGGGGCACTGCGCAGTGATACACGTGTCACCAGAGTCACCCCAGGAGTTTACTGATGTGCACAACTATTTGACACGAACACGATGAAGAAACCCTCTGACTGCGTTTATATTGAGCATCGTGTCATTCTTTAGCGTCGTGTCATTTTTTAGCATTAGCATCCTCACCATTCTCGCAGAATCCTGGTTTTTAATCTTAATAGCAAGGGCCACCAGGCAAGGAAGGGAAAAGATTTTAACCTCATACCCAATAATTCTTATCTATTTTTGTGCTGATGGAGTTGCCAGGCAGAGGTGCTGTCTTGTGGCGCTCCAACCTTCCCTCTGCAGAAGCTGTAGTCATAAAAATAGTGCGTAGGAGCAGTAAGTATATGATTTGAAGGAACAATCATAATTATCAAATACAATTTAATTTTCCCATATTTATAGAAAATGGTTAGAAGTGATTCTTGAACAGGGTGGGAAAAAAAAGTAAAAGAAAAGAAAATAATGAAAAAAGGTGAATATTTTGTTTATGTCCAGGTTCCACAGTCTCAACAGTTTGTTTGTAGACAAGCTCTGAATAGGAAAATTGGGTGAATTATTAGAATAAAATACTTTCATTTTCTCTGTGAACAGTTTGCTAATCATAGGGGTGCAAGAAAACATAAAAATAACATAAAAATTTTTGTGACAAAATGTTCTCCATCTCAATCTCAAAGGCCAAACAGAAAATGCTGTTACTGTTGTGGGGAAGATGTTTCACTGCATGATGTGAACAGTAAGGTGATGGATATAGTAAGGTTTTGTTCATATTTACTTATGTACATGAGAAATATAATTTATCATACTTCATCATTTAAAATAAGGTCCTATATCCCCATACAGGCATATCCCTAAGGATGTATGTCCCGTGTCCCTGTGTTGGGGGACATCTCCTCCATCATCTGCTCCAAAGATCACATAACAATCCGTTTATAACTGCAAGCTGGGAGTTTTTTAAATCTCAGCATATACTATTACATTTTCAAAGAACTTTGTCTGCAGTGAGGATGGAACTGGGACACGGTGATCAGTGACCGGTGTGGGTGCCATTTACCCAGCGCCTCCTCAGCTGCGTTACCTGATTATAAAGCGAGGACCGGGAGCGTGTGGTGGCTCTGTGGCTTCATTGGGATAGTCCAGAAGAGGGAGCTTGAAATTAAAGAGTGAAGAGGTTTAAAAGTACCAGAAGGAATAAGTTGTTTAAATATGGGAGCTTTGTTATGGCCACCCTTTATCACTGGTGGAATTTTCCTTCATATTAATAACAACAAGAGAGGTTTGTTCTGGGGATGATAGTTATTCTTGTGGTGGTGTGTTTCTGTCCCACCAGAAGCAATTTTCATTCAGCTTTTAAGTTCAAATACTTATTTTTCAGTGTGGTATTTGCCATTGCGTGTCCAGAACGTTTGAGAAAATGACGAGTAATTAATTGTGTGGAACATGTAAATCATATATACTCATGTGTGACTGGAAGGGCCGTCCTTCTCTTCAGTCACCTCAAATACATCGACCTCGTTTCGGTGACACCAGGGCTGAAGTTGGCCCCCTTTGCCTGACGTTCATGGCTCCTCAGTGTGCCAGGCGCTTCTGCAGTGCCCACACATGCAAGTAATGCCTTCTCTGCTTCTAATAATTGTGGGTTTGGAGCTTTCTCAAAGTAAAAGCTGCATTAGAGTAAAAGTCTCTTGTCTTCACGTCAGTCTGGTACCTGCTGGGTAAGGACTGAGTTCCTAATCCCTATCCTGTACCTACTAAACCAGAAAGAAGCTGTGCACTCTAGTGTGTGTATATATATATGTGTATATTTGTGCATCATAACCAGGTAGAAAATGGGTTTTATTGACCCAAGTTTCTCTGTTTTGTTTTTTCTTTTTTCCTTGTTTGTTTTCTTCTTGGCATTTAAATTTTTTCCCCATCTTGAATTTCAGTTCCAAGATCAAAATACCTTGATCTCTGCTCAGAAACAGAAAACAAGCAAACAGACGTGATTAAGTTTCATTGAAATACCATTTTCAACAACAATGTCATATTTTCATTTCAACCTTTTTGCTAAGAAGCTTAATTCTGAAATAAATTCATAATGAAAAGGAGATCCTCTGAAGATATCACAGTAGGACATTCAGACGGGTTTCGAAACTTTAAAAAACCTTTTAAATGGGGAATGACATCAGCCATTTTCCACAAGAATATTCAGTTTATTGAACTGTGGTTTTTTTTCTGAAAAAAAAACCCACTATGTTCCCTAATTTCTAACCAAGGCCTCCTGGTGTGCACAGACCGTGTTGATGAGCAGGGATATTAGTGATGTGAAGCTGGGATCCAGTCTCGTGGCAATTACCCGTACACAAGTGTGGATATTCCTACGTTGCTACACAGAGAGCATATTTTCCATGGATGATGAGTGGGATTTCCTCCAGCTGGCTCCTGACTCACGCTCCCTGAGCCCGGGACCACCTTGGCTCTCCCACTGGGAGCCAAGCCCTGGGCTCCTGGTGGCTGGAAGGGGCTTCCAGACATCCCTGCTCAAAGCGGGTCCTGGCAGGGTTGGCTGCTCTCACCAAGGGCCTTGCCCAGTTGACTTTTGAAACAACCCCACGTTCCCTGGGCCCCTCTTCCAGTCTTTGACCACCCAGTCTTTGACCACCCTCATAGTGAAACTTTTTATATCAGGTGGGAATTCCCTCCGTTCCCATTTTGTCCCTGTTGCCTTTGCATCCCTCTGCTCTGCAGCTCTAAGGAGACTCTGCCTCTGTCTTCTCCACACTCCCCATTAAGTACCTGTAGACAGCAATAAGATCTCCGTCTCATCTTCTCCCATGAGATCTTCTTCTCATATAAGAATAAACACAGTTCTCCCACCCTCTCTGCACCAGCTCTGTGCCCCAGGTCTTGGACTGTTTTGGTGGCCACTGTGGACTGGTTCCAGTTTGTCAACGGCTTTCTTGTATGGGGGAGCCCAAAACTGGACATGGTGCTCCAGACTGTCTTAGAAGGGCTAAACAGATGGAAATGAAATCAGTTCCTTCAACCTGCTGGCTACACCCTTGTCGATACAGCCCCATCTGCAGTTGTCCTTGGGCTACAAACCATGAAAATGTCTGATCTTGTGAGGGGTGGGCAGGAGGAGGAGAGGCTGAGGAGAAAGCATTGGGGAAGGATGTGGGATTGGACCTTGTCACTCTTGAGCCACAAGGCCTGGCCCCATTTCAGAGGGTCCCCCTCTTGTTGCCGTTGGCCATGACAGATGGTTTTCCAGCTGAAGGTCTCAGCACACACTGTTTCTCTTGGAAAACTGTTGGTAATGTGGGGAAGATGATGGGAACCATTGACACATAGATGTATAGAGTCTGTAAAATGCATTGAGGCTCTGCTCATGAAGTCTCATTGCGTGTAATAAGTCATGAACCTATGAAAGGACTTCATAAAACAGTAGAAATGAAAATACTTCACAGAAACAGAAGATGACAATTTTTTATTTCTTTGTTTTACATGCCTGTTATTCATGTGGACTTGTGACCTAATAAATGTTATGGAATTAGACGTGGACGTTAATTTCAACCTGCCATTCAGAATGTCTCCTCATGTCCGATTGCAAAGACTTACATGGGCATTACAGTAAAATTAATGTATGTCTGAATTGTCATAATACCTAAAAATCGACCATTATATGGAAGTAATTAAATAATCTTGATTCTTAACAGCATTGTATGCTGCCCTAATTAATTTGTTGATGTCCTAACAGGAAAAAAACAGCAGAAGTAGATGGGTGATGTTTCCATTAAGGCTTCGGTGCTGACTCTCCGCCTGCGACACCACGTATTTGATTATAGCAATTGTAAGCTCTGGGCTGGTAGTTTTAAATACCTCTAAAAAGGGATCTTTTATTTCACCTGCGTGCATTGCTTTTATTCTCAATAGTGGGTAAATAATAGTAATTGTTTCTCGGTGGTGTCAGCGTTGTACGCCAGCGTTCTGGGAACGAGCGTTGTGGATGGAAGCCTTATGCTTACACACAGCGTTCTATTCAGTGGGGAAGTGCTGCATTTACTCAGTTATTCCTTCACTCCCTAGATGTTAACTGACACCAATGGTCTGGTTTAAATTCTGTGCTCTCCGTCCTTACAGAGCAGGAGAGGCGGTTGTCAGAACAATTGCTAGAAAGTTGTTATCTTTTCAGGAAATGAATCAGAAGGAAATATTAGACGTACACCAGAAGAGACACCTCCCCACCCCCCAAGTTCAGAAATCTTAAAATAGTGCCCAGATATAATTGCTATAGCTAAAGAAAGGCAGAGTCACCATCGACAGTGTTTACTAAACTTTAAAGGTACACAAGTAGGGAAGGTTTAAAACCCTGGGATCCTCCTGCCTGGGCAGCTTCACTGCGAGAAGTCACGGCGTGTCTTTAGCTGAGTTGTGCCAGAGCAGCTCCACGTCTTCTAAAGCGATCCTCAACAACACAGGGCTGCCTTTGTTTTGCTGGAGAGATGGCAAAAGAAGAAAAAAAACCCTCTGTATAGTGCAGACACTGAAGGCTTTCTGAGCCTGCCTGCACAATGAAATTGTTCTGATTGAACTATGACAAATTATAACCTGCAGGTATAACGAGGATTTTCCATTTTTGCCTAACACATATACATTTTGTCTCTTCCATTTTTTTTTTCCTTTCCTGCAATGCATTCAGCACAGCAAGGGCTGGAAAGAAATCTGATTGTGAAACTGATAAATTGTCTTACATAGTTTCCCTATTTTGGCCATTGCCATGGTCTGGTTCGGAAAGTGCTTGGAATCCTCCTTCTCTGGCTTTGTTTTAGCAAGCCTCTTCTCGGTCGCCCATTGCCAGTGCTCTCCTACCTGCAGCACACATCATTTCTTTTTGGGTCTATCTCATATTCTACGTTGACTCCAAGCAGCCTCGGTGTAAAAGCAGACGAGATAATTTATTTTGATCCCTCCCTTTTCCTTGTGAGAAAGAGAACCCCTTGGCCCTGCCCTCTCTACTGGCTTCCTCTTTGCACAGTCACGTCTTGGCACATGGGGTCTACAAGAGGCTACTGAATTAAATCAGCGAAGTGTTTCATCATATTTGTTTTGCAGTCTCTGGGATAGACTCTTTGCTGGTCTAAATAGCTGCGGTCTCATGGATTCGAGTAGAGTTTTCTTTCTCTGCATGAAAAGGGACCCGGGGAGGTGGCCAGAAGTCCTTACCGAGGGCAGGGGACCGGCACCCGTGGTCTCAGGTCTGATCTCTGGTTTGCAGGTCTCCTGAACACTCATAGAAGACACTTCAGGTGTTAAAACTCACTGCAAACCTTTGGTATCCTTGACCATTTAAAAAAAAGTCTTTTAAATTTTGATATTCCCTAAGAAGAATATGGTATTTTTTTATTGAATAGATAGAGATTTTGTGTCTAAACGCATTTCTTGATTTCACTTTGTTGGACTGGATGTTCTGTGCTGCTCACAATCTTGTCTTGTAATTTATTTTTGAATTACACTATCAAAAAGTTAAAAAGAATTAAATGTGTAGAAATCCCCCTGGAATACATTAGTGATGTCCTGCTGGCATCTCCCTTCGGATCCAAAGGTGGATATTCAGGTCCATACAGTCCCAAGGCTTCCAAGCTGAAAGTTGCCTTTGATACCTCCTGATTGGAACCAAGGTTTGACTCCAGGTTCCATGGGGAACCAGATCCAGATCCTTTGGAAGCAGGTAGGGAAGCTGTGAGAAAATTGCAAAGCCTGTCAAGAGCTTTGGCTCTGGAGAGGGTGAGAAGAGCCCTCCGAGTGCTGGAGCTGAGCTGGGATGTGCTGGGAGCAGCTCATCTCTGGTGGCCATGGTCTCGTGAACCAACAGCTGAAATGCCAACACTGGTGCTCTACGTTCTTCTTCCATCACCTGAATAAGTCATCTGGAGACAGGACAAACGATACATTATCAACAAAATAAGGAAATCCCTCCGAGTGGTTCTTGTCTATGGCAGAATCATAAAAATCCTGGCCGGTGCAGGGCAGAAGGTGGAGGCCACTGTGTCCCTGGGGCTTGGCTCAGGAGGGAGAAGGAATCACGGTAGTTCAGCATTGGGTGAAGACTTCACTACTGATTTTCTGGTTTGCTGTTTGCACTGGAATAAAAGCTGCTTGTGCTTGAAAAAAAAAAGTTGGTTGTTAGGAATCTGCATGTGTGTGTCTGGCCCTAATTATTTAATGAAACCTTCAAAGCCAAGAAATGCAATGACCTGCTTTTGCAGAGCTGTAGAAGGTGGCTCCAGCCTTCGCTTGATGGTGACACGGTTGCAGCACTGTATTTGTAAGGGATTTTTTTACTATAATGATCAGAAGGTGATTTTGAATGACTTAGAACCAGGTGCATGGTACAGGAAAAACCAATAGGCCTTATTTTTGGCCCTGGCCATATTATTTGTGCTTTTAGCGAGTGACACTTCTTAACTCATTCAATATTTAAAGATTTACTTGTTTTCTCTACCTAGGTCACACGGCTGAAAGGCATGTGGAGCACAGGGCGTTTATTGGGGAGGTGGAAAATATGTCTGCTTATTGTAGACTCAGATTTTGCCTTTGGTCAGGAACAAATTTTTCAAATTTTCAAAGTACTTTGGCGTGTTGATCCCTGGGACATTTTGGTGTTTATTTCAGACACTAAGAAAATAATCAAAATGGATTCTATGCTTCGTCTGAATTAAATCAGAAGCCAGATTTCATACAGGGACTTTCAGTGTTCAGTACTTTAGGAGATGATAATTTCCAAAGGGCGGCTTTCTTTGGTGGCTCTCTGAATGGCCCGGTTTTTTGGCTGCCAGACTCGTAGGTTGAGAACCTTGGAGGCCGCCTGCTGATCTGCATCGTCTGAGGGCTGAGCCTGCTTAATGAATCCCAAATTGAGCATCCAAAAGCAGAAACACTTTGACTCATTAATCACTGTGAGAGATCTTGGTCTAAACGTATCAATTAGCACCATGAGTTCCCTTGTAGAAGAGAAACTTGACAATGTGTTTCCAGTGACAGTCGTGGTAGTATTGGTCACTTACATTTATTTATCAAAGATATGCCCTTGTTTCCCTTTGGAGATGTAAGTCAACGTCGCCATGACTTTGGGTCCCTTGTGTGTCTGTGTGTTCGTATGTATTTTAGACTAATGTTTGATGACGTGTCCTTCAAAGGTCGCTTTAAAAATCCAAGTCTTGGTCTTAAGACTTTGCTGAAACACATCGTATATGGAGTGCTAGAATATTTACACTAATATTCTGCTACACAGCAAAATATCAGTGTAAAACCGCTGTTGCTGCTAATAGGCTTTGGGCTTGTTACACCGTCAGCTGAAAGTTTTCATCTGTGAGGTTTAAAGAAGATGGGTTTTTTTGATAAAACTAAAAGGTGTTGTAGAAATGAAATGTGGAACGTTTTGCAGAAGGGTGCAGTGCTATGCATAATTTATTGGGCACTGTTTTTACAGTCAATCACTAAGTTATAAATAAAATAGAGCCTTAAAACAAAGATGAAAAGGTGAAACTCTGGGTAGCTATCTCCTCTGTATTTCTATTAAGGGAAAGAAAAAAAAAGGGTTTCCAAGTTTGTTCAAATGGTCACATTTTGGTGTGGTTATTGATATTCATGGTGTTGTGCCTATTTTTAGATGTAGTCTTTGGATAAGACTTCTCCGCTATGTGAGAGTGGCTTTTCCTCCAGCGCATCTCCTGGAGGCTTGGGGCTGCTTCTGGAGCTTGGTGAGGGCCCCGGGCACAGCCCGGGGGAAGCCAGAGGGAGACAAATGGGCCTCGTCACACTGAATTTCCAGGTCCCAGAGCTGCTGAAGGACAGTTTGGCTCTCCTCATCAACATAAGGTCCCTCAATGGCTGTTCCAGTTTGGCACCAACCCTCCTGGTATCTCCCCCATCCCATCAGAACCAGTGCTCCACCGGGGGCTGGCACTGGGACCAATCCACAGCTGCCACCAGGCCCATGCTTTTGGCCAACACAGAGGTCCCTTGAACTGGAGAAATGCTTGAACCCATTGAAGATCATTAAAAATGAGTTGAGTGGATTTAAGAATACAGTCCATATACTTTTCAGGATAATTTATGGTAGGTCTTTGCATTGGTGCTCAGAATGAGGTGAGAAGGAGGTTTCTCCATAGAGCCTCTGGGCAGGCTTTTTATCTGTGGTGGAGATGTTCCCTGGAGGTGAGCAGGATCAGCACAGGGTGGGCCTGATGAAACAACAGGGGTAAAATATATCATTTTCCTGTAGATCATGGGCTCAGCATCCCTCGCAGGTTCTGCGGAGCAGCAGGAGGTGCCGGGTTTGAAGTCCCCTATGAGTGGTGGTGACGCAGAGGTGCCACACTGAGCTGCTGGAGAGGAAAGACATGACCAGTTTGAACTTAGGAGTGAAACATTTCCTAGAACTGAGCCTGAATGAATTCTGGAACAGTTGAACAGGAAATAAGCTAATAATGGGATTTTACAATATGCATTTCCCATATAAGGCGTTGAAATGCAGCACGGGATTGTTTGCTGATCTTCTGGCTATTTTGATGAAAATTTTAGGTTTCTTCGCAGTTTGTGCTCCGTTACGGCTGCAAGGACTTTGCTCCGTTCTGGGCTGTGGAGTTTCATCTCGCTGCGGCCACGGGTGGTCCCTGGGTGGCCCGTTCCCAGAGCGGGCTAGTTAACAATCAAGAGGGAAGAGACTAGTTAACGATTCCTCCCGGCTGCCTCTTGCGTGTGTCAGGGAGCTGTTTCCTGCAGCCCTCGGACCGTGCGTGGGAAGGGGAAGGGAGGTGGGGAGCGCCTGTCTCGCCCCGCTTCGTGCTTCTGAAAATAAGCTTCCCCCCCAAAATCTGAGGTGGGGAGAGGAAGCCCTGGCTCCGCGGAGCCTGCTGTCTCCCTTCCCGAACAAAAGGCCTGGCTTTGGGCACGTTGCCCGCCGTGTTGGTGCAGGGTGCCTTCCCCTCCTTCCCTGCTCCGCCTGGCCTTTTAAGGCGATGTGACAGCGAGCGGGAGCCCACGGGAAGGTGTGTATCCAGCGGTGATTAATGAGCACAAGGCTCTTCTGCAGCTTGGGTGTTTCTGCAGCCTCGGTCGGATTCCCTCCTCGGGAGGAACTTGCTCAGATTTGCAGATTTTGGCCTCTTCTGCACGTTCTCTCCCGCTCCTGTGCTGCGCTCGCTTAGAGCCCATCTCCCTTTCCAGATGTGCTCCCCGTCGGGGAACAGGTTTTTGCTTGCAAATGCGAGGCCAGATGTTGGGGAGAGGAGGGCTCCCGTTTCTGCTCTGACACGTACCCAAACGCTGAAACCTGCCTGCTTAGAGAGTGAAGCGCTGAGGCTGGCGAGTGCGTGCGGCGCTGTGAGGGGCAGCCTGTACGCAGAGAATTCAGGAGTTCTTTCAAAATAGCTCGCACTGAATCACGGTCTCACTCAGTTTTAAACCACAGCTTGTGCCAAACGAGTCACGTTGAGTTCTTGCCAAGCAGGGGCTCTCTTTCCACTTACAACTAACATTTTCCTTTTCTTTTTTTTTTTTTTTTTTTTGTTCTGCAGAATCTGTTAATGAAGGCTAAATGAAACAATGGGGGTAGGGCTGCTGGCTAGATAAGGACTAGGCCTGATGCATGAACAAATGTTTCTTTTCTTTTCCAGTGACATATTTGATGCCATGTTCCCTGTCACACACATCGCAGGAGAAACGGTCATACAACAGGGTAATTCTCCCCCTCCGTTTTTTACAGAATCCCAGAATGATATGGGGTTGGAAGGGACCTCTGGAGATCATCCAGTCCAACCCCCTGCCAGAGCAGGGTCACCCAGAGCAGGTCCCACAGGAACGTGTCCAGGCGGGTTTGAATGTCTCCAGAGAAGGAGACTCCACCACCTCTCTGGGCAGCCTCTTCCAGGGCTCTGCCACCCTCAAAGTGAAGAAGTTCCTCCTCATGTTTAGATGGAACTTCCCGTGTTCCAGTTTGTGCCCGTGACCTCTTGTCCTGTCCCTGGGCACCACTGAGAAAAGACTGGCCCCATCCTCCTGACACCCACCCTTTAGTATCTATAGGCGTTGATCAGATCCCCCCTCCTCCTTCTCTTCTCCAGACTAAAAAGACCCAAGTCCCTCAGCCTTTCCTCAGCAGAGAGATGTTCTAGTCCCCTCAGCGTCTTTGTAGCCCTCTGCTGTGCCCTCTCCAGCAGTTCCCTGTCCTTCTTGAACTGGGGAGCCCAGAACTGGTCCCAGTGCTCCAGATGGGGCCTCCCCAGGGCAGAGAGAGGGGGAGGACGACCTCCCTCCACCTGCTGGCCACACTCTTCTTGATTCACATCCCTCTGTTGGAGATTTCACCCTCTTTCTTAATGGGAAAAATAACCTTATTCCATAAAATCCCCAGGGTTCCAAAGGGCTTCGGTCCAATGTAGGTAAATAGCGTTTCGAATTAAAATGCTCATTCCTTACCTGAGGAGAGTCAGGAAGTAAAGAGCAGCTCTGGCTGCGTAAGGGTGGCACGGGCTGGCAGCGAGTAATTAGAGATGGAAAATATTTTTATGGTTGTTGGGAATATTCAGCGCCTCGTTGTGCCGTGTCGTCCTTATCGCAGTTGGCAGCTTCCCTGCCTGCCCGCCGCGCGCTGGGCAGGACGCCGTTACCCTCGGGCTGCGTTAGAGCCTCCTGGGTGTTTACTCTGAGTGAAGTGTTGGCTCAATTAAAAGTGATAAATTAATGCCCTTGAAAGATATTAATAGGAAAAAGAAATCATAGCGCTGTTTTGATTTAGGGAGGCAAATAGGCAAGGCCATTGCGGCGAAGGAATCTCTGCGTGGGTAATCTGGGGTACAAACCTCTGCAAATATGTACAGGGTTAAACGTGGAGAGAGGGAATCATTGAGTAGTTTATCAGACCTTCAGGAAACAATCACCTTTTGTGTTTTGCTTCCAGGTGACGAAGGAGACAACTTCTATGTGATTGACCAAGGCGAGGTGGACGTGAGTACACTCTTGCAGTGTGATACTTGGTTTGAAGCCACACGATACACGTGTACACTCTGGCACACAGCTTGGCCCGGCCACGTGCCGTGGTTCTGTCTCCATTCTCCCTGCAAGAGATTGCACGGGATTGGTCTCATCCCTTTGCTTGTGTTGCGTGAAGTCATTTGTGCCTAATTTTATCATTGGCATGTGTTACACCCTGGCTCGTTTGCCCATTCCAAGCAGGAAAATAGGGTATCAAACCCGAGCAAATGACTCCGTGTTGGGAACCCTCCCCACACCTGGAGGAGCGTGGTCTCCGGCGGAGCGGGCCACCCTGCTGGAATGCACCCCAGGCTTCGCAGCAACCAGAAGGAAAATATTTTCTTTAATCAGTTCACTTAGCTCATGTGTTGGGTTTTTTTTTTTTCCCCCTCAAATTGAGATACAGCCGGAGGCAGTGAGTTTCATCTTAGAAACCTTAATTTGCTTTTAAAATTAGGTCCAAATATACGAACAATGCAGCATATTAATAAAGCAAGGATTATTCTAAGTGTAAAGTGATCTGTCAGACCACAAAATGTTTACAGGAGTACACGGTGGTTTCATCAGCAAGTCTTTGAGACGCAGCTTCTTTCTGAACCTGCCTTCGAAATCGTAATCTATTCACCTCTTATCGTTTTTGTTCCATATGAAACTCATCCTTTCGCAGTTTTGCTACAAGTTCCTCATTCGACCGAATTTTCTGCACACACCTGCCGTACCCACGGTGCTGGGATGGGACAGGCCTGCTCATTAGCAACTTGCTTTTCGGGTGCCCAGATGAGTTTTGTTTGGCATATTTAAAGAAGAAAGTGATTTATTTTAAATCTGGGCAGGAGGCATGCAGTTATTTTAGTGAAAGTTACTTTTTTTTAGCAGGCTGTTTGTGTCAGGAGACCATCTAATTGGTATTGTTGGGAACCGAGAAACCTCACGCGCTGCCTCTGCCTCTGGAACCTGCTCCTCAGGAAATCCGTCTGAGTCACTGTTTCTATCAGACAAACCTCTCAGGAGCAAACATTGCCACATCCACGGGGCCACAAAATAAAAGAGCAATATTTATAGAGCAGTGCTAAAATTTAGTTCTAAAATAATTGGTTAGGGCCCGATGCCGAGCTTAATGAGTTCACTGGCTTTGAATCAGACCCACAAACATACGCAAATGCTCATATTGAAGTTATAGATTAATCCTCTTCAAAAATAATTTGTCCTCCCTCAAAAAACCCTTTAGGAAAGCTTCCTGCGGCGTTTGGCTCGAGGATAGTGGGGGACCGAATGACACCAGAAAACAGTCTGCAAAACCCCTGCAATTAATTGCAAAAAAGATAATCTTCCATATGCACATATTGCGCTTACAAAGCAGTGACAAAATGGGGAAAATAAATGTCCAGGGCCTGGCCAGCTTGGTGTCTGCTCGTAAAAAAGAAAGTGGTTTCTGGATTTTTCTCTCCCTGGTGGTTGCCCCTGATGGCCAAGGTGGCCGCTGCTCTGCAGACGTTGAGCAGGACTTGTTTGCAGCACTGGCTGCTGTATTCTCCGTCGGGTGAGATGGCATCTTAGCTCCCTTCCCAGGAATATCCTGGCACCTGCTCAGAAACACATTTACTGCATCACTACTTGTACATCAGAGGTTCTCCTTGGGTTTTTTATGGAAAGTTGAAATTCTTTCATCTTGACCACAAATAGCCCAAGAAGACACAAGTGTCCAGATCACTTTTCATTCATGGTTTCTTGAGTTCGATAAAGTCTGATGCAGAATAATCTTATCTTTCCCAGAACATTTCAAGGGCCTTTGAGGTTTCTGAGAGAGGGTTAGGGGTACCATCTGAAAAACAGCCACAGCGACTGACTGGCCTCAGCATCGCTGCAGTGCAGTTACACACAGGCTCTTAAGCTGTATTTTATTTTTTAAGGTGTTTTTGAAAATTTTATCCCAGACCCCTGATTTGATGAGCTTCGGAAGCCCTGTGCCTTTAAACACGCGAGCAATTCTCTTGACTTCAGTAGGACTCACAGTTTTGCTAACTGGAGAGCACAGTCCTGCACAGCTTTGTTTTGTGCTGTCAGAGCTGAAGGCAGAAGTTTTCTTTGTATTCCGAGTAGTTTGCAGCCCTCCAGTCACTTAGGTATGATATAGGATATGAATTTTTCCTGCCTCGTCTGTGAGACATGCAACAGCAGATTTTCTAAGCAGTAAGTGAAATAACTGGGTTTTCTTTGAGTAGATTGCAGCTTCGCTTTGATAAACATTCTCAATCCTGGCTCCTCTAATTGCCAAAACTAGCCTCTGCTGGGACAGATCCACAATAACATCATCCTGGTGCTTCTCAGGCACAAATACAGACAGTTTTCTGCCATGAGCTGTGGGACAAATCTATCCTAACAAGTATTAAGAGATGTCATTTGGACCGAGCTTATTTGGGCGGCCAAAATTCCTGACCCCTCTGTCTTGCAAAACTCTTCTGTGACCATCTCCCCCTTCAGCATCCCCTTCCCTCGCCCCGCTGCACCTCACCCCCCCTCTCCCCAGCTGGGTGCTCTCTCCTTCCTCAGCTTTTCCTCTGTTTTCAGCCAAAATACACTGGATTCCTTTACAAGATGCTGTGTAAAACACAAGAAGCCTTCGCTCATCCATTGGTGGACCACAAGAAACCAACTCATCTGCAAGTTAGGAACAATTTTGACACTGAAAGGGTTATTAAGCCTTGGAATGGGCTGCCCAGGGCAGTGGTTGAGGCACCATCCCTGGAGGTGTTCAAAAGCCGGGTTGACATGGTGCTTAGAGACATGGGTTAGTGATGGGTTTTATCAGAGTTAGGTTGTTGTTTGGCCTCGATGATCTTAAAGGTCCCTTCCAACCTGGACAATTCTATGATTCTAAGTTGCAGCTACATCCTGGTAGCGACCAAAGCTGCCTTTGCTGGGGAGACGAGCCCGTTTCCCCCAAAATAAAGCCTGTCCCGGGGCAGTTAGTGCAGAGTAACTCACTCCAGTCTAACTCACTCCAGCAGGTCCCATCCCATGGGGGTGCGTTATCACACCCCACGTGGTGCTCCCCAGAAGAGTTCTCCCACTTTCTGGGCAGCGGTGCTAAAATCTTTGTTTTCTGTAGAAACTCCAGGCTGCTCGTGAGAGAGCTGCTGTTCATGTAAGCCTTGCCAGATACTTTTTTTGGCGTGCTTCCACCCTTCTCCCAAGAAAAAAAAAGTGACTTGGAGAGTAGACAATTGACCCCGAGACTTTAAGCCTGAAGCTGTTTTCTGCCGAGTTCAGCTGGTGTTGGCAAATGCACAGTGGCTTTTAACCCCGGGCCAGGCTGTCTGCCCTCCTCGTGTCCCCGATGGGCACGGGAGTGACAGGTACAACCAGGACTGTGGGATTCAAGGAGCAAATTACTCCCAGAACATCATGACTGACGAGCACCCAGGTTTTCCGTTTTGGGTTTTTGCCATTATAAAATTCCCATCTCCTGGAATAAAGTCATGGCAAAACTGGAAAATAAAAATAATCTATCAACCAAGCAACCAAAACCCAAAAGAAACCACCACCAAAGCCAGAATAACAAAATCACTGTAGGGTGGTTTGAATTTAATAAACTGCAACATTTAAAAGTAATTTACTGTTAAGAGTTTTGGCTTAGGCACCCCAAAGAGTAAGTAAGAGCATTCTAATATTTTCCCTTAAAAATAATCTGAGTCAAATTAGAACTACATTAAAATATTTTAAAATATAGTAACACTTTATCCTCAACTCTTACACTCTCTTGGGGTATAAACAAGCCTCATTAGCAGAAAATAAAATATCTATACATTTCCTGTGTATTACTATGGGCAGCCAAAGAAGACTCACGTGCCCTTCTGTTGGCACCACGCTCAACGGGGACTGTGGGCCAAGGGAGAAGGGCACAAATTTTCATCTGGAAAAGAAAGGTTTTTAGAAATCAGGAAGAGGCAGGTCTTGGAGACCCTGGGGTTTTCCTGTCACACACTGTATGCTACAAACTAGGAACACTCTGCCCAAAGCTGGCATTGGGTGGGAAAGGCCATTAGAGTGTCAGCGGTCACAGTCTTCCTCCCCAGCACGTCGGGGTGGAGGAGAACTGATCACTCCAGACCCGGCCCTGCAGGTGGGTAGAGTTCATACTGGGCAGAGGGTGGCAGGAGGTTCGGAGTCTTCCAGGTCAATTGTCCACCAGAAGCTTTTCTGCTCGGACGAATCTGAACCTGTGCCAAAAAGTCGCTGGCAGAGCTTAAATTATAGTTTCCAGTAAAGATATTGAAAGTACCTGCTAAAGTATGTGTCTTGCAAAAATCTCTAATCCGTATTTCTAAATATAAAAATGACTTCCTGTTTATTATTTTAATCTTATAACCTCACATTTTTTTACTTTAAAAAGCACCGACGACTACCCTTTTTAAAACAGGTGGATTTTTTTTTAGACTCGGCAGCTTCCTATTCTATTTAATGTCGCAGCAACTTTCTCTACAGTCATTCTCAGGTTTTCTTCTTGTAAAACAACAGCAGCCAGACTACAGTATGGGGAAAATCAAAATGAAAACTTTGCAGCATTTTTTCTCACATAGGTTCTGTATTTTCGGTATAAATCTGTATGTTGAGCTATACATGAGCATTGTGGCCAGTAGATAAGGTTATCTTTTGGTTGTAGGTCAGATCTTCTTGAAGCCCTTATTCATACATACAACCTGTCTGATTTGTAAATACACAGGTGAAAATTACGTGGTGGTTGATGTGAGAATACTGCTGGGTTTTAAAACCGCTTCTATTTTATGGTTGGATTCCATAGATTGCTTCTGGCTTGAATTCTTCCATCGTTAATGATCTTTCTAATTTCAGAAGGGTGCTTTTTGAAATTTGAAACAGAACATTTTAAAGTTGGGAGGTTTTCAGCTTGAATTTTTAAGGATTCTCAAGGCAGTCTCCAAGTTTGTATATTTATATTTAAGAAGAGCAAATTCGTGCTACAAATAAAGCATTGGCTTTATTTGAGAAAACTACCCGCATATAAATACCCTTCATGTCTAAGACTTGCTTATTTTTCCAAGAATAAATAAACCTCATCTTCGTTTTTGGATAACAAATATTAAGGCTTGACAAGACACAAAGCACAGATTATTACAAACAGATCTGAGGGAGGGGATTTAAGATCTAAAAGCTGCGATGCCTGGAACAAATTAGATTGTCCACATAGATCACAAAGTGGCAGCAAAAAAATGCTAGAAGTTAACTTAAAATTAGCCGTACAAAATTAAAGTAAAGGTAAATTCGCTCCAGCGGAGCTCAGAGATAGATCATATCCTGCCTTCAAAGGGCAATGTCTGTAAAAATGTCTTCAGCTGCGTGAAGGAAGAAGGTTCCAGCTATTACGGGGCTGTGAGCAGCAGGTCAAGTAACAATTAGGAAGAATTCACTTATGTACTCGCCACTTTGGTGAGAGCTCACAAAAGCCTGAAACCGTCTGAGCCAAAACCTCAGCCCCGCATTTTTCAGGATAAAGAAGGAGCTCGTCTGAGCTGCTGCCGTATAACGTTGGCTTTCATGAGCTGTTCTCGCCCTAAAATAGTTTTACTTCCCACACCTTACAAACGGAGCTACTTTCCTTTCTACTTCTTTTTAAACCATCTATTTTAAAGGGATTCGTAGCGGAGCTGAACTCTGGGTTAAAGGGCAGAATGGCTTTAAACGTGCCACCCAGGCACCTGAGCTTCATCACGAAGACAAAAGTTGATTGTTGACTCAGCCCTTTGCAGAGAATGAACTTTTCTCCTGGAAAACAACAGTTAGTCTCGAGCTGTTTTCTCTTTCAGAGGTTGATACTGGAAATGGCATTTTTACTGGGGGAGTGAGTGCTGGGCCCAAAGATGGTCAGGTCAGTGATTTGGTTTCACCTCGGAGTAGTTCAAACCTGATGCCCTTGGGTTGGGAATGGCCTTTTGCGTGAGCTGTTCGCAGGCGAGACGTCAGACGTGTTTTGGGGAGTCTTGTCAGGTAAACCAGCAAAATTAAAGAAGTCTTGGAGCAGTTTATCAGTAGCCTCTCTTTATAACAACCGTGCAGCAGTAAATGTCCATCCTTCACTTGCTCTGCCTTGAGTTTTACCAGCGTAATTCCCCTCTCTGGGCTGCAGCCGAATCATGCACTTAACAACAACTCTCGGCATACTGCTTAAAAACTACATGTTGGAATGAGTTTATCTCCCTCTTACAATTCAGACCCTCCTGCAATAACAAAACTTGTGCTTTTCAACAAAAGAGCTTATAGAAACACGTATCTTTGGTGGGATGAAAAAGAGTCACAGAATCACAGAATGATATGGGGTTGGAAGGGACCTCTGGAGATCATCCAGTCCAACCCCCTGCCAGAGCAGGTCCACCCAGAGCAGGTTGCACAGGAACATGTCCAGGTGGGTTTTGAATGTCTCCAGAGACGGAGACTCCACCACCTCCCTGAGCAGGCTATTAACAGTCAAGGATGTAAAGTCGGTTGAAGCTGAGGATGTGATCCAAAGATTATTTCCCATAGTCCAAGACTTTCTACCGAGGAGGTGAATTACTGCAGCGAAACCGGGGTCCATCCAGAGAATCCCCACCAAAAGGGGGGGATCCCTGTGTTCAAATACACATCTAGCCAATTTTGCAATGGATTCACTGAGTTTTAAAATCGTCATGCATTCTCATTGTGTCACAAGGCTCTCAGAATCCTAATTTTACCCATCCATTTCTCCTGCTTGTCTCACAAAAAAAGATCCAGGAGCCACAGTATTACCTGCCTCTTTGACCAGGAAAGTGCTGGGGTTTGCCTGGCTTTTTTAAAACGTCTTTCTTTTTTTTTTTTTTTGCTTTCATTTTTTTTCATCACGAGGAGAATCAAAAGAAGAATTCAACGATTTTATTCCTGTGGCGAGTGCAGCTTTTGTGGCCTGAGCTCGCTCTTGTCAATCTGCCACCGCCTGCCTGCTGGGGATTATTTTTACCCTTTATTTCAACCCCTTGATCCCCAGATGCTCGGGGAAGACCCGGAGCCCCGACCCGGCCGGCAGCTCGGCAGCGATGCTGCTGCTGCTCCCTCTCAGCCCATCCCAGGAGGTCTCTGGCCCAGCTGAACCGCTCCGTGGCCACATCCAGCTCCCACCGAACCCTCGTTTCGGCAGGAGCTGGATCAGATCTTAATGGAATATTGGGAAGATAAATTGGGATTGATTCCAGCTGTAGTTTGCAAGATGCCTTTTCATCATAAAATGAAGGTAGAAGTAAAATTAATACTGACAGTTTGTTGAATTTTGACCCCAGTTCATTTATTTTGGTCACCGTCTTTTCTCATGCCCAGCTTGAACACAGCTCTATTTCATACAACTTTTAAAAACTGCTTGTCTGTTACTCAGTAACTGGCAATAGGGTACGGTCTTTCCATTTGTCATAGATTCCTGCTTAAGATAAGAATACCTGTGTATTTTCTTCGTACTGTTTTTCTTCAGGGAGCTTCCAAACCAAATGAAATTCATTCTGGTTGGTTTCTGGTGTTCAGGGAGGTGCAGCCCAGCAGAAACCCCCTGCCCGAGCCCCCCGTCTCCAGTGCAGGTTCTGCACAGCCCTCGAGCACAGGAATTCTCAAATTAGGTGTCACCCAGGAAAAATGCTGTGGTGGTGGCACTGATCCATCCTGTGCCACCTTCACGCCACGTGGGTCTCATATTGCTTCTGTAGAGCCAATATTGAAGACAAAGGATAATTCTGTGTGTGGCTTCTCAAATCCAAAGCACTTCGTAGTCTTCTCTAAGGGAGAAACAGATCTCAATAGCTGTATTTAAATGGTTGTTGGAGGCATTGGGCTTAGGGAAGAAAAAAATGTTCCTTTTCAAAAGACGTTTCCCTGTTTTGACCGTTTTTTGTCTCATGGCTATGGTGCTTGTCAGCAAACCCCGTTACACCTATCAACAAATCTCCTGCCTTTCAAGTTTGACGGGGTTAATAAAAAGCCAAAGTTGTGACAGTTCTGCTTGTTGACTGTCTGAGCCTTGAGCACCAGAGGGAAAACAAGATGCCAGTTAACCCCGGGAGCCGAGAACTGGGAGAGTAAATACAGCCATTGTGCTGGAGCAGGAGGACTCGAGGTTCTGTCCACAGAGCGAGTTGTTGCCCTCGTTGGGGACGGGCTGCGGGAACCGTTTGGCTCTTGTTTTCCTCTTGTGTCCTCAGTGTTGGTGGTTAGAAAGGAAATCACTAAGGAAAACTGCAACTGAGTCCTCAAACTGGTTTTGTTTCTTGTTTTGTCTTGTGCCGTGGTAGGTTTATGTCAACGGGGAGTGGGTCACCAGCATCGGAGAAGGAGGCAGCTTCGGGGAGCTGGCGCTCATCTATGGAACCCCCCGGGCTGCCACCGTCAAGGCCAAGACAGATCTCAAGCTCTGGGGCATTGACAGAGACAGCTACAGACGCATTTTAATGGTAAGTTTATGGAGAAGGGCTTTATGGAGCTGATAATTTTACTTTCTCTGGTAATACCAACACTTCTGTTCGGTGTTCAGCGTGCGCTGGTGACAGAAGGCTGGGCCGTCTGGGTTTCTACATAAAACAGAGAGGACATGACAGTAACACTGAGTAAATTAAATGAACTGAAGGAAAAGGGGACAAGATGCAGCAGAAATGACAAGATGCTGAGTCAGAAATGCAATTGAATAACGTTATTCAGAACTATTATACGTGAATGAAAACCTCAGGAGGCCTCCGTTACCCACCGAAGCTACGCAGATCCTCTCATCGTCAGTCTCAAAATGTTTTTCAGTGCTCTCTCTTGCCTGTGGAGCCTTGGAACTTGTTTTATACTCTCCAGGGCAGGCAATACAAGGCAAATACTGCTCCATAAAAGAAATAGCCTCCTTTGGCCTGTGCCCCGCACCTTTTTATCCAGCACAGGGCCACACGCGTGGTGGCTGCAGGGTCCCTGCCGAGGATTCGTTCCCCTGCTCCTTCCAAACTCCCAGGTTTCTTCAGCAAAGCCCAACAGACCTCCAGGGCACCGGGGGTGTCCGCTGGGTTTTGGGTTTGCTGCCCTTTCTCCAGTGGAAACTTCTCATTAACTTTAGCAATGTCATAACTTTTTTTTTTAGTGTTCATTTCCGATGTCCATGTGCATATCTTTTCCTTCCCCATAAAATATTCCTTTCTTTTTGATAATTAACAGACAGATAACTCTATTTAAAGCTCCTTTCTCAGTAGGGCTTGTCTCTAAAAGCTGCATTGTTTCGTTCTAATCTGAAGGAAATTGCACTATGCTCTCGGCATAATAAAGGGGTGTGCATTTTGAGATCATCGCTATTTCCAGTGGATGTCACGGAGAACAGAAAAATTAGCAAAAGAATTGAGTAGATTTTACACTTAAATGATTAGTCCTTAAGCAACAGAGTGTAAGAGTGATGTTTATTGATGCTGTGTGGTGACTGTTTGATGTCTGCATGGAACGTTGCTGGTTCTCACTCTGTGTTTCATGGACATAAACGAACATCACACTGAGAGTACGTCTGATGGAAACGTACTCCATCCCAAAATATACAGCCCGATCACTCCAGGACAAAATAGAGGGTTAATGACAAGAACTGAACTGTCTCCTCTCTTGTGGATCAGCAAGAGGAATAGATTTTGAACACTCCCCGGTGCGGGGGAGCGGGCAGTGGGAACTGAGACCTTTCTACAAGATATTTCCAAAACATAGAGCTGGAGAATTTCCTACCAGCTTGAAGAGGCACAGTTAATTTATTTGTCCCATGTCCTACGTGGAGGCTGTGGAGGGGTGTCCGGGTTAACTGGTGCAATGAACCTGTGTGCTGCAAGGTATATCCAAGGTATAACAGAGAAGGAATGCAGGAGGGAAATAAATGTCAGGAGAAGCCACATATTCCTTGGCTTTTTAAGCATAGCTTTTTACAGCTGCCTGTGACACTGCCACTAAAGAACTGCAGGGACATTCACAAGTCTTGTAGCCTGGAGGTAATTTCAGTTTTAGCGCTGATGAAGATAGCGGTGCCTCACATCATCCGACCCTGGGAGCTTTCAGGTTGGGTCATGTGTCCGTTACCATCTGAGAGCAGCCCGCAGAAGATGAATATTTGATGCAGAGACAGGATTTTACTAGAAGGGTTTGAAGACTCAAGTGGAAAAGACGGTTTTTAAAGCTAGCTTTAGCCATACATACAACCTGAATATCACGGATGTACTACTGTTTGATTCTAGTGTATCAGATTTTCAATTTGTGATTGAAATTTGTGATTTGCAAATTAATTTACATAGCCTGAACCAGCGATCGCTGTACCTTACCCAGCAAGCTCAGTTTCTGCAGCTGGTGAGACCTTTAACGTAACACGGAGGTGTTTTCTCTCCCTCTCTCTCTTTCTTGTGTTTTTTGTTACAGTTGAGGCCATTAAAAATTGGTGGTGTGTTGCATTACAGTAGATACCCAGGCAGTGTAATTGCAGTATTCCCAATCCTTAGATGGGAAATATTTCAGGTAACATGGTGAATTAATTGCTGCAGGTACAGAAAATGTCCAGTTTTAAGTGCTGTCTGTGGTGAATGCAATTTTCCCATCCAGGCTACACCAGTTCTCTGGTCGTTTCATTGATTTGTAGGCGCAGCGCGGATCATTCCGTTGCTGTCAGTGGAACGAGACGCCTGTCTCCGTGCAGTCGTGTGGGGGCAGGTTACAGGGCTCCCTGCACATTTTCCTTGAGCCCAAGAATTAATTACATCATGTTTAAGTGGCTGTATTTCATACCTGAAGGGAACTCCACCGTTCCAGGGCTGGTTTTGCTGTACGTGGTTTCACGATGCAGCAGTAGTTGCCTTTCAAGTCCCAGAAACACGATTTCCTGCCATTTAGCCTCTAAATTTATGTTTTTAGAAAGCTGCTGGGTGTTTTGGATGTAGAAATGATTCTGCCTTTAAATAAGAGGTAGTAATGCGTAGGATATCTTTTGAAATATATCATTTCACATGATTTTAAAACTGAGGGAGCATTTTTTTCTGTCTTATTTTCAGTTTGCAAATACTTTAGTCCAAGGGATCAATGATCTTTTTCTCCCAAAGTTGTATTTTTTTTGTGCAGTCAGATAAAGCCCTCCCATAACCTGCGACAGTTTTCTGCCTGCGTTCCTTCTTGGCCGTCATCAGCCTCATGTTTTCTCAGTCCAGTGTTGAAATTTTATTCAAGTTGTAAATATTTATTTGCAAATCATGCCTTCAGATCTGCACTTGCCAAAAACATTTTATCCTGTCATGAGACACTTGACTCTCTACCTCATTCCTCCTCGCAGGCTCTTGTTTTGGTTCTTTGCTTCGCATTTAGTAATTTCCAGATTTTATTTCTGCTCAGTGCCATTTCCCCCACTTCCATGTCTCATTGATCCTGACTGGTTTATGGTATGAATAAAATGCATCTCGGGAGGTTTGGGAGTTTGGATTTTCCTTTTTCTTTTTGGGATAGACAAAGCCTGATGCAAAAAGTTCCTGCTGGCTCTTAGTTACACTTGTCATCCATTTGTTATTTAGCCCGTCCCAAAAGAAGTTTGTTAAAACAGATATATTTCTTTCTGTTTCATTGTCTCAGCTTAGGTATCCTGGTGGCTTGAAGGTCACGTTCGAGTTTGTTTTAGCAGCTGTGAGGGCTGTAAGTGTTGGGGTAGATCTTTTTGTTGGGATTTGCAGTGAAATGGGTTGGCTTTCGCTGCAGTCCCTAACAGAGTATTATACCGTGAAATTCATTGTACGAGATGGATTACAAAAACCCACTTCAACATGTTCCCCCCTCAGTACACACAAATTATCTCTCCATCTGTGTGTTCCATTTATTTCATAAGATTACCTAGGCCGAGTTGCATGTTTTTCCATTGCAAATTTTTTAATGTATATGTTCTCTGTGTGTGCACACACACGCACACAGTTATGTACATATTCTATATTTATTTACTTACATTCTTCTTGGAGAGATGCAAAGGAATTTTTTTGCCGTAGGATTCTCGTATAATTCAGTTGCTGAAATGTTGCTCCTTTCTTCTTTGCAGTTGGGATTCAAGAGCATCACGGAGTGGGGAACATCCCAGGGCAGTACAATATTTGTATTCCAAATATAGCAAATACCACAAATACCAGAGAAGCAAATGTCTGTATCCCAACATCAGATCGATCCCCCAGACAATTCAGTTCCCAGACTGAGGAAATTTGAAGTATTAATTTCTTGTAATTTCTACTTTAAGAAGGCTTGATTTGGGATAATTTAACTATCCTCTAGTTCCCATGGTCCAAGGTACCTGGCTCTGAGGACAGAGTTACATGAGATGCAATGCTTTGCCCATTTGGCAAACTTTGCTCCCAGAAAGTGAGTTGCAATATTGGGATATAAGTCATGACAAATCAAGGTTAATCAGTTCCTAATGTTATGCCTCATTTTATTTGTGTGATTTTGGCTTTGTTCTACCATCTTTTCCCAGCTTTGAGCCTGAGAACAAGTTCTTTAACAAGTGCTTCTTTCCACTCAGACAAAATAAGTCAGCAGGACCTCGTGTTTCCCTAAAACATAGGTTGTGCGGTGGCCAAGATTCGCGATAAAGTGAATCCCAAGCCTCCAACCCATCCAACATCCATGCCACATGGCACTGGCATCTTTTCTTTTCACGGCCAGGATGGTCTGTGACTCTTTCTTTCATGCTCCTGTAACAAGGTACACCCAACGCGTTGTTCAATATCGGGTTTATGCGGGGATTAAAGAGGGCTGGAGCAGTCCCCAAGCCCCTTCCAGCACCCCCTGCCAGCGTAACTCTTTTATTTGAAACTTGAGCCACGCTGTGCCTTTTGGTGGCCGTTTGTTTGGCTTCTTACTGAAGGTGGGGGTTTCTAGGAAGGACCCGATCAGCTCCAGCCACCCCATCTGTGCACCCAAAAAAACAGAGCAAGGAAGGAGACATGAAGAGCGCTGGAGGGACCAAACGAAGAGGCGAGCAGAGGGGAGGAAAGACAGAGACCGGGCTGGAGCAGTGGGAAGAAAAAATGGAATAAAACAGGGAAAGTGAAGAAGGGGCAGTTGGAAGAGAGACACAAGTCCTATCCAATAAGACCAATCTCTGGGACGTTCCTTTTTCCTACCCTGTGTGTGGCTTAAGCTAAGCCTGGGGCTTGCAACATTTTGTCCTAAAACTGGCTTTGAGCTCTTTTCTGGGTGGGTTTGGCAAATGCAAGCGATCTCGTTTCTGCTTGGGACCGTTTCAGGGAGGAGCTCTGCAGCTTAGAATATTAACAAGTCTTTGGAGTCAGTGGGAACCACTGTCTTTAAGAAGATGAGCTTGTGCGTGACAGCTCAGGATCGGGGAGAAAGGGAACAAAGGAAAGGAGGGAGCGGGAGAAGCAGCGACTATTGAAGTAAGATATTAATAGGTTAGAAAAAGCAGAATTAATAAAGACTTTTTAAAACATGCCATCAAGAGCCCTGCCAGTGCAGAATTATTCATCTACATTTACTATTGTTTTTATCTGGCTCAAGCAGTCAGATTTCTACTGCTTCCCTTGGGAAACTTTTCTGCAAGAGAATAATTCCTAAGTTGGGGAAACTTTTTTGATATTCATCTTAAATTAGATTTTCTTAATTTTCTCCTATTACTTTGAATTACGTCAAGTTACGCTGTACTAAATTGGCCTCTCTTTCTGTCATGTATCAATAGATGATTATCGCTGTCTGCTTAAAACCCCTGCAAGAGTGCGTGCCAGGTATGAGCGTGACATACCTACAATCCCGGCGTCGAACTGACCCGTACAGGCAGAACTTCTGTTGTTCTCCCCAAGTGCTTTGTCAGTTCTTCAGGCTCTGCGTGGTTTGGGAGCACTTTTTGGAGAAGAAGTCCCCGGGCAGAGCGTAGCATGCCGGGGACCATCACATCTGAGCCGTGGAGATGGAGCCTCTGAGCTCCATTCCTGGCTGATGCCTTGGGGTATAGAGACTAGAATAGCCCTGGCTGTGCTCCTGTTGCAGTGTGATGTTGCGAACCAGATCTCACCTACTGTCTGTAAATCTCTTTTCAACTTTACAACTTTCCAGTCTTCCTCCCTTCGTCAAACATCTGAGCTTTGGAATTTTTCTTCTTTCTTTCTTTGCGTTTCTGAGCTGTATTTTCCAAACAGAAGCTCATTCTATTATTTCCTACTCCAATTTCTAAGGTCTCTAGGTCCTTTCTTGTTATTTTCCTGTCCTGGCAAACTTTCACAGTATCTGCAGATACCGTTACTGTCTGCAGATATCGTTACTGTCTGATTTGTTGCTGCTTTGAGAAGATCCATTAAAATATTGCGTAAGACCAGACTCAGCAGATGTCCCAGGGAGTGTGTCGCTTGTCACTCCTGCAGAAAGGACTGGAAAGGTGGTAGAAGAGGTTATGAAGGTGTTCACACCCGTGGCCTCAACTATTTGGATAAAGCAACTCAACCAAGTAAATCAAGTACAAAAAGGCCATCAGGAGTCAGAGGTGACATTATGCCTATGGGAGGGAACAGGAAAAGAATATTACAGGAAGGTTGGAAGTTGGCATGTTCTTTTTTTACTTCATGGGCAGCAAAGACGATTAATACCACTGGAAATAAGCACATGCTTTGGTTGGTTGTGAGATTTCTACTGTTGGGTTGGTTTTAGCTTATATTCAAGTAGTGTTCTCTCAAAATCTCCTCCCCTCCTTCTGCTTGTGAAAGCTTATGCAGGGAAACACGCTCAGGTGAAGATGATGTGCCTGAGGGTAAGCTAAGCTCCTCCTTTCTGGAAGGGAAATTGGGGTCCCATTGTGTCAACTGGGATCCAGCCTGGGCACTCTTAGGTGCAGCTCTGCTGTCGGGTGGCTTGTCCCACCCTGGGGGCTGTTGTTCATCTCCCCGAGGAGAGATGGAAGATTGGATGGAGCCATCGGTTGGTTCACCACGGATTTCAGTGCATGTGCTGGGAAATAGGACTCCTAAACCTCAACCGTTAATTCTTCCATAGGCTCTTGTTCTCCCTGACCTTTGTGGTACCATTCTGAGACGTGGGATAGTCAAGACAGTGAAGCTGTGCATTAAGTGGAGTCCCTCTGAGGTTCTAGGGCCTATCACAAGACAGAAAATCATAACAGCACATTTAATGAATTCCTTCCACTTAAGTTTTGCTTTTGCACTTGTCTTCTTGGTGGGTTTTGTACCAGAACCCTGCCCTGGCTTAGTTTAGCCAAGAGCCAAGATGCCCATTTCCCTGCAGGAACTGACGGGCTCTTGCTCCCCAGGCCCGGTGTCCTACCTCCCCGGCTCTCGTCTGCCTCTCTAAATACTGGAAGCTGTGGTCAGGCGTCACTTGTGGCTGCTGATTACTGCTTCTTAAAATTCATCTGCGCCCGCAAGTCATTTAAAAAGCATTTTCCACATCTGTCCCACTAAACCACCAATCTGCTTTTCCACAGCTGTCAATTTTCCTGCTCTGGTTTCCACTGGATTGCAGGGAGGAAGGCGACGGCCGCGCAGTGTCCGGTGTTCCGTCCTTCGGCTCGCAGGGAGCTCTCGGGCTCTGCCGAGCTCTGCGGAGCCTCCTCCCTTTGAAGTTATTGGTTTTTTCTTTTCTTTCTGGCACTTCAAATGCTCTCGGGGGGCCCCCTGAGGTGGAGAACCAGGTTTGTCAGACAGAGAGGTCAGAGAAGGGTGAGCGATGCTATCGCTGAGGGGAGAACTGTCATCGCCGGACTCGGAAATGATGAGCGGGGTGCGGAGAGGGAGCCCTCGGGAGCTGATGATGCTGATCCCGCGGTACCGGAGAAGAGAGGCAGCTCCTGTGGCTGGTCCTGAGGGACGTGGCCCCGGAGAGGGGTGAAGATGAGAGCTTTGGAGGAGAGCACCCGGTGGCTTCTGCCGATCCAAAGCCTGTTGGTGTTGGGGGAAGGATTCCCGTTGCTTTGGTGGCCGTTGGGTCCGTCCCCACCTGCACCGTGCATGTAGAAAGAGAGAAGATGTTCAATTCTTAGTGTTGTCATTGCACCAGCCTTTTCCATTTCCATACTCAAAGCACTTCTGAATGCTTCCACTGTGGAGAGTAAAATGGTTCTTCTCCTTTTCCTTTGTCTGTCTCCCCTTCTGCCTCTGCTTCCAGAGTGCCTACTTGGACATAAGGAATAGAGAAGTGGCTTTTCCTATGGCAGACATGACGTCTGCTTCTGTCCTTTCTGCCCAGCCTATAAGCAAAAGCCATCTTTATTTCTCTTTTCCTCAGAAGATGAGTGTATTATCTTTATGCCATCCTTCTGCCATGTAGGTTGACAGGCATTGGGCAGCCTTCGACGAGGGGTAGCCTTCGATGGGATGAGGGAGAACGGTTTTAAACGGAAAGAGGGGAGATTGAGCTGAGATGTGGGGAAGAACTTCTTTGCTGTGAGGGTGGTGAGAGCCTGGCCCAGGTTGCCCAGAGAAGCTGTGGCTGCCCCATCCCTGGAGGGGTTCAAGGCCAGGTTGGAGGGGGCTTGGAGCAACCTGGTCTGGTGGGAGGTGTCCCTGCCCAGGGCAGGGGGTGGCACTGGATGGGCTTTAAGGTCCCTTCCAACCCAAACCATTCTGTGAGTCTGTGATTCGACACCCCCAGGAATGTGGCAGAAGTGCTGGGGGCTGTCACAGAACGGTGTGGAAGGAACTCACAGCACCGAGGAAGACCCTGGAGTTCCTCTGTGGTCCCAGCCAAGGTGTCTTCTCAAGTCATTTGTGTCACTGCAGGAGGAGTTAAGGATGAATTAATTACTTGTGAATTGGTAAAACTGCATGGTATTTTTTTGTACCGGAATCTCCTTCAGAAGTGCCTGCTGGGATGGAACCTGGGGTTTCTGTCTGGGGGATCAAACACTCTGTAAGCAGAAGTTTTCTCAGTAATTTATCACACAATAAAATCTCTACTGGAGTGGGAATGACTGTGCTGGTGGCTGCACATACACTGGCAGATTGTCTGCTCCAAAACGCTTAAATCTTGTTAAAATAATACTATGAATAAGTTGCTGAGCAGTAAGAGTACACACAGCACTATACAGAATATAAACCAGGCTCGCAGATAAATGCTCTTGGCATTAAAGAGGTTTTAACCGAAAAGGATGGGACCCATGAGGGGGACATTTTAAGTTTTATCCTACTTTGTAATTGTAAATTCCCTTCTAGCAGGGCCTCATTGGTAACAAGATATATATTGAATTAGCCAAAGAGTTAATTGATGAAGCTCTGGCTTTATAACGAGCGCCTGTAAATAATGGGTACAATTCATCGGCGGTGTCCAGTAACACCAGTGAAGTCAGTGAAATTACACCGGGATTGAATTTGATTCCTTCTGTCTTTGCTTATCAGGGATACGACTTGCCCAGACATTTTATGGGGAAACATTTGCCTTAAGGCTGTTTATACTGGCCGTGCCGGAGAGCTGGAAGGGGAGGGAAAGCAAAGAGCAGCTGTAGGAAGGAATCACAAAAATACTTTGTGTAATGCTCTAACCTCCTTTTTCTCTCCCCTCTAATGACAGGGCAGCACGCTGAGGAAGCGGAAGATGTATGAAGAATTCCTGAGCAAGGTCTCCATTTTGGGTCAGTTTGGACTCGCGCGTTGGTCCCTCCGTTGTCCCTGTTGTCGGGGGGAATCGGGGTCTTTGAGGGCACGATGGAAGCGACAGTGGTCAAATGGAAGGTCTCGTAGCTGCCTCGTTTCCTTAGGAATGAGTGTGAAGGGCCCTTTTTAGGACTTGTTTTTCTCATTCTTTTAAATGTGCTGGACATTTGTTTGAAGGGCAAATCTTTCCTTAAATCTAGGAGCAGGCAAGCGCTGGCAGCCTTTTGGTAGCTGCTGTTGCAGTAGAGATGCCATGGATAGAGGAGAAAGCAGTGCAGAGAGATGAATTTGTCAGAAAGTCTAGTTACATCCTCCCAGGTGACAGGTGAGGAGCTTTTTCCTGTGAGAATACTGTATTTATGTGCACCAAACAAACTAACCTCACAAATCACAACGGACTGTTTTTTTTTTCCCTTCTTCTGTGTATTTTCCAGCCCCCGTCTCACATTCTTAAAACATCTGTTTAGCTTCTTGTCCTTGGATTTTGTTTCCCTTTGATTAATGCGATAGCCACGAAATTCGGACATGTTCTTGATGGCCTTCAGTAGGAAAAACAACAACCCCATAATGCCCGACCAATCCATCACCATTAGGGGAACAAAAGCTTCTAATAAGGAGGACAGTGTTAGACAGCGCAGTGAAATGCTGATGCTGTGGGAGAAACACTGTGTTTCTGCTGGGGCTGTTTTGAAAAAAAAAACACCACAAAACACAGTACAGGATTAATTTGCTATATAATCCAAATACTTATATTTCTTTTTGAACAATTTTCTTTTCTTGTTTATGGTGTTCGTCTACCATTTGAGCTTATTTACCTGAAATATGAGAGTCTGAGTGAAAATACACTTGAACTTCTGAGAGGTGCTATGCGTGAAATTTTCAATTACATTTGTGTGTTTAGAGTAAGGCCAAGTATCTTACTCACTTATTAATAAAGTTTTCATCATTTAAATGCCTTATTTGTATGCTTAATTTAAATCTTCCTAAGTTAAGAACACATATTATACCCAATTACAATGAGTATTTAAAGAAAAAAGGATCCCTGCACCTGCACTAATGAGGAGCAATTACAACAATGAGACATCCCCAAACAATTGCAGAGTGGAAAGGTTATTCAGAGATGCGCTTCCTTAAACATGTGGTTTGCAATATAATTATATCCTAGTTTGTAGTATGGCTTTTCAGTCTTGGTAAAAAGTGAGGTAGGACTTGAGATTTGAACCTTTTTTTTAAGCACAGAAAAGCACCAGACAAAATAGTGCATCATTGCAGGAACGTCGAGAATTTGGGTGAAATGTGTAAGGATCTGTTTCACGTGTCTAAAAAGTAGGTGACAGCTGGGAAACAGAGAGGTATTTTAGAAATCTCAGCGCAGCACTGAGAAGTCAACTTCTTTTCCTGCCTTCATGTGGTCAGAACTTGGTGATTTTGTGGCACAAAACCCTCTACCACCTTCTTATACATATTTTTTCAAGGTTTGTGTAGTGCCAGTAGCCACCCATATAACTGGAAGAGCAACTATATTTTTTTGAAATCTAAGGATTTTGTAGATTATCAGAACCTGCTCATAGTGTATTGAACAAGATACGAGAAAACTAATTGTTTCAAATCTTTCTTCTGTAGCTTAATTAAATGTAAAGCCACAAATTGATACGTGCGATTTAGAAATTGCAAAAAGTTGCACATGGTCTGCTTGATTTGATGCTTGACTTTAACTCTGCAACTAAAACTTTAGGAGTTTTATCATGTACAATCTTCAGTATCTTGCAAGAACCATTAACCATTGTATTTGTAGTGTCCCTTAGACAAAAGAGAGACACTTCGTGACTACAGCTAGAATTAGCTTTGAATTTTTCATAAAGCCAACTGAGGAAGAAGTTTCAAGAGACTCTTTCTTTTCATTGTTAATTACTGAGTTCTCTTTTTAAAAAAAAAAAAAAAAAAGAAAAAGCCGACTCTAGTCTGTATGAAAGAGTTTTATGCTTATTTTTAGTCAAACAGAGCACTTTCTGAATGTTGCATTGACAATATGGGCTTGGTCTCTGATATTAATGCTTCTGCGGCAAAAGCCACAGATACGCCAGGAAAGTGCATTAGTGATTAGAGGTGGAGAAAATAATAGAAATAATTATTTTCCAAACAGCAACAGAAAATGGCATAAATCCATGAAGACGTGTGTCGGGCGACTCAAAACTGACCTTTGGTGCATCAACCACTTCCCTCTGGTTTTGTTACCAGACTCAGTGTGCGCTTCCGAGCTCAGCCAAAAGGCTTTTTAACTTTTAAAGAGCAGCTCTCTCCCCTCACCCAGCACTTCAAAGCAATAATTTGAACACGATGGGAAAACTAGAGCCTGAGAGAACAGCCCAGATCTAATCCTGGTGTCGGGAGCTGTGTCTTGACTTACCAGAGTTCAGTAATTCATCGTTAAGTGGCAATCAGCAGAGCTCTAGAACATGAATTTCAGCCCAGCTTTTTGAGGCAGTGAAGGTTGTATCACTGTATTACCTGTTCCTTTTAATAACTTCTAAACCTCTCACTGGGAAGCTGTGGCTGCCCCGTCCCTGGAGGGGTTCAAGGCCAGGTTGGAGGGGGCTTGGAGCAACCTGGTCTGGTGGGAGGTGTCCCTGCCCAGGGCAGGGGGTGGCACTGGTTGAGCTTTAAGGTCCCTTCCAACCCAAACCATTCTGTGATTCTTTGCTTACCCAGCCGCCCATGAGTAACTGGCCAAGAGCAGCTCTGATGAGAAGACGGCAGGACTTGATCTGACACCTGGGGTGGGATGCTGTAGGAGAGGACCCGGGCACTCCCGTGTCATTGGTGTCTCCCCACAGCTCCGAGGCTGCTCCCGTCCCCACACAGATCACATCGCAGGCGGGGGAACCCTGGCCAACTTTTCCTGACCAACTTTTCAGATTATTATCTGGGCGATTAGTAAAGTCTAAGACACAATGAATAAATACATTCATGTTTCCCAACCGGAGGTTCGTGCGAAGTGCCTGGATGAAAGAAGTGTTTCTTTTAGAACAGAACCAGGCGTAGCAGAGCTGTCAGTTTAGATACGAATCTTCAGGCAAAGTTAGAGCCTTTTTGTAATAAAGCTTTATGATCTTCAATATTTCAGAGTCCCTGGACAAATGGGAGCGGCTGACGGTGGCTGACGCACTGGAACCTGTCCAGTTTGAAGATGGAGAAAAGATTGTTGTGCAGGGAGAGCCCGGTGATGACTTCTTCATTATTACAGAGGTAAGATCAGCATCCTGATACGCTCTGTCATTTCCTGGCAAAGATCAAGACTGTGTATTAAAAGATGTTTGGGTTCAGTTTAATCTCTTATTGCAGCATAAACTCCACTCAAACCAGGCGAATTACTCAGAATTCAAATGAATTGAGGCAGCAATTCTGTGGAAATGTCTTAAGTGGGATGATCCCTGGTTTCCAGTAAATTGAAGACAGTGGAATGTTGAGGTGTGTCTGGTGTCTTGACTGTTTGAAGGTTTGTTTTCTACAGGAGATTTTTCTTGTTCCAAGTTGCCAACACTTCCCCAGGCTCGGCAGCCCCACGGTGCATTGATCATTACTCCCACAGGGACGTACAGAGGGAAATCACAAACAAACATCTGTAAACTGGAGCCAGAGACCTGATCTGAAAATGGATAATTTGTTCTTTGTTTTGCCTTAAACTCAGTCCAAACGGCTGAGCCGGTTTCTTGTTTACTCTCACACAGGCGGGCGGATCTGTCAGGCAGCTGAAAACGCTGACATCTTTTTGGGACACTTCAGTTCCACCATCTCCCTTCTGCAGACAGATGCTGACAGGGTTTTTCCTCCCTCTCTGGCATAACTGTTTGGACCCTCAGTATCTCATACAAATACCCAGGCGCTGTGATACAACAGGTCATAGAAGGGTATCAGAGAGACTCAGACTAAGAATAACAAGCCAGAATTGGGGCATAATTGTGTACATGTTGAAGTAGGAGTTTTTCAGGACCAGCTGTGAGTGTCGATACACAGATCTATAGCCTGGGAATGACAACATCTGGCTGTGGTGGCAGTTCAAGCGCAAATCCCAACATCTGGCAGTGGTGGCAGATGGGCTGGGCGGGGACCTGAACCCTTCGCCGTGGGATGAGGTGGGTCAGATGGATGGGAGGTGGCTAGTGGTGCCCCAGGGTATGTCTCTGGCTCCCTCAGGCTGCTGTGTCCTGGTGGGATTTAAAAGGAAGGAGCCCCTGCCCCGCTCAGGTGACAGAGGGTTGTACAGCACCCCTGGCTTTGGGCGCTCTACTTTTGCTAGCTCCTTATCTCTGAATTTTTGCATAGTTGCCTCTATCCAAGGCAGCCAGAATTTGGTTCGTAATCAATATCTGACGCTTAAAAATTTCACTCTTTCTTTCCTCTCGAGTGTGGGATGCTGCTGCTGAAATCCGTACTTCATTTATGAACATGGTTTCTCTTCTGATGCTCACAGAATTGTCGGTGCAAATAACTCCGCCTGTAGATCACACAGTTTAAACGTGTGACGAGCAGTGCCCCTTCCGAACAACAGTGTCCGAATAAAAGAGACTAATACTCCATAGGGATTTTTTTTTTTTCATTAACAAGATACTTAGTAAATAAGAAAAATTTGTATTTCTAGTAGTGTTACTAAGCGTCCTGTTACTCCTTGCAGCAGCATGAGACTAGGAAAACCTGGTTTTCTTAGCCATCGAATCCCATGTGGAAAATTGGCAGCTTGCTTAAGAATTACCCAGGGCCTTCATTTTCCCCCTCTTGATGGAACAGCTGTTAAGACTTGAACGGGGAGAGGCGCATTAACACCACGTACAGCAGAATCATAAAGTATCTGCTCTCCTCACCCTCCCACTATAAATCTAACATCGTTTCACACTTTGGAAATTGCCTATAATTTTCTGCATTAAAGAGCGAACATCCAGCACCAACTATTTCTTGTGCTGCAGTAGTATTTGTGCCCGCTCACACATACTTTAAGCTTTGTATTTTAAGCCTCGTTTCACAAGAGTTTACATTTTTGACATTAAACTTTTCTGCAGGAGAGCTGACACGAGCAGCCAGGAACACAGTATTCTACAAACTGGTTGAGAGGAGTTTTGGCTGTTTCGTTGTCACAGTATGTTGAAAAGTCATTAGCTTCTTTCATGTGTTTTTTGGTGTTTGTGGCCTTATAATCCAAAACAGTCGAAATGCAGCCCATTTGCTGGACTGCTAGAGATGCAGAGAGGATTCATATATCAGGAGAATGCAGCCTCCTTCGGAGCACTCTGTGTCCAGCAGCACAAAGCTGAGCTTTGCCCTGCAATTCTGGGGCAAGGCACTCATTTATTACAAACCACGGTCATTCACGGCATGCCTTAGACAAACCAGTTACCGATTTACAAAGCTTTGGTGCACCAGCATCCCAAATGCTGGTTCCAAGCGGGATCTCGTGACTCTTATCATAAAAGCTTCTCCAAGACACCCAGGAATCACATGTGGATTTTAAATTATTAGCACAGTTTTGTATGAACTTCATAAATTACTCGTTCATTTCTGTGAGATCCCTTTGGGATACCATATTTTAAGTGTATTAGTCCTGCAGAATGACAGGAGTGAACTGGCACCTTCGGGATCTGCAGACTGAAGTGCAGCCATGAAACTCTTTGAGATTTCCAGCTTCGGTGATGATCAGAACAGCAATTCCTGCTTTAAACCAGGAATATCATCCCGTATGGACAAGAATATTTAGTCTCTCCCTTTTGTCAAGCAAACACTTTCACCTTTTCTTCTCCTTTCTTAGCATAACCTTTATTTTTGTGGCTTTCCGTCCACCTTCTCATCTCCCGCACCGCACAGCTCGTAGTGGGTGCAGGTTATTGGGGGTGCAGGGGGTGCACGGAAACGCTGCCGTGCCCCACGGAGAGCAAGGCTGCAGCAGGAGCTCAGCCAAGTTATTAAAATAGCAGAAAATGTGGACAGGGAAGAGTCACAGAAAACCAGGGCTTTTTAAGTTCACTGTTCACAAAGCTGGTTATCATTCATTTTTTGTTAAAAAAAGTCTAATAAGAAAGTACTACCCTGGGATTGCAGAGCAGCTACAGTTTTGCTGCCATCCTAGATCTCCACAGGCACCAGTAAGGTGTTTACTTGCGGTAGGTTGGGTGCTTTTCCATTTAAATGTCAAGCAGCCTTCAACAAGGTTTAGCTTTAATATTAAAATGCTGTGATTTTTTCCGGAGATAGAATTATTTTAATGTTTATACCATATTCCTTAACTTGAAGATAGGATCAGAAGCGAACGTCGCCTTAACAAAAGCAAAGTAACGGCTCCTGTGAGATTGATTTACTGCACTTGAAAGCGGTAATTAAAAAAAAGCAAAAAGCAAAAAAGCAGCAGCGCTGCAGTTTCTGTATTTTCAGATATTTCCAGGTCTTACTTTCCCACTCCGGTTTTCACACAACAAACCCGGGCTTTCCCAGACCAGACAGATGTGGAATGTATCTGCTGGATTCCAAGGTCATGGAATTATCCCATATGAGATTCCTGGCACGGAGGTGAAAAACTTTAAGCACCATGAAACAATTGTTGCCATAAAGAATTAGATTTTGGCAAGCGTAAATCATAACAGATGTACAGTTTCTAACAAATAAATTTGCAGTTGTGTTGTGCCCTGCCACACTCCGTACCCAGCAGCGGGGAGGATTTATTCCTCTGACTTCAGATAAGGCAAATATTTTTAGCCGGTGTTTTAAAGCGGTAGCTTGGAAAGGCGAGTGAGCTCTGCAGAGTTAAATACCCCAGCAAACGTTAAGTCCCTTTAAACGAAATGCCAGCTGAACGGGGGCTGATTTTATCCCCGACTCGTGCTTTGCCACTGACTTCAGTCCGAACAGTAGTTCAGACTGGTGTAGTAGGGCTCTGGAACTGGAAAGAGATGAGGTTTTTGCTGTTGTCAAGGTTACTGAGAAAGGTGGTGACTATAGTATTAAAAATAGCGGTTGTGATTGCGTTCCGTTCTCTTAAGTTTGGCTTCGAACCTGGCCGGGTGGCACAGCACCCCCGAGGAAGTCCCTGTCCTTTCAGCGTGCTCTCCGGAGCCTGTCATCTCCTCGCGGGACAGTTTGGTTCCAGTGGTGCAGGGAACGAAGAAAGAAAACTGCCTGAGAAGCAAAACGCTTCCAATTAAGAGTTGGTCGAGTTGCCCGGCAATAGCATGCAGCAGCCTAAAAATAAAAGACCTAAAAATAGAAGATAATTCACAGGAGAAAATTCAAGGAGAAACGGACCCATTGTATCAAGTAGTTGCGCATTAGATTTTTTGTTTTTAACTTTAAAAACGAGTATATTTAATTGTAGATTAGTGCTAAGTTACAGGGGTTGTTGCACCTTCCTCTGCGACACCTTTGTGAGAAGCACTTCAAAAAAGCTGGGGATTTGTGGGTTTTGTTATTATCCTTCTGGTCAGAGGGGAGGCAGAGTCAGGGGCTCTGATTTTCAGTCTCCCCTGCGTTATCAGGCTGGTCTGTGGGCAGAACGTTGCCCTCCCTGATTCCCCATCGGTGGGAATAATCCTAATGACACTTCATGAAGGTGAGCAAGAGCTTAATGGGACAAAGCGTAACGTATCCATCGGTGCTGAAGCCAGGCAATGGGAACAGCAAAATTGGCAAATAAGAGAAATATTTTCATCGTCAGTGCAGAAATCCTTCCCGAATTAACGCACGGAGCTGCCTCATTGACAGAAATGAGTCAAATTAATTGGTAATGATTATTTGTCCAGCACTATTCTCGGCTGATCACACTGAAAACAGCCTTGTAATCCCCAGGAGGGATGCTGGCTTTCGTCCTGCTGTTGACATTTCCAGCCAGGGCCACAAACTGGTTCCAGTCTGGGCAGGATCTGCTGCGAGTTCTTGCTGAGAGCCTACTTGAGATACTGTCCTGTAGGTGAAATCAGTGTTTCCAGCCCCGCTGACACTCCTGGCTTGTGATGGAGCCTCTCTTCCTTGGGTGGAAGCGTGTTTGTAAACTCTCCTGCCATGGCAACGGGCACCGGCGCGGGAAGGTCCTCCTCGAACTCGGAAGGGTTCTCTGCTCTGCACAGAATTGGGCCCGTTGGTAGGAAAACTCGACTTGAGTCTTCAACTGCACAACAAGCATCCGAAGATTTATGATTTAAAAGCTCCTTGAGAAGGAAAAGAAAAGAAGAGAAATAATAGCCCAATTGTTTCCTGCTCTAAATTGTTGCTCTTTGACTTTCTAACCCAGGAGAGACCCCTTTGGCACCTACCCCTGCGACAGGCAGGGGAACTACAAAGTAAACTTCTTCCGTATGGTTAATGAAGTCACTGCCTTAGGCACACTCTGCTATCACACCTGATAATCTCTTTAAAAACACAGTGTGATTAATTATTAATTAGGAAGATGAATGTTGTCTAGAAAAGGACTTTCAAAGGCTACAATCTGAACTGCTTAATGGAACCGGGATTTTGTTGATAGCAAAAATGTTTGTCAAAGGCAGTCTACAGCGACTCCTAATATACCTAATAAACAAAATACACCGAATAAACAGAGCCAGCGCTCACTGGGGGCTCCCTGTTTTTCTTATTTCTAACTGCAGAGACGTTGTTTCCCGTGGAGCTGTTAGAGGAAAGGGACATTCAATTTTCTGGGTATCACCTAGTTGTGCTGGAGCAACAGCGTTTCCTTTGGCCCCGCTTCAACGTTCCTCTGTGTCCAGGGGGGCGTTTGTAACGCCCAGCTGAGCTCAAAGGTGGAATGTGAGGTGTGTGGTTGGGTCCCATCCTGATGAGGGACGGAGGTGGAGTGTTTTGCTGAGTCAAAAGTACTAAAACATCAGCTTAGTCCAGCTCTTGTTAAATTCAGTTCAACTTTGACTTCTGTGGGCAGTGGATCAGGCTGGGAATACACGCCATATCCATCTACAGGTGATTTCGAATGTGCCCTGATCTCTGTCGGAAAGGGACAGTGTTCCATAGGAAGCAACTGGCTGCTCCCCTTCTTCTTCCCACCAGCCGTGGAGGACCCGCCAGTGACTCCAGCTTTTGGCCCTTCCTTCCCACTCTTTCTCCGGCCCCGCTAGAAACCGCCGCAATGCAGTCACCTGCGGTAAATGCTGCAAAATCTGAAACCCTCAGAAGTGATGTACGACGGAGCGTTTTCTTCACAATTTTGATGAAACTTCAGATTAGCCAATATTTCTGGTCTATTTTAGAACTTTGCAGATTTTGTTCCTCGTTTGTGGCAGAAACCAGGACAACTGTATGTAAATTCGGTGAGTTGCTATGAACCCGGAGACTGGAGAATAATGTATAATAGTTTAAAAATGTACGGTTAAAAAAATACTGTCAAACCCAGTCATGACTCAATCTTGCGTCCACAGTCAGAATGAAGTCCTATTGCCTCATCCTTCTCCAACCCCATGAAGATCATCTAGCTTTGATATTATGAAAATGAAGCTTTTTTAAAAAAAGAAGTCTGATGGGTAGGAAGCCAATGTATAAGCCGTGGAGGCAGCCAATATTTTGTCATGGAAAAAAAATTCCCACCTGGGTTGACAGTAGTATGACCAAATAATTTTGAGAGTTGTAATGACTGTGGTATGTAGTACAGGTAAACTTTTAACCAGCTTATTTTATCTTAGCTACTTATCTGTCTTAGGTGAACATCTCCCAAACTTCACGGGGTTTCTCCATGCGCCACCCCTGTGATGAGGCACGTGAAGCAACCTCCCCATTGCACGTTGTGCTCTGAAGCAGAGGCACAAGAATTAAGATAGTTCTTTGATCCTGCTGGAGATGATCGATGGGAATTGGGCACCTTGAAGGTCTGGGCCTTCATGATGTGGCTCACGGAATGTCTAAGGTGGAGAAGCCATAGGGCTAATATGGAAGAGTCCCAGGCTAATGCATCAGCAGACCATCCTTGTGCCTTTATGTTAAATTTTACCACCCAAAAATGATGGGTGTTATTTTCTGACTGCAGGTTGTGTGGAAGTCACTCGCACTTTGTATTGCTGACTGAAATTTGTTTATTTCCTTATTTTTCTATAAAAGTCTTTCATAAATCAAAGGTTGGCAAGTCATAAAAATCCGAGATTATTTACTGGCTAAAGGAATATTCGCAGTGTCTTTGGCTACATAGTTCAAAGGATTTGTCTTCTTCTGGAAAGCAGCCCTAGAACTGCTGATCCTCAGCTGTAACATAAAAGCCGTCCCAGGAATGATGCTATCGGAGTCCCGGGGGGGTAACGTGGCAGCTGAGGAGCGATGTGCTGATGGACTTCCAGGACATTGCCACGGGGAGCGCTGCTTGTGCCAGCATCAGGAGGTACAGGCAGGACTCCGCGTTACTCTCTGTCCCTGGGACATCGGTAACCTGAGGTCTTGAAGCAAATCCACCCGGAGGATGCAGCGTTCCTGAACTATTCTCCAAGGCTTAAAAGCAGTTTTCATAGCCTCTCTTCTGCACACGCGATACCCGGCGCAAAAAAAATGCCTGTGAATGTTTCCCCAGTTCACTCCTGACATGACAACTTGTGTAGGAGTCTCCAGTCTCATTCAGCTGTAATTTAAAACATCTGATTTGTAAACTCATAAAATTGAAGTTTATGCTGGAAATACAGCCACACCCTGGCCTCTTACTGCTATAGGATACGTGGAAAACTGGGAGATCGTTTGGTGCGCAGGGAAGTGAAACCCAAAGTTAGTAATTGGCAGTTTCATTCTTAATATATACCAGCTCCATCCGAATTTTCATGAAAGTCAGAGTGCTGTGTTTTCTCTGTGTTCAAACCAGCCTGTGACTGTTTATTTAGCTAACACTTGCTTTAAGGAATGGTTGATGCTTTGACTCTTCTCTCTCTGGTCGTGCCCGGTGGTGTCCTCCTGCCGTGGAACTCTGCGGAAGCGGCAGCGGTTCCCAGGTAGTGAAACACCTCTCGGTGTGAGTCAGGAGAGCAGCGCTGGCTGTTTACCCCTCCAGGTTCTTGGGAGATTCTCAGAATCCTTATAAGCTCCTTTGGCATTGAAGGCCAAGCTCACAAGCCCTGATTCAGAGCACTTAGTCAACGAGACCAAGAAATTTATGGCCCGAGGCACGTTAAATCTAAACTGCAGTTAAAGGCATCTGCTGTCTCAGGAGTAGGAGCTCCCTCCTGAGGAGCGCTTCTCCGGCTCTAAGCAAAAATACCGCAATATAAACAGGACCTGAAACACAGTGGTGTCCCACCTGGAGGAAGAGGAATGGAGAATTTCCTAATCCCTGCTGGAGTTCATCCCTTTCTCTGCACCGTGTTAAAGCTGTCCCTTACTGGGGTGGATTTTGTCCCTCCTCTGCAAAGAGACCGGTGAGATGCCTGCAGATCTGCTGAAAGAACATGTCCCGTAGGGCTTGTTCCTTCTCTGTGTAGCGTGGGGTTTGTGGAGTACACAAAGCTCTCTGCTGTGTGCTTCAGGAAGGGGCAGCTTTGAGCTCGTGAGTTTTTTCCTTCTGAATTTCAGAATTTGGTCCTTTGAATTCACAACTGAAAGGATTTCAGGGGAGCTTTTCGGGGGGGGGTTTTCCTGATCTCCGCCATAAACTCCCTTCTCTCCTTCCCCCTGGTTTACTCCAAGTTTAGAGCGTCAAGTTTGGTGTCAAGCTGCACCAGGGGAGGTTCAGATTGGATATTAGGAACAATTTTGACACGGAAGGGGTTATTAAGCCTTGGAATGGGCTGCCCAGGGCAGTGGTTGAGGCACCATCCCTGGAGGTGTTCAAAGGCCGGGTTGACATGGTGGTTAGAGACATGGGTTAGTGATGGGTTTTATCAGAGTTAGGTTGATGGTTGGACTCGATGATCTTAAAGGAACCTTCCAACCTGGACAATTCTATGATTCTATGATTTCTTGCTCAGAAGCTGCTGACCTGGCTGGCCCCAGCCCTGGCCATGGCGTTAGTTATCGGTGACGACGTCTGTCCCCAGCCTTCTGCTTGGTCTGGTTACTCCAGCATCTCCAGAATGTTTGCACAGAGGAGCAGATGGTGGTAGGAGTAATTGGGCCGTGAAACAACATTAACAGCTCAGACCGATTTTCACCAGCGCGGGTTTTGCTGGCAGGGAGGGGGGGATTCAGCACTTTTTGCTTGTTTTCTCCCCTGTCTGTCCATCCCTGCCCCTGCTGTAGGTGGTAACGCTCCGCCGTGTCTGCTTCCAGGAGATGAGCCCTGTCAGGTCAGGCACAAATATCACCACTTGATGAATAACCCATTATAGAGTCACTTTTATGTTGACTCAGTGGATGTTTCCTGGCTTCAGAGAGAGTGGAGATAATGGCTAGCTTTGTAGAAAGAAAGAATCTCTAAAATGCAACATTTTTTTTCCTTTGTGACTTTTATTGCTTTGTACGCTGACATGTCTGAGGGAGGAAAACAGGGCCTTGTTGCCAATAATCCGCAGCGCTTGGCACAGACGCTCTTTAAAAATCTGGCACCGGGATGAATATTAATTCAGTTGTTTTCCCACAGAAGCTACTGATTAGTCGAGGCCAAGTATCCCTGAGATGATTCGTTAAAACCCGGCATCGGAGCCCACCTTTACCGAGGGGATCTGCTTCCCGTCCCCCCCGCCACAGGTGGGCTGAATCTGTAATAAAAGAGGCAACTAAAATCCGAGAACGGGGTAAGGATAAAAACGCAAAGGGACCCCAAAGGCTGGACTGTGGGGCAACCGCTTCCCAGCTCTCTGGGCCCGGAGCCAGGACAAGTGGCCAAGGAGAATCCCACCCCGGGCTGGGGCTTCTCCTTACCCCTCCATCACCACCTCCCAGGCTTCCCAGTCCCACTTGGCAACGGGTGGCATGGGAGAGAAGCATGGGACCACCGTGGCAGCGAGGCCACCGTGGTGTCCCCCCGTCTGGTGGTGGGAGATGATGGTGGCTGTGGATGAAGGCTTGAGTCCCCCAACACGTGGATGCGCCTCTGTTGGACACCTGCATGATCTGGCCTGACGTTAGCTCTGCTGCTGTGCCTCAGGGGCAACACTCTGAAGTCAAAAAGACTATAAAACTTCACGTTGTGATTCTGAAAAGCCTTACAACTGAAAAGGCTTAATGAAAAAAATACCTTTTTTTTTTTCCTTTGAGCAAACCCCACTTTTTTCGCAGAGGTATTGCAGGGCTCTCCGTGCGTGACGCAAATTGCAGTTGCTGCAGTGTAATTCTGCTGCTTTTGGCTTTTCACTACGTTTGCTGCTCTCTCTCCACCTGAATCTTGTCTTGTTCCATCTAATAAAAACATTTCCTTTACTTCAAGGGGAACGCATTGGGTACAGCATGGGTTTAACGCAGACTGTATCAAAGGAGCACTGAAGGGGAAGATTGTCTGAGGTACCGCAATGGGAGGATGAACAAATGATTGAAAAGGTCTTCCCATGTCAAACGTCTATGATTTTAACTGCTAAACGATCAAGGCAAAGGCGTTTCCTGGTGATTAATGAGGGGCTGGGTGTAGTCATGTCTGGGCCGTAACCCTGGCCTCTCGTGTATCCCTAGGAAATGCCCCGTGGCTCTTCTGTTTCTGCTGGTTTAAGCTACACTGGGTTTTATGATTGATTGTCATTTTTTTAAAAGTACCTTTATGTTTGTGGCTATTTTGGTGACTGCTCCAGATGGCTTTGTTCCTCTCTCTCGGGTCTGGATGTTATTCTCAACTAATACAGATGTGCCTTGGTAGCAGAAGTGGTGGAAGTTGAGCTGTCGGTAGCGTAGTCCCATGCAGGTGGGATATAGCTGGTCCCCGCGGCACATTGTCTGATGTCCAGCCCGGCTGTAGGGCTAACGTATAGGATCCAGCCTGGCTGTAGGGCTAACATACAGGATCTGTGCCCGCTGGGTAGGGATGGGCTTTCCATCCTCATTAGATTGCTGCGTGCATTAGCGATATTGAGAATTATGGCCAATAAGAATATGATGCATTAAGGTTCCACCGTTACGGTGATGATGTAATGGCGATCACAGGCATTGTCACCACGGTTGTTGCCGTGTGGAGGCACGTTCTGCAGCACTGCTCCCTGGAGGAGGTTGTGTGGGTACCACAATACACCCGGTATTGCTCAAATGCTGCCTTTTGAGCTCATTTGACATTGCAGTCTTGATCCTCAAGATACTCCCAAGGCGTCGGCTTTCTGAAAAATCACCTGAAATCAGTGGCACTCAGGATTTCCAAAATCATGGCCAAATTTTAAAAATCATAGAATCACAGGATAGTTTGGGTTGGAAGGGACCTTAAAGTTCATCGAGTTCCACCCCCTGCGCTGGGCAGGGACACCTCCCACCAGACCAGGTTGCTCCAAGCCCCCTCCAACCTGGCGTTGAACCCCTCCAGGGATGGGGCAGCCACAGCTTCTCTGGGCAACCTGGGCCAGGCTCTCACCACCCTCACAGCAAAGAAGAAAAAAAAAGCTGAATACATAAAATGTTGCATGAACTGATTGAATTGATCATTTTTGAAAGTGGAGGGTGAAACATTAGCTGAGAGATCTCAGCAGGTATCGCAGATTCACCAGGCCGTTGCTGTTTCTGGGAGGTTGGTGGCATCGGTACATAGAGCTTTTGACTCTCCTTAATTTAAGGCAATGATTTGGAGGTGCTCTGTGGATGATTTAATTGCGTGCATGAACCAGTAAGCAAGCAGATATGATCAGCTAAGGTGTGACTTACTATGGTTGTAGTTGTGATGGTGTAAGAACTTTGCCCAGACAGTGTTTGTGGATGGGTAAATGGTGTATTTTATTAGATATATCTGGAGAAATAGATAATTGGAGAAAGGCAAGTGTGCCCAAAAGCTCTTCTCCCTTTCCTAGCTATGCCAGCTGCTCTAATAAAAGATACTACTTCCACAAATCTTGCCTGCAATTAGCTAGAATTCTCCCAGAATCATGTTGTGTGAAAGAGCTTTTGATTCCCTTCAGATGCGCTAGAGCTTCCGTTGAATCCAAGAGGAGTCATCGCACCCAGACCCGTCCGCTTCGCCCTGTGAGCGGGAGCTTTATCTACCCTTCACAGCCTCCTCCATCCGCTTTTGTAGTAACTCAGCAAAGATTTAATAGCGAGGCGTAACGAGGGTTTGTGTCAGAAGGTGTGAATTCTGGAGTGTGCGGATTAACCAAGTGGGAAGGAGGGGAGGTGTGTTGCTGATGGCAGTGATGGAGCTGACAGCGATGGCACGTGGACCTGCCTGACCTGATCCAGCTCTCGTTCTGTAGACTGCACCGCTCTTTTCTAGTGGACAGTGAAAAGGAAAACAAAATAGGCTAGAGAAATCAAAACTAGGATAAAAACATAATTTTTTGAGGGCATGGGGAAAAACCTGTCTCCCTGCTTTTCTTTGGAAAAAGCAGCAAGTAAAAAAGCGTGAAATAAAAATGGAAATAGGAATAGTAACCTCCTGCTTATGAAAATTAAAATTATTTTCTTTAAAAAGTAGAAATTTATCTTGTATACTTAGTGTCTAAAAAGGCCGTAGACATTGGCTTTGCACACTCTGATGGCAGAACAAATATTCTTCGATTTTAATCATGATAGATATGTCCTTTATTATAGATGGTGCCTCACCACATTTTTTGCTGATTGCCGTGTCTTTAAAGTGGGAGGTTACACCAGCAAAACCAAAACAACCGCAAGACTGACTTTGAAACCAAAAAATTTTTAGAACAGTGCTTCTGTTTTACAATTGTGTTCTGGATTTCCCTGCCCTGCCCCTGGTGAAGGACGGGGCTGCCCAGTCTGTCCCACCCCCAGCTCACACGGGCACGTCACAGTGTCCACCGCAGTGTCCACCGCAGTGTCCACCACTGTTCTGCTGAGCTGGAACTGAGGGAAAAAATACAGGATTTCAGTTTTCGGCATCATAAACACTTGCCTTCTGTAGCCAGGCTACTTAGGCCAGCTGCTGGCTGTGGGATTCATACTTAAATATCAAAATGGGGCTCCTGAAGCAATTGGTGCTTTTAATTACAGGCGGGATGAGGCCTGGGAACCTGATGTTGATGCAGCCGGGTCACTGTCTGTCTCACTCCTCCGTCCCGTCCCACGGTTTCCGAGAGGAACATCTATCAAAATCTCATTACTCCGGAGGGGATGGGAGCTCACGGATTGTAAACCTTAATTTATTTTTAATATCTTGAATTATGGTGCCGTATCTAAGCCATAAATTCTCACAAAACAAACTGCTGATGCATTCGAGAGAGTGGAGCGTCCCCCTGAGCCCCGTGAGGAGCGGCGGCAGAGGCAGCGAGCGTGGGGCGAGCGCGGCCGAGGGGTGACGATGGCACAGAGCTTTTGGAACTGCTCCCCGTGTTGGTTTTGCAATAAGACGCCCGGATCCACCTGGGGGAGAGGAGAGAAGGTCAATGGTATCGGTTCCTGGGAATGCAGGCGCTCCCCGGCGACTGAAAGGGAATATTCCTGGATCCACCCGGGATCACGGTTTCACTCCCGGGTGCCTGCGGGCAGAACGAGGTGCCCATCTGCTCCCACTCCGGTACCATCCCAGCGGGATGATTTATTCCGGGGTGTCAAACTTCTCCACAGTTGACCCTGAGCTCTACGGGCTTCGCTGGGTGGTGAAGGGGGCGGGAACGGCTTTAAAACACAAGATAGTATTTTAAGTTGAGCAGCACTAAATAGCCTGATCCCGCAAATTTGGGATCGTGCCGTTTGTCTCCGAGAGACGGATCTTGCCGAGTTCTGTGTGCCACTTACAGGGAAAACTTTCCCACCAAGACCGGATGCTTTTGGGAGCGAGAGCGATAAGCCCCGTAAATCCCTGCGAGGTGCTGCCCGCAGCGCCCGGGACAGGGCTGAGGAGACTGACCGGCTGTGTCGCTGGGAGGGGTGGCGTTTGCTAAAGGACAAGAAGGACAGAAAGCTCAAAAACAGCGTCGGAAAGATTTGACAAGTAAAATGAAATACAGCCATGAGCAAGGGTAGAGGTCAGCACCGAATTCATTTAGTGTGACAGCTTCGTTAAGTATGTGGGTAGCAAAGGATTGTTCTGTACTTTTTTTTTCTCATTTTATTTTATTCTGTATTATTTTATTTCTGTATTATTTTTGCCCTGGTTACGCTGGTTGTGTACAATTGGGCTCTTCCTCTATTGTAGTTAGAATAGCATTGTTTCCAGAGATAAGACACGTAAAGTGCAGATAGACAGATAGATTAAATATAAATACCTCTTCTTTGTTCCGTGGTGTGGACAGTCTTCCCAGGAAGGTCACTGGGACAATGCTCCAGGATGCACTCGTGGAGCTGGTGGATTGTGCAGCCAGAGGCTGAGCGCCGCAATCACATCTTGCATCTGGGTCCTCGCTGTCAGGCTTCAGGAAACTTCTTTTGCTCCGTGATAGACCTGTTCTCGCTGGGCAAGGGGAAAAGCCTGTGTGACTGTTAAAACAAGAGTGGAAAAATATGTATCTGGAATATGCATTGCTTTATCCTGCCAAGCCAAGTGTTTATTGTGGAGGCCAGACACATCTGTCCTCCTCCAACAGATATCATGGTGTTTCTTGGATGAAAAAGGCCGACTGTAGTGGAACAGTGGAAGAAATTGCTTCAGAAGCCTGACTTATTGGAGTCCTATGTCATATGGACCCTGTCAAAAAAATATTAGCCACAATAAAAGCGGACACTTGGGGAGATGAAAGCAATATTGCTTGATATTGTGATTGCCTTCACGGCAACCTGCTCACGGCGGGCAGTGGGGAATCGAGCCCTTTCTTCCTTGGACCTGAGCAGTCAATGGGATTACTTGGGGGAACTTTTTGTTTGTTTGGTTGGTTTTTTTACATAATAAAACATCTGTCATAAAAGTTTTGGGAAAGAGACTGGAGACACGGATTGCAGACAGCTATTTGGGTCAAGGGGTTAGGTTTTTGCCAGGCTCCAGATGGGGACGGAGAGGAGGACGGGGGCTGGAAGCGGTTCTGAAGCTGATCCCGTCCCTCTTGCACTAAGAACAGCATCAGCTCCGGGAGCAGCACCTGAGCCGGCGTTTGGCAGGAGGGAGGCCAACGTTTGGGATATTCCCGGTACGGGGTATTTCCGAGAACGCTCCTTATGAAGGCGGGTTTGCTCTGAAAACCTGCAATAAGTGTGAATGACAGAACTCATTACACTATCTGTGCATTTTCAGATCTTGCAGATTTACTGGAAGATCTTGGAAAACAGCAGCTTTGGCGGAACAGTTTAGTTATATCAAGGATAAGGAATTTTTGCTGGAAACTCGACAGGCACCAAATCACTTTCTTATATCCAGTTCTTCCAGCTACTTCTGTGGATGGCCTTGCACTTGCTGGGGACAGCTTTATGGGCATGGCAAGTTTTAATGGTAGATAACCCCCCCCCAAAAAACCCCACAAAAGATTAAACCTGACCTTCCCCTGTGTCTTTGCCTTATTTTTGCCCGGTTCAGGTGCCCTCGCTCACACACGTTGTGGTGAACGTGCTGCCAGTCCCATATCCAGGGATTTATACCAAGCACATGTTGCTGCTAATGGGCAAGATGAGAAACTCTTAAGTTTTAACGTGCCAGATTAATTTGATATACATCCAAGTCCCTATAAAAACCACCAGCTGATTAGCATGTATCAAACAATACTCCCACATTATTTCATTTTTTGTTTCAGGTTCCTGCCGTCCGGCAGAAATAAGACTTGCCTCTTCATTTATATGGCACTTCAGTTAACCCCGAGAGCGGCCCAGCAATTAGTAAAGTTGTATGGGCCTAAAAATAACCCTGTTATGAAACCGGAGGTGATGCAATACAAGGGTATTACAGCAGCTCCGTCATGCTTGTGCAGAAGAAAGCAAATTATGGCCATGCGAGACTTGGGTGTTCCACTGCAGGGTGGGGGCTGTGATTTTTTCCAATAACTGGCATCAATCTTCCGAGAAAAATCCACATTACTGAGTCTCCCCCCCTTCCCTCTCCTACCTGGGGCAGGACTGGCCCTTGCTTATTACTGTCCAAGCTGAAAATCCTAACGTTGGAACACCGATGCTCTCCACCTGCACTGTCAGAAAGTGGCTCTCTAGTCTATTTAAAAATCTTGGCTTTTAAAAATCTTCTTAATTTCAGTTAAAATCAAAATATGTTAAGCTTTTGCCTTTCCCTCTGCTTTTTGGTTTGGACTCAGGAGATAATTTCATATGTTACTGTCATTTTTTTCCAGAAAAGCAGATGCCTTCTCTGTTCCACTACAAAAGCTTTATGCCACAATAATTTAAGATTTCCTCCAGGTTAGAATATTTCTGCCTGTAAAACCCCTTTGAAGGTTGAAATAGGCTGTAACTGAGTTTTGACATGTATTAGCACGTGTCGAGCCCAGCAGTTATTAAGGGCAGTGGAGACAAGGCACATTCCATCTCTCCAGAGACCGACTCGCAGGTGTCCAGATCACTTCAGGCCACGCCGGGGCAAAGCCACCCCAAAAACTCACTCTTTGTTGCAAGGAGCATTAAAAACTCCCTTTTACCAACCGTTTCAGAGACAGATGCAGGGAGTGATCAGGTGAGGATGAAGCTCTAGCTGCCGTCTTCCAAAATCACGTCCCAGGATTGTGACTGGGAAAGTTGCCTTTTGACTCCTTTTGACGTGAATCTTTTCTGCGTCTCTTGTGAGGTTCTGCATCCACCCAGAATGATATTTTCAATATATTTTTAAATTATATTGCAGCATACATTCGCACATGTGTGAGTTAAATAGGATTTACTGAGTCGTGTCCTGTTCCTCTTCTCCTCTGTGTGAGCCGAATCTGCATCCAAACAATTCGTAAGAGAGAAATCGTTTGCCATCCTGATAGATATTTTTGTTTAATCCTTTAATTCCTTGCATTGATCTATCAGGAATCGTCTGGAATGGTTGTCCCTCCCACAGCAGAGCTCAAGGGGTGTGACAGGCGAAAGGAAATACTCGGGACCCGATGCTTTTTAAAGTTGTAAGAGGTTTAAGCGAAGGCGGCTGACTCTCCGCGCTCCTTCCTCTCCCCAGGGAACCGCCTCCGTTCTGCAGCGCCGGTCGGACAACGAGGAGTACGTGGAAGTTGGAAGACTCGGTCCTTCAGATTATTTTGGTAAGAAAAATACTTATTCATTCATTCAACTTACATATGGCTCAGAAAGATGGGCACGTGGGGCTGTATCGAGTAATTATTGTCTTAATTAGCGCTCTGCTCTTACAAGCGTGGGGTGACGCACGATGCTGAGGGATGGGAGCGGAGCTGAAGCCACCCCTTGGTTTCCACCCACGCGGCTGACAGGAGACAGACCCAGAATCAGCAAAACGCTCTGAAAGCGCTTGTTTTCAAAGGCGTTTTACACACCTGCATTATGCATAGGTGTGCTGTCAGCAGAATCGTGTAAGGTGTCTGTCAGGAGGCACATAAAGGAGATGTTCTACACCCAAAGGAAGCGGGTGGTGGGTGACAGGCACCCCCTGACGGTGTGCCAGAGCCTGTTTGTCCCCCGTTTCCAGGTGAGATCGCGTTGCTGCTCAACCGGCCCCGGGCTGCCACCGTGGTGGCCCGTGGACCCCTCAAGTGCGTCAAGCTGGACCGGCCCCGCTTCGAACGCGTGCTGGGGCCCTGCTCCGAAATCCTCAAGAGGAACATCCAGAGATACAACAGCTTCATTTCCCTCACCGTCTGAACGGTTCCTGCCGGAAAGCTGCCTTCGTGTCACCCTGTGCACTTCAGTTCGCACTGTGCGGCTCCATGGCTTTGTGAAGAAGAAAATTAAAGATGTGCGTTTTATGTGTATTTTTTCCGTTTGTGTCACGTCCTGGGTGTCAGTTCACATCTCATGTATCGTCTAAGTAGGAAGACAACTGGTTGGGCAAGACTGGCTTCGGGGAAGGTTAGGCTCTTGGCTGGCAGGCAAGGTGTGTACCTGTTGTTGGATCAAAAAGCTTAAAACTGTGTTTTTAACTATTTAAAATTCAGATGATTTTCTATTTCCCTTATTATCTTTGAAGTTGGTCTTATTCGCCTTCTCTCAAGCTCCTTTGACCAAGCGATGTCCCTCTGCCTGTCACTTCTACAAGACTTTTCCCTGGTGGTGGACTGGAGGTTCCTGCAGTCCCACGGGGCGAGTGGCAGTCGCCCAGTTGAAGGTTGGAGGAAGGTTTTGATCATTCCAGCAAGGCAGGGAAAAGGGGAGCTTTTGAGTCATTTTGCTTGTGGCTCAGGTATTGGGGCCATTCTCCTCCTTTCAGGGCTGCTGTGTAGGACACACCGAGGCAAAGAGCCTGCTCAGGTCTTCTGGTGAAGGAACAACGTCTTGGGAGAATTCAAACGGAGCCTGGAAGACCTAAGTTATTTGTCCTCAGCTTTTAAAATGAGGTTTTTCATTAGGTCCCTCAAAAGTCCAACAGGACCTTTTCTGCTGAGTTAAGTGGGCTTCGAAACTTATTTATCTGCAGCAGTGTCCCCACCACTTCTCTGAATATCCTACAAAACGCTGCAGAGGTGGGGCCAGGTGGACACCACCAGCAGCGGTTTGTTTTTAGTAAGGTCTACTTCATTAAATTCAAATGCCTTTCTTTCAGTATATGACTAAATTTTAGGCTCTTTTAGCATTTTCTGAAAGCTTCAAAATGCTGCTTCTCCTCCAGCAGACACGTGTTGTGTCTCAAAAGGCCCCAGGACCTTGCAAGGAGCTCCCAGAGCCCCGGTCCCTGGGGGACGAGCCCCCTCGCTGGCAGGTCCCACAGCCTGGACACGGATCTGCTCCTCAACGGGGCTCGTTCCGGTCCAGACCTTGCCCCGCAGCGATGGCACCGTGTAGATTATTCTTTGTGAAGCTTTTGCTTTGAAGGAGAGCCGGTCGGTGCTGACACAGCAAGGTCTGTGTCTCAGCTCCCCGAGCCGCGCTGCCGCCTTCCAGCTGGGGCACGAGGGGATGCTGGGATGAGCAAATCCCAGCTCTCTACCTTTTTCATCCCAAAATTTATGCGGGGAAATAAGGCAGCAATGTCCCTTCTGAAATGAGAGGTGTTAGTGGAGAATATGGCTAAAATTACTCCAGGCGACACGCAATGTGCTTTTTCCTTTGGAATTAAGCTAAGGTGGGACTTTCCTCTCGGCTCCCACCACAAGGGCCCAATTTTCCGGGAGCTGGTTCTTGGGGAACCGGCTGCTTCTCGCCTCCAGGCTTCTCTCCTCGCCTCGAGGTGTCTCCTTTATTCCAGCGTATTTTTGGTGGTCCTGTCAGTGTATATTCGTTGCTACTATTTATTATGATTACGTTCTGCTTCTTGCGCGTGTTATTAAGTACGACCGTTCGCCTTTTTCAGCCTCGCAGTTTCTATCCTGTCCGTTTCTATAGGCAGACCCCCACTGTAGCTAGGGGTAAATGTATACACAGTTGCCAAACTTTCTGATTTGCTTCACCGGTTTTGTATTCCCTTGTGCAATTTTTTTTAAAAAAAACCGATTTTTTTCAAGGTTACCAGTCACTCATGTATGTTCTTTTGCCTATTGTATTTCTGTTGTGTTGGTATGAAATTGTGAGTGTTTCGCATAACGTGCAAGGTAGACATTTCTGGTTAAACACCAAGTATCAGCCTCCTCTTTAGAACTCCCTCGAGCACACACACAGCGGAGATTCTTTGCTTTAAACCTTTACAGCTCATGGAAAAATACGTTCGAATTATGGTTCTGTTATAAGCAATCTCAAGAGAAGTGTGACCGTTTAACACCAGGATTCCTGTGCTTTAAGTGGAACAAAAAGATCTTCGATGACATTTTAAAGATAATTGTAATATTTGCAGTGGGTGATGGGACAGGATTACGGTATGAATAAAATTCTTCTACATTCTGTGCGGCCGTTGTGGGTTTGTTACTGATGGAAGTCTGTATGAATGGAAGTCGTGTTCTAGTTACAATCTGCGTATCATAAAAAGTGTGAACTCTACTGAAAATAATCAGATGCAAAGGGACAAAAAATAGACCCAGGATCCCAGTGCTATATATAGTCATGGAAACCAAACTGGTTTTCTGGAGGATGAGCACGAGGAAAATAATTTCTTCTGTTTAAAGGAGCCCTCTATGTCTCCAGAAGGAAGTAGGGGCTCAAGGTGTCTCTCAGGCCTTTGTGGTGTTGTGTAGACACCAGTTTAGCCAGTTGAAGCACATGTGGAATGTGAAGCATGGGAGCTGCCGCCTCAGTGGCCGTAGGGACCCTGAGCCCTGAACCACCAGCGCCAGGACCTGGGGAACAACAGGCTCTTGCTCAGATGCTGATGCTGCTACTTTTTGCCCCGATACCACAAAGCCCGTGGTCCCACCGCATGGTGGGGTCTGTCCCAATCCTTCCTCTCAACTTGTGGCCATTCCTGGACTTCAAGAAGTCCAGCTGCCCTGGGACTGAAGCCGTTTTTGGCACCAGTGATGTTCTGTGCTGCTGCCGTGGCTCCTGTTTGTGCGATGGACTGGCCAAGAACTACGCTGAGGACGAACTTTTCGGAGAAGGCCGAGCCTCCAAAGGAACCACCTGCACCTCATGCATGAGGATGATGGAGACGATGGCTTCTGGGTGAGGAAGAGGCCTTGAGCGTGTTGTTAGTGCCACATTGCCTGCGATACCCGCCAGAGCTTGGGGTGGCCACACCAGTAGGTGTGTTGTGGTCCAAGCTTGGCTGTGGTGCTGGAGCCGTCCCTCCGGAACGTGCAGCGTGAAAGGGTTGTCAAGCCTTGGAAGAGGCTGCCCAGGGAAGTGGTGGAGTCACCATCCCTGAAGGTATTTAAAAGCTGGGTAGACGTGGTGCTGAGGGACATGGGTTAGTGATGGTTTTTGTCAGTGCTGGTTGATGGTTGGACTCCATGATCTGAAAGGTCCCTTCCAACCCAGACCATTCTATGATTCTGTGGTTCTCTGTGGTGGCCCCCGCACAGGAATCTTGGGCGGCTCCCGGCATCCAAGGGCTGTCCAGCTTTCCATTTTTGGAGTGTGTTATTTTTCCCCCCTTTGCTATGATTCAGGCGGGAAGGACGTGTCTTTCCAGAGAATTACTCACATTATGTAGTAATCAAAAGTGACCACTCTCTCTGAGGTTCTTCCAGACGGACGTTACCAGCCCACGCTCCCCAGAAAAGAGCATCTCACCACTCCTCATTGTCATTCTTTTTTGGGTTGGTTTTAATTGTGTTGCAGCCATTTTGGGACTCCCGAGACAAAAGAAAAAGACCTTTTTTTGTTGTTTTTAATAGAAACTAATTGTACCTCCAGGTTCTTTACGAGACCCCTGTGGCTGACCAGGCTTTGGTGTGTGTCTCAGATGACTGTGAGCTCTCCTGAGCTTTCCCACTGCTTTGTGGTGACGGGGGCTTGAGGCCGTGGAGTCACCTGAACCCCGTGAGTCCTTGATCCTCAAAAAAGGACAGTCCGGCACCGTGTTACCTGCTCAGGGGGTGTGGGAAACCAGAGCTGTTGCAGAGAACCAGGTAATCCCAGTGCACACCAGTTTGGTTGTTGGCTGCTGGTTTGGTTTTCAAGTGGTGGTAGGTTGGCTTCAGAAGCGGTGTCACCACGCGAAGGGTGACATTTCTTCTGTCAGGAAGGTTGCAGGAGGTGTGTCCACCACATTCCCTTCTAAGTCCTAAATGGTGCTTAAATCCTGTCGCTGACCTGTTGGTGGAGGTTGTTATCATGATGCTGTTGATGGAGGAGACCCCCTCTGTCCTTTGCCCACATTTCTGCGTGGCAGCTGAGAGAGAGAACACTCTCTTGTGCAGAGGCAAAGCCACGATGACCTCCTTAAAGCGAGGCAGGGGTCCCACCGCCTGCTGGTCACTGCGGTGCCACGTGGACGTGCGGCCACCGCGGCTGCAGGAGGGTCCCCGGGGACTCTGTCCACCCCAGACAGAGGAGTAGGTGCTGTTGCTCCAGCGGCCCAGTGAGCACTGACCAGTTTAGAAGCTCACACTTGGCATTCCCAAGACCAGCTCACCATTTAGGGAGGAATTATCTACTCTTGCGCTCCCAGGCATGTTTTTTTAATTTGTTTCTAATGATTTGGCAGCTCTGGCTGGAGCTCGTTTTCGCCGCCTTCAAATGCGCACGATGGCTCAGAAACTTGTGTTTCCGAAGCCAGAGTCGCTTCTGGAGGTCCCACTTCCCTCTGGAGAAAGAGAACATATTTGGATGTGTGTGCAGAGCCCTGAAAATCCCATGTTACGGGAATGCGTTGGCTTCGTCGCTCCTCCTCCTCCTCCTCCTCGGGTTTCTCCGTGGCTGTGCTCCTCAGCGGAGTTTCTCTGGGCTGCGGCGCTCGCACATCGAGCTGGCCCCTTCTCCGAAACGCCTGGCCAGGGGAGCTGGCATCGGCAGCCATCTGGTATTTTTGGGAAGGCTGAGGGTGTGTTCTGTGCTTGATCGGGCTCCAGTACCGGAGCCATTCCTCTGATGTCTAAAAAATCTGGATTCAGCTCTTAGAAAAGGGGCTGCGCTTTTGCCTGGGAAAGGGGAGCAGAGCAGGAGCGGCTCCTTGGGCATCCTCCACCTCCCAGCCCAGAAGCGCGTGGGGAAATTCACCCCTGAGTGCTCCACCCCCGTTTTAATCTCTATTTTCACGTCATTCTCTGCAAAATCAGCGCTGAGAGCCTCTGCTGCCCAGCGGCTGCCGGTGCTCGGGCACGTTTCAGTGCGCAGGGTTCTCTTTAAAAAGTCGTGAGCTCTCCTGGAGGAAAAAAAATAATCATTTTACCCAAGAAGACTGCTCCTATTCCAGTATAAACTGTCTCCGAACATGGAACAGCAGCGTGCCATGTGGCTGCCGGGGCCAGCAGCGCTGAATGGATTGGCAGATGCTGCGCTGCTGCCTGATCCCTGGTAGCCAGGGCTGCGAGAGCACGGCTCCTCTCTACTCACCGCCCCGGTTCGGAGCCAAAAGAGCTGATTTGCCCAAAAAAATGTGCCCCTGGTGGGATAAGTCAGGCCTGGTGCCCCGCCGGGGGCATTCACCGCCCCCTTGGTGGGTGCTCAGAGCCTCTGCTCCTTGGGAGAGCTGGGCTGGGGAGACGGGATGTATGGACCGATGATGAGGGAGGGCTTTTCTCCTGGACCGATGATGAGGGAGGGCTTTTCTCCTGGACCGATGATGAGGGAGGGCTTTTCTCCCCACCGCCGGCTGTTGCTGGATGTTCACACCGCTGGCTCTGGGGAAACCAAGCCTTTCTGGGAAGTGGCTACTCCCTATCCTCTTTATACAGAAAATGTATTGTTATTATTTGAAAGCACTTTTGTGTCGCCCTTAGACTACAAGCATGGCGATTGTTCCACTGGAAGACATCATGGTGCATAGCAGTGAAATACGACGTACAGTACCATGCAGTATGTATTTTCCAGATAAACTGGGGAGACAGTGAAACGGATCTGTGAAGTGGGGGGGACAATAGCGGCTTTGCCTCCCTCCACGTGTGTGGAATTCATGTGCGCTACAGAGTGACTCTGTCTCCTTGCCATGCGTGTACCACGATGGGGTGATTCCTCCTATTTCTGGCCGGTTTAATTTGTGTTTTGTGTGGGCCGAGCACAAAGTCGCGGCGGCTTCGCGCCGAACGTGGCGATGAATTAGTGCCGGCGAAACCCTCCCACCGTTATTTCCACTGCGGCAGCGAGAGGGAACAGACCCAGCAGCTGGAAGAGGACAAGGGATCATTTCTCCTTCTCGTCCAGGGGCAGCTCGAGCAGTTTGCCCGGCAGAAGTCGCTGGCTGCCTTCGCAGACGCTGGGTTATTCCACGGAGAGTTTTCCAGCGTCTCCCCTGAGCCCCAGACCCGCCGAGCGGGGAGGTGGTCACCGGTCCCAGTTTAACTCGCGTGAGGGTGACTGGGGGAATCGCTGCCGGAGGAGAACCTGCAGCTCTTCGCGCCGGCTCCTGCGGAGGTGGAGAAGCCCCGCTCTCGGTCCTGCAGTCGGGAGGAAGAGTCGTGGCCCCGCACCCGGTTCCTGCGGCTCTTGGCGAGGCCGAAGGGGTCTGGGAAAGCAATAGAGCTGCTCCTCAGCCTGGCAAACCTGTAAGTCCCCGCTGATGGCCACCAGCAGCATCACGAGCTGCTCTCCCGCTGACTCGGGTGCTCAGGTGCATCCAGCACACGGTACCACGGGCCAGACCCCCGTGAGATGACGGGAGGATGGTTCTTATCCCTGACACGTACCCAGTAAAGCATCACACCCCCTCCCAGCGCCTCGCGTTTCTGGCTCTTAGCCCGGGACTTAGCTTTTGGAGAAATACAGGGTTAGCCGAGGAGGGCTTTTCAAAACTCGTACTTGCAGGAGGCAGGAGAAGGTGCCGAAACGGCCGGGGGTTCCCGAGGAACACGAGAACCGGCCCAACAAAGGCGCCCCTTGTGCGAGCGGGGAGATGCGGCAGAACCTGTGTCCGGATGAAAGCCGCCCTATCAAAATAGCCATAAACAAACCCGCCTCCTCCGCTACAGAAAAGCTGTTGTGCCAGGAGCATATTAAATTGTATATGCTTTTTCTCAAGGCAAAAGAATCGCGGCAGTGAGGGCAGCTGTGCGTGCTGGAGCCCAGCCACCGCATTCAGCTAAGGACGGCCTCGCCGCGGCCGGGGTGGGGGAAGGACTGGGGATGAATGTATTATTCAGAGGGACCCGCACTGAAATGCTCCACCGGCACTGGGGAGATGTGGTAGGGGAAAAAAAAACAACAAACAAACCACCAAAAAAGTGATTGCCCTGGCACCGAGAGGTGGTGCGTTTGGCAGGGGGCAGCAGAGGGGACGGGCCCGTCCCTTCCCAGGCTGGGACCCGCAGTCCTGAGGGTCTTGCTGTTTGCAGGATGAAGCCAAATGGCATTTTCCTTCCCCAGATTTCCCTGGGGGGTTTCTCAGCCTCAGCCCCGAGCAGAGCTGGGCTGCAGCCGCGGCTCCGAGCCGGGCAGGGGGATGCTCAGCCCGTCCCATGCTTCACGCACGGCAGCTGGGAACTGAAACCAGTGAGGAGCAGGAGACGGGGGCAACCCCATCCTCCCTGGCCACAGGCTCTGCTGATGGCCACCTGGTCGCTCCCAGGTGTGGTGGGTAAATGGGAAATAAAGAGTCCTGAGGGAGAGCCCCAGGGAGGATGGTTTCAGCCTGTTTCTTGTGGGAGGGGAGCTCCCCACCTGGAGGGATCAGGCAGAGGGGGCTCAGGGCTCATCCCGTGCCACCCCCCAGCCTTGTCCCCGCACAGCCACCTCTGTGTGAGCATCCCACCCCGGGGATGGGGACTCGGAGGGATCCCTCTGCAACCTCTGCATGGTTGTGAGCAGCCACCAGGCAGGATTTCACCACCGTTCACGCTGAAACGAACCTCGCAGCCGAGCTCATCCCTTGGTCGGGGGGAGGATCTCCGAGTCTGCTCCCCAGGCTTTGCTCTTAACTCCTGGGGCTACTGGAGATCCAAGGCTGAGCCTTGCAGCCCCTGCGCGGAGGGGGCACGCGGGTCCCCGGGGAACCCAGATCAGCCGGAGACCTTCTGCAAAGCACGGTGAGTACCTAAAACCTTCCACCTTGAGCTGTGATTCCCTTGTGGGCAAAGTTGGGCTGTGGGTAAAGAATACGGGCTGATTTCCCATCCCTCCCCAAACTGGGTGATTGTTAAGGTCCCTTCCAACTCTAACCATTCTGCGATTCTATATGATTCTGTGAAAATACTAGAAACATCAGGGAAAGTAGCAGGATGCCTTCCCCAGTAGCTCAGGAGCGTGGAGGCAGCTCGTGTAGCTCCTCCTGAGGAGGGAGCGAAATAAAACAGAATAAATTCAGGGAGGATGGTGTCTGTGCAGACACCTCGCAGGTGCCTCATCAAAGGTCCGTCTGTCCCCGGGGGAGGCACCGAGGAGAAGGGAAGAGGGGAGCCTGACGCCCACCTCCGCTGGAGCCCAGGCGCCGCGGCTGCCCCCTCCTTTGAGGCAGAAAAGGAAATTTCTGGCTCCGCCGCAAGGCGAGCCGCGCGCTGGGCACCCACAAGGTAAATGCCCTTTTGTGCTGGGATCCGTTCCCTGCCTGAAGCCGCTGCACACACGGGGCCAACCTGATTCAGTGAAAGAAAACCCATTTCGGTTGCTTTTTAAGCAGATTACAGCAGATTAGCCGACTAATCTATATGGAATCCTCTCTCCAACAATTTCGAGCTGTAAACGAATCCAGCCACTCTTGTATTGCGTATAAATATTTACTGTGGATTATATGAAGATTAACTTCAAATGATATTTGCAACAGCGGTTTTATTTTGTGACTTGCTACCTCTAGTAACATAAAACCTTTTGAAAGAAACATACCTTCAGCAAAGCGTGAATTTAAGGCCCATCAGCTGCACAATAGCACGTACCGGAGCGTGTACACAAACAGGAACTGAATATATTGTCGCCCACAGATGAGGGAAACTAAGAATTAAAGCTACTGGTGCAGAATAAAAATGTCTGGGATTATCGTAGCGTGGAAGTAAAACCTTCCTTACAAGATCCGACTCGGTGGCTGCCGCCTCACTGCGGCTCGCGGTTGGTTTTCCAGCTGCAGGGAAGGACTGTGCGTGGTTTGACGGATGTGGTTTAGTGTCCTGAGATGTCACCTCCTCGGGTGGCCCGTGAGAGCGAGCCTGGCCCTGCCTCCTGCCCAGGTGGCTGGTAAGGAACAAAGCAGCCTTTCTAATGAAGCAGTCCATCTTCCTGAAGATCCGGGGTTTTCATCCTATCTCCAGCCGTACGGAGAAACCCAAGAGTCACCAGCTCAAGGGCTGGGAGGCTGCTGCTGGCCCCGGTGGGATCCCTGCAAGCCCAGTGACTCGCTGTGTGAGGGCTCCTCCGTTTGATTCCCCAACGTAAAATGTCACTGGGGAGGTGAGGGGTGGGAATCGCTGTGGGTGTCACACAGCTCGGCAGAGGAAGGCACGAGAAGGCTGAAGACTAAGGTCTCTCACTGTGTCCTATCGCCTGGGGCCGAACCCGGGAGGGACGGCGTGGGAGGGACGGAGGAGGGAGAAGGGGTCGAAGAGCATCCTTCCAAAACCCAACAGGCCAGCGGCTGCTGCCGAGGGACCACACACAAAAGCCAGCGCAGGACGGTGTTTGTCAGCACGTCGTGGTCCCAGTGGGGTGTTTTGGGGGCAGCCAGGACCGTCCCACCCGCACCTCTCCTCCCACGGGCATCCCCAGGCCGGCGGCGCGGGTACCGCTGCTCCGTGGGAGCGAAGCCGGCCCTGCACGGCCTTCGGTTGGGAACAGGGGATGTTGTGTCTACCCGGCCAGTGCAGGAATGCTCAGTTTACAAGACAATGGCTTTTTAGGAAGCCAGAAAAAGTTAAACAGCCTTCCCAGATGGCAGATTGTCCCTTTCCATCCTGTGTGTAATCCGGACGGCTTCGTTCTCCTATAAAGAGATGATCTGTTCAGTAGAAGAGATTTCCAAAGTCTTAGCAAATGAGTATCTGAGAACCGGCTTCTGATGTGGTTTATGTTCTTTTTGATAGATTTAGGTTATGGGAATGCTGGTTACAGAGGCAGCGAGTGATTCATGCTGAAACCATCCGGGTGCCATCGGATACACACTGTCCACCCCAAGGTAGAGGCGGCCGCTGCTGCCTTGTATTAGTGCCTGCAGCTCAAGCTGCTCACTGGTAAATTGTAATTGCAGAAAAATTACTGCAGCAAAGAAAAAAGGGCTGCGCTTTGCAGAAGAGAGGTAATTCTTACCAGATCAACATTTCCATAGCAAGCTGGGGTCCTGCAGTGATGCCTCAGGAACTCAAACCGATGTGCTCTGAGTAAGGAGCTGTACCGGGACCTGGGAAAAAGCAGGTCTCCCCGGAGAGGCTCTGGCTGCTGCTTGACGAGCTCAAAACACAGACAAGGAGCCAACTGCCCACCTTGGAGCTGTCTTGGAAAACATCTTTTTTCCCACTGACTGTGGCTTGGTCTCAGTAGCACTTGCAGGATCAAGCCCTTGAGCAGACGGGGGGAAAGAAGCGGGGGGAGAAATTCTCTCCTCTGCATTTTTTTTTTTTTATCCCTGATAGTCAAGCATTTTGAAATCCTGTCTCCATCTGAGGAACACCAAAGCAAGCCAAAGGGCGGAGGGTGGTCTCTGAGACATCTCCCAGGGGAGCTGCCCTGGGGAGAAGGGTTTCAGTGCTCCAGCTTTGACGTACTCCCTGGATCTCAGGCCCCACCGGGTGACCCCCTGTGGCTGGCTGAGGCTGGGCCTCGCCGCTGCCGGCCGAAAAATCACCCACAGATGAACCTTTGCACCACAAACAGGAGATCTGGTGCCGAGCATGGAAATTTGGGTGAAGACAACCATGGGGCGCAATGCTGGGCAGCAGCGAAGGGGTCACCATCATCCTGGCAGGACACCTCTGCCGGCTCCTGCCACTGGGGCAGGGAAGGTGGGAAGCAGGGATAAACCTCACGGATTCCCCTCGGACTTTAGTAACTTCTCCAGGACTCGTGTGAGAGCAGAGCGAGGCCAGGAGCCAAGAGCTTCGCAGCATCACATACCTTTGCTGCCATGTCATACGAAGAAGGCTCGAGGATACTATTTTTGTTTGCAGGTTTTTTTCCCCCCTCTGCTGTTTGTGTTTTGACAACACTTAAAACCAAAAGGAAAGTTTGTGTTTTCTTTTATATTGAATTTGTAGCCAAATTATGGGGGTTCCCTGGTCACTTACTCCGAGTTTATTCGCATTAAAGTAAACTCAGAGTCACTAGGGATGGGTGGCTTGTGTGGGCATCAAGAAAGCCCTGGGAATGGTGTAGGAGGCTGTGAGTACCAGAGTGGCAGCCTCCAGCCCACCTTTGGGTGATGCTGGAGCACCAGGATGGTGCGAGACGGCCTTGGAGCGGCTCCATCATGGACCGTGTGTCCTTCCCCAGCGAAGCCACCCCCTCCACCTCCTGTTTTTCAGCGTTTTCCTGGCCCGCGGGGTTGGTTCATAAGCTCTCTTTCACCTGCAGGCGTTTCCCCAGGCAGAGCATCTCTGATTAGGAGAGAAAACAGCTGCTCCGGGAGGGACATGTATCTTTTCCCATTCAACACCCCTTTTTCTCCCACAGGCTGGTGGCCTTGGCCGGAGCCCGGAGCTCCAGATATGGGGGCACCCTCGGGCAGCCCCCCCAGGCTGGCGCGACGCCGGCCGAGGAGCAGCGCTGGCAGCTCCTGCCCGAGATAACGCAGCGTGTTTTCAAGATTTATTGCCTTTATCCCCCAGTTACTGCCAGCCTGAATGTTTCAATTCTCTTTTCTTTCCTTCCCCCCCCTGTTTTGGCATTTCCCTAACAAACGGTGTTATTTTGTTGCTTCTGTTTGAGCGGGGACAGACGGGGCCTTGTTTTCCCAACATGGCACACATACATGGAAAAGCGAGCGGGCGATGGCAAAGCATATTTGGTCTGCCTTGCTGGTTCGGAAGGTTATTATCTGACCCCTCTCTCATCACCTTGGCCCCATAAATCCAGCCGAGGGGCCGTTCTCAGCCCTTCAGAAATGCATCCTCTTCCCTCCGCAGCGCACTCATGATTTCATTGCTGACCTTACCAATTAATTCCCGTTAATTCATTCACTCTGAGCATCTTAGAAGTTCATCCGCTCCCCGGCTGGGCTCTCTTGAGGCAAATTCAGTCTTGGGGAACTTTCCCCACAGCAAGGATTCATAGATTCATAGATTGGTCCAGGCCGGAAGGGACCTCCAAAGGTCATCTAGTCCGACCTCCCCGCAGTCAGCAGGGACACCTCCAACTAGACAAGGTTGCCCAGGGAGTTACACCAGGGCTGACTGTAGCCCCCGGCTCCTGCTTTTTGGCTCTAGCAGGATCTCAAACCGCTTATTGGCATCAGGTAGTTGTTTTCAGGCTCTCACAGAGCTCTTCAGGTCTTCCCCTCCGATGCTGCGTACCCTGATAACGAGCCATGTAAGTTAATCTCCCATCAGGATTCATAATGTCAGAAGAAAAACCTGGTAGAAAGAAAAAAGTTCATCACAGTTTGTTCTGCAGCACAAAAGGTCGTTCTGGCTGAATAGTTCATCAGAAAATTTCCATTTGGTGTGAAAGTTTTCCAGGGAGAATGGGGAGCTTCTCCTCGGCCACAACCAAAATAGTTCATTTTCCAGCAGCTGCCAACTGTCCCCCGCACCAAAGCGAGATGCGAACATGAAAGGTCATTTTTTCTTCCACAGTGCTGATGAAAGGCTCCGCAGGTCTCTCCAGCGGCTCTTCTTGTGACCCTGGGGTACCTGTGAGCCCCCGAAAGCCCTGCAGAGAGTCTCACGACCAGCAGGGCACTCGCAGCCCTCGGCTCCCGCAGGCAGCACCCCCGTTTCCACAGGGCACTACTGGGGTGGTGTTAACAGGGGCAGGATTATTCCTGTCTGGATTCCACACAGCGACGTGCAGAGTGAGGTTGTTAAAGGGAAGAAAAGCAGAAATACAAGCTGATGAGAGCTCTCCTTGTGTTGCTGCCAAATACGATCCTTTGGCATTAGCAGATTAACCTTAAAAAAAATAATCCTGGCCTCTGGTTTTTAATCTGTTTGAGCAGGGAGTGATGGAGAGAGGGTCCTGTGATGGGGACGGGCGAACCCCTGCTTGATTTCAGCCCAAGCAGCAGGTGGGGAAGGAGAAATATTCTGCACAAGGCACAGGGCTGCTGTCGTGTGACTGTCACCAACACCCCGGGGAGCCAGGGTTACTTGGGGGGCTTCAGCCCAAACACAGCTACACGCTGCCCATTAACCAGCATCATGGAATCACAGAATGGTTAGAGCTGGAAGGGACCTTGAAGATCGTCCAGTGCCATCCCCTGCCCTGGGCAGGGACACCTCCCACCAGACCAGGTTGCTCCAAGCCCCCTCCAACCTGGCCTTGAACCCCTCCAGGGATGGGGCAGCCACAGCTTCTCTGGGCAACCTGGGCCAGGCTCTCACCACCCTCACAGCAAAGTTCTTCCCCACATCTCAGCTCAATCTCCCCTCTTTCAATTTAAAACTGTTCCCCCTAATCCCATTGCTCCCCTCCCTGATCCAGAGTCCCTCCCCAGCTTTCCTGGAGCCCCTTTAGGGACTGGAAGGGGCTCTAAGGTCTCCCCGGAGCCTTCTCTTCTCCAGGCTGAACCCCCCCAACTCTCTCAGCCTGTCCCCACAGCAGAGGGGCTCCAGCCCCCCCAGCATCTCTGTGGCCTCCTCTGGCCCCACTCCAACAGGTCCGTGTCCTTCCGATGTTGGTGGCCCCAGAGCTGGAGGCAGCACGGGGGGGGGTCTCCCCAGAGCGGAGCAGAGGGGCAGGATCCCACCCCTTGCCCTGCTGGGGATGCAGCCCACGGCAAGACCTGTCTGTCCACCATCCAACTGCCCACCACCACTCCTGAAACCAGCCTCGCAACCACCGCTGGGAGCCAAAACGCTTCATTTTGCCAACAGAAAAAAAGCAATTACTCACCAAACCTCAGCTCCCAGGAGGGCACGATTAAAAGAATGTGTTTTGGCCAAAGGGTGGAAATGGATCAAATCTGCAGGTTCGCACCCAGCGGGGCAGGTAAGGGGAGGGCTGTCTGCGGAACAGGGCTCGCCTGGAGCTGCTGCTAAACTCATTTTTTAATGCAGCATTTTCGATTATTTCCTATTCACTCGATACACCACCAAAATAGATCCAGTTCTCCCCTGTTTTAGCCTCTGCTAAAACCCTCAGACCACATCTTCTCCTATAACAAAAAGTATGTGGAATTGGCTAAAAAAGAAACATTCCTGTTCTCACAACACTTTAAAAAAAAATAAAAAAATCCACTCCTTTCCTAAAGAGAAAAATAGCACTTATAAGACTTTATAAAACTGCTTCTGTCCAGAAGGCTCCTGCGTCAGATCGGCCTCATCCCTTTAACCATTGCTGTGCCAAGCCTCGCTGTAAATTATTATTAATCATCCCCAAAATAGCTGCTGAAAATAGAGGTGAAAGGGCAGGCTTGATAACGGCAAGGCGTGTGACATAATTTATTTTGATCTTGCTGAAAGTCTTGAAGAAAATCGTTGGGAACCCGGGGCAGGAGGAGGGAATGGTAAAGCTGTAGGGATGGAAGAAGAGACCCGGGCGCGGGAGTTTGTGCCCTGCTGGGGGGGACGGACGTGGGACGCCTTCCTGGGACCCGGAGAGGAACTGGGGGAGGGGGAGCGCGGGAGAGGGAAATCGGGGAACCAGCTGAACTTGCAAATGCTTCTGGCATGAAATCACGAGGGCAAATGCAGAGCTTTCCACCCACCAGCACACGCGTGGAGCTGCCACCCCACAGGGCCAGTCCTAAATACACACATCAGGGAGCAGAAGAGACTGCAAGGGGCTTTCTCGGGCCTTTCACCGCGGAGGAGAAGGCTTGTGGGTCACCCCACCCCGCTCCTGGGCTCAGCACAAGCGGCGGCGCTGCCTCACGATGCTGAAAGGCCCACGTGGGTCTCGGGGTGAAAGCTGGATAAAAGCCCGTTTTTGCAGCAGCGTGGTGACCCCGGGCAGGGACCCGGCCCCCCCGTGAGCCGGGACGAGCCCCGGGGACAGGGGCAGCTCGTGGGGTGACCCTGTGCCCACCAGGCTCCGGCCGCCGCCGCTGCGGGGGAGTGCAGGGAAAACCGCTCCCGCCGGCGGAGAGAAGGACATTTTGTTGTGAAGAGGGTTTTTTTTTTTTCTTCTCCTTAGATATTTTCTTTTTTTTTTTTTTTTTTTTCAAGCTGCATTTCTTTGAGAGGCTTTGTGGACCGTGTGGGCAGAGCCAAGTGGAAGGAATTTAAAGGGAGAAGCCAGTTCAGGGTCACAGCCCGAGACGCGAATATAAACCAAACAACCGCCGATGGCACAAAGCAGATGCCCGGAGTGGCCGTGGGGCCATCGGGGTGCGGCGTGGGGCCGGCTACGGGGGGGCGAGCACTGGCCAGGGCCACCAGGGGACACGGGGAGCCAGGACAAGGCTGAGGGCAGGAGATGGTCCTGCTTGGGGAGGCGAGATGGGGCAGGGACCTCCAGAACAAGCCCTGACTCGGCCTTTTGGGTCTTGGCCCTGGAGCCGGGGAGGGAGTTTCTGGGCCGTTTTCCAGCGGGGGCAAGGGGAACCCGGGAGGGAGCAGTTGAGGAACACGAGCCCAGGAGGGACAACGCTGGAGCCAAGGAGTCTTGTGAGGAAAAAGCAGTGATTTGCTCTGCTGCCTCCCCACGCAGTAAGGGATTCACCGGCGAGGGGTGCGATGCCCTGTCAGACTGTTGGGGTGTTAATTAATGGAATCTGGAAGGATGGATTGCTGCTCTCCTGCCCCGTGTGTGATGACCTTAGTGCCATTTCATGGTCACCTCTTCTCTGGCACTTGCTCCTTCCCAATCCATGCACAGCTAGGGCAGAAAATAGCCTTCATCAGGAAGGAAGACTACACCGCAAGAAATTGTAGCTTAGTTCAGCGCGGCTTTTGGCTCCTGTGTGAATGGCCAGGTTTTGTTCTCGCACTGCTTTTATCCTCGGGACACTCCAGACACAGATTTCTTACTCGCTTCTTGCTCTTTCTACCCATGCTTTGGCAAAGTGTCCCAAAGTGTCCCTCCCTTCCGAGGAGCCTTTCATTAGGTACCCGCGGGATCAAAGTCAGACCTCGGGGACCGCAGAGTTACCGGCTTCATGAGACCTGGCAACAAGGATGATTTAAAAATGGCTCAAAAGGTAATTTGGGAGAGAAGGAAATGTCTTTCCTGCGGAAGCTGGCCAGGTGGGCAGCGCTGCAATTGGAATTTCCCTTGCCGCCGACCACGCATGAGTTCTGCTCCAGCCGCTGCGACCAGGTCCCCCTTGGGCAGCCGGTGACACTTCACCCTCGTTGGAGGAGACCCCCCCTGCACCTCTCCAGGCCTCCCAGCCCAAGCAGGTGGTGTTTCATGGGGGAGGTTTTTCTGGCATGGCCACACGAGGAATTGGAGTGAGACCACGGAGTTCGCTGTGGATCGGAGCCGTGTTTTGAAGGAGTGATGTAGACGTTAAAGACTCCGCCGCTGATTCCCAGTCTCCTGAGCCATCTGGCTCCCCAGCGCTGTTTTATCTTTCTCGAGTGCTGCGAACGCTGAGGCCCCTGTTCTGGTGCAATGGCGTTTCACATTAAATCGACAGCCAATTTGGGTTACACAACCACGCAGCGAAGAAACACAAGACGCAACACAAAAAAGTCCCTCCCAGCGAGAGGTTTCTGATGACTTCCATGGGAGTAGGTGGCTCAGGGGCTCCGGGGGAAATTCCAGACGGGTGGGAAAGTAGCGGGTGATACAGCAAACCCCTATGGAGGGCGGGAGCGGGGGCACGTGGTGAGAAGATGTGGCTATGAGATCAGACGGGCGGCCCGGGGCAAGTCAGCGGAGACGTGTGGAAACCCAGTGGGCAGCCAGCAACGCGATGCCGAGACGGGGGTGAGATGGGAAGGGTGTGGTGAGGCCGGCTCCAGAAGACTGAACGCTTGCTTAACGCCAGGAAAAGGAGCAGGTCCATCCTGATGACGTCAAGAGAAGACTCCACGCTCCGGGTTAGTCATGCTCTTCAGTGCTGGGCTGAATCCGGGCTGTGCTTGACCCTGCCTCTCCATCCCTTGGAAAGGCAGGGCTGAGTAAGACCACACATCACACTGCACACCTCCGGGGGGAAGTGATTAAGCCATGAATAAGAGATCCACCAGCTGTTGGGCTTTGTGTGTGTGCAGGCGCCGTGGAAGTGCTGCAAAAAACTGAACCGTAGGCCAAGAGAGCCTGGGACCAAAGGTGAGACCTCCATGAAGGACCATGACAACAACTACAGACTAAAAGCATGAGCAATGGAAACGGGACACCGTGCTAGCCTGGATGTTTGAATTCGGCATCTTCATTTTAAACAAAGGAGGATAGAAGAGAGTTTTTCAAATCCTTCTCATTAGGTAATGCCCCCAGCTCCCATTTCAGTGGGAGCTGAACATGCACCTCTTTGATGCCTTTGGGAATTTCTACCTCACTTCAGTATCAGCCCTACAAAGAGAGGTGGGTTTTTTGGTAGAAGTCTATGATGGCTGCCTTCTGATTCCACCCTTCCTTGTTTCTGAACATCTTTCATACCTGAATATTTCTGAAATCATTGATAATCACAATAAAAGACTAATCCCCAAAGACTTCTGTCACTGACTTCTGTACAAGCAGGATTTTACACTGGGCATTGCTGAGGACACACGTTTTCCCCAGAGGCTTTGGAATTGGATGCAGATCCACCAGTTATGCCTGTTGTCTGTGTTGAGAGTCGTTGTGGACCAGCACCAGTTCCTAATCTGGCCTTTTTTGCTCCCACAGCAGCCTCTAAGAGCATCCAGAGTCGAAATGGTGGGGTCTCCAACCAGCAGCCCATAGCACTACCCCAGGACTCCAAACAGGCACCGGCTGGAGGAGCATCCTGTGGCTCCGGGGCTGTCGGGGAGCAGTTGGAGCTGTTTGGCTGCAGCTTTCGTCTTCTCTGGCACCCACAGAGACCAAAATGAGACTAAAGCTACGGCAAAAGATGGAGAAAACAAAGAGAGGGAGGCGATCCGGAAACCACAGACTGGGGAAAGGATGGGCAGGAACGAGGGGAAAAATGCAGCAAGAAGAGGAAAGCGAGAAGGAGTCATCGTGAGGGAACAGGAGCAATGAACCCCATGGTACAAACAGGAGCAGTTTAAGGGTTGTACGCGTCGTGGCTGGGCTGTTGCCCATGGTGTTTATCTTCACAAACTAACCCAGCCATTATGCACCGAAGGATCGTTAACGCAGCAGATGCAGCCAGACGTCCGTAGGAGTGTGTTAATGTAAGGCCTGATGTAAAAAACACCTGCTGGTTTGGCACGGGGCGTCTCAGGAAAGATACATGTGGCTCGTGATGGTGCAGCGTTTATAAAGGTATCTGCTGCTTCCTCATCACACCATGTGTAATTCCTATTTGCCTTCACGGGAGCTTCACACGGAGCTGCCGGACTGAGGTGAAGTGGAGCAGGTCCCATTTACACCAGCGGAGAAGCTGATGTCTTAAATTTTCTTCTTCTTCTTCTTTTTTTTTTTTTTTTTCCTGAAATATCTGGGACATGGAGAGGAACTCTCTCTATACGATACCTAGGCTCCAAGGCTGCCTTGTTTACAAAGGCTTAAGCATTTGTAAGCCTGAAGGAATTGCACCGATGCCACGAAGTTAACATGGGGAAGAGACGCTTCTGGAAGATTATAAGAGTGTGTTAGGACAGCCTTGTCCTAATCCCCAGTGCCACACCACTGAGCGTGTGTCACCACTGAAGTCTTAGAGGGGCTGACACCCTCTCCTGACGCAAGATGCTCTTATGAACTGAAGACTGGGCTGGTACCAGGCAGTTCGGCTGCAGAACGGGGCCAGGCTGCTCCCGGGAGCATCCCAGGGACGGAAGGCTTGGACTTGCCTGTGGAAAGCACACAGTGGTGGTGGGTTAAGGTCATAGAATCACAGAATGGTTTGGGTTGGAAGGGACCTTAAAGATCATCGAGTTCAACCCCCCTGCCCTGGGCAGGGACACCTCCCACCAGACCAGGTTGCTCCAAGCCCCCTCCAACCTGGCCTTGAACCCCTCCAGGGATGGGGCAGCCACAGCTTCTCTGGGCAACCTGGGCCAGGCTCTCACCACCCTCACAGCAAAGAATTTCTTCCCCACATCTCAGCTCAATCTCCCCTCTTTCAGTGTCAAACCCTTCCCCCTCCTCCTAGGGCTCCCCTCCCTCCCCATCTCTCCCGTAGTCCCTTTAGGGACTGGAAGATGTTACCCACAGCTCTCTGTCCCGGCTCTCTGCAGCAGGGAGCAGAGGGACTGAGCGGGAGGGATGCCTGGTCCCAGTTCTCCCAGTTCAGGAACTGAAGGATGCTCGGGGAGGGCAGAGGGAGCACTGGAGCTGCAGGGTGGGCACTGACACCTCCACCGTGGACTGGGGAGGCACCTCTGGCACGGGGGGCAAAGCACTGTGGAGGGAACACCAGGGACTGTCCCAGCAAAACTAATTAGAGCTCATTCGCTGGGACCCTCAGCAAACTGGTTTCTTCTCTGCTTCCCCACTGCTCCGAGGGATTTCTTTCCCATAGTATTTTCCCCCCCACTTTTGCCCCTCTGGAGAAAGGCTCGGGCACAGGTAGCCACACCGGGGGGGCAAGCAGTGGGCTACCAGGGCTACGGCCAGCCCTGGCAATTAGCCGGGATACAAAGCAGGGATGCAGAGAAAGCTGCTCTTTTATGCCCTGTCTCTTGGCTTTCTTCTTGGCGTTTTAAAGCTTTTCTGCTCACCTTCCTCTTTTCCCATCTTCTAGCCCAAAATAACTGCAGCAGCACAACCCGCTGCCTTGCACCAGTCTCGCAGTCGCCACTTTATTTCGCCTTTTCCCAGTTTCATGAAAGAACGCAGTGGCATGAATAACAGGATTATTTATCATCCTCTCCCTCCCCTTCCAGGATGACTTGCTGTTTATGGAAAGCACTCAAGAGCAGGAGAGATCGTGCTACAGTTAAACAGACAATGCTTAAAGGGCCATCGCCTCTGCTCTGCCTTCACGTTGGATTTCTCACCGATTTCCAAGAGAGAAGGAGCTCTGTATCCAGACTGACGGGTCCGGCATCACAAATCCCTGCTGGAAGGTCAACAAACGCTTCACTCAACAGGATGGAGAAGATGGTTCTGCACTTCACTTTTTGCAAGAACCAAGAAAATTGGTTTTAAATTGAAAGAGGGGAGATTGAGCTGAGATGTGGGGAAGAAATTCTTTGCTGTGAGGGTGGTGAGAGCCTGGCCCAGGTTGCCCAGAGAAGCTGTGGCTGCCCCGTCCCTGGAGGGGTTCAAGGCCAGGTTGGAGGGGGCTTGGAGCAACCTGGTCTGGTGGGAGGTGTCCCTGCCCAGGACAGGGGGTTGGAACTCAATGATCTTCAAGGTCCCTTCCAACTCTAACCATTCTGTGATTCTATGATTCTATGACATTCACTTTTGGTGTAAATGCAGGGCCGTGTCCCCTCTGTAGCCCAGTGGCGTGTCACAGGCAAAAGCGTGCTCCTGGTGAGCACACAGTGGTGGTGGCTGGTGGGTGACAGACTGAGCTAAGAGGTCTACACGTGACACAGCCACGTGACGGGACCACTGCTTGCTTCTTGGAGGTCTGTTGTACCTGGAATGGGGCAGGACAAGGCTCAAACTTGTTCTGAGGTGGTGGGAGGGCGAGAAAAAAGGCCTTTGGAAATGGGTGCTCCCAGGTTCTTACCTGCACCTTGGCCACAGCCCCAGGGCAGGTTCTCTACGTAGCTTCACTACGCCCTCTCTGCATTTCTGATTGCTGAGGTCCTTGTGGTTACGGAGGATCTTTATCAGCTTTTAGTAAGAAATTGCATAAGCACAAAGTATTGAGAACAAGCAGCTGGAAAGCGCTGGATGCCCTGGGAATCTCTGCTGAGGAACAGATGCCAGGAGGTGGGTTGCCTGCTCCGGTCTGGCCACCACCATCCATGGGTCCACGCCTAACAGTGTGCCTCGGAAGGGTGGAAGGGCTCAGAGAGGATTAGCCCTGGGAGGCTTGGTCAGTGCAGGCTCCCCGAGCCCTCTGGAGAGGTGCTGCACCAGGGACCTCATGCGTGGGCCTTTGAGCCATGTGCATCCACTGAGACCGTGTGAGGACCGGGCTGCTGTGTCCCTAGATGGAAGAGAACGAAAAGAAACATGTACAGAACTCTACACTGGACTTTCTGTTTAAAAGAAAATAAGGAAAAAAAAAAGTAAACCAATCTTCCTTCTATTTGCTCTTCTCCTTCCCCTCTATTAACTGGGTTTCTGTGACAAAAAAGGGTCAGAAATTAAATTAGGAAACTTCACAGCCATCACAAACATCTGCAGTTCAAAATAAATCAGCAGTTCCAGCACGGCAGCCTTCCCGTCTCCTCTGCCCTTGGGGTGCTGCTGGATCCCACAGTCTCTGGTGTGCGCGGAGCCCAAAATGTGTGTTTCGTTCTCATGAGTTTTTATTGTAAGGGAGGGAATCTCACAGGACAAATGTGTAATGCTGTGAGAGCAACGAGGTTGCATGGATACAGGAACACAAACGGGGCGGCTCGCACTTTGAGAAGACGAATTCTTCGGAAGAACAACTATCTCACTGTGTTTGGATGGGGCTTAATAAAACGGCCTGCTCCAAGCTAGGCCTCCACAGGCTTCCAGGCCCCGAACAATGAAGGATAATATCACCGTTTTATGGCGAATAGCGTGGCCGAGCTACATCCTGGATGGTCTCCACAGCATCGCTGCAACTGGCTTTGATTTGAGTCAGAGGAGAAGGAGGGCTTTACACCCCGCTGGCTGGAGGGACACGAGCACACCACGCACGGGAGCCCGGGGGACCAGCCCCCAGCCTGTGGCTTTCATTTACGACCTATATCAGTGTATACCTTAAGCTGGGCTGGTACTTTCTCGGTTGTCCAGCCGGATGAACTCAGCGTTGCCGACAAAGCACGGCCCATTTTTAATAGCTGGATGGGGCTATGAGGCAGCGGCTCTCCCGCGCTCGCAGCAGCCCCCGCGTCCCACCGGGGTGGAGAGCGGGGAGGAACCTCACCGACCCACGAAAATAGCGGCCTGTGCTGGTATGCAAGTGCCCCGGGTTGATGCCTAAACATGGTATCTCGCTCCCCCAGGGCTGGCACGGCTGCCAGCTCCCGCTCCAGCCCTGAAGGTGAACCGTGTGTGGCTCCTGCCGCGGGGAAGGTCAGGCAGCCTCCGCTTTCGGCTGGGCAGGGGGAGAGGAGCACGTCAGTGAGAACATCACTAACCTCTTTGCTGTTAAACCCAACCATTTCTCCAGGGAGAGTCGGATCCAATCCCCACTGAAGACAGTGGGGCAGTTTTTTTTTGGGGATCAGCTCTAGGGAGACCCTGCCCCATTCACGGGCAGGCAAAGCATCTCCAGAAATATCACAGAATCACAGAATGCTATGGGGTTGGAAGGGACCTCTGGAGATCACCCAGTCCAACCCCCTGCCAGAGCAGGATCACCCAGAGCAGGTTGGACAGTAAAGTGTCCAGGAGGGTTTGAATGTCTCCAGAGAAGGAGACTCCACCACCTCTCTGGGCAGCCTCTTCCAGGGCTCTGCCACCCTCAAAGTGAAATCTTCCTCATTTCCCCTGTTCCAGTTTGTGCCCGTTACCCCTTGTTCTGTCCCCGGGCATCACTGAGAAGAGTCTGGCCCCATCCTCTTGCCCCCCACCCTTTAGCTCTTGCTCAGCATCCATGAGGTACCCTCTCAGTCTGCTCTTCTCCAGCTGAACAGCCCCAGGGCTCTCAGCCTTTCCTCAGCAGAGAGATGCTCCAGCCCCTCATCATCTTCGTAGCCTTCGCTGGACTCTCTCCAGTAGTTCCCAGTCCTTCTTGAACTGGGGGGCCCAGAACCGGACACAGTGATTGTGGCTTTAAGTGTCACCCCGTGGGTGGTGCAGGCCATGGTTATCCTCTGTGTCCAGGGGCAGGGACATCATCAAACTTCTCCAAGCCCCTTCTGATCACTCCGCCGAGCTGAAACCTCGCAGCAGATTTGCATCTTATGACTAGTTAAGAAAATTATCAACCGTGAAAGCATCTGGAAAGCTGCACCAACACAGGTTTCAAAGAAAACAAAGCTCAGCCAGAAGGACGGAGCCAGTGCAAGGATCCAAAAGGAAGAGCTGGAAAGGGAGGAAATAATGTTTGTAGGTGTACCAGCTGGAATAATAACTGTCTTGTTCTTCTCGCGGCTTTCCTTGCTGCTCTCTGTGGGCCAAGTTTCAGGGCAGGGAAGGGTTTGCCTGCCATCAGCGCCTTCTGCCTGTGGGATCCGTCCCCTGTTCCTCACCCTTTTCTGCTGCTTCGGTGGCAGCACCGAGGAAGAGGACCATTCCCCACCCTGGGCACCTGCCCCTCTGAAGCCACAGGTCAAAGAAATGTCCAAAACCCGAGAGAAACCACCCCAAATGGGTGAGTTTCCCCTTTAGCTTTCTGGATTTTATGTTCTGAACTTTCATCCCTCAGATCATCCAGCACTGCAGCACTGATGCTGACCAAAGCACCGAGAGCTCCCTCCCTGGAGCCAGGATGCTCTCGGCTGTCGGTCCTCTCTGACCTGGGGTGGCAGGATGGATCCCATAGAACGTCCCGAACCACTCTGACCAGCCCCAAACAACCACTACGGCAACAGCAGGTCACCCTTCCGAAAAAACCCTTTACCCAAACTCATTGTCCGGGTTTGAGGACATTCTGTTTTGTCAATTTTAACATTATTATCAATGAGGCAAAATCCCCACTAAAATCAAGCCTGAAAAAGACTCCAAGAGGTTTCCCAAGAGTCCTTCAGCAGGAATGTGACTGCAATGGAACCAGCCATTCCTCTTCCTACTCGAAGGCTTGTCAGGAGGGCCAGCATCAACATTTCAGCCCGACCTCTGAAAGCGTTGCCCTGGGTTGCAGGTACAGCCAGCCCGGTGGCCTCCGTGGCATCAGCCCCGTTTTGGGGTACCCCTGGCATCCCACATCACCGCCTGCAGGGACCTCTGCCACCACCGAAGGAGTTTCACCTTGTGTCAAGGAGCTTCTGTATCCCTTCCCCCGGGCCAAGCGCTGTGCAGACCCTGGGAACCCTCCCTCTCAGCGCTCACCGAGGGTAATTCTGTTAGAACTCCTGACTTTTGAGGGACTTCTGGCAGCAGGTGCTTCAAATGAGACAAGCAATATCACGCTGCCTGCTCTCAAGTCAACAAAACCAGCGCAAACCCGAGTTCCCTGGAGCTCTGCTCTTTTTACTGATTTTTTTCTTTTAAACCTATACATACCGCCCTGTCACCCTCTCCGCGCATGTGGCCCGTAGGTATTGCATAAAAGATGATCTGTGACGGGTGCACACACGTTCCACAGGCTCGGAGGCGGGAGGAGGGTGCCACGCTGCAGGAGAGATGCCCTCGTGCGATGTTTTTCACGCAGACACACCTTTGCACACTCGCCGGGGGCTTACACGGCAGTCGTGCATTTTAAGATCGAACAATAGACACGGAGAAAGCGCGTTTCGGAAGCAGAGGGACAAGCCGAGCACCAAGTTGTTTGCAGAATCCGTGTGAATTTTATTTACGTTCCTGGATCTTTGGTCCCTTCTGGGATGGTACATATTTTGCATTATTATCAAATATTTGCAATGATCCACATAAACAGCCCGATGTTAAAAGCTGCTCCAAGTGTAACTCGACCCAGAGGAAAGATGCTTATCTGAGCTCCACAGTGACAGATTTGAACGAGATGCTGATGCTGTAGGTTTCTCATAAAATGAGGGAAATGCAGGAAAAATTGAAACTGCATAGATTTTCTTTTTACCAACAGATAAAGCAGGAGTTATCTCTGTGTTGGCTTTCGTGGTGGAATACCGCTTGGAAGAGCTACAGATAACCAGCCCTTCTCATCCCTTGGCCGATGAAGGAAGGAAGGAGAGGAGTAAATGCTGAGCGAGCCGGTGCTGTCAGAATCTATTTCACTGTTTGGTAATTATTTTTTTTTATTACTATGACAACAGAGACCATCAGAATTGTTTCTTTAACCCCAGCAAATGATAAGTGCAGATGAGCCTTTTTTTTTTTCTTTAGACCGAAGTCATCACTTTTTACTTGTGCGGTGTCAACCCCCGGGTAAGAGAGTGATGGCAACTACCAGAACGCTGGCCCTCTCTGCCTCCCGCTTGCCCAGCTGCCTGGATGGGGCACTCGCATCATTCTGTGTGTCATGTCAGGAGGCATTTGAGAACGGCTCCACACTGGCTCAGCATTTTCTGCCTTTAACAAAAAGAAAAATAACAAAAATAAAGCAGCATTCTCCTTTTTAAAGTGCTTCCAAATCTTTTACATCTCTTTTCCTTTTCTCCCTTTTCAACCCCCCACCTTTCCCTCCCTCCCTCCCCCCCCCCCCCCCTTTGTGGTCCTGGAGACCACCCTGTAAGCCTACATGACATCATGAGAGAGAATTAAACGTACTTGAAAGGCCACTTCTGTTTTGGTGGGAACTTCTATGCAATTGCAAAGTGCCCATTAAAGCACAGGTTGTTTCCTAGAAGCATGTCCAAGCCAGTAGCGTGCAAACCCCTCCAGGGCTTCTAGAAAGCATTCGCTTTTGAAATGCTGAAGGAAATTCAGAGATGAAAGGATAAGTCTCCCTGGCTGTGCATTTACAGTCTATTGTCTTCCATGAAGGATAGTATCACTCCTCAGTTGTGTTATTGCAGTTAATCCACTTAACTGCTATTGGATTTTCAGATGAGCTGAATTCTTTGCCTCTGCTATTAGGATGCTTTGTTTGGACGAGAAAGGGCTGTTATTTAAATGACAATGAGTTCAGGGAGATGTCAGGGTGCAGCAGGCACCTTGTGCCAATCCGCGCCGGGGAGAAGGGGGCATTTTCTCCCGGGGAGGGCGGAGAAGCCGCCGCCCGGCTCCGGCTCCGGCTCCGCCGCTCGGCCGGCAGCTGGGGGGGGGGAGGACCTGGGCCGGCTGCGGCGGCGGCTCCGCGGCCGCGGAGGGGAGCCCCGCACCCGCGCATGCCGCAGCCGGGTGCCGCAGGGCCCGCACCGCCACCCCCGCCCGCTCTCTGTTTATTTTGATTTTTTTTGGGGGGGGGCGTGGGGGTGTGTTCGCTTCTTAAAGGAGTGATGGGGGGGGTCCTCCTTTGCAATGACGGCTGCGCTGCCACAGCGGCGAAGAAGCGGCGTTAACCCCCCCCCCCCCACCCCGAAACAACCCCTTCTGCAAAAGGCGAGCCCCTTCCCCCCCCCCAATAAAACCAAATAAAAATAATAACAAGGATAAAAACCCCACCCAGCCCCCCCGCGGCCACGGCGATCTCCCCCCGCGCTGTATAAAGGCGGGGGCACAAGGTGGATGCCGGCGGTGGCGCAGCGCTCCCGCCCCGCTGCCGCAGAGGGTGCGGGGGGCTGCCCCGCCGCCTCCCGCCCCCCCGGGGTGGGCAGAGCCCCCCGGTGGCCCCGCGGTGGCGGCACCCCCGCGGCGGGCTGGCGGCGGGGGAGGGCCGGGGGAGGCGCATGGCGGGGCGGCAGCGGTATATGCCGCTCCGCGCCGGGGCCGCGCTCAGACCGGCCGCCGCTCCCCAGCCGCCCGGAGCCGCCCTCCGCCAGGAGTTGCAGTTCGTCTCCGATCCCCTTGGGATTTAAAACGTCTTGCATATCTATCTATATTTTTATATATATATATATATATTTTTTTTTTTTTGCCTTCCTCCTCCCTCTTTTTCTCCCGTGCAAAGTGGAGACGGAGCTGCACCAAGGCAGCCCGCGAGATCTTGCAATATCGCTCCGATTCCTCGCTACTGCTATTATTCCTAATTATTATTATTATTTTTAACCTCACCCCAGCCGGGGAGGGAAGCGGGACCGTTCCCAGCAAGAGAAACATTTCGATCCCTACCAATAAAGATTTTTTTTTTTTTTTTTTTAATTTTTAATTTTTAAATCCCCCCCCCCCTCCCCTTTCCGAGGCAGGGGGAGAGGGTGGCGGGAGCGGGGGGAGCGGCCGCCGCACCCGCGGAGCCGGCGCGGAGCGGGGAGGCCGCGGCGGCGGCGGCGGCGGGGGGAGGCGGTCCCCGGGCCCCAGCGCCGCCCGCCCGAGGGGGGCCAGCCGCCCAGACAGGTGATGGGCGTTTCGGCTGCGCTCCGGATCGACTCCTTGGGTTTCACTTTGGTCTGATCTAAGCAAATATGCAGAAGTACCGGCTGGTCTAGTCCCGGGAGCCAAGAGGAGCGGGGGAGCGGAGCGCAGCGCGGCCGCGCTCCCGCAGCCCAGGGAAGCGGGGCGGGCGGGGGGGGGGGGGGAATCCTCCCGAGCGCCGAGCCGGCCCCGCCGCCCCGAGGCAGCCCCGGCCCGCCCTGGATGCGGCGGAGCCCCGCGCCCCCCCGCCGCCCTTCCCCCGAGGGATGGTCCTGAATTTCTGCGCGGCAGGAGCCGGCCTGCAGCTCCGCTCCATCGCCTCCCCGCCGCCCCCCAAGGCCACCAGACCGCGATGAGGACCTGGGCTTGCCTTCTGCTGATAGGTTTTGGCTACCTGTCCCTCACCGGCTCCGAGGTAGGTGAGAGCGGCTTCCTGCCTTCCCGCTGCCCCGGGGCGGGTGGGGGGGTATCGGGGCCGGGGGTGTGTGTGTGTGTGTGTGTGTGTTGCGGGGGGACGGGTTGCCCACCTGGGCTCCGCGGGCATCTGCGCGCCGGGAGCGCTCGCCCGCGGCCGGGCAGGGGGCAAGTTGCCATTTCGTGGGTGCCGGAGACGAAGGGGAATGACCGCGCACTGCGCTCCGCGGCTGCCGCCTGCCCTTAAGGATAATTACATCTATACCCATTATACGTATATAATAATAATACGTATATTCACGTCCCGCGGGCGCAAACGTGCTGCGGCTGTTTGCGGTGCGCGGAGCCCCGGGCAGCGGCCGCCCCCGCGGCGCAGGGCGCTGCGCACCGCGGGCACCGTTAGTGCCGCGGGCAGAACCGGGGTGAATACCCCCCTCCCGCCCCAAAAACACCCGCCCCTCCCCGGTTTTTGACGGTCCCCCGGATGGCGGCGGCGAGGGTCGGGTCCGGCCCGGCCGCGTACGGCTGCTCGGGGGCGGAGGGGGGCGCGGAGCCGCGTCTCGGGGTGGCTACAGGTGGCCCCGGTCGGGGCGAGCGCGGTGCTCGGCGCCGCGGGGCGGGTCGGAACTTTTCCCGGGACCGGGTGCGCTCGTCCCGCTGCGGGGACCCGCGGTAGGGCGGCGGGGGCTCCGTGGGGACACGGTCCTCCGCGGGGCCCGGCCCGGGGGAGCTCCGCGCCCGCGGGGGGCTCCGCGCCCGCTTGGGTAAACTTCAGCCGGCTGCCCGGGGTGGGCTTCCCCGCCGAGCGGGGCTGGGGGAACGGCTCTGCCGGGCCGGGGCGGTGGGGAGCTGCCCGCCCGGGCGAGCCCCGGCGCGGTTGGGCGAGCAGCGCGCAGCTCCCGCGGGCGCGCAAGGGAAGCGGGGGGGAGCGTGTGCGGTTTTTTTTCCCCGGCTTCATCCAAACGCCTCCAGCAAACACCCCCCACCCTCCATAACCCCCTCTCTCCCCCTCACCCCCATCCCAGTCCCTAAGCGCTGGACCCCCGGTGGCGCAGGGGCGCTGCGCGGGGCTGCGCGGTGACCCGCGGTGTGTGTGTGTGTGTCTTTGAAGGAGGCCGAGATCCCGCAGGAGCTGATCGAGCGGCTGGCGCACAGCGAGATCCACAGCATCCGCGACTTGCAGCGCCTCCTGGAGATTGACTCCGTAGGTAAATTAGTCCCGTCCTCCTTCCTTCCGCGCCGGCGGCCGCCGCCGCCCCGGGGGGGGAGGCACCGCGGGCGGCCGCGGCCCAGCCACCCGCACCCGTCTCGGAGCTCCGGCCGGGGCGCCCCGGGGGCCGGCCCCGCGCAGGGGGAGCCGGGCACCCCCGGGATGGGGAGCGTTATTTGGAGGGGAGGCAGCGGGCACGGGGCCGGTCGGGAATTAAAACTTCGCGGAGGAGGAGGGGGGGTGGGTTCGGGGCGGAGAGGGACCTGGTGGCCCCCGGTGTTTTCAGAGCTCCGGGGCTCTCAGCGGAGAAGAATTTCCGTGAGGTTTGCTGTTGGTCTTGCATCGCTCTGTTATCTTTAAACTACTGTCCTAGAGGTATTTAAAATATTTGAAACAATATTTATGAATGAAGTAATGTCTCTTCGAGCGCTGGGCTTTATTAAAAGGAAAATAAACCCTCCGCGCTGATTTTAAACAGGAACCTGCAGATGAAGCTTAGCCTTTAAAATATGCTTCTTTTTTTTTTTCTTTTTTTCCTTCTTGTTTTCCGAAGGAAAATAGCGCAGGGTTATTTTCTGCATCATTAGGCATGCAAATGGGTGTAGTGAGAACGTGCAGTTCAAACAGATCGTTGCAGCCGTAAATCAGGTCTGGGAGCACTGTATCGCCGGGGCGCTTATCGTTTGGTTTCACTTGATGCACTTTGTTCCTGGCGATTTCTTCCCTTAGTTGAGAGAGAATAAACCCGGCACCTTTGATGTGCCCAGGGGAAACCTGCATCTCTCCGAAGAGCAAACATGGAGAGGAATGAATGAGTCCTTGCTTGCCTTGGTACCGGGCCATCTCCTTTTAAACCATATGCTGCGTATTTTTGTAAAGTCTGTGCCAGGTTCAGTCACCTTCAGTCAGTGTTGCAGGATCCTTCTAGAGTTTTAACTCGCTGCTTTTTGTGCAGCGCTGCATTAATGAGCAGGGAAGCACTAGGAAGGTATTTTACAGACGTAGCTTTCAATTTTCCCGTGATTAGGGAGCGAACGGTTTCCCATTACGCTGAAAATGGGAATATTTCTCTCTTGCACAACACTTCACTGTAGAGGCTAATTACTAATTACCAGATCTGCTTGGCACCGGCTTAATATTTTTGGAGAGCAGCGCTCCATCGTTGCTGCTTATCGCTGCAATTAAAGACGCTTTCACAACAGGGAGGGGGGACGCAATACATATTTCCCCACTGAAGACTCTTTTTTGGACCAGACAAGTGCACGGCTGCTGAAATTCTCTTTCCCACTGAACTCGGGGAGGGGGAAAGGCTGGGCTGCTCTGGCAGGAGGGGCTGGATGTCAGCGCTGGCGTTTTCAAACGCTGCGTGTTTCTCCTGCGTGTGAGGCAGTCTGCTGTAGCTACCAGAATGCACTACTTATTTATTTATTTTTATTTTCCCCCGATCCCCCAGTGTAACAAGCCCAGGCTTCATTTTTAAACACCGCTTGCAAGGAGAGCAAAAGTTCACACGGCTCCGTTGCAAGGGAACCGAGCAGACAAGCGGAGCAGCGGCGGGGGCTGAATAAATGAGTAGACGTAGCAGAGGAGAGACATTTATTTCAGAAAACAATGATTTACCTCGTGGCAAATATTAACCGGAGGATGCGTGACCAAAAATTGAAGGGCTCAGCCACAAGTTTACTCTTTCATTTTGCTTGGTTTTGTGCAATTTGTCAGCTTAGAAGCCGTTCGAGAAGCAAGACACATAAATATTTTACTATTTCAACATGAAACAGTAATGCCTTAAGACGTGAACTCCGTATTAAAAAATAAACCCAAAATATTCAGCCTTTGGCCCCGTTCTTGCTGGTGTGCTCCTTCCCTGAGGCACAGGGGCAGGGCTGGAGCTTCGCAGGGACCCACTGGTCCTTGCTGCCCGCGTTTGCGTTTCCCGGGCGCAGTCCCGCAGCCTTCCCCGTCACCAGCAATCCCTGCTGAGGGCTTATCGGGGTGACTAATGGAACACTGAAATTGCCGTGTTCTCTTCGGTAAACAGGATCGGGCCTGTTTACTATATTTAGTATCGGCTTGGATTAGCAAATCAAATGTTTTCTCCTTGTCACTGGTAAGGTGATATTTGTGCAATGTGTTTCCTTCGGGCTGGAGCTGCGTTTCGGGAAGGGCCAGTTCAGGGAGGGCTTGTACAGTAGATGCATTTCTGTTTCACAGCATGCACTCATTTAAAGTGGGGCTTGGAATAAAAACACTCCAGGGATTCTTTTCTCCCTCAGTTTAGTGCGTGGCATTGCCAGGCCTCCTGCGAGCGAGTAGCCCTGTTTAAACTCGGTGGGTGGACTCGATATCTTGTAGGTGAAGAGTTTGCCGGCTGAGGCGTGCACGCAGAAAATGTCTGATATTCCCGAGTAGCAAGGCAGAATCTGTGGAAAACGAGGGGAGAACAATCATTTTCTCTCCTGCGATGCAAAGCGTATATTTTTAATTGGAAAAAGTAAGTTTTCCAAGTCAGAGTGGGCAGGTTTTTCTTCTATTCTGACAGATTTGGTCTCTATATTGTAACGCAGAGATGACTGATAACCCCCTTCATAAAATTAGAAACCACACCCCCAGACCATCTGGCATATTACTTAAAGAAAAACACTACCCAACATGGAGCTTATCATTGTATTCAAAAAAGAAAATCCAGGCCGGTTTGTGGGAGCCCAGTGCTTGCCTGTCCGATTTGGAGAGAACCCCCCGCCGAGGCAATGTGAAAATTGGCAGAAAACGGGGTCTTCTGTTAATTTTGCTGCGGTTGGGATCTGGAGGTGACGGGGAGCGGAGTCTGACCCTGTTTGGAGCAGAAAGGGAGCGTGAGCCCGGGCGGGCGCAGCTGTAGCGTGCCGAGTACAGTTTTACTACTAACAGACTAAGTCACCGAAACGGGGGCATTTCCTACACTCCGCCTGTGAAGTTCTCCTTGGCTCAGCAGCATGGTTTTTTTTTTTTTTTTTTTGCTTTTTCCCTCCTCCCGCCTCACCTCTCCCATCTGTCCCGTGGGAGGCAGAGTTCATTTCGTCACCTATTATGTTTGCCTCTCGCTGGGGACAGATTTTCCCCTGCGCGGGGAGACGCGGGGCCGAGCTGGGTGGCGGGGTGTGAGGGCAGCAGGCACCGGGTCACCTTAGGCCGCGTGAATTTTAACGGCCCGCGGGCAAGAACGAGCAGAGCGGGTTCTGTTGAGCAGAGAAACGTTCCACATGAATGGTGTGCTGCCATGGAAAAGCGTGAAGTTTGCTGCAGAGCTCCCGTCGATGGGAAACATCTTGTGTTGAGTTGGTGGCTTCTGGCATGGCGCTGAGATTGGGGGCGTTACAGTGCGGGGTGTTGGCTTCCCTTGCCCCCCCGAAACACCACGAGAGGTGGGCATTGACCCGTGTCCCGTGTTTTCCCCCAGGCAGACAGAGGCAACACCCCTCCTCCTTTGCAGTTGGTCCATCACGTCTAGGTAAAGGGAGAAAACCACCCTAAACCAAACAGGATCTTGCAGGCTCTACTAATATTTCCTTTAATAGATCAAAGTTGAAAACTTCATGACATCTCCCCGCAGTTGGATGTCAGAAGGGCGTATTTTGCATCAGCCAGAGAGATCAAACAAACAGGTTGACGTTGCCTTGGGGCTCTAGGACACATTTGCAAGACAGACCATTTCAGGTTTTTTTTGTACCTTCCACTGAATTCCTGAAAAAAAGAGATAATGAGAATTTCCTTAGTTGCTGCTGTTGGCACTGGAAGTCCTGGACCTCTGCTTCCTGGATGCACATCAAAGTGACATCTACAGGGGTTTGTGTTAGGAGCGAGGGATCGTACCTCACACGAAATCGTTTGGGAAGGAGACGGCAACGCGAAAGTGAAAATTGATAAATAGAAAATAGCAGTAGTCTTCGGATGCTTTCCACAGGCTTATTTGGGGAGAAGAGTAATCACGTATTGGCAGAATGTCACAGGAACTCTGTGATTTATACTCCGTGACCCAGTGGAAGAATGCCAATCTGACAAAAAAGAACAATTTCAGCTACACTAATGGATTGACCAAGGCTAATTGCGAGAGTTTTTCTACCCATCATTGATATGTTGTCAGTACAGAAAAGATTACAGAGAAATTTCTTGATCAGCTGCCACGAAAGCATTTTTTTATTATTAAAACATTAAAAGAGAGCTGCATTAATCTGGCTCAGTGCAGCATCCTCCATCTTCGCTCGGTGACAAGCAGCGCTCAATTTCTAAACTAAGAACCACCCGTTTCTAGGCTTTCTGCCCTAAACCTCGCTTCATGAGGCGCTGAGCACCCGTAAACCCCCGTTCCCTTCCCTAAGAGCAGAAACACCTATTCCTGCGACTTCACGTTCCCAGTTAGTTCATTGAGGGGAAAAATTGATGCAAATTCTGATGTGGTTCGTTCAGGAATCCTTTTGCTGGATTGTAAATTGGGTATTGGGCTTCTTTAAGGTCAAACCAGAGAGTGCTGTTTGTAATTAGCGCAGCATCGTTGTGTTCAGGAAATGGAAGCAAGTCTCCTGGCCACACATCCAGGGTCAAGTGTGGGTTTAAAAGCCGATTTTCTGATTTCTCAGTCCTGCTCGGGCTGAACTCCTGTTCGCTTAAAGATCGCTTGTACTGCAGTGATTTTCCCATTGACTTCCCCAGGAAATGGCATTCCTTCCAAATGCCTGTGGGGACCGGGGGGGGACACCAAGTGCCTTTAGCATTATAGTGTCTTCTGGCACCAGCCATGTGCTCCGTAATTCTGTTTATTAAAAAAAAAAAACCCAACGTTGATGCTGTATCGATAAAAATAATCCAATTTGTGATGCATAATGCATTGGGGTTTGAGTGGAAGTTGTGCAGTCTGCTGTGCTAGCTGGGTACAGCTCCTCCTTAACCCCCCAGCCAAGCATGAGCTTAGGAAATGATATACATGCCTAAGATATGTAGCGAGACAGTGAGATCCAGTATGAGCCAGAGGCCTTCTTCACCTTAGAAATCATCTTAGAAGCAACACATGCTCCTCGACGTGTCATTTTGCTTTACAAACACGATGATGGGATATGGCTAATTGCAGCTGAGTTGAGCAGTTATATATAAGCACATGGCTCAACATATTGGTGAGCTGATCGTACTATTCCTTTAGTCCTACCAGTTCCTTCAAACGAGACAGCAAGAAATCGGTGGTGTTAGGAGGGAGCGCTGACGGCTCCTCTTCTCAGGGTGATGTCTGTGCCCACCAAGCAGTTCGGTTTAGAGGCACTAGTTTTGTCTTTAACCTTATTAAAACGCTGTTTGCACACGGACAGAGATGCTTCTTGCTCTGAGCCTCGCCTGGATCTCACCCCGAGCAGAATTCGTGCTGCTTTCTTTCGAGGATCACTCGTTGCCTTAAAGGGAGGGAGAGTGTGTGAGGGCTTGGAGCTGCCAAGAGGGAGGTCCTTGTGAAGGTGTTGGATGGCAGAGCGTTGGGAAGTGGGAGAGGGCTGGAGGGACGTCAGAAGGGGTTCTGGTTTTGCAGGATCCTTTCTGTGTCAGGTGGATGGTCTGGTGCCATTGGAACGGGATGCAGGAGACCTGGCTCCATGCCCCAGCTCCATCGCAGGCTTCCTGTGGGGTCTCAGGAGAGCCATTGTATTTACCCCACCGATGAATTTTCTGGAGCGTGGGGTACAGTAAAAGCAGAAATAAAATAAAAATCAGTCATTGGTGTGTTACATTACAGGACTGGGACTGCAAGTAAGGGCCACTGTCAGCTGATCAGGTTCCAGAATTTCCCATCGAAATCAGTGGGAAACAAGCACTCTACATAGGAGGCAGGAGCCAACTGATTTGGGTAAATTGAGAGTCTAGATTTCACACCGACTTATTTCAGAGGAGGATTCCTATCTCAGCTGGTTAGGAAAATAGACAGAGCCAGTGGGTGATGCTGGCACCACCTCTTGGACTTCCCATTTCACCGTCTCTCAGCTGCTTCCGATAGCATTTGCCAGGGAGCGAGGACAGACCTCGAGGCACAGAGATCTCTGTGAAGTGCTTGAAGGTACCACCGTCCTCATGTCCCACCAGGACACACTCCTTAGGGCAGGATTTCTTGGAGACAAGGAGTCGGTTGGTTTGTAGAGCAGACACTTAGGATGTGCTTTACTCATAAAGCTGAGAATAAAACAAGCTCCAGAGTCACAGGTGATGAACGAGGCAGGGAGCGATGGTGCAGAAGATGGAGTGTAGGATGCTGGTAGCGTGTAGGGAGGGTAATTGAGTACTCTAATAACCTTCTACATTTTTTAGTGTGCATCACAGTTTTCTTTGGAGTCAGCAGTGAGACCTTGAAGCTCTCCAGCGGTGTTCCAGAGAGCACTCCAAGCAGCAGAGTGCTAAACCCCTTCCTTTTGGTGTGCCAGAATCCGTGTGCCATCCACAGCTCGGTTCCATCTTCCTCATCCCCTCTTTGCAGATGGTGCTTGTGGTTTTCGGAACCCCACTGGCTGGGACACGACCTGGGCTGCTTCGCTTCACAAAACCAAATAGCTGGAGCAGTTATTTTGTTGTTTTTTTTCTTTTTTTTTTCCTTAATGATAAATGAAATGCCAAGTTTTCCATCTTGGCTTTTTCTCATGGCCCTTTAACCCATGTGGTAGGCTTATTTAGGGAACAAGACAAGCCTGGATGCAGTCCCAGAGCTTGCAGTAGCTTCAGATGCCCCTCCAAAGGTTAGGATACTTCACAGGGGATTTGTTCTGCAACAGAGAGGCTAAAAGGAAACCCAGGCTAGTTACTTCTTGCTTTTTGATTCTGTCCCAGTACTGCCCTGAAAACCAAGCAAGAGAAAACGTACAGAGGCAGCATTGTTGCTGCTGGGCGTGTAATACCTTCTTTTCTACCCCAACCTCCTGCCAGAACTTAAAAAAAAACAACTTCTTGTAAGAAACATTTCACATGAAATATCATTGTTCTTATTTCTACACCTTTCCAGTCAGAAAAGCTTTATTATGCCTTTCCCATAAAGGTGCAACTGTTTTGCTTTAGGTACGGTTTTGTGTCACAAGAGTGTGCAGTGTTTCCAGGATATTGGATATTATGGATATTAGAATTAAATTGTGTTTGCTCATACACGACATTTAACATCTGTGTCTTCCCTGCCTTATGCCCTTGCAGTTGAATTGATGGGAGTTACATTAGACTTAAATTGCAGCAGGATTTGGTCCTGTGCACAAGATTTATATCTATGGAGCAGCGTGTAGCGACATTAGTGCAAATAACGTACCTGAGGTTTAGTATTTTCTTTCCTGTTTCAGGCTATGAGGATGTTTCAGAGGCAAACTTGAGATCTTACAGCGTTCATTCTGCTAAACATGTGCAAGAGAATCGTCCCGTGCCCATCCGCAGGAAAAGAAGCATCGGTAAGAAACGAGCTGTTTGTGCTTGGGGAGTGAAAAACAGAGGGGGGGGCTTTTGGTCAGCCGGGTGGGACGTTTCACTGGAAAAATGTCACACGCACAAAGCAAAAAAGGCCATTTCTGGTTGCTGCCTTTCTTTTTTGTACAAAACGGGCCGTTGCCCGAGAAGGCTGTCTTCTGGAGGATGTCCATAGGAGACAGACAAGCACAAATTCTTTACATTCACTGTCTTGTTGCAGCATGTTAGAAAGCTAGACCTCGGCTGGAAAATGCTGTGATATTCAATGTATAATTCATAGTGTGGGGAACAACTACAGCAGTGTGCTTTAAAAAACATCAACAGTTGGTAGAGTTTTCAGTACAGAAGCTCCACAAAAGGAAACAGCTTGACTCTTTATTCAAAAGAAAAAAAACCACCAGTTTATCCAAAAAATTAAAAGCCATTGACGGAAATGCTGGGCCACTGATTTCCATCATTGCTTATCAGGCATGTTTACAGAGGATTTTTTTCTTAATAAACAATAATGATGGTGATCCAACAAAGGCCAGATATAAATATAAAGAGATGTTAAGGAGTTTTAGAATGGGATTTGTATGCAATGCTTGTTCATCTGATCAGACCTGAGTGTTTTACCGTTCCATTTGAGTGGGGAAGACATTCATGCTCTGATGCGTTATAGGTAATAGTGGATATATTTGTTCGTTCGGCAGTGGTGCGGGGCAGTAGAAGGCACAGCGCGCCCTCGGCGTGGGTTTGCGGTGGGAATTGGCCATCGCCCTCGTCGCATTGGATGCCTCTAGAGAGCAGGGGTTCCGAAACAGTAGGCTGCACTTGGCACCTCACCCTGCAAGGTGCTGAATGCCTCCCGAAAAAGTCAGCGGGAACTGGATATGCTCAATAGGACTTGCCAGCTCTCTTGCAGTACTGGATCCGTTAATTTTCTTGAGTTCGTGGCACTGGGGATTGAGAAGAAGGATTTTCACTCTGTTTAGCCGAGTGAAATGCATCTCTTTCAAAACCAAGCCTAGATTTTCATGTTGCAGGCACCGGCCGGGCCTCAACTTCTTGTACTTCAGGAGTAACTGAAGAAGTGCAGGCAGTGTTTCAGTTCCCTGACACATTTAACCCAAAGCTGTCACTGCTTCCACTGTAAGGCAAAAAAACCCAAGCTCCCTTCAGAGAACAAGTTGTCCCTGCAGTTGGTATTATTTTCTGGACCGATTTGAATTACCGGCTTGACTTCTTGGGCAGTCCCTAGGTTGAGAACGATACCCTGGTTGGATTTTTCATGGCAGCATCATGCAGCAGCACAGGGATATTCTTTATAATCCTCATGTGGCTGAAGCTGCAGTCCACAAGATCACCTTATCCTGCCCAGCAGGATACTGATTCAGCTGCAGGTTCTCCAGTTGTGCTGCTCTCGTGGTTTTGCCTCATTTGAGGAATAACAAATTAAATAAACCCCAACATGTTCAAAGCTTTGGTAACTTCATTCAGAAAAATGGTAGCTGCCATTTGGGATGGCAGATGGACCAGGGGGATGTTGAGGTTTTGGAGGTGGAAACCCAAGACTCAGAAGTTTGGAGCTGGCACAGGTTGTTTCCCAGCTCAGCCAATTTGGATGTGATATAAATGTCCTCAGTGCAACTTCCATGGTGGTATTCTCCAGGTATTGCACGTTTATGTGTGCAGTGATGGCTCCAGTACTGTAAAACAGCGCTGCTGTGGGGCTGTGTTGGAGGATCATCTAAGCTGGAGGAGCTCCTGGCTTGCTGTCACTTCTGAAGAGCCAGGGTTGTCGTGTCTCATGGTATGTTGGGAGCCAGCCCATGGTAAACCCTCATTTTAGGGCTGGGCTTATGGGAATGAGTCAAGCCTTTCTTTAGGCTAGAGCACACAGCTCAGTGGTAGCCAAACAGTGCTCAGCACTGACCTGTCAGTGAGCAATGGGAACTGAGATCATCTCAGCCCACCAGCTAAGGGTGCCGCTCATAAGTCAGTGCTGTAAAGTATCAGGGTGCTCTGAGGTGGGAGCAGCTGCTCACCGGGCAGTGTGAATTCCTTGTGTTCGCAGAGGAAGCCATCCCGGCTGTCTGCAAGACACGGACGGTTATATATGAGATACCTCGGAGTCAGATTGATCCCACCTCCGCCAACTTCCTGATCTGGCCGCCCTGCGTGGAGGTGAAGCGCTGCACAGGCTGCTGCAACACCAGCAGCGTGAAGTGCCAGCCCTCGAGGATACACCACAGAAGTGTCAAGGTGAGCACCTGGTGGCCGCCGAGCCCTAGGAAGGTCTTCCAAGGTCTAAAATCTCCAGGTATTTTGGTGGTTGCTCACTGTGTCCTGGATCTTCATTAGCCATCCTCGTAGCCGCAGGGTCAGACACTACGCTCCGCTCCCTTTCGAGTGAGCAATGGCCTTTCCCAAGTTCCACGATCATTGGAGAATCTTGGGCTTAGATGTGATTTTCACAGGATTCCCTTTAGGTTTTTCTTCCTTGGTAATGAAAATAAAGTCGATTGTGTCTTTCCCATGATCTCTCGCAGCACAGATCTTAAAAGTTAAGAAGATAAAATGACTCAAGGGGCATTGGACTTAAAAAAATAAATAAATCACAGTATGGAATGCTGTTTTCTTAATTGAATATTATGCAGGCTAAATTGGGCTTTTATATTTGACAACATAACACTTTTGATCTGAAAAAATGTGTTTCAAATTATCTTACCCCAGGGATAGAAGACTCAACGGCTTCATGCTGTATTTACTCATTAGACAAAATCCCTGTTGCAATTTTCCAGTAAATATTACGTGAAATATTTCTTATGTTCATTTGGCTTCACAGTGTTCTAATTTTTATCAGTATTTAAACAAGTAATGTTGATTTACATCTGCGTGTAGGAGATTAGACTTACACTTAGCATTTACATTGTCAAGACTCTGAGTTCTTGTTGGCCCTGGGTATTTTAAGAGCAGAATTTAAAAAAAAAACCCAACACATTCTTGAATATAAAATTGCCCAGCACAACACGCTGATGGCTGCGCTTGCAAGGGATTAATTATTGAGAAAGGTGCTGTTAACCCCTGTAGTGCTGTATGTCCTACACACAAAATGTTGTTTTTCATACACATGGGCACGCGTCTGAGCAGGATTTCTTTTTCCTTTCCATTTCTGAACATCTGAAAAATGTTTTCACACCCCAATAAGCTGGAGAAACATCTGAACAGATTCCCTCAGTCTTTCAAAAAGTGATTACACTTCACATGTGCTTGCTGCCCTTCCTTTGGGGGATATGCTTTGCAGAAACAATTAAAAATGAGGAAGAAATTGGGATCAATAGTTATTCAAGGGTTGAGAACTGGGGAAGTTGAAGTGCTACAATTCTAAGCTGTTCGGAGTAGGAGCTAAACAGCAAAGTGCCTCAGGGTTGTAATATCTCATGCTTTTGGCTTTGGATTTGATACAGCCATGTATTGCGGACCCCGTGCTTGTTTCCTACCCCTGCCGTGATGGGATGGATGACACAGAGAGGGGTTTGGCTGTCGGGGTCCCCGCTGCTGGGGACACCGCAGGTCCCTGGAAGCTCCAAACGCTGCAGCTGGCAGCAGCTTTGGAGGATGGCATTGCCGGGGCTGCTGCCCCAGCCCACCGCCACCCCAGAGAAATCTCCATTTTTCATTCAGTCCTCCCATATGCTGTTAGCGCTTCTGGATTTGCATTCATTTCAACAGGGTGCAAGCTAAAAGTAGGCTCAGCCAAGCAGCTGCTTTTTGTGGCTGTGTAAATATATTGCCACCAGCAATATCAACATACGTCAGCCGGCTTTGGAGGACTTCTTTTTTTTTTTTTTTTTCTTTCCAAGCTCCAAGACTGCTCCAAACAGTCATTAAGTAGAAGGGGAAAAAAAGGACAAGAGGTCAAGCAGGAACAGGATGTTCATTGTAAAGGTTGTAGGCTGACCCCACTGTCACACCAGAAATCTCTGAACAGAATCCATATTTATGCCCTCCAGAGTCAGATCCTCTTGTAGCTTTGATATAATTGATGGTTTTATGAGCCTTTTGCCAGTCCCAGGTTCAGAGCTGAACGTCTGCTCATGCCATTAAGTAGCTGGCCCAGAGCGAGGGTCGGTGGAGAGGTAGGGGGAATGGTTTTGGAGAGGCTTCTCGGCTGTCCCTGCCGTGCGGTTGGAAAAGCCGTCTTGTGTTTTCCCCCTGATGTCAGACTGCATAAAAGCCCTCTTTTGATTAAAGATTGAAAAGGCTTTCCCCACTTCCTCCTCATTGACAAGGTAGTGAGCTCATAGCTGGCCCATTCACACTAGGAAAATGTTCCCCCAGAAAGGTCAGCAAGTGGGTTTGCATCATCCAGCGGGCAAAAGCAGCGGGTGTTTTCTTTGTCTTACTGAGAGCCTCTGTAGTCGAGGTAAGAGACGGCCATGGCAGTGTGGGAGGAGCACTGGAGGGCATTCCTGTCATGGGGACACGATTTGAAGGCTGTAGGCTTCGGGGATGTCCTTCCTTTGCCTTCACCGCCCCTTGGTCAGTGAAGTGCCGTTAATGGGCTTGTGGAAGTGAAGCTGTGGGGAGGCTCCCAGCCAAGATTGTTGGTGAAACAGCTTCCCCCAAATGGGTCCTCTGTGGTTTCCCCTTCATGGGGTGGGTTAATAAAAGGTGGGTTTCCCCTGCACCCTAACAGAGTGAGCCCATGGGCCTCCTGGCCCTAAAGAAATCCCTGTTCAGCAAGTTGGACCTTGACTGAATAAAGTGGCTGGTTGGGAGTTGCTCTTCCATAGGAAGGAAAGAATGGGATTTCTCTCCTGACAGAGAAATGGTGGCAGGGATTGGTGAGCTTAGGGGTGCCGGTGTCTCTTACAGATAGATTTCCTCTCCTGTCTGCAAAAGCATTTCAGTAACATCTGCAGATTCTGTCGCTTCTGCACAGCAAGATCAAGTATTTACCAAGTACCAGTCCGTAATTTATGTGGGGGTTTCTGAGCTGAGCCTTCCCAAGAGGTTTCTTGTAGTGCTGAGCATGATGTTCTTTATGTTTTTGGTCACGGCAGCAAAATCCAGTTAATATTATAGAGCAAATCCTGCCTATACTGCTAATTTTGAATAGCCGAGCTGAGTATTATGGTTGTTTCCAGCAATGCTCGTTTCCAAACTAAGAAACAAGAGCTAAATCACTCCATCTACCTCAGCTTTGCCTTCTGCTCTGCCTTGAGCCACAGCCATGCCAGCGTTAGCCATTTCTGAACACTCAATGTTGAGGTGATTTGGGGAATTTAACCTAGGATATTCTTACAGTAGATTAGTAGGAGGGAAGGACGCAGAGAAAAGGAGCTGGAAAGGAAGGAACGGAGGAGCAGCTCCTCAGCTCTTGTCTGGGAGTTGTTCAGAGGTTTCGAAGAGAGATGGGGGAAAAAAAATGCAGGAATTCAAAACAGGTTGTCTGGCAGAGCCACCCAGCCTCTGAAGAGGTTAAAAAGGCCTCGCAGAACAAATTGCACGTGTAGGTAAAATGGCTGTATGTCATGTTTGCCGGTTTAAGAACATTTTTCTTCAGAGACTCTTCCTATGGTTAGGCTAAACAGCACTGATTTTAGCCGTGGCTTGGCTGGAGATAGCTGCCAGGCCTTGGTGGGACCGGCAGGCAGGACCAGCTGACAGGAATCAAGGGTTGATTTACGAATGGGATAAATAAGGGAAGCCCTGAGGCAGGTGAAGACAAGATGGAAAAGCAGAGGTGTCCTTGGGGTATGAGAAGAACCCCTGCCAGTCGCCTGATAGAGGGTAAGGTGGCTACTCCCCCTTGCAAAGAGAGGACATAGAGACACCCCATCAGCCATTTTCTCCCCAGGGGCGTAGTGGCTTTGCTGCAGCCTTTTCCCGTTCTGCCCCCGGACCCTTCTTCTAGCCGAGCCCCAGCTGAGGCGCGCCAAACCGCCCTCAGCGCCTGTTCCCGCCCCGGAGCCTCCATGCTGCCCCCCCGGCGCCTTCCCAGCGCGCCCCGCGGCCGCCTCGGCCTCCCGCCCCGCGGGGACTGTGCTGCGGGGCCGGCGCGCTGCCCGAGGGGGCTTCCTGGGGCCGGGCCGGGCCGCACCTCCCCGCCCGGGGCTGTGAGGGGAATTTCCGCAGCCCCGGGCACTGACAGGGCCCTAGCCCGAGACTGTGAAGGAGGGCTTCCCTCTGCCCCAGGCACTGACATGGCCGTACCCCCCAGCCCGGGGCTGTGAGAGGGCTTCCCTCTGCCCCAGGCACTGACATGGCCGTACCCCCCAGCCCGGGGCTGTGAGAGGGCTTCCCTCTGCCCCAGGCACTGACATGGCCGTACCCCCCAGCCCGGGGCTGTGAGAGGGCTTCCCTCTGCCCCAGGCACTGACATGGCCGTACCCCCCAGCCCGGGGCTGTGAGAGGGCTTCCCTCTGCCCCAGGCACTGACATGGCCGTACCCCCCAGCCCAGGGCTGTGAGAGGGCTTCCCTCTGCCCCAGGCACTGACATGGCAGCCTGTCTCCATGTGCTGACAGGACAGTGTACCCCCAGGCCTGGCTTGCCTGCAGGGAAAACTCTCCCAATCCCTCCCATTAAAATAACTGCGCACCAGGCTTTTCTGAGCTAGGGAGTTGCCAGAGGAGCGTGCTGCAAATGTCTTTAATGGGTATTTTAGGATGGGTGGCTGCCAGGCCTCCCCGCCGGTTCCCATCCCGCCTGGCAGGGCAGGCACACGCAGCTGGGGCCGTGGCAGGCACCGCGCCATCCTGCCCGTATTTAGCTATCAGCCACATGAGTTTTGCTGTTGTGAGGAATTTCCTGTGCTGAGGCTTCTCTTGCAAGTTCCTGCCTGTGATAAATTTTGGCTTTGTGCTAGAGGTGTTTTGGACACTTGTACTTACGGTCTTGTGCTATTCCTGCTGTTACTCCCTGATTTCATCTCTCCTGGAGGAGCTCTAGAAGAGGTGTTCCCATGGCATTTCCATTAGGACACATGGTTTTTATCAGATTTTATTTTCATTTTCACTGAGCCACCACACCATCCGCAGGGTAGTACCTGGAGTCTACAGTGACACAAATATGGTGCCACAGGTTATACACCATTTAACTAAGCTAGTTGGTTATTTCATTGTCTTTCTCTTAGGGAGTTTTTATATAGCGATATTTTGTGGTTTTGGAGGATTTGAGGTTGTCATGGTTTTTAGTTTTGTTGCATTAGAGACAAGTGAAAGAAGCTGATGTTGGTTTGTTGGGGACTAACCATCTCAAAACATTTGGTGGTACACTTGAGAGTAACTGTACGAGATAAAGACCAGGGAGAAAAATACAAAGGAGGAAAAAGATGCTAGCACAAGGGCAAACCCCATGCTGTTAGAGCTATCCCTGCTCATGCCCACCAAAAATCTGACCTACTGTCTTTGCCATTTTAGATCGGCATCGATAATAGATCCTGTGTGGCAGCAGGTGCTACCAGATGACACCAGCACAGCAATTTATGTGGTTTGTGCTGCTTCAGTGTGAATATTCACAACATCTGACAAAACAACATTCCTTTAAATTGTGTAGCATGAAGTAGGGGAGTGGAGTGTGTGCTGGATTGTATTTTAACTACAGTACCATAAAAAAAAGCTTTAAATTGCTGCATAAATTCATTATGATCCTATTCTTCAAAGTATTACCTTTTTGTGTGTTTTTTTTAACTGTTGTTCAATACCAAATAGCCACAGGAACTGCCTGTATTTTTTGGTTTGGAAAACCAAGCAAAACAGGGACAGACTTTAAAAAGCTTGATTACAGTTTATTTTTGTTGCGTGTGATTTTCAATAAGACTGGTTTATTCTAACAGCTGTAATAAGCATGGCGGGTCTGAAAGCTGTTTCATGATTGCTGGGTCTCCCTTTTTGTCTCTGATGATGGAGGTGTCTTAATTACTGTTTGTTTTTGTAAATTTTAAGGATTAGTCATCCTTTGATGCCAGATGACTCAGTTGTGCCATACATTTTTAAATCTTTGCGTTCAAAGGTTTGATGGAGTTGGGTTCTGATAGGAGATTCTGAAACCTACTGCTTCGACCCACAGTTAGTCTTTTCAGCAAAAGCCATGGCCAGTTCTTTATCTGTTTATATGGAGACCAGACAGTTGGACGATACCTTTTTAATGTGGACACTTAATTATTGCATCTGTCTCTGCAACTTTTGTTTGCCGGGTAAATGAAAACTCGTTTCCAGATCCTGTTGACAGAAAAGGCGGTGACTAAAATGTGGATCTGAGCTCCTTGCTCCATGGAAACAATGGCAGGTCTCCCCTTGACTTCAGTAAGGCCAGGGTTTTGCTCTGGCTTCTGCTCCTGTTATTCAGAGCTCCTTGGTAGTTCGTGTCCGCAGAGCCAGAAGAGTGTTTCTGGCAATGTGATGGGGTTTTTCTCCAGCCACCACTTTTGTTTTGTGAAAGTGTTGCTCCACTTTTGGGAGAGCCAAGGAGTGATTTTCATAGTGTGAAGATTGATGTGGAGCATTGAATCCCCACCAAACACACAAGTAAACCATTACCAGGAGAGTCTAGTGTGATTGTGGATGCTGTGTTTGGTAGTAACTGCAGCTTTTGGTTGGATCAGACTTTATGGCTTTGCCACATAAGTTTTGTAGAGAGAACCAGTCTCCTGTCCTTCTGCTTCCTCATCTTATTTTCGTGCATTCCTGTACCATGTAGTTGTCTTGTTTGCTGGGACAGCCACACTGCAGCCCTGTTTTGTCAAACAGTAGATAAATCATTAGTAGGACTGAGAAGCCCTGATTTCATTTCAACGATTTCCATTTCAAGTGAATGATTATCATGTATTCACACAGTGTTTAACACAATTGTAAACTAAACGTTGGACCCCATACACACTGTCCAGCACTCTGCCCACTGTAGGCCATGTTCCCTTGCATGTCTATGACCATCATGCCCATTACATGTAGTACAAGTGTGTGCCCACCATCCCACAGCCCATTTTGGCACCCCAGTATGTCCCTCTTCTCCTGGCCACTGGCACCAGTTGGTCAGGATGTGCTCCTGTTCAGTATCCCCCCACCCCAACCTCCTTCTCTTCTGCATTGGTTTCCTTCAGATGCGAGACCTGCATGTAGCCAGAGCTTCTCCAGCTTCCTCTGCCCTCCAGACTTTATTTTTTTTTTTTTTAAGGATGCCAGTACTTTGGCCTAAAGTGGAGCAGTGCAGTTGGATGGACTGGAGAGAAGTAGTGTACCTGCCAGCTCTCCCCAGTAAAGCCAAAGGCTGGCCCCGGTTTGAGTGGTAGTTCCCTTGGACCTAAAACCAGCGTGTGGGAGCTCTTGTAACCAAGTCCCAGGTCATCGCAAGAAGCGAATTGGATTGAGATCGGTGCTTTCTAAGCTGATACTCAGAGCCTGGTTCTGTAGAGCTGAGTACTTTACGTTCAGAGGGCTCTGGAGACACCGATTGGTAAATCCTAAAATGTTTTACAAACCAAACTGTTACCTTCAGTGTGAGCCTTCAGCTTAAGACCAGTGTTCAATGTGTACAGAAGGCCATGCTGAACGTGACAGTCTACGAGAGCAACCACTGATTTGAGTCTGTATAGATGTTTATTGTGATATATGTGAAAACTAAGTTGCTTAAAACTTCAAACTAAGATGAATGGGAAATTGTTTTATCTCTTGGGGGGAAAAGAAAATTGTTTCAAACTGCTGAACTTGAATAAACAAATAGTCTGCGCAATAAATAGTTACATGATGCACAATTAAGATAAAAGATGATTAGTATGCTAACGTTTTATATGGGTTTGGCTACATTAAAAAATAGAGGTATATGGTTATCTGTCTTCAGTTCTGAACTATAAGTATGTTAATGTGTCTCAGTACATACCTCATCGTATTTTATAGGTGGCAAAAGTGGAATATGTTAGAAAAAAGCCAAAATTAAAAGAAGTTCTGGTGAGATTAGAAGAGCATATGGAATGCACCTGTACATCATCAAATACTAATTCAGATTATAGAGAAGAAGAAACTGGTATGTTTTCCTTTTATTATTGCATTAATGCTGTTTTCATATGGACCTTATTTTTATATTAGTAAAGAACATAAAGCAAACCTTGCTTCCAGTAAACTCAGTAGAGAAGCTCCCAACTACTTCTCTGCGTGTTGAAGATGCCAAATGAGGGACAGTTTGTGCTGGATAAAGAGTTTGAAGTTTAAAGCGTATCAATTCTCACTAGGTTAGCCTTTAAATAAACGTAAATGCCCGGTAGTATTCAGGTCTTGCTTAACTAAGTTAAAGGTTGTCATGTTGCAGCTTATTGGTGAACTCCGTTGCCTAATTTCTTTAGACTTGGTGGAGACAGAGCTAAGGCTGAGATTTACTTGACCTTGGGGAAAATATTAATGAAACGAATGTAAAGCACTTAGGAATAAATTCAATATTCAGAAGTAAGGAGTTTTGAAACAACATTGCCCCTTCCTGTTGTTTTCTTACTTATATATAGTCAAGAATTTGTCAGTTGTCATGCTAGACCTAAGTTTGCCTTACCAAGACAACATTTAAGTTGCCATGGGGAAGGATTTATGGGGAAAAATACTTTCTTTCGATCTGACTTTCATAAACCCACTTAAAATCATTAGATCCTCTTATTAGGGTACAATCAATGCAGAACTTGACACATATTCAGGAAACCCACTACGGGGCACCTCCCCCTCTCCTGACTTTGGTTGAAGGCAGCCTCAAAAGTTTGCTTTCACCTCTGCTGGGAATTTAGGGGTGCAGTACCCCCAGCCCCCAAATTAGAGTCAGTGAAGAGCAGGTAAATATAGGGAGAAAAGCTGCCCAAAGGTGATAGATTTCGTAGGTGGCTGGGTGAAGAAGGGGTTTCTGAACGTACTGTCTCCATCCAGCGAGGAGACATAAATCTGATCTGCACGAATGTAAACCTCAGTTGCTGTGTACAGAGCAGAAGAATTACAATTTGTATAAAAGCAAAGTTAGGCCTCTGCTGTGATTTTTTTATCGGACTTCAATTCATAATGTGAGCTGAGTGTTTTAGCCAACACTAGGTTGAGTTATGATTTAGACAAAACCACATTTAAAGTGGTTATTTTCATGTGTGCATGGTTTGATATTTTTTTGTCTTTTATTTTGAAAAAATATTTCATTAGATTCATTTCAGTTTTCCAAAATATCTTTAATTGCCGAAGACTAAGCAGTTAAGATTTTTAAGATGAAAGCTTTCCTTTCTGGTGTGTGTGAAAAATGGGGTAGAATTGTCGTGAAAAAATAGAGAGTTCTAGGATTTAATTGCTGATAGGAACAAAACTTGCACCAGCAAGTGGCTGGTGAGCTGAAAATAGCTTAACTACAGAGCTGAAAGCAAATGTTGAGTACTGCATGGTAACAGGAATTATAGATGGATCTCGGAAATGATGGATGCGATGCCAAGTTGGTTGATTATTTCTTTGCTTTTGTATGATTACTTTGTAAACAAAATGTCAAATCAGATGTTATAAAGTTATTACTTTAATGCAAAGGATAATGAGATTTCTTTGAAATGTAAACGGTTTGAGTATTTATTACTTCAGTGTTCAACAAAATGCATTACCTTAGGGCTTTTTACCAGCCCTGCCCTTATGTTAACAGGAAGGCCTAGGGAATCAGGTAAAAAACGGAAACGAAAAAAGTTAAAACCAACCTAAAACCTACTGGAACTATTTGATATTCAGGTAGGACCTATATGCTGAACACCCTAATAGCACAAGTACTGGAAAACTTAATCAAATATCATCACTTCAACTTAATCACTGTTCAAAATCTTGACACTTGCTACCTCGAGGCTGCAAAGAGATTAGATTTGATTGGCTTTGATAATTCTACCTGCTGGTATTTTTCCTTTAAGCTCCACATCACCATCAGCATCTTACATTCTCCAGCTACTTCCTTTTCTTGCCTTTTTTGTTTCTTTTTTTTTTTTTGGAGGGTGCTAATACTTCAGCTTCTGAAATCTCAAGTTCCATTGCCTCTGCTTTTGTTTCATTATTATTGATTTCTGAGGTCAAAACATGGCATAATAATGCATGAACGAATTGCCAGGTTACAAATTCGTGTGTTCCCAGTCACTGGCCGTGAAATGTCGAGTGTACATACAGCAAATCCTATGGTATGTGTGACCATCAAACCCACGTTTTGGCATGAACTGGGATTGATTGTACATGCACCTGAGATGATCCCATGATCCACCTACCTGCCTAGGAAGATGCTTAGAAATTCCATGTTTTTGGTGTTGCAGGGCCCTGTGTTACTTACACCAGAAAATTAAGGTCTTTTTTTTCACTTTTGGTCTGTTCAGTCTCAGTAGGTTGATGACAGTCATCAAAATTCATGAGGCTTTCAGTGTAGTGAAAAACTAACACCCTCTCACTGCAAAAATGACTGAAATCCTTGGGCCAGCATATTAGCAATGTACGGTTATGGCAATACACATTCCAAATTGAATATGGAATTTCCATTTCTTAATGACTTGCAATTATGTAAACTGCAACACTTGCCATTGGTTCTAGTATTTGGAGTGGGAATGACTTGGATTTTGCAGTGTATGTGCCTGACGCCTGGATGATGGTGAATTTAATTTCCAGCACCTGTTTTTGCACATAAACTCCCAGTGGCAGTTTTCATTTGTACCAGTGTCTCGTTTCTAAAGAATGCTAAACTTGATATCCTGTTTCAGATTAACAGGTATTTAATGGGAGTAGTATGATAGAAGCAAAGATTTTCTAAAATTCAACTTTAAAAGTGAGCATGTAAACTCAATCAAAACAGCATTTAGAGCTTCTTGTCCCAGGTTAGTGACTCTTCATGCAGAACAGTTTCTTTTCTTTTTTTAAGTCATCTACTTAGAGGATAGGACCTTTGATTCTAATCATAGAGTTATTGTATCTTTTTTCTCTCCTGCAGATGTAAGGTGAAAATAAGCTAGAAAAAAAACTTCTCTCTGGGACATGGATGTACATGGTTTGTTACATTCCTGAACCTACTATGTATGGTGCTTATTGACTGTATACTTTATTTGTTCTCCTGTGTGGAAAAAAAACTGGCTCAAAAGAACACTTAATGAGAACAAAGAGACAATGTACATTTGTTTAATGTGACATCAAAGCAAGTATTGTAGCACTCTGTGAAACAATAGGAAGCTTCCCTGTCCAAAAAAAAAGGAAAAAAAAAAAAAAAAAGAAACAGAAAAGAAAAAAAGACAGTTGAATGAATGGAGGATACCAAAAGTACTCAAAAACATGACAAAAATCTAAGTGAATAGTGGATTTCTGTCAGAGCAGTCAACGGTGCTTTACGTCAAGACATGTGCCTGAGTTCTTGATGAAGATGGATGGACACTGATGGACTTCAGGCACAAAAAAAGCAGGAATGTATGAAATGATCAAATGCCACGCAAATACTCTAGAACAATACATCCTTGCTTGGTGGTGTTTTAAAAGTCTATACAAAAAAAAAAAACCTTCTGGGGAGCCTTAAGTGGATTTTTTTTTTTTTACACCATAAAGTGATTATTAAGTTTTCTTTTTACTCTTTGCCTAGCTTTTTATTATCTCTTGGACTACATTTGCCAATAACACGTATAAAAGACTGGTGTAACAACAATAAGCAGAACACACAAAACATTATGGTATTTCTCCTAGTGGGATGCAAACTAATGAGATGTATTAAAATAAAAATGGTATACCTATGCATAATTTTCTAGATGTTTCTTGGTTTATGTTCCCCAACCTCCCCCGTAATTTAAAGCATTACATAAAAAGAAAAAAAATAGGGGAAAAAAAGAGAGATGTGCGTAAACAAATCATAGGATATCCATGCAAAAATCTTTGTTTTTTTTTCCTTTAAGACTTATGCCAGTTGCCTACTAGTGATATTGTGTTAGCAATTGTCATTCTTACCAGTATCCGGATACTTTGATTTCACATGTTGGAGCTGTGTGAAATGTACAAATTCTTGTATCTGCATTGTACAATGTCATGGTGGCATGGGAACTACCTTGCTGCAAATATTTGAACAAAACCTAAAATTCTTTATTTTTGGTAAAATGTTATGCTTTATGTGTATTCAACAGAAATATGTGTTTTTTGTAAAGGTGAAGTTTGTATTTTTATCTAAAAATTAACAGTTTTATATACCTGAGAAAGCCTGCTATGTTTTCTTGAACCAAAAAAAAAAAAAAAGAAAAAAGAAAAAAAAAAAGCATTTTGTGGTCATATTTTTGTAGTAGACTAGCCCAGATAACATCAAAAATCTATTTTAACTATAGCAGGGCCGATGAGAGACTCTGGCAGCAGCTCCTGTGTTTTCCCAGTGCCAAAGGCTGAGATGTTGGGTTCCCCCCAGAATGCCGTGGGAGTCCCGTGGCAGAATCCTTCTGTGGGGCTCTGGGGACGGGGTGTTGTGCCAGGGGTGACACGGCCACTTGCTTGGCCGCAGTCACTGCCCCCCTCGCTCCCCCCAGTAGTTTGCGTTACGTACCCTTTGTTTCCCTTGGGTTGTCGCACAGGGGATGTAACACCAACTACTGGATTCTTCTGTGTGTGAAACACCTACAAAGAGATTAAAAGTCTGGAACAACAAAAAAAAGTTTGTCTTGAAGACAGTGTTTCCACAACTGCAGAACCTTAAAACAACAAAAGCGAGAGAGAGATTTCTAACTTTTCCATTTCTTTAAATATAGTTCAGACATTCCCCCTCCCTTCCCCTAGCTGTGTCCAGTTCCAGCCCAAGGAAGCAGCGAGGGCTGACGGGCGCTATTGGCCTCAGGCGCTACCCCAGCCCTGGAGTTAGTCACCCTTCTCTCCTGTCGTCATCTTCCCGCTGTATTTGTTGAGCACCAAAACTGGAAATACATTGAACTGAGATTGTCTGTGCTTGTTTTCCACTAAGTGTACTGTTCACGATGTTATGCACATGAATGTATGTGTCTGCGTTTTAAAAAAAAAAAAGTGTATAAAATGTAATTTATATATTTATGTTTCAGTGGGATGCCGATAATGTTGCTCCGTTCCTTTTTTGTCTAAAAGATATCTAATGAAAAAAAAACCAAACAAAAAACCATATATCCATTAAAATGGTGTAGATGAAAACCATGATGTGACCCACTCAGACACTGCGCAGGTATGAAAGGCTGTCAAAGTCACTTAAGTGGAATAATTTGCAAAACCAGCTTTTTTATTTTTTGGGAGCCCTGAGGTTGCCCTGGCTTGAGGAGGTGGCGTTCAGCCCTGCGGTAACTCGGTGGAGTGTTGATGGAGATCTGCTGATTGACATCACCGAGGAGCCTGGCCCTGGATTAAAATCTTGGGGGGGAAAAAAAAAGGCAAAGCGAGTGGCACGTGTTTTATCAGTGCCGGCAAGTAAATGCGTTACTCAAATTGAGCAAAGCGGGAGAGAACAAAGCCTGAACGGGGCCCTTCCCGCTCCGTGTCTGTTGGAGATGTGTCATCTAGAGTTAATTGTGTGGCTGGGGACACGGTGTGGTTCCCCGGCATGGGGTTGGTGTGGCACGCAGCAGGACACACGAACATCTCAGGGCTGTCTCCTTGGCCAGTGTGAATTGGCAGGTGGTTTTGACTCCTGCTGCCCCCAAGCTCATTTGCATCAGATGAGGATCCAGTCCCTGGTTGGTACCGCAGGAGGAGGGGTGTCGCGAGGTGAGCATCGCTCGCTGGGGTCCGGCTGAGGTATTGCCACTAGCCTGGGACCGTCACAGCCTCTGCGGGTAGCCCTTCAAGGTGGCAGATACAGCCCGAAGGGAGGGTGCCGCTGCAGGTTGTGACGCAGGAGACATGGATTCAAAGTTAAGTTGGACATTTCCAGGGGCCATATCCTCAGCTGGTGTAAATCAGCACCACTCCGTTGCCCGCAATGGAGCTGTACCCGCTTACACCACTTGAGGGGCTGGTCCCTCATTCTTGCTCATCCCTTCCACTACTCGGTCCTGCAGGGATCTCGGGGTGTCGTGTACTGTCGATGTAATCCTGTGTTCTCTAATACTTAAGCACAATAAGTGAATATAAGAATGAGTGTCAGACTTAACTTTGAATGTCCGAGCTCTGGAATGGTTTGTTTCACCATTGTGGCTGTAAATTAAACAGTTCTCTGTGCATTTGTGGATGCTGTGTCCTATCTTCTTCCGCTCTCTGCTGGAGGTGGACTCCGTCTGGACTTGGGGAGCGCAGCATTTGGAGTGTTGGAGGGAAGGGTGCAAGCAGTCGGAGCCACAGGAGACCTGACTGACAGCTCTGTGATTTGGGGGGCAGGGGGTGGCGGTCGGGGACTTGGTGAAGGGGTTGAAGATGATGGTTGTGCGTCACGTTTCCGTGCAGTCCTTTAACACCTTGTCCGTTTTGTCCTTGCACGTACCAGGTAGAGATCTGGGGACAAGAGATTTTTCTGTTACACATTCTGCAGTCACTTCCTCTGTCCATTGATTGAGAAGTTGTTGGTCTGATTTTGTCCTTTTTGAGGTCTTTTCTGGTCAGAAAGCGTTTGTGTAGGGGACTGCCCGAAAGGAATCTCAGCGTTACGATGTGGTGCTGGTTCTTGGGTCAATCTGTTACGTTTAATTCTGTGCTTCATCTTCCCAGAGCTGCCCTGCGGTTGCTTTGGTTGAGTGAAATCAAGGATTACATGCCAGTTTGCTTTCCCTTTCTCCTGTCCTCCATCCTGCTTGGCGTCTGCTCTATCACACAGCGCACGGTGACTATGGGCAGTGGCTCCTCTCCCACCCTGGAGGTCCCTGGGCAGTTCCAGCTCTTCTGTGTCCTTGAGCTTAGGCTTTTTGCTCTGCTTGGAACAGCATCTCACCGTCTCCTCCCTCCAACGGGCTTCAACGTTCCAGCTGTGAGGTTCTCCTGGTTGCCCTCCTCCTCCTCCTCCTCCTCCTCCTCCTCCTTGTTGTCTACTTCCCAGCTGTTTCCTGCCTGCCTTTCCCGTCCCTCTCCTGTCCCTCAAAAATGATTTTCCCTTCCTAGGATCTGTCTCACCATAGATCTCTCCTCTCTCCTCCTGCCCGATGGAACAGCCTTTGATCTGTTTATCTCCAAATCAATTGCCTTATCTAGGCATGTGCCTTGACATCCCGTCTCCCAGGCCTGCGGGCTCATAAGTGACCCCCACCTGGAGGACAGATGCTGTTGTAGGGACATGGGTTTGTGGGGAGAAAGAGATTCGTCTTTGCATTTGGAAAAATATTCATTACGGAAGGCTCCCCGCTAAAGCCCTGGCCAGTTCCAGCAGCAGCATGGCTCTGGACTGGCAGTGTTGAAGCTGTTCCAGACATCTGACAGTTCAATTAAGATCAGTGGCCCCGTTTATAATTTAATTTGAAAGTGTACCCAAAAGCGAAGATGAAGTTTCAAAGCTACCTCAGATTGGCATGCTCATATTTTACTGTCATGCGAAGGAAATCATGTTGGTAGGTCCCGTCCAGAGCTTTGAAAGTCTTACCCTGAATATTTATCTGACCCTCTCCTGGGCTGGAAACTGTGGTTGCTTTAAAACCAGAAACAATGTGGAGGTTTTCAATGAAGTAATTTTCTTGGTGTTTCTAACGCGCAGATTCTGGTACTAGCACACCTCAGAAAGAGTAGAAATTGTTTAAAAAACAGGTAAAAATCAGTTAAACCTGTAAGAATCCCACTTAAGCTCACTTTAATTTCAGGTAACAGAGAAAAGCCTGTCAATGTTGCATTCCTCAAGAACCAGCCGATGTCTTGTATTTATTATTTCATTTAATCTCTGTGTGCTTTCCCCCATTGTAAGAGCGAGGCGTTACTCCACGTCTGAGCTTTTCCGTCCCGCTCTTGGCTGTAGCGTCTCTGTAGACACGGCCTTGAGCCAGTTTGTCCTCCGATCTCCTCTGAAATAAAGAATTATTGTTATCCCGTTCTAGGCGAACCCGGGTCCCGAAGAGGTGACAGTGCAGGGTCACACAGCGAGGCCATGGCAGACCTGGGGCGAGGACTCCAGTCGGAGTGCTCATCCAGTGCCCTCAGTCCCACCACCATCTTCCCTTTCCAGGAGTGAATCCTTGCGCCCTTAGAGCTAAATACTGAAAAGACTGAGGGTAAGTCGTTTTGCCTAATTATTGTGCATCGGGTACTTGATGGAAACCCGCTGCCCTATGGGCAGCGAATGTGGTGACTGGTGAAACCCCAGCTTTCTGCCCGTGCAGATGTGCAGCCTTTTGTGCCATCATGAGCCGGTCCTTTCCTGCCTCTCCGAGGAGTCAGCCTTCCCTGACTCACAGTCAAAATTACGCACGTAGAACAAATGGAGACTCAGATTTTTATGGGAATTTACAAAAATTCAGTGGACAATTTCCATTGTGCTTCCCTTCAGCGTTGTTCATTCCTTTTATGGTGTGGGTAACATTTCCTGAGGGAACTGTTTTTATCATGGGCCTGATCCTGAAGTTTTTTTTTCCCCAGGCCCTAACGTGGAAAAGCGCTTTAAGTGGTGCCTGTGTTTGCCCTTCCTCAAACCAGTGCCTGGAACTTCGGACAAACATCCCATTGACCTCCGGCAAACGGAGCAGAGTCATAGAATCATAGAATTGCCTCAGCTGGACGGGACCTTTCAGGTCATCGAGTCCAACCTCGATGCTTTATTACTGGTTTTGAGTAGGGTCTGCCTTCCCAACCCAGGATCCCAGCTGTGGGATGGGGGCGCTTCGTGCTCTTAAGAGTGTTGCAGTACGTTATGAGCAACCCCAAGGATGAAGTAACAAGGCTAGAATACACAACTAGAAAAACAGCCAGGAGAATCGCACTCTCTTCTGCTCCTGTGGAGGTTGCCCCTTTGAAATACATATTTATTCTCTTTTGGGAAAGTACTTTCCTGGTGTGGGTAGGTTCAGGGCTGCAGTTACTAATGCCAGTGATCCCATTTAAGATTATCTCTTTATGTATCTCACAGAGTATAATTTGGTAACTCACAGTTATATCCCTAAGAGACAAACTTGAGATAAGAAAAAATAATGAGGGCGAATTTCATGTGAAACATGGCAGATTTTAGTTTAGGAAAAAAAAAAAAGAGGAATTAGAAAATAAAATGAACAAGATCAAAAGGTTGATTGCTCATTTTTCAGTTGTGGAATGTTACCTGTCCCTTTAGTCATTCGAATTATTTGCTGCATCAGACGGAATGATGTGCTGAAGTGGCTCACCACTGCACGTAAAAAGTTACGGCTGGTTCTGGTTGAACTGCTCCCTATTATCACGGCATATGACTGTGAGGTGGGGCCTGCAATCACGGCTGTAAATCAAAGAACGAGTCAGAGGTCAGGTACTGTTTTCCTTAGAGACTGTCTCCAAGGTTTGTTCCCTGTGTGCTGCTCTCGTGAGTGACGTTGGGTGAGCTCTTCAGTTAGTTGTAAAGTTAAGAATGCCTAGTTCCCAACCTGAAACTAAGGAAGTGCTCACTCAGCCTTGTTCATAATCAATAGATGAAATTCTGGCAAAGTCCTGGTGGTAGAATTTCTCTCACTGAAGGTTTCAGTGTCACATTCTTCCGGTGGTCATCTTAGGCTAGAGGAGAATCACAGAATCACAGAACGATATGGGGTTGGAAGGGACCTCTGAAGATCATCTCCTCCAACCCCCTGCTAGAGCAGGTCCACCCAGAGCAGGTTGCACAGGAACGTGTCCAGGTGGGGTTTGAATGTCTCCAGAGACAGATACTCCACCACCTCCCTGGACAGCCTCTTCCAGGGCTCTGCCACCCTCAAAGTACAGAAGTTCCTCCTCATGCTTAGATGGAACTTCTTATGAATCCAATCATTATTACATTTGACTCATTAGCAGGCCATCAAATCTGACTTGGTTTGAGTTTTTAGCATCTAAAAATTCCTGGTTGGACTGATACTTGTGCATGCCAAATGTCTTCCAGGATCTTAGATAACACAAAGAAAGGCTGATTTGGGTGCTTCAACAGAAAAGGAATCCACATGAGAAGGCTGGAGTAGTCCCTCAAGCAGAGAAATAAGGAGCCAAGTCCATAACAAGAGTTGCTGACTCATCTTCCCAAGATCAGACCTGCTGGTTTGGCCTCTACGTGCTATCTGTGATCTTGCATGATGAAGGCAACTGGTTTTACTGTCCATCTTTGAAATGGAGAGTAGCTGTTAAGGTCAGGTATGCAAAAACCAGAAGCACCCAGAGATGCAGTTGAGCCCGTAGTGCTTGAAATCCCCTGGGGATTTTGAAAACGTCTTGATTCTTGAAAGCCTTCACAAAGAAGTAGAAGAAAAGCATTTAAAACACTTCTGAAAATCCCGTCCTGGTTTATTTGGCAGGTGAAAAAAGAATCCAGGAAATACACTACATCTAATGGTCATTCAGTAAAAAAAGTAGGTGTTCATGGCAAATGCTTACACTTAAGCCTTCCAGCAGTTAATGATCATCTTTATAGACCATAATACTCGAATACTTCACTTATCGATACATCAGGGCTTGGATGAACTTTGAGACGTATGAAAATGGGACACTCCTTAGGCCAATGGTAGCTCTATGTCCTAGTAACTCATCAACCAATTACCTGATTGGTTGAGGTCACTCACTTGCATAAAGAGGTACAACTCCAGTGACTCCACTGGGGATGACGGTTACCTGAGAACTGACCCGAAAGTCTCGCCACAGAGCAGATAATGGATTCATATTTTGCTGTTTAGTGGTGGTGTAAAAATAGACTCATTTCCTGGAGCAGTTAAAACAAGAAAACCTGGAAAATCAATTTCCCACAGAGACTCATCCGCGCTGGAATTTGCCGAGGTCCCCGGACATGAACATGTGCTGCTGGAAAACATAAACCAGCAACTTTGTTTAGGGAAGCCTCTGACCTGTCAAAAATGCAAAGCATTTGTTACCAGACTTTTCCTTGGCAATTAGAGGGTAGAATTACTCATAGAAATTGTTTTGTTTGCTCACAAGGGGAGAAGCAAGACATAAATTCAAGATATCCCCAGCTTGACCACAAGAAAGAGGACTGTTCAGAGGGGGCCTGTGGGTGAAGTGCTGAGCGGCCTCCGCTCCCTTTGGGGACGAACTCAACTTGCAGACCTCAGTGAAGCATCGAGAGGCCTCCAGAACTGCTGGACATCCCCTGGCTGGGATTTTTTTCCCAGCAATCTAAGGGGTTTGAGCATCTGATTTTAACTCATTTCCACAAGGCTTTCAATAAACCTCCGTTGGCTTCAACCCCCCTCTCTCTGTGTCCTACAGAGAGGGTGATTGTGGCTCTGGGGTGTCACTGTCCTTTCTCAGGTAGCGGTGCTCAAGCCCCAGGTTCGGTGTCTGCTGTTTGGTGTAGGTGTTTCCCAGCAGTGACTTTTCCAGTGCCAGTTCCATGCCCTGTTCACTGCTGGGACAGATGGAGAGTCCTCTTTACTCCAGCCATGCTTCACCTTTTCCTTAGCACTTTGCTTTTACGTGTCTTTTCCATATAAAGGTGGTGCTGGTGTAAGCTGAAGACCAGGGAGGTGTCAAGAGGCCAGATTTTCTGCCATGGGTCCCGTTCTGCTGGAGCCTGTTGCCCAGCTGGGCCTGCTGTGTGGGGCTGGAGAAGGAGGGAGAGGTGGTGCAGCTCTTCAGGGAAGCCAAGAGATGCCTCCTCATGCTCCAGCGGTCCTGCCTGAAGACACATCCTCCCTGGCTGCCACCAAGCACTGCAGTTCCTCCCTTTCTCCCTTGCTTTGAGGGCTGACGTTCCCCGATGCCTACATGTCCCTCGTGAGGCGGAGGGTCTCCTGCTGGATGATGTGGTGGAGGAGACCTGGGATCTGCTCGGCAGTGAGATTCCTGTGCAGACTGGGCTCTGTGCTCATACACTGGGGAGTGAAGACTCTTCTTGGTCCACGCTCACCCACAGTCAAATAAGCTGCTCAGAGGTCTCCCTGGAGCCAGGAAGCAACTCAAATACATCGTCTGGATCTGAATCCTCCCTTGGCTGCAATGGGTTTCCACAGCACAAGTGACAGAAGCCGTTTATCACAGATGGAGCGGTTTCTTTGACTGGCCATGTATGAGTCCTGCAGGTTAATGCTCAGCTCCACGTACTTCCCCGACTGCCACAAATACTGCTTTTAAATCAGATGGTCACTATTTATTCAGGGATCTCTGTTTCTCTGCCCTGAGCTTCAGAAGAGCTTGCCTGGCAGCTTGTGTCCCTTTGCTGTGAAGAGCCTGCCGGCCGGTCCGAGGTGGTTAGGCTGCGTCTGCACATCTGATGGGGGTCTGAGGCCACCAGCTCCTGTGTCTGCACACCTGATGGGGGCTTGGGGACCTTGCAGCTGGGGTTGGCGAGTACAAATGTTTGCCCTTAGCTCCCTGCATCCCCTGTAAGATGTGATTCAGCAGGAGAGTCCATGGAAAGCTGAACTTGAGGCACGTGAGATGTTTCTTTGAAGTTACTTGTGCTTAAAGTTAGGCGTGATCTGAGCTGGCTCCCTAAGCCCAGGCCCTGAAGAGCCTACTCAGGCTTAGTCTTTTCCTTTTATGCATTGCCTGGAGTGATGGTAGTTTCAGAAGCTGGTCTGCAGCCTTTCAGTAAAATATTCCATAGGACTGAGGGAAATCTTGGAGCTATTTGGTGGCTTTCCATCAGCCAGCTCAGCTCCACTAGATAGCCCATCGTGATGCCTGCCCTCTCTGGGCCTCTGAGGTCTCCTCCTTCCTTATTTTCTTCAGCAGGTTTCATTTCTAAAGCAAGTAAAAAAATCTTAAAATAACACCTTAAAAAGGTGGGAAATTGAGCAGATCTTATAATCTTGATTCCTTTATCTCGCTTAATTAAGGAGAAGTTTGCCAATAGTGATCTGGTGCTTCCTAAAACAAGCATAGATGAAGAACACTTTGAGCAACTTCAAAAGAATTTTCAGGCTAGATCAGGAAAAGATAAACCCAGAAGTGGAAACTTCTAATACACTGTATAGCTCATTACTTAGAGGAAGTACATTGTTGCATGGGATACTAATGAATTGTGCAGGATGAGGTTTCCAAACGGGGAGAAAAAAAAATGGCACCTTCTGTGTCTCGGAGGAAAGGTCTCAGGGTTCTTTCAGTTACGCGGTGGATGGCACGGTCATACCAGCGGGACAGTTTCTGCCTCTGGGAAAAGGCTTTTTAAAGTTTCAGGTGTTCGTGCTGCTGAGTTTCTGCAGCAACTTCCTGGTCGAGCCACAGAAAGCGATAAAGGGAAAGGTAAAAGTCTGTCTGGTTCTCGGCTGCCCCGTTCCGCGCCCTGGGAGGCAGAAACCCCGCGCGGCTGCAGGGAGGGCAGCAGGAGCACCTCTGAACGGCTAAGGCTGGACGGGGTAACGTTGGTGCTGATGTTCTCAGCCGGGCAGCGAGTCTGGCAAAGCAAGGACAGCATAATGGTTGCTCAGATTGACCAGTGATTTCTACCAGATTTACCAATTTTCAGACACCTGTCTGGAAAATTAATAGTTGGCAGACTCCTAATTAACTCAACCCTAAAATCCTGGGTTTGGACAAGGGCCTGAATCCCAGGCTACTGGATTTGCTGTGAGCGAATTGATGTTCCCAGAAGTGTTGTGAAACAGGAATATTCTGTATTTGTAAAGCGCCCAGAGATCCTACGGATGACAACTAAATATTGGGTTAGTTCTTTGCAGCTTCAGGCACCGTGATACCTCTGAACTTGTCACTGGAGGGCTGTCTTACTGAAAATCAGGAGGTGTTTGCCCTCGTGAAAGTTTCTTCTCGTGCTCGAAAGTGAGACTTGGGCTCCTAAGTCACAAAAGATGCTTTTGCAAATGTTTTATCTGTCATTCTGCTTCTCTGTAAATCAACCTGCTTGGCCTGAGCTGAATGTTTCCATAATGAACAGGTGAAGGACAGCCTGGTGGCTTCTTTCTGAGTGTTTCCCCGACGGAGCCCTTGGGGTTATGTGGCGTCTGCTCCCACCTTAAGGACCTGCTTTCTGGAGGCTTTTTTTTTACGAGGCTAACAAACCCCACGTTTTAACAAAGCCCACATTTTAACAAACCCCACGTTTTAACTAGCCATTAAATAAGCCGGTCAGTGGGGACTGTTCAAGAGAGGGATTAGAAGAGTGTTCTTACTGGGATACAGGACGGTCTGTGCGTATACTGGCCAGGGATGAAGGGCTGGAAAACCAGGTGGTGGAAGGGACTATTAATGTGATTTTCCACAACTTTCCTTGCAGCTGCATTTTTGAGGAGAGAGAGGAGAGAGATGGCTGGGCTTGCAGTAACATGTTGTGCCGTCATAAATGCTACAGCCACCATCTGTTTCCAGCCCACGACTTGAAAGAAAACTGAGCAGTAATCTCATAATTCACATGAGCGTTTTACACTTGTGAACCCTTCCCAACCTTTGTCTAATAATGAGGGGAGTGCATGGTGCTAAGGTTTGTATTTTTCCTGCACGTATTAGTGTTTATTTGTATGTCTCTTTCTGTTTTGTTTTGTTGCTGCTTTTTTTTTATTCCACGGACCCTTAAAAAAGAAATTTCTCTGGGAGAAAAAACGGACCAGTTCCATGGTCAAAAGAAACATAATAAAGGCGAAATCCCAATTCCATTGACCTTGCTGGCGAAATTCTCCAGGAGGAGGTGCATTTAGCATCCCTCCCTGTGTCTGTCTTGGTTCCTTGTGGATTAAAAGCGGGAAACCATTAGAAAGTGAAGCGGGAGGTTGCTGAAGGGCCCTTTCCCCGCTGAGACAGAGCTGCTGGAATCCCTGGACATGCGCATTTCGAACTCGCCCCATCAGATAGGATGGTAATGGTAGGTTGGATTTTAATGAAAACAAATTCTTCTGCTAATCTTGGCTCCGGGCTGGCCCCGGGTGGGATCATGGCCACCACCTGCTGTGCCAAAGACACGCTCTGGTCGGAGGCTGCCGGTGGGTGGGGGGGACATGAACATCTGAGGGCGATGCTGGTGGGTGATGGATGCCTGTCCACTCGCAGCGCCCTCAGGGAAGCTGAGATCATTTAGTTGATGGGAACACTGCTCTCCTCCAGCCTGCAAAGCAAGGCTGACATCGTTAAGGATTCCTTTTTGACTCTTCTGCTGTTTCTCTGGGCCTCCTCTCGTCTCCGGACCCAATTTGCTCATCTCCTCTGAGCACCGCCGACCTGGCTGACCAAACTCCTGCTCTCCTCTGGCCTTAGGAACAGTGACTTCCATCATCTCAACCAGACTGCAGAGCAGTTTAAGGATGAAAGGGCTTCTCGTTTCATATATCCCACTGCTGCTAGAACTGTCAATCCTTGCTGGACTGAGTTTGTAGCAAACTGCTACTGCAAGTGAGTGGAATTTATTTTGTGTTGTCATATGTATGGTCAAGCTGCCCGAGAAGCTGCCAAACAAAGAACTGAGCTGGTGATGGGCAACCAATTCAGTCTGTTCTCATTTTATTTAAAAATAATAAATAACTATCAATCAAAGGAACTTATTTTGACATGTGGTCCCTGTTGGGTGATCCTCAGTGTCTCCAAGATGAGTCCATCAGTGGCAGAAAGCTGCCAGCTGCTGCCAGGTTCAGCAAACGTGGCATGAAGGTCCACCAAGAAGAGGTTTGTGGGCTCACTAGGGTTGGGGACAGGTGAGGGGACACTCCATTTTTTAGCACTACTTGCTGTTCTGGATGAGTTTGGGGTGCACAGAGGCCATGTCCAGCTGTGTTGACCTCTGCTTGAATCAATGACAAAGCTTCACAGACCTTCTTCTGCCCTGTAGTTTGATCAAAGATGGGTTATTGGTGCATCTCTGAAACCTAAATTGTGTCTATTTTGGTGCCTTGTGATGGTAGATGAGCTAAAAAGGAGAGAGGAGAAATTCTTCAAGCTGACGGGGTCTGCATCACGTATAATTTCTGTATCATTTTCTGACAGAGCAAACAAGCCTGGAAAGTTCCCTTTTTTTTTATTTTTTACCCAGGCTAATTAATTATAGCTGGGGGTGTTGTACTAAAGGCCCTTTCCCTGCTTACTCCAGTGGTCCTACCGGATTCAATCCCACCCCTTCATCTGTAGTTTTTGGCCACATCCGAAGTGTCCTCCCGGCACACATTGTGGCAGGAGCCTTCTCCCTCCGGGACACGGGGCGGGATTTGGTGTCCCCGGAGTTAGAATCACCTTCCCCGATGCTGGTTTTTTTGCCTGAGAGGGGGAGAGAGGGGGCACGGGGAGGGCAGTGGCAGGGAAGGCCCCTGACATGAAATTCCCAGGAACGGGATTTGCACATTTTATGACCGTTCAGATGGAAATGCCAGGGAGCTGAATTATTACTCCTTAATCCCGCTTTCTCGCTCCCCCCCGACCTCCCCCGGCAGCCTCCTCCCCTCGCGCTTAGGTAATACAGAAGCTTATAAACAAATCCCACCGCGTGAAAAATAGCAAAAGGGGGGGGGATAAAAAAAAAGGGACCTGTTCTGGGGCTGTGATGGATGGACAGGTGGAAGGCAGGCGGCAGAAGGCAGGATGAATGGCAAAAGCCTTTGATGGAAACACTAAAGGGCTATTGAAAATTCAAGGGGTGGGGGCAGGGAGGGGGAAGAATAGCAGGAGGAGGGAAGGCGAGGGAGCCGTGCCCCCCTTCATCTCCCCCCCCCCCCCCGGCCTCTTTCTCAGGATGTTGAAAGTATTTGTCCTTCGTTACAGAATGATTGAACTGCCGCCAGGCCACCCTTCCAGCCACTGCACTGGGAAACTGGCACTTCTGAAAGCCTCCTCGCCTCTCAAATTTTATAGCTTCCCCCCTACTTTTTTTTTTAATTTTTTTTCTTTTTTTTTTTTTTTTTGGTGGGAGTTTTTGTGTGGTGCTACTTGTGGGATTGTGTTCAGATTTGCCGCATATCAAAGAAACTGTATTTTGTTGCTCTGACAAACACAGCACCCAGGTAGTGAAAGGAAGAATTAAAAAATAAAGGGCCATTTTTATCAGAATAGCCAGCTGTCCGCCTCTTATTGAGTCAGAATTTCATGCATTTGGTATTCACGATGTTGCATTAATATTCCTTTGGTTTATCTCTAGCGCTTTTTGAAGGAGGAATTTCGTTGTGTAAATAAAGCTTCTACTTTATTGATGTCTCTGCGTGTGCAGAAGTGGCGCCTGTTCTTCACAGTCAGAGTAGCGAGGAGGCTCCTGTTATATCATAATTAAAATGTTTTTTGCAGCAGACGAAGGCAGACAACGGCGGGAAAAGATGATCCTTCCCCTTTGCAGAATGGTCCCTGAAATTCTGCAGATGGGAAGAACTACTGAAGATCTGCACGTGAGATTGTTATTGCTGCCAGGGGCTGGTTTTATATTGTGTATTTAGATGTGTATTTATTTATATGTATATGTATTTACATGTGTATGTATTTATATGGGCCTGATGCTGGGGGAGGACTGAAGCCCTGTGTATTCTCAAGAGTCAGAGCGGGGTGCCTGCAGATGCCTCCTCCACCCTGGCCCTTGTTAACCAGGGGAGGACCCAGGGCCGTGGGGTTTATCCGATGCCACCCATGTGCCATCGCTGTGGGAGCGGTTACCGGGCCAGGTGGGGTGGGCAAGGTCCTGGTGTCCCCTGGGCTTCAACGGACACTGCCAGAGAAGCCAGAGAATCATGGAATCATGGAATCAGAGAATCATAGAATGGTTGGGTGGGGAGGGACCTTAAAGACCATCCAGTGCCACCCCCTGCCCTGGGCAGGGACACCTCCCACCAGACCAGGTTGCTCCAAGCCCCCTCCAACCTGGCCTTGAACCCCTCCAGGGATGGGGCAGCCACAGCTTCTCTGGGCAACCTGGGCCAGGCTCTCACCACCCTCAGAGTGAAAAGTTTCTTCCTGATACCCAATCTAAATCTCCCCTCTTCCAGGTTGAAGCTGTTACCCCTCGTCCTATCACAACATGTCCTTGTAAAAAGTCCCTCTCCATCTTTCCTGGAGCCGCAAGCCCCAGGGGCGCTCCCCAAGTGAGCAGCACAGCCGGCTGTCCCCTGCCTCCAGGATTAGATCCTGGGATTAGGTCTGTGACGGGCTGGCCATGCCCTATCATTAAATTAGGTCTTGGAGAGCAGAGAGGCAATATGTAACCCCTACCCAGCTGAATACTGGGGGGGGCTGTGCTTGATCCCAAACCCACTGCAGCAATCTCTCCAATCTAACAACTTTGCAGCAGGACTTTCCACCTGAACATCTCCAGTGCCTGGTTACACCCATTAATGTTCGCAGTGACCCCCCCCCGAGAGGTAACGCTGCCTTTCCCCCCTGCTCTGAGAAGAGACAAGGGTAAGTGATTTGCTCAGGGTTGGATGGGGAGAAGCAGGGGATGGAGGAGCATCAGTCTCCTGCTTTCCCGGGAACTGGCGGTGGTGACCGGAGCCGATGTCCCCTGCGGTCACGGAGCCGGGCCGCGGCACCTCGTTCACACTTTGTCTCTGGGATGCTGTGCCTGGGAAGGTACCGCCGTCCTCGCGGACTGACTTCTCCCTCTGGAGCGTGGGTGAGCGCTTGTCGTCGTGCCAGGGTGACACAAAGTCTAGAGATGATGATGGCAATTCAGGTCATGGTATAACGGGGGGAAAATGTGCTGCCTCAGAAGTGTCCCCGTCTGGTGTCACTGCTCAGGATTGTATCAGCTGCAGGACGCGGCTGTGGCAAAGATCAGGTTGTAGCTGATATGAATCATGCCTTGAAACAACACTTTCCTTCTTACATTGTGAAAATTGCAGAGGTATGGGAAGTGAGGGAAAATGGGATTTCCCTGGAGGTTAAAGATTTTCCTTTAATCAGCTTTCATAATGTTAATTAAACGTTTGGAACAATGGCTGGGTCCCGGGATCCGCCCGCTCTTGCATAACCATCTCACAATACCGTTTTCACTTTCATGTTTATTTGCCAGCCCGATTCCAAGCGGGAGCTGAGCAAGACTCTGGCACCCAGGAGCTGCCGGGGGTTTGGGGAAGCTCAGCTCCCCCCCCTTTACCTTTCCCAGAGAGAGAAGACCCAGACTCCCCCCTCCCGGCAAAGAGCAGCCCGGAGGGGTCACAGCGCTTTGTCTGTCATCGTTACCCCATCTGCAAATGGGGCTAATAAAAACTTACTGGTATTTTGAGACTGCTATGTATAAATATATCTCACCCCTATGGAGAGATGGGTGTGGTTACGGAGCGTGTACAGGGGTATCTATATTCCGGGTAGGTATGACATATTACGGTGCCACTTGTTCCCTGAAGGGTTCACTCTTTCGGTCGAGTAGTTGCCACGTGCCCACGGGAGCCACCGTTTCTGGCCCTTTGAGCATCGGGCTTAATGTAACCGAGGCTCGGATCGCACACACGGGGAGCTCGGGGGAAGAGGAAATTTGGGAGAGGAAATCTGGGGAGCGGTTCGCAGGCAGGGGATGGCACTGATTTCCCCCATGGGAGGAGGAACTGCGCTGGGCATATTCCACAGCCCAGGAGGTCCTCTCGGTGCCAGGGCTGTCTCTGCTGGTGGTCTGAGATGTGTCTGTGTGTCCCAGGGCTGCTCTAGCGATGGGCTGAGAGCACCCACACACGGGCAGGGGGTGCACCCACACAGAGCCACAGCCACCTTTGTTCTGCAAGTTAGAAAAGACTCTTTTCAAAAATAATGTGTTAAAACTTACAAATGTCAGGCACCAACAGAAAAAAAAAATTAAAATTTAAAAAGAACCTATTCTATTTTAGGTCAAAGTGTTATCTAGCCCAAGATTTTTAAATATGTGCAAAATGCAGTTTGTGCAGAAGGACCATTAATCAGCCTTTTTATTTTTTTATTTTTTTTTTTTTTTTTTAGCTGCAAAGATGAAAACAAAAAGCTGTGAGCGTCTTCCCCGTTGTGTGACGGCAGGTATCGGTGCAGGAGGGCACCCGCACCCCTGCGGGGCTCCTGCTTCCCCAGCGACACGGGAACATCTCTGCCAGAAGCTGTTTAAATCCCGGCATCCTCTTTGCCCCGCCGGCTCCCCACCGCCCTTGCCCTGTTGACACAGGCTTTTGTCCGCTGAGAGGAGGTGCTCTGCAAACACCGGCGTTGGGCGGTTTTCGTGTTACTTATTCCTGATTCATTGGTTGGAAATTAGTAGCTGAGGGGCACATACCTGCGGCGCAGGGGAGGGCTGGCCCCGCTTCCCCCCACCCTTTGGAGACTTTGCCCTGGTGCCATCATCGCCAACTGTAGGAAATCTGGGAGGCGAAGTCCCAGGCACCGCCAGCAGTAAAAGCCCGGGGTAAACAGATTAGGTGTGTTTGAAAGACATTTTAAGGGAGCTCGGACTGCCTGGCTCAGTTTCCGTATACCACAGGCAAGATTAATTTCAAGACTGATTTTGATAGCATGGAGGCTTCTTCCTTAATAAGGGAATTTCCTGTGTAGTTAATATACATATATATATATAATTTTTTTCTGTTTGGCAGTGTGGGACATGAGAGATCGAGACTTCCTCTCCACACCCCTTTGATTAGCAACAGGAGTGGCAGGAGGAATTTTTTCTCTCTTGGTCATTCCGGGCAACCTTTGAGCCCGTTTTTTCCACCCTGTTCCCATCAAGGAGCCGCAGAGGGCACGGGAGGGAGCCCCCGGCCAGCTGGGAGCCGTCAGCTGCCTTCAAAGCCTTGGCCAGCCCCTCCGTGATAAATCCATGGCGGGTGTGTAATGTGCGTGGTATCAGCCCCGTATCCCACACAGTTCCTGCCCCAGCAGGGGGAAAAATTCTTTAAAAATTGGAGTACAAGAGGGAAAACCCATTTCTGGAAGTTTTAAGTCACTTTACGGAGCAGTCCAGGGTACCGGGGTTGGGTCTCACACCTCTTTAGCCCAGGGCTGATGGCTGTAGGGTCGAAAGGGTGGTTTTACCAGCTGTTGGCAGGAGGTGGCAAAGCCCTGGAAGCTGCGCTGCTCCCTCTTTCCCCTCCCACGCAGATGGCAAAGGACATTGTTGATGTACACAGGAAAGAAATGCAGAATCCTCTCCGCATGTTTGGGGCCGAGACAAGTGAGAATTTTGTTGTCAGCCTGGCTTGGCATCACCTTTCCAGTTCTCTTTTGTTTTCTCCCTCCCCCAGCCCCGTGAACCATCTCTCCATTTCACTTCTCTCTTGTTTGCTCCGTAATTGCTGGCTGAACCTGGAGGCAGGAGGCTTCCTTGTGGAAACATCCCCGGGGCTGTCAGTCGGGGAAGGAGAGGTGGTACAGCTGGTACGGCCCTTCCTCCTCTCCGGAGCGGGTGAATCATCCCCTGAATATGCAATATCATCCAGGACAGCAGCCAGGATCCTCAACAGGCACATGAATTCCAGCATCTCTGGAAACATTATTTCCACATTTTGGGCAGGCTAAGAGACAGTAAGTAAATAAGCAAGCTGTGGCATTTGCAATCTCTGTAGTTTTATTTAAAGTGACTGCCTGTGCTCGAGATGCTTGTGTGGGTATTAAAAATACAGAGAGAAAAGCGCGTATCCTTGATGTGATACTGCCCAAGGCAGCTTCACGGTATGGCCCATTTAATGCCATTGAGCAGTCCATTGAACAATTAAGAACCCACCAGAAACAGTAACCGCCTGCTTTCCTCCTGAAAAAAACCTCCTGAAGCGACGCATCCCAAGCCCTCTCCCTCGCTGGTTCCCCGTGTTTCTGCTTTGGAGCGGTGCCGGTGCTGCCTCCTGGTCCCCCCTGGAGATGTTCCCCCTCGCCCTTGCCGAGGGGCAGTGGAGGGCTCGGGGGCTCCTTCCCTCAGCCGGGCTCTTGCTCAAAAGTGTTTCCCCTCCGGGAAAAGGCCAGTTTCCCACTGGAAAGCCCAGGCTGCTCCTGAGCTGTGGGCGGGATGTGGCTGGGGAATCAGGGACCACAATGGGGTGGTCCATGATACAGCATTTTATGACATCGCCTGGTTTTCCTGAGCTCCTGTGTGCTGTGCTCATGAATTCGGTAAAACTGCCCCTGAACGGATATAAAATTAGATCTCACGGCTGAATGTGTGAGAAATACAATGGGAGAGAAACACTGACACGATGGAGCAGAGAGACGCTGGTCAGGAGGGCTGTGATGCTCTTTGCTCTGCTCTGTTACTAATACCAACAGCTAAGACTTGTCCTGCTTTGTTTTCATGCCAAGGTTGCTGCGACATGATAACCTTCATCAGTCCTTCGGATGAAAACACGGGAAGTGAAATACCATTAAAATTATCTCCCTATATGTTTAAAGCGCTCTGGCACTTTTCCAGGCAGTATTTGTGCCCCTGTTTATGCCGCAGACCCCGGTGACCCCAGAATACTTTTATTTACGACAGCATAAGCATCATTTCCATGGCAACACGCTTTCCAAGCTTCAGATTGAGGACTGCAATTTCCTAAGCGATAGAAGAAGCAATGGTGGATTTTTTTTTTTTTCCCCCTAATCAGCTAGTAGCAACTTTCAAGTGCAAAATCATCAGCCACGACAAATCATTTAAAAGCGACATTATAATCAAGGCAATTTTAAAGCTCAGCATGGTTAGCCTAAGAATAAAAGAGAGTTTAGTCCCAGTTGTTTAATGGAAACGAAGATCACGCAATGATATCCTCGGTGCCGCTCCGGTAAATTGGCTTCAACTTGCTCTGCGATGCAGACTCGTTATTTGCAGGAAGACCACTGCGTAATTATAATCCTACGTGGTTTTGGACAACGTTTCCCCGTACTGGAGGGGAGGACAAAGCCTGTTTGAAAACGGTCCAAGCTATCAGCGAAGGAATGTTATGAGCAGATAATGTTGGTTAGTGGCTCACGTGGAATTGCACCTGGTGCTTTCTGCCTTCAGAGAGCACCGGGGTGGAGCTGGTCCCCGAGACGGGGAAGCTGCTCGTGCACAGACACACAGACACACACAGACACACGCGCGGAGCCCTTCCAGCTGCTGTGGACAGAAACGCAGCCCTGAGCCCGTGGGGAACCGTCGCTCGGCAGCGCCACAGCCTTCCTTCCCTCCCCAAAATCAATTTGCGAAAGCGGTAGGTGTTGCCACTCCACAAACTGGGGAGCTGAGGTGCAGAGAGATGCAATGATGCGTCCGAGGTCGATGGCTGACAGTCAGAGGTGCCCCACAATGTCCCAGGTCACCACCCTCTCTACCATGGCCACGCACCGTTTATCTGAGTAAGGCGTTTGAAGGCTCGAGCCGTCCCCTGCTCAGCCATCTTGGTGCCCGCCACTGTTGAGACCACTGCTACTCGCTGGAGGACAGCACTTCTCACAGCTCCTCTTCTCACCATCCCTCACTGACAGAAAATTCACACTAAAAATACCGCTTTAAGGAATTCAGAAAAAGGTGAGGATTTTCTGTCCTGTTGGATTGTCCTTGAGAGCAGTGAAACACCGGGGTCACTGGCCCAGGTTGCCCAGAGAGGTGGGAGATGCCCCATCCCTGGAGGGGTTCAAGGCCAGGTTGGAGGGGGCTCTGAGCAACCTAGTCTGGTGGGAGGTGTCCCTGCCCAGGGCAGGTGGCACTAGATGGCCTTTAAAGGTCCCTTCCGACCCAAACCGTTCTATGATTCTATGAAATCTTACTCCATATCCAGGTGGGATTTGCTGCTCACCTGGCCAAGCCCAGGACACTGCAGCACACCCAAGTGGGTGGCTGAGCAGGACTCACTCAAACCTCTCCATACCATCAGTTGCTCATGTCTCTGATATCCAAGTTAGACCTTAATGGTGAGAATGTCATGACAGAATTATAGAAGACAAATTATCTAAGTCATGCTAGTAATTATGTCAAATAAAATAGGATTTGCTGTTGTTTTCCCCTAGAAATACTTGCGGTGATGGGTAAAGAAATATTAAACTGCATTCCGTAATGGTGGAGGTACATACCTACTTGATAAAAACCATGTTCATACAGATTTGCTTTGGGCCTCCAATATTTTCTTGGACAAAACTCCCACTGGTTTTGAAAGCATTAGGACAGCAGAGGGGGCCTCCAGGTTTGGAGACTCCCACATCTTACGAGGTTGGGTCAGTCATTAACTCTCCTGGGGGAAGCTGAGTAAAGACCACTTTTAAACACCAGATTTTCCATACCAGAGATGGGTTAATTTAGCATTCTGGGGTGTTACATGTTGGCCCAAGCACACCACAGAGCTCAACATCAACAGCTTTCAGGACATGAAGAACTGCAAGAAACCCTTGACTGAAGGCACCGCACACTAATGTGCGATGCCGGCCTTGGCCCCTTGGCATCCTCCTCCCTTTGAAGTCGGTTGTCAGCCTTGATTTGGAGTCGGAGCACCCGGATTGGGAAATCAGGGAATCACTAAATCTGTCCTGCCCTGGGGAAGGTGCTCAGCCTCACGTTGGCGGGCGGTGGGAGAGGAGGAAGGTTTCTCAGCCTGCTCTTATGGTTTCAGACTTGAACTTGGAACTGTTTGTTTTTGCTGCACCACCCCTTCCGCCCGGGTTAATAGTCAACTTTGAAACCCAGCTTTATGTCCCATGTGTTTGATTTACATTTCAGATGCCGGGCCAGCAGGGCCGGGCTGCCTAAATCACTTGTCAGCAGGCGGGAAGGAGGTGACACGGTGGGAGGAAAAAGCGAGACCCGGCGATGGCCCAGTATAAACGTCGGGCAGCCAGGCAGCCCTGTCACTGGGAGAGTCCCCAGCAAGTGACAACTGCCCACCTTGCTCAAAGGCTGAGGTCTAACTCCGGCAGCACACAGGGACCAGCTTGTCTCCTTTGATTTACACCCCATCCCTCCAACACTACAGCCCCGCATCCTGTTTTCCTTCTCTGAAGGTGAGGGCTTGGAAAGACCTAGCGAGAGGAGTTTCTTTTGAAACCAAAAATAGCCCATCATGATTTTATTATTTATTTTTCTTTTCTTTTTTTTTTTTTTTTTCTGGTCGGCATGTCACAATCTTAAATTTATCGCCGATCTGGAGCTGAATTGACAGACAGGAAACCTGTCTGATGGTGAGTGGGAGGGCACGGGGCAGAACGAGTTCACCGGCCACTCTGGAAAACCGTCTGGCTGGAAATACCGTTTTCAGCTGCTCTTTGATGAGGTAACATCAAGGAGCCGAGCGGCTGCTCGCACCACCCAGGCCAACGCCAAACCGTTTGTGGGGACAGTCAATGCCCCATTGAGGAAAGAGGAAACATTTGCAAAACCTGTCAGAAATGAATGAGATGGGTTTTAAAGCGATTACTTCCCAGACTGTTTGCTCTGAATGACACAAATATGGTCGGCCCGTCCTTAGAGACCTTCAGGGGCTTGGCCTGATGGATGTGGTGGTACCTAACCCTCGCTGCCGTTGCCCGCAGTTGAGTGTGTGCTCGTTTGAGCAGAGTCCTGAGCCGCCGTGTGCCGGCCAAATGCATTTGTACAACAGGACAACCTCTTCTTTTCATGTTTTAAATCAAACAGGAGACCCTGGGGCTGCAGAGGGAATGATGGCGGGTGGAGGAGCCAGCGTGGAGCCAAGCCCAGCACCATCCATCAGGGGCCGGTGCGAGCATCGTCCCTCTCCACGAGCCCGCACCCGCCACAGCTTTACTGGAAATGGCTGCGTCTGCCTCTCGCGAGCACGTTAAAAAACTACCTGCCAGGTTCAACTGACGTAAATCCCCATAAATTCATTCCCCAGCCTTATTCCCGGAGAACTGCTGCTTAATGCTCTGTTTCTCCATAGCTGCAGTTTCTCTCAGTTTATTTTGACGGCGGTGCCTTGCTCTCAGTTTCCCCACACACATCCTCTATATTGCTAAGGAGGTACCGATGAACATGAGGGGTATTACCAGAAATCACATTCCCGTTCCTGTTCCTTGGCTCATTTCTCCCTCATTTCCCATTACCTTCCTATTTTAAGACTGCATGCATGACATACCTGTCAGCTAGATCCACTCAAATATTTATCCAGTAATTCAATCAGTGGATTTCATGGTAGGTTGCTGAATATGTTGATGATTTTCTCCTCATTCACATAGCTTGGGCTGCGGTCTGTTTGGGCGCTGGAAGGCTGCAGGTTCACGGGGGTGTATGAACTCGGTGAAGTTTATAAACTGTTCAGAATTTCTGTTTTTCCTTGCAGCCCTGGGGCCTGGGATGTGCCTCGGCTGTGCACCACACTGATGGGGAAGGGGAAAGCACCCGAGATCGCTGACACCAGGGCATGGATGTGACCCTGCCTCGGTCTCAGACATGGGCCAACCTCTGGCAAAAGAGGGGCAGAGTCCACTGCAGCAGAGTGAGGGATTTTAGCTTTAAATTGCAGAGGACACCCCTTTTTTACACCCCTCCTGATCCCCAACATGTGTAAAGCCAGTCATTTAGGAGAGAGAAAGGAGGAGTCTTCCATAGGAGACCCCAGAGAAAGCTCTTTCTTAAGCCAATCTCTTTAGGAGATACAACAAACCTCCAGACTGTGCTCTGGAAGCCCACCATGATCCCAGGATGGAGTCAAAAGCTCCCCAGAATCAGGGGCCAAGGCCGAGCCCCCCCCAGCATCCTTGGTGTGCCCCAGGGTCTGGTGGTTTGCCCAATCAGCCCTTTCCTCACCTCAAAACAGGGCCTCCAGGAAAGGCAGGAGCGAGAAGTGGCACCCTTTTATAGTGTGAGTAACAGCTCAGCAATATGTTCCCCCGGGGCAAGGCATGCTTCACACTCACTGATTTCAAAAGAAGTTTAAAAAAACAAAAGAAAGAAGGAATGAGGAACTAAACTCAACACACCCTTAGGTAGGTTCTGCCTTCCCCCGGGAGAGTGATAGTGTGAACCTCCAAACAGTATCTGTTTAATGTGTTATGAACAGCTTTTTCCTTTTTCTTCTTCCCCCTCCTCAAGCCCCAAACCACCGCTTCTTCACCAGATAATGCTCTGCCTTGACAGGATGGGAGAGATGTTGTATACATGGAGATACAGATACTCTATCATCTCTTTCCATTAATAGGTATTAAGGACGGGGATAGAAATGATAATCTCACTCTGTTGCATCCTGTGCCCAGTCTCCAAGAATCCTGTTACTTAATGTTTGAAACATCCTTTGGAGGTGGATGAACGTACTCAGCCCCCACTCATTCCTGGCTCTGGGAACGGCAGAGCCCTTGGAAACTCGCTCATCGGGAGCCCTGGGTGTCGGACGCGGCAGCTCCGCACCCAACGTGCCGGGGCTTTAGGGCTTTGCTGGACGGGCTGAGCTGGTGAGTTTGATATCTTGCAGGATAGGGCAGGAAGGCAGAGCGAGATTAAGGATTTTATCATGTTCCCAGGAAAGTTCAGGACGGAGTTTCATTGATTTCCGTGGAAGAGAAGCCATCCCTAAATAGTTTGCGCAGCTGGGAAAGGAGCCCAGGAGATTCCAAGGAGATTCCAGTGTCCCGTCCTTTCCTCTAGCCACTGGGCTACACCTCTCCTCGAAGAGAAATGGGACATGGGGGAATTTACACTCTCTTACTGCCCTGCAGGTTGCTCCAAAAAGAAGCAATGTTATTATAAAATAGCTAATATAACTCTATAATAATGACATAATGGTAGAACTAATCCACAGTAAACCTTGCAGAAAGGTGTAAGAGCAAGACTGGAGACTGTGCCTTCAGAATAGCTTGGCAGTCTCACCAAAACAGCAGATAAGTGGAGATTGAGACAACCTTGTCAGAACCGTGCATTTCTTTCCCCCTCCGTAGTACCCATACTTAGCTGAAATTCCAGAACCAATTGCATTTTACTTGGGTATCCCTCCTGCAGAAGTGGCTCAAGCTGCATTAGGAAATAACTTATTGAAATTCAAAGCATTTTTAGTATATCATAACCTCAAACGGTTCTTGTTAATTCCTGAAGTAATACTGCCTGCGCTTCTCGTTCAGCATTAGCTGATTTGAGCCAAGCCAGGAACGTGACAAAAATTCTAGGCTGGAACATCTCTTGTTGAGACTTTTGTAGATGCAGTCAGACTAGGTAGTGCCCTCATTTTCTCAATTCTCTCTGAAAAAATTATAATAGTAATTGCAGTATATTAGTTAGTCCTCAGGGATAGCTCCATTTTCCATGCCTGTAACCTTTACTGCTTTGGGATGCAAGCTATTTGTTTTGGCAGCCTGAACCAGCCCATAACTTCACCATGATAACCATTTTTAGTTTGGCCTGTAGGTTTTTTTCTTTTCTTTGTCAAATCCATCTGTCCTGAGAAGTCAAATTCCTGATTTTATCTTGCACCACCCACCCTCTTCACTTCCAAAGGGGACCTCAGAACAATCCCTCCTCCTCGCGCCTCGCTCTCTGGTTTTCCCTTGCCTCCTTCTCAAGGAGATTCATGTTTCCGTTTCGCTATATCTGTGTTAAATACTTCTGTCCCTGAAATTTCTGGACTCTGAGGTAGGGAGCTTCCATTAGTTATTCCCTTGCAATAACATCTGAATTACTTTTGTTGAATTCACGAGTTTTAAGGACAAGAAAAACAACCGGGAGATCATTTTCCTGCCTGCCAGCTCTGAGTATTACACGCAGGATTTGGACTGTTAGTTATTGCAGAGTTACCGGGAGGAGAGATTCTGTTCTTTGGACTTAACAAAGCTGCTGCTGACAGGCGCGTGCGTGAGAAAAGAAACCAGCTCTTCCCCCGTCCTTCCCTATTGCTTCCAGAGGAGAACACAGCAAAAACAGCTCTGCAAGAAGAATCATTCGGTCTGGCTGGCAGGGGTTTGCCATTCAGCAGGTTCATCCAGGCTGTTTTCATGGGTGATTCTTTTTTCAGATGTCCAGCATCCAAATATAGCAGATGTGGGTGTTTTCACTCTTTGAAAAGAGAAAAACAGACATTTGTGATTCTGTGATTCTGTGATTTTTGACGAGGATGGTGGGGCTGATGCGGAGTGTATGCAAAGCACAGAGCGAGACCCAGGCACCCGGTGAGAGCCCCCAGTTGGTTTTGATCTTCGCATCGTCCTGGAGGCAGCAGTGGGGAGTCTGTATTTAAATTATAGCAGAACGTGGGGCTGTTCCACCTTGCACCAGGACCAAGTTCAGGCCAGAATCTGCATCAGGTAGAGGGGACACAGGTCCGTCTTTGCCCTGTTCCTTCAGAGCGTGTCCCCCAGAAGCTGCACAGCCTTTGCACCGCTAGCTCTCAGCAGCTGCCCAGGGACAACCAGACCCCAGCACACACAGTGACGAGAGGAAGAATTATCTTGAGGAATTGTCTCGGCAGTGCTGGGAAGGCAGCAGGGATTTGAGAGACACTGGAAAAAAATGCCTCCGGTAAAACACGTCTTTTTCCACCAGCATTTTGGGTGTACGACCAAAATGATGTTGAGTGTTTCTTGCTTCCCACGGAGTGAAAAGCTGTTCCTTCAGGTTCATCCCACTTTGTCTGTGTGACTAATTCCCTCTTGGACTTAGCAGGGGGAGACGCGCTGGCCTGTTACGCAGAGAATTAGCGGGGATTATTCGGTTTATCACAGTCAGCTTTCCTACACCCCAGAGCCACTCTTACTCCCAGCCAGATGTTCAGTGGTGGCCCAGCATCTGTGCAGGGCTTCACCAGACCCTCTGCGTCCTCGCTGACAAATACCTGCAAAAATACCTTTTATCCACTTGGCTTGCCACGAAAACCGCAGGAAACTGCCTCACAGCCTGGATTCGGCTCCTTGGCCTCCCCCTTGCCCAGCCGTGGTGGGTACTCGGGGACTCTGCTGGGTTTTGAGGGACTCATGCAATCGCCCCAGTTTTGCTGACAACCAAGATTGCTCAGCAAACCATGCTGCTTTTGGGAACCGATGCATAGTCTTCAGTAACACTAATGGGCTTATTCCCATGATTAGGAAGAGATGATCTAGAAAATAATAATTATTACTATATTAGTATTAATATATTTCATATTTTAATATTTCCAAATACATATATTTATCAGTTAATGTTAATTTCAAGCTAATTAGCATCAGGTTTCTTTGCTTATGGGCTTTGCTCTGTTGAAAACTGTACTGCTTCTGGGAGTTATGGTTGAAATATAGACCTTTTTTTTAGTAATTACTGGTGTTTTCAACATCCCAGTCTGATGAAGTGCTGGACCGATGTCTCCTAGCCATCACTGGAAGGTGTCCTGTGTCTTTTGAGGGCATGTGAGTACAAACACACCACAGCACAGGCTTCCCCGTGTGTCGCGGGAATGGTTTCCACTTCCCGTGTAAGGGCAGAGTGACAATTAGCCCAAGATGAGGGGTTTTAACCCCTTCATCCCCATCCTGGCCAGAGGGACACACGGGTTGGAGGTGGCCAGCGGAGCCACTGTCCTGGGGCTGCCCTCCCATTTCCCCGGTTTCCTCCCGCCTGCTTCAGTGCCTGCCCCTCCAGACCTTCTTGTCTGTTCCTTTTCTCTTAAGAAAAAGGATATTTATCCCCGAATATTTAGAAATGACCCCGGTTTTATTTAAATCTGTCATTTCCTATCCCCATGGTTACTCCTAATTCAGCACCGCAAAGAATTCGCCTCCTTGATGATGTCTAGGAAGTGTCTTTGTTCAAACCTGCTCTGCCAACCCGCTGACATAACCTAAGCTCTCAAATATCTGTTTCCTCGCACACAGGTGTCATTCCTCTGGATCTGTTCCGTTCTACGCCTAAACTGTATCCCATTTATTCTGGTTATCTAGAAATCCTCCCTTCCCCTCCAGCCCAGTCCACCTTTCATCCCAGCCATCTGGAAGACTGCTGTTAGGCAATGCTCTCTTGGTCTAATTTGTAAGAAATAATTGATTTATTACCGCTACATACCTTCCCTGATTTTCCTGGGCATGGCAGAAATAACAGGCTGTTCTAGTCTAAAGGAACTTCATATAAATTGCCTTCACATACAACATATCTTGGTGATAAAGGGACCTGAGCTCAAGGGAAGCCATGTCGTGTCTTAACTCTCCGGAGTTTTGGAAGGGTTTATTTTAATAATATCCCGACTTTAGCATGTACAATCCGCGGTATTTACCAGGCTTAAAACAGCAGCCACAGGAGGATCCTGTCGTACGTTTTGCAACCGGTTCTCACATCAACAGAGCGCTGATCCGGCATGGAATTCACTCCACATTTTATTCATTATCTGAAGGAGTTATCCCGGCAGCTCTCTGCCTGGCTGGAGGTACCAACATAGTGCAGACAGATTTTTTTCCCACAGAACTCTCCGAAGCGATACTGTCAGCATAGCTATATTTAATGGGCTCTGCCCGTGCAGTCAATCTCTCAGTGCAGGAGAAATAGTTTACAGTCTCTGAAACCCTACACTCCCCTCTGCCACGGAGCAGGAAAAAGTAACATCTACCATCATTCCTGTTGCCTGTCGCTGAATTCAGGGGGAAGGGAAAGCTAATAAGACAACGAGGACATTGAAAACAATATTCTAAGAGGCAGAACAAGGCAAAAAAAAATTAAAATAAATCAGCAGTCAACATCTGCAAACAATCTTTAACCACAGCTATAGACTGCCTTTAAATTCACGTGTCATGCCCTACTTACCTCTGCTTTAGGCTCAGTATTAGTTTAGAAATAACCTGTGATCCTCCGTGCATTGTTGCAATCACTGAGTGAAGAGTCAGGACAGCGACCGTTGCATGCAAAGAGGTTTCCCCCAAGTTAAATGCCATTAGGTGGAAAATAACTGACATTTTGGGAAGATAACGTAGGGCAGCTTCGCGTGCCCTCTGAGTTTTCGGTGACATCCCCCTGCAGCATGCCTGAAAGAGCTTTGTGCCACACGCGTCAAGGTAAAGGTCATCTGTCCTGCAGTGATTTCAGTGAAATGAAATTGCCTGTTTCCCCATTTTTTTTTAAAAAAAAGGTTCAGTTCATGAATATGGCAGAGAAATGCCATTGCAGGCTGCTGGGGGGACTGAGGCGTAATGGTGTGACCTTCACTGCTCCGCTGAAATAAAAGCCACTCGGGGGGAGGAAGAGGGACCGGTGAGTGATGCCTGTGAAACCTGGGCTGGGGCACGGGTCTGCTCCGTGCTACGGATGCTACAACCACCATGGGGGGAGAAATAGTCATTTTAGTGTGGTTTGGCAGGATTTAGCATCGGAACAATGACACTGGTGAAAAATAAAATGATTGGGTGACACAGCGCAGCACAGATGGCAGTGACAAGAGGGATGGAGAGCACCTCAGCTGGGAAGGAGCCATGTCGGGCACCTCATCATGGTTGAATATGCAACAGGGTCATGGCAGGGAGAAGGTCAGGAGCCTGTGTGAGACATCTTCCACCTCTGCAAGTCCAAAAACTATTCCCCGTGTCTTATTGCTAGAAGTGTTACCGAGTTGGGAAGTGTGGAGGTCTGGAAATACAAACATCTAAAGACCACCTTATAGCTCAGAGCTTTCAGATCAGTATTCTTCACCTCTTCCCATGCTGTATGTGCTATGCCTCTAAGTCCCCTTTTTAAAGTCATAAACCCCATCAATTTTAATTGCCCAACTCAAGATTTGCCCTTTTACAAGGCACAGGTATAAAGCTGACTGCTCTTGTGACAGAGTTTAATTCTTAATTCTTCAGTTAGACTGGAAAAAATCCATAGTCTTCTTGCCCACTATGTCCTCCTCCTCCCCCCGTTTTTAAAAAAATTACCAAATGTGCAGGTTATAAATAACACAAGTTATCTAACATTTCACCATATAAGGAATGAGCAGAACTGGAAATGCTGATTTCTTTTTTGCCTTTAGCATTTAAATTAAATGGACAATGTAGCAAATTGAACATTCCCAGCAAAAACGGCTTATGTGGAGTTCTGGTGGTCTCGTGTCTTGCTCTGAGCTTCGTTGGCCCATTTGCTGGGACTTCAACAGCCAAGAACCTCAAGTTTGACATTATATTGCTAAAACATACCAGGTTCTGACCAATTTGAAAGCCAGGGAAGCAGGGCTCCTCCGCTCTTGTGTTCCATCCTGTGTGAGGGTAGGGACTGTTGGCTGAAGCTGACGGGACGTGTAACTACTCGCCAAAGACTCTCCTGAGCTCGGTAGCACCATCTTTACTGCTGTCTTTAGCCAGAGAACAGATACTTTGAGGGCAAGCACAGGCAATTAGATCTCTTGTCATATAGATTAATCTCAGGTTAAGGACTGAAGCTAATCTAGGGCTAAACTGGGAGTCTGAAGTAATGGGTTGGTTTACACCATTTTTCCCCCTTATTAAATGACAGGTATCCTTCCAGAGCCCCTTTCCCCATGAACAGGAGCTGATTCTGCTCTGGCAAGTCCTCCACTTCTCTCTGCACTGCTCCGCTGAAGCCTGAACTGGCCTCCAGTTAATTCATATGGACTTACAGGAGGTGGTGAAGATATGAAGCTGCTCTGAGCCTCTCTCTCTCATACAGGGTGGTATCAACTACTGAAAAGCAGTTTTGTATCCCCTGGTAACACCAGGCTCAGGAAATATTTCACGAATAAAGAAGCTGGCTGCCTGGTTATTAACAGTCCAGCACTCACTCGCGGTTATCTCCTACCCTATTTGCTCACAACCAGGTAGGAAAACATGTCTATAAGTAACTGAAAAGAACAGAGAAAGGCACTGATTTCAGAAGCAAAGCGAGTTAAAGCAGCGAACCGCAGTACATGTTCTATATGCATGTACAGCAGCATAAGGAAACTGTGGGAAGCTAATTTGCAAGCCTGTTTACTGAATACCTGGAACAACTCCCATTTCCCATTTAAATTAGCTACAGGAAGCCAAGTTCCTAATTTGCTTCTCCAGTACCTGCTAGCTCCACACATTTATGTCCTCACCCTCCTGCCTTTTAGTGGACCATCTCTCCTGGCATTTCAGATGTTTATTGCTGCATCTCTAGTCTGTAGCAGCCTCTCCAGGGAAAAATAAATGCAGAGTTGCTGGCAGACGGGGTTTGTACCTGCTCTGCGCCACACAGGCACCGGCAGCGATTCAGAGTCCAGGAGAACAGCAGGTCAGGTTTATAGCATCCAACAAATCCCCGGGCCAAACCCAGGATGCAGCTCCTGCAAAAGCAGAGACTTTGAGGAACAGTCTCCTTTTTGCAGCTAATGCTGAACCTGTGCCGTACCCGGAGATACCCAGGGATAAAGCAAACGGTACCCAAGCAGGGTAAGAGTAGTATTTAAAGTAATCCCTTCCACTCACACCAGCATCTTGGAGCTTCTTCCCAACCTCGTCTGCTCAGGGTTAACCCCAGCTGTGAAGAAAACACCATGTGCCACCAATTTTGTCCTCTCCTTGGAAAAGGAGGGGACGTGGCACTGGATACAAGAACTACTCATGGAAAATGCCCTGGTTTTCGTCCCTGTGCTCTGGTCTCCTGCACCCATGGGCTTGAGAGCTCAGCTGTGCGTCTCTAACCAATTACAGGCTGTGTTAGCATCGCTGCTTGCTTTTCCAGAGGTAGGTTTCTCAACGGAAAATTGTGAGAAGTGTCAAGAAATAATGACAGTTCCGGGAGAACTGGGCCAAGGTTTCTTCTTTCCTATGGACACAGGTATATAATGGTTCTTCATCATCTGTGGCCTTTCTGAACTGAAAGTCAACTTGGAATATGCTGGTTGTGTAGGAAGTGGAAGGTAAATGACTCTTTGTTTAGCGGTTGAAAACTCTTGTTTGCTCAGGAGTGAGATTTGTAATGGCACAGAGCACGGGGAGCAGTATTTTAAGTGCCTTCTCCAACCACCACTGGTAAGATCCTTCCACCATCATCTGGTCCCTCCAATCAGAGGTTGGCTTCCCAACAGAACGACAAACCCCAGCTCACCCGCATACATTTTCTGCATTTGTTTGTTTGCTGTTGACAAGAGAAGAAAATTCCTTTATTCTTTTCTCCCCTCTCCCTCCAGAGAGGTCAGGATTTATCCCTGAATGATTACATGATCTGTTTCATGCTAATTAAATAGAAAGCGAGTAAAAACTATCGCTTATAGAGTCCTTAAGCCCAGAGGTCTTATTTTACATTTCAGTACTAGGCTGAAGAAAATTGAAAACATTATTCCTTAGAGAGCTGAGATATAAAAACACTGGGAAATATTCATGTAAGCAGAACACACAGAAATATCTTTCATTTATGTTCCCATTTGTTAAAACAAAACGGTACTTTTTTAAGCAAATGATGAAAAATGAATACTTTCCTCACAGTAGGAATATCACTGGTATCAGTCTTAGAGCCTGAATGACCATCCGCCCCCCCTGGCCCTGGAAAACATCCTTTACAATACAGTGGAGTCAGAATTTGTCCCAGGAGGTGACCCGTCTCCTTAAAGCCATTGTAATTTGCTCAGCGTTCTTCTTTAAAAATAATCAGTTAAAGTAAGGTTGGAAAAAGAACTGTCATTCTTTGAGTATCAACATTTGATCCACTGTTTTGACTCTTGTTATGTCTTCCTCAAATACCATACAGAGTGAATGAAGTGCCTAACCAGTGGTTAAGAATGGCATATTTTTAAATCAATGCTGAACACTAAGTAGTTCAATCGAGTTCTAATAAAAAAAAAAAACAACCAAACAATCAAAAACCCAACAGCTAGCAAACTGGAACCTGCAGCTGCTTCTTTTGCTTCCTCAATAATTTAGGAGTAATTTTACAGGCTTTATTACGTTATATGACCTCACCCTCTCCGTTCTCCAGGTGGGTGAAAACTTGTTCGTTGGAACGATCTTCCCGCTAAGCCGCAGAGCTCAGTTTGGTGGAGGAAGAAGGGGGCAGAGGTGGTAAATGTTTCTAGAACTGAATCACGAAGCTCTTGATACTACTGCTAAATTAAATTACAGTTCCTGTAGAACCTGGCTGGAGACCACAATTTTAAAGCAAGGCTCATAGGAAGGGAGGTAATCAGTGGAAGGAAACCTTGTGATCAATCAAAGTACTGCTGGAGAAGATGAATTATGGAGAGACTTTGTCTTTGCTTTAGATACAGTTATAGGTAAAATCCCACTTTTACCTAAGGTCTTAGTTGACACACATGAACAAGTGACCCGATGGAAGGTGTATGGGGAAGGCAGCAACAGCCCCTGAATGCTACACAAAATAGCCAAAGCCATTTATCTTAGCGACCGTCATTAAAGAAGGTCTGGAAAGATCCTTTCCCCAGTGGATGGTCTCAGAGAGCTTCGGGATACCAGTGCAGTCACCCACATCATCCCCGCGGAGCAAACTGAGGGTGATTTCAGCAATAACGCGGAGCTGAATGAAGCCATTACTGCGAAATTTCACAGAGTTTGGAAAACTAGACTGCGTGAATGTCCTTCCCCCAAATGTGGGAAACACTAGCTCAGCCATACTATCCTCCATGGCACCTTCTTGGAGGACTGGGAATGTACCTATCAAAATCCCTTCGATTTCATGGTTTTTCACTGGCTACTGATACCAATGAAGTGCTTCAGGAATCCTTCCATGCCCAAAGCAGCTGTTTTGCACCTGGTTTTATGGGAAACTGTGAAATGAGATTTTCTCAAGATTTTTGGGAGGTTGAGGGTGGGACAAGACCTGATTAATTTAAAACAACTATATGAAGCTTTCTTACTCAAGGAAAATCATACATTCTGGAAGGATTCATTACTAGAAGTCTAACGAACTATCAGAACCTCACATTTCATGTTTTGATCTTTTACTGATTTCCAATGAATATTTTTAATCAGGAGGGCTGACTACGGTGACTAATCTTGGAAAAATCTTTCATACCAAGAGTAAGCCATGAAAGATTTGCTTTTCTGTACATAAATAACTCACAGAGAATAAACATAATACTATAAACCGATTTTCAGTTATACAAAACACTGTGCTAAGGCTGCTGGAAATTTTTCCATCAAGATGGAAACTGGATTGTTAGTCGAACATTTTTATTAGTGTCTACTTTAGTTACATTTCCATTTTCTGTTAGAAAACTGATATTTTTTTGGCTGAAAGTTCTTCCCTCCTCCAGTTCCCAGTGCAAAAAATGTCCAGCCATTTTCTACTAAACAGGGTTCTGGCTTTCAGGTTTCCAAGAAACAAGGCAAATATGTCTACTGTGTCCCTTGTCTGAGCCACTTGATTTTACTACAGCACTGGGCAGGTTCTCAGCTCGGTGGAACAACGGTGTGCGGTGCGTGCCAGCAGATAGGCAGGAAAATCCTGTCTCTGCCCCCACAGCTTGCAGAGGAGAAAGGGAGAGGAAGGAGAAGGAGCAAAGATGTGCGTCGGCAGACCTTTAGTTAAATTCTGTGAGCCCAGTTGTTCACTCCTGCATAAGAGCTCCGGTGAGAATGTGTGCCTTGGGGTGGCATTTGGAAGAGGATGATATGGCTGAGGCAGGAGGGAAGAGCGGTGGAAAAGAGAGAAGGAAATGTGTGAAGGGGGAGAAAACTGTTAGAGAAAGGGGAGAGATCAGAAGAGGGCAAAAAAAACCCCACAAGTGAGGAGAGTGATGGTAGCAATGGGGGACCTGAAGAGACAGGAGGGAGCATAGTGGAGGGGACCCCACGGCCAGTGTCCCTGCAAGCGAGGGGAGCAGAGGCTGGGGTTTCAGAGCTGAGGAGGTGGCAGGGGACCAGAGCTGAGCCTCTCCCCGTGGCGCCTGATTTTCTGTGTGTGGGGTCCCCCAGCTTTGTGTCCCGGGCAGGTTTCTCTGGGAGGGGAAGGTGGGAACTGGAAGGCTGTGATTTTCACCGTCCCTGGAGTTCCCGGTGGGCTGCCCGTGGGGAGCAGGGTACAATGCGCGGTGTGGTTAAACTGGTAGCTGCAGATAAAGTATTTACTGCAGTGGAAAAAGACACACAGATGCATGTCATTCTTCTACTATTAAGTCGGCACCAGCAGCTCGGCCGAGCCAGGCGGGCGATCCCATTACATTTCGAAAGGTAGCTCCCAGGATTCATCTTCCCCACACCCCGCGCTCCCATATGTTGTGTGAATGAGATGGCTTTGCTGAAGCTACTATCTCTTATTGGCAAGATGGGTATATTCCAGGAAAGCTATTAAGTGAAACGTCTAAGTCTGATGCCGATGGTATTTTTCCTCCCCCCTCCCCACCCCCCCAGCCCCAAGCAAACTAACTTTCTTCTCTCTGGCTGTCTGGTGTATTAGCACACATGAAAATTTTACTGATATGAATTATATAAATCCACCGGAGAGGCTGTTCTGCAGTAGCAGGGAATAGGGAGGCTCTGTTGTAACACAAAAGCATATCATGGATGAATGAATATAACAGAACAACAGAAAATCATTAACGGTCCACAGGCCAGCTAAGAGTGCCGGCCATAATTTATTCATATTTGCTTAGGTTTCTCTTCTGATTCTGACTAGACATAAATTAGAAAACCTCTTCAGCCATATCATGGGTCCCAGGGAGAAATGCACCTTAAAAATTGATGACAGAAGTGCCTCACTGGTTTGAGGAGGGTGACTAACATCTTTGGATGAATTGCATCCAAGTGGTGTAAGACATGGCCACCTCCCTGGCAGCAAGAGGTCCCCAGACCTCCAGTGGCCTCCTTCATCACCTCGCTCATACAGACACGGTGCAGCAGTGACGTGGGGTAGAAAAGAGGGTGAGGGGAAGACCTCACATGGCGGATCCTGGCGTGCTTGAAATCAAGAGGTCAGGGCCCAGATCTCCAACATCCCCCGGCAGAGCACAGGCAGCCTGAGAAGACTTTCACAAGCAATGGCGGAGGAAAGCCCTGTCCCAGGTGGGTGTTGGGGCATGGTGCCCTGGTGCTCCCCGCAGGGGAGCTGCTTCCCCTCCAGCTTGCAGAAGGAAGCAGAAATGCCAGGAATGTTCCTCGGAGCAATGATGAGCCCCATAACAGAAACACCTGGTTTTAAACCATCTCCCTGACGCAGGTCATGGGCAAAGGAGGAGTCCTGGCTCTCACCAGCTCTCCCTAGTAAGTCATCGAATTGCTTCCCAGCTGTCCCCAAGTCCCGTTCACTCAAACACCACTTGGATACACCATTAAGGGCTGTTCCTCAATAAACACTTCCCTCTTTGGGAGGAGATGGAAGCCACCCAAGTCTGGCTGGCTGGTGGCAATTCACTCTGTGCTTGGCCGTCTGAGTCAGATGCAAGAAAAAAATCATTGTGTGGATGAAAGTCCTTTATGTCCTGGGGGGGGGGGTGGGGGGGGGCCCTGCTGACATTTCGAGGAGCTTTTCTGTTTCCTTGCTGAAGTTCTCATTTATGTGCCGTGCTCTGCTGATAAGCTGGGGACACTTCTGAGAAGCCTCATATGGAGATGGTCCCATTCGTTTCCTGCAGCTTGGCCAGACACAAGCAAAGGGCTGCACCATCAGTCTTTGCAGAAGATCTCCTGCCTGCAAGGGATTTGGGATTTGGTTCCTAATCTGGCTAAAAACCCTGATCCCTTCTTTCCCCAAAAGGAGACTCCAACATAGATCAGTGGGGAATAGTGGAAGTTCACAGAGCTTCACAGAGGAAGGAGGTGCGCTTCATACTCATGGTCTTCCCCTTGCACAGGAGGACAGCTGCGACACAAATCTACTTTTTCTGCATGTGGAGTGCCTTCCCAGTGGCTTTTTGTGTTCACTGGACACTTTAGTTAGTTGGGTAAGACCAGTGAGGAGAACCTGGTTATTAGGGGAACATACTACCACAAAATCCTTTGAAGTTAACTAGCCTATGGCATCCTCAGCTCTCTAGCTTAAACCCTCCATATCTGCTGAAAGAAACAAGGACAGCATAGGTGAGGGAAGAACCAAAGTGTCATTTGAGCTAAGTTACTGAGTGGTTTCACGGCCATCTTCCCCTCCACTGAGGTGGTCAGAGAAGGGTGTTAGTGCCAGTGACACTCTCCAGCTAAACATCTGCTCCTTTCCCTGGACCAAAGCAGAGGCAGGAAGGAAAAACCAAGAAGCCATCAGTGCTACAACCCCGCCAATAGATATGTAGCTGCGCATCGACAGGAGACCATGAGACATGATGGACAAAGTAGAACAGACGTTGGCAATGAGCGCTCGATTCACATTTCAAACAAAACACAGCAGGCAAGTGTCCCCATGGGTTCAACATTTGATCAGGGGATGTGAGTTCCTCTAAACATCTTCATAGCTGCTCTGGTGATTAAGCCAACCTCCTCCTCTGTCAGCAGAGGAGCAGCCTGCTCAAGCTGTTCTTGCAGCTGCTTTCCCAAATGGAAGGAGAGGGTCCCCCAGGTCAACTGGCTGCTGAGGCCAGGATGAGGCCAAGGCAAGGAAATGAGATGCCCCTGAGATAAAACTTGGATGAGTGGGTTGCTTTGGTGATAATTGGCGTGTAGGGTCATAACGGCTGTAGGTGACTGATGACATCGTTCGGAGGGGCACAGGTAGTCACCAGCCTGGTTCTTGTCCGCTTCGAAACCTGAGCCACCGCACAAAGAGTTGGGCTGTTCTCAGCTGCCGATCATCTTTTCAGCAAGGCATTCCTGATTTCCAGCCCTCTTGGGAAAATAGGTCTTGAGATCCAAGATTAACATTTCCCAAGACATCTAAATAACTTAGGGGCCTGTTTTCTAGTATTAACATTTTTTTAGCAACAAAAGTTGTAGCTTGGATGATAGATCATTGCGTTTGATTAAGAAATAACCAAGGTAAGTCCTCCAAAAAGCCGTGCAGCTGTAGTTCCAAACTACTGCTGGATTTCCAAGGGGTTCTGCTTCAGTGTCCTCTGTGTGCAGCCTGTGGTTCTCCATCCCTGAGGAGTAAGCGACCACCCTTCTTTTCTCGATGGCTACATGGATAAAGTCCCAAATTTTTCCCTCTTGAAGTATGGGGTCATGGTACAGAAGAGGCTGAGAACCACTGGTCTATATTTATAATTTCCTATTTTGTGCCAATCCTGTTATCATTCTCCTAATATACAGCACTTTTATCTTCCCAGGGGTCTACTTCCTCTGAAATATTTTCTGGGTCTTTTTTTTTCTTCTTCGCATTTTTGCACTGACATCATCTGATTGAAAATAAACTTTTTTTATTTTGTTGTGGATAAAGCAAGAAGCCATTTGGAAGCAAGATATTGCTGCATTTCCTAGGAGTTAATTGTATTTAGGTCTGATTGTTCTTTATTTAAAATCCATGGCTAAATTCCTGTCGACCCAGTAAGAGCAAGTTCTATAAAGAAAAAAAAATAAGTTTATAGGATTATGAAAAGAATGGATTATTACAGAGGATTTTTCTAAAATGGAAGGAGGAAATTAACCAATTGGACTGGGTTTGCACGGCCTATTTATCTATCAGGTATTGTGAATGTTTCAATACCTTTCCCTTATTCATTTTGAGTTCCCTGCTGAGCCAATAATATTTCCAAAAATACTTAGGCAGAGGGTGAATTCATCGGTGTCCTACTAAACGATAGCTTGCCAATAGTTTTATGATCCAGTCACAGTAGGGAAGTTAACATCATTAAAAAAAAAATAATAAAAAAAGGTGTTGAAATCTCTGTCACTCTTCCCCTGCGATATCTGGGCCAGAGAGCACAAATCGGACGACGCGGGAACCTCCCAGGGAAGGCAGGTGGAGGAGCAGGAGCCCAAAGTGTTAATTAATATCTATGACGAAATCATTGCTGAGTCACTGTATAAATTACGTCCCCTTTGGCCTCATCAGGGGCAAAGAGGAGCCGATCTCTGCTACGGCTGTGCAGGTTTTGGTCTGAACCCGTGTGCCATTAAGCGGGTTGCCATAAATGAATGAGCTGGGAAAGGCTTCTCGGAGGTGGATTTTGGCTGCAGTGACACAGCATTTGACATTAACTGTGTGGCTGTAGGTGCAGTCAGCTGGTTTGCCTCCTAATCCCCAGAGCAGCATTCGAGGTAATTAAAAAAAAATAAATCTTTGGAAAATGCCTGGATGGCGAAGAAGTATTTTCCATTACAGAGCAATTAATTAGGAGACCATGATAAACCCCTCTCTTGCCCATTGTTATTGTCGCTCTGGAACTTGTTCCCTGGGTGAAGAGCTGTCACTGGAGAATGACAGCGAGAATATCCAAGGCATTTCAAGGGCACGGTGCGTCCCTGCCTTTTGTCCTGGTCCCCACATGCTGCCCGAAGACGAGGAGCTCACCGTGACAGCCCCGAGCAGAGTGAACACGGTTGGAGCCTGAAATAACATCCCTTGCATCAGAGCTGCTGTGTCGCAAAGGGGATGCCGCGTTGCTCAATCTCCTTGGTCACCGCCGACTTTTAGAAAGTTGTAGCAATAATCAGTGTTTGGACCGAGGTCTGATTTACCCTTCCCATGAGTGGGGGTAGGTCTGCCTGGGTCTTTTGTTCTAAATTTCCATTTTTCTCTGGTGGTATTGGCCACATTTGGATTACCAGGACACGGCCCAGAGCTGCTCCTTACCCAGGGCTGAGCATTTATCTTACTTTATTTCATCCAGGAGTGATGCTCTAGAAAGTTAGTACTAAAACTATCATGTCACTGGTACACTGAATTCCCCATAAGTCTTTCAAGCAGGCTTTGTTCATTCCTTCTGGAGGCGCTCACGCACACAAGACCATTAAGTTTCAAGATGCCAACACCAAAGGACCTTCCCAAAGCATCTGCAGAGAGGCCACCCTTTTGCTCTCCTCCCTTCTCCCACCCCTTGCCATCCCTTAAGCCTCCAGAGAGCCATGAAGGATTGCATGGAAGACAAGCAAGGGGCTGCAGAGACTGTGTTCACCTGCTGTGAAGTGCACAATAGCCGGAGGCTGAGAAGACTTGATTCTTCTAGGAGAGTCTCATGTGAGCTCTCAAAATAGGACTTCAGCGGCATGCAAGCCAGAGCTGAATTTCATCCCAGTCCCACTCTCTGCTGGAGAAGGAAAAACTTGGTATTATTAACGTAAGAGGTGAGGTTAGCTGAGGAATCGGTGCCAGAGGAGGCTGAAACCCCTGCTGCACGGTGTGGAGAGCTGGAGGGTGATGGTGACAGGACGGGGTGGGTGCCCAACACTGTCGGGTCCCAGCTGGAGCTGAATGGCGAACGTGCCCGTGGACATCCCAGCCTGCTGCAGTTACCACAGCACAAAAACAATGTGGTAATGTCTGCTCTGTTACAGAATCTCTTTATCTGGAAAAAAAAAAAAAGTCCTGTCAGACTAATCAGGGAATTAGCAGTATTACAAAAGTGCTCCTCACAAATGCTGAAACGCAGACATGACTCAGATTAATTTTCAGATCAGGAAACTTATCTTTCTGCTGTGCAGCACCAGCCTGTAAGAGAGGTTTCTGGCTTTAATACGGATTTGTTTGGTGGCACTTGGCAGAGAAACAGAGGGCTTTTTTTTTAAAAAAAAAATTATTATTATTTCAAAATCTGCTGGAAAGGATTTAGCAGCCTTTTGGAAACATTGCATTTTCTCTATATTTGGGAGATTTTTGACCTTTCTTAAAGACTTTAATTGTCTAGGATTGTCACATCTGATTTCTTTAAATACTCATAAGGGAAAAAACTCACAAAGCAAACGAAAGGTTGGTGAACTTTGCTTTATTTTGCTCACAATGTGAACTTTCAAACGATTGGAAAATAATTTCCTTCTATTTTGAATGGTAGAAGTTTAAAGTTAGGGATGACCTATTAGATCACTGTGAGCATTGCCTTGACAATGGGGTTCTGTTTCACCAGTCGGAAGAAAGGAACAGGGATTTCGGAGGCTGAGCCGTTCCAAGGGCCAACGGCGGCATGTGGAGACCCTCATCCCGAGGAAGCCCTGGGCCAACTCGGCCGGGACCGGATGCCTTCCCCACCCGGCCTCTGTGCGGTGGCCCTTGTGAAATGAATGAGTTGCGTCTGTCCGATGTGGAGTGGCCGGGGATGAATGGCACAAAAAGCACGACGATGACTGCTCCATTTATTGGCCGTGTTGGCAGCGTTGGCTGAATAGCAAATGGATGTGGAAACTGCTCAGAAGCTCCCAGACAGGGACTTAGCTATGTGGAGGAACCTGCACTTCCTTCACCCTTTGACATTTTATTATTAATGACTAATTTTGAAATCCATAGTCCGTTTGATGAGCACAAAGAGAGCTAGCTTAGCACAACCATCATCTTGTTGGTTAAAAACACCCCTCTATGCTCCAGCACTCACATGACAAAATTTGTTTTCCACAATGTTTCCTGGGCACGGCTTAACGGGAGGATAATTTTTTTAGTCGTTTTTCTTTTTCTTCTTTTTTTTTCCCTAAACCAGTATTACACTATTTCACATGGCAGGAAAAGGCTTGTTCTTGTCCGGTTTGGAAGTAATCATGGAAAATTCTCTTACCATATCTCAAAACTGGAACAAATTGCTGCTCTACAGCTCCTGCCCACTGCCTCTCCAGCAGCTCCTTGGGACAATCTCATTCAGTTCGAGGATTTTCCACAGCCAATCTGCCCCGCACATTAAAGGTCCTTACAAATATCAGAGGGTTTTTTGCTTTCTCTGCAACTCCAGAGGGTGACAGGCACAATTACTGCTATTTCAGTTAAAATTTATCCTGAGCCTTCATGGCACTTTATTGACTCTGGCTGGGGTTGGCTTAGTGCTACCGTGTAGCAGGGGTGATGTATAAGGCATATATATATACATATATATATATATATATGGCTGTCAGTCCAATGCATTCCAGAAGCTATGATGGTACCTTCTCAGGGAGCTGACAGTGTTAGGTATTAAAATACTAATAATATTAATCTTCACAAAGCTGAGCTGTATCCCACAAACACCCACAGAGACCTGTCTCTTCTTCTCATGGATCCGGAATAAAATCCTCCTTCTTTTAGGAGATGGGAGAGGAGTCGGACACCAACCCAAGTGTGCCAAGGGCAGGGAGAATTTAGTGGGAGCCAGAGTGTCCTAACGAACTGGTTACGGCCAAACCAAGGGCTGCAGAAGCAGCTGTTTCCTTATCAGAGACTTGAGTGTTACACGCAGAGTTGGGATATGGAATACAGCTGTAGAAGGTCACATCTGAAAAGCAGTAAGGTCTAAAAAGGCTGAGGTTGTTTGGGCATCATTGTGTCATTAGGAATGTCCTGTTGGGTTCAGTCCAGATCTGTGGGCCACGTTGCATCTGCAAGCACCGAGGGGTGAGATGGAAAAGATGGAAACCTGCCGAGGTGTGGTGTCCAAATGCGGTCCTGTGTCCTTGCTCAAGTGGCCGTGGTTGGGACACAGGCACCCTGACTCCACACATCCCTCGTGGCCTCCACCACGGGGCTTTCTCTTTGCTTGGTGTCTGTCACTTGGGTACCACTGCTCGCTCTGAATGGGGCAGCTCCCCACGTCATGGAAGATCCAGCTGATGTAGACCTTTTCCCAGCAGCCTGAAAAGCAAGCTGATCTCTATGCACGTCCTGGGTTCTCCTGCCTGGTGGCTAAATCCAGGACACGGTTGAGAGAAGAAACAGATCCACGTGTGCCAAACCCTGTGAGAACTGCAAGGCTGAGGGAGTTGAGAAATGCAGGGCTGGGATGTCCAGCCTCCTGCTGTCTCAGGTGTCACACCAGTAGTCCTCCACTGATTTTAGAAATCTGTTTCTCTCTGTCCCTTCTCCTTCTGTCTCTCTTGAGTGAAATGCAGAAAGACACGGGGATAAGGCAGCCAGCTGAGCTCCTCTGAAGCTGTATGTCCTGTGGGGTGTCAGGCCAGACTTATCCTGAGGCTGGGATGACATCTCCAAGTGTTATCTGCTGCATCTGACCACCTTTGGGGTCAGTCCCCAGTGCTGGGGGGGTAAATGCCACACAGATGGAGATTCATTCCCACGTGTATAATGCCTCCTTAAAAGACTCAGATGGAAGGAACAAACATAGTGACAGAAAAAAGCCTTTCAGCCTGTGCATGCCCATTTATATGCCTGACTAGGAGTGCCCGGTGACTTTTGAGATGCCTTCGGGAGCTTTGGCCAAACCATTTCTTAAAAGGCTTTTAAAGAATCCAGTTTGACTTGGAGTTTTCCCAGCACGGTCTTAGCTGCAGAGCATTTAATTCCCTTGATTTTAGTAGAGTTGCTTAGTCCTCCCGTGTTTGTGGAATTTTGCATGTCCTGGAGAAGCCCCTCTATTTCCTGGGTTTTGAGAATGCTGTTCCCTAATAAATTTCTGCTATATTTATCTTGTCATTTGTATTTTCTCCTTGTTATTCTTTGCCCTGACGCAAGTTGCTTTCGAGTGGGTCAGCCCTCTGAGCTCTCTCGCTTTCCTTCTGTTTCCCTCTGCTTCTTTTGAAATGATATGCAAGAGAACACATTTCACCTTGGCTTTTGGCAGCCCCTTCCCCCCTTATCTTGTATTCATGAGCTTTTGGAAATGTCCTGCAGTAGCCTTGCCTGGCTGCTGGGTGTCTAAGTCTTTTAATAGTTCTGCTAAGTTTAATTTTACTTGATTTTGCTGCTTCGTTTTCATATGCATGCCAGACAGCTCATCCCCTCAAGAATGTCCTGAAGGCATCCTCTGCCATAATAAATAACAGAAGTGATAGTTAAAGTATACATATATAAATAACGTTTGCTCTAGTGTGAGTTTGCCTTGCAAATATGAAAATGTGACTGAGGGCCTGCACCTCTGCCTTCAAATCCTCACTGTACAGTGAAATGAACTGGAATGTGTTTCAGCGATTTGCTTTGATAATGTCTGGCTTATAATTTACTTTTGGCTGAAGCAATCAGTGAGGGAAATCCATTTGAATAGCCTTGTAAGAATGCTTTATTTTTCTGGTGCTGCAGGCTGCAAGTTTCACACTCTGAGACTAAATCCCTTTGGTATCGTCCAGGTCCTGGGGAGAGACATTTATTTAAAAGTAGCTGAAATGAAGCACAGAAACAAACTGTAAGTGATTTTTGGCATTAGAAGTGCAGTGACTGTAGAACAGTGGCTCAGCTCCATATTTTAATAGGCTTTAACGTATCAATTATAGTGCTGAGCAGTAATTAGGGCTATACTGCAAAATGTAGGGTGACCTCTAAATTGTTCCAAAGTTGTGGGAGCGGGTGGGAAGGAGGATTTGGGACCAGACTGGATTCTGGTAATCGTACCACGGGGCATGAAAGAGAAAATGTGACCATTGAAAGATGAATTTGGTTTCAGTGATGCAGGAGAGCCTTGCATACATGCTGAGGGTGAATTCTCCCCGTAAATGGGCTGAGCAGGAGACAACCCCTCTGGGACCACAAGCGGCGGCGTCCTGGTCCCACCACCTCTGCTGAAACGAAATGCCTCTGAAAGCCCGGCGCCGCTCAACCGTGCTCAGCTGCTTGGGCAGGCTCTGGGGAGGGAGGGTGAAAGCTGAGAGCTGGGGAATGCTGCTGCTCCTCTCAGCATGGCCTAAGGACACCCCGAAAATTCCACGGTACAAAGGGGTGCCCCCCCACCCCCTCCAGATATGATCCTGCCGTCCTGTACTCAGCTGGTGAGACTGCACTGGTTCTGCCTCAGAAAGGGCAAGCCACAATTTTGGAGGAGGGGGGCACCGCAGCCCCTTAATAATAATTATGTTAAGAGCCATGCAAACCACAAAATTACAAGTTTTCTTCCCTTGCTGGTTGTTTTCTGCTCAAACCGCCCTGGAGACAGGGTGAAATGTCTGGTGGTACCGTGGATGTTCGGTTGTAGGGATGGCAACCTACATCCACGTGAGGCTGCCTGGTCAGTCCTGTAATCCTGTACCAGCCGAGCCCCAAAACCTCCCTTGTTCTCAGGGTGGAGTCAAAGCCACAAAACAATTCTCCGATGTCTGTAGCCAGTGATCAATGGTAAGCTGAAGAAATATTTATTCTAACGTGTAAACCGAGCAGTGTGCGTTTTCTGCCCAGGATATTCCTCTTGATGTTACTATTTTGATATGCCTAAGTTCATTGGTATAAATAGGGTGCAGTTGTCATCACATTTAACTAAAAAAAGCCCTCCTCAGTTGACAGCATAGGTATCATAAAGTCACGTCACCCCCTAGTAAGTAATTTTCACTGGAGCCCTATGTGAGCCTCTGAATGACAATCTGCTTTTCTGGCCTTGGCTGGCATATAATTGAGGAGCAAGGGAAGGCTTTCAGAAGCAAAGATTTGTAGGCTTGACATAGAACACCGATGAATCATATACTCGAAAACTTTATCCACCATAGTCGAAAACAAAAATCACATACAAGCCAAAAATGCAGAGCGGGCCCCCTGGATGGGACACGGCTTGGCTCGCAGCCAGGAGGCTTCAGCAATCTTCTCGCACGGTGGGAAGCAGGCCAACAAGTGTCCTTCATGAGGGTGGATGGAATGAGACGTTCACAAGAACTAATTTCTTCGTGTTAAGATCCCACAGAGAGGAATGGCTGTGCTCTCCTCGTGAAGAGCGAGATGAAAGTTTATCCCATTTTAGGACTCGGTCTTGTCTATCCAGCAAAGTACTTATATGGGCTCCATTAGTGTCCTGCCTGAGAGTGTCGTAGTCCTTAATGCATTTATTTTTGCGGGTAGGAAGGACTGATATTTGTGCTTCAAATGGTGAAGACATGAATGGGAACGCAGTATCTCACCCCAGCCTGAGAGACTGGACATTAGCATTACTGGTGTCAGCAGCAGAGTAAGTCAGGAGAAGTTTTACTTAAGTGTATCAGAGCATTAAAAAAATAGAGGAGAGTCAGTCTGTATGAGGGCAGGGAGAACTGCCAAGACTCAACTGCATAAGTAACACGTAGTAAATGCTTAGAATCACCTTGCCAGACAAATATTTGCCTTTCACTTTGAATGAAGACCAAATCATGTTCTAACTAGTAGGACCAAGAAATTCCACACATTTTAGTAAGTTAAGTGTCCTACAGAAACTCCCATGGTAAGTGTATGAGGGCAGACTTTGGGGGTTTGCTGGACAGACAGAAGGGAAAAAAACAACTTGGGCAGATGTTTCAGTGGAGGAAAAAAAGTCAGAGGGAATACTGGAAGCTGGGAACAGGGTGAAAAAAAGCTTTGTAAACGAGTGGGGGTAAATACATCTCTGTACTTGCTGGATAGTCTTCATATTTAGCCGTGGTCAGAGGGGTGGAATCCAGGAGCTGAAGAGCTCAAAGTCTCTGGGAACACACTAGAGAGGAACTATGTCTCCTCCCTAAATCAGATTAGCTCTGAAAAATATGTTATGGGAAGAATTAAAATCTAGAGGAAAGACCACAGTCCCTGGACATTTCCAGTCATTTCTAACAACCATGTAAACTTCTTTCTCTTGCTCAGTGAACCAAATGCTGAAGACCATGGTAAACAAAGGACAGCAGTAGAATTGTTCTTTTTGTGGCAGATGTGACCTTGGTATCATTATTTAAGGACTACACTTAAGGGCAATACTCATTGTTCTTGGGTCACTTGCTCTGTCTGCTGTAATAGCCTTTTATGACCAATTTTTGGAAAGAACTGATTTTATCAGTTGTTACTAGGTTGTTACTAGGTTAGTAGCTCTGGTTGCACTTCAATGCTACCAACTCAGTTTTAATGCAAATATAAAAAATAAAGGAGGAAGGCTGAGGCTGGCCAGCTACTTGATCACCGGGCTGAGCAGAAGCAGAATTCAGACCCTGGTTGTGACCCCTGTTTGGTGCAGACTTTTCTTCTACAGTTTTTTGTTGCTTTAAAAAAGAGCCAGAAGTGACGCCTTCATGATTTCCCTCGGGAAACCTGGGATCCAGAGGTCTCTGCATTCAGTAGGAATCTTTCCATTGCCTTTGATGGCCTTTGGACCAGACCCTATATTTCCATGGCATTTCTGGGACGTGTGTCTGAAATTCACTTGCTTTCCTTGAGCGTTCTCATGCATCATTCTGGCTAATACCTTTACTGCCATAAATATAGCATCGCACACAGTTAACCAAGTTCTCCAGTTTTTAGTCAGTAGGAAACACTGCCTGAGAGTCTGCCTAATTTGCTTTTCCAGTTTCATCCTATTACAGCTCTCTCTATCCCCTTGGGCCCCCGTGATTCTGCTCCTTTCTAGCACCTGTACAATCATGTTTTCTTACCTTGTATCCTGTATGTAAACACGGAAAAACTTAATTAAAATGAACAAATATATCACATTTTTTCACAATATAAGTACTTATGTACCCTTCAAAGGCATATCTGAACCACTTGAATAAAGGACTGTTTAGCATCTATTAATTAAGTGATGTTTTTACAATGCTTTGAACATGTAAAGTGGTGAGAGTTTCCAAGTGTATCATCAACATTGTTATCACTGTTACACAAAAATCAGGAATGTACTGAACTTCTGTGAATCCCTCCCAATTACCGAGGACTTTGTGAGTTGAAGAGAATCAGCCACGACAAACTAACAGATATTCTTTCTTCCAACCAAGTTGTCCTTTTGTCTCCAGAAAATGGCATAAAGTGAGGTTTTTTTTTTGGGGCTGTCTTGTTTATTTAAGCACGTTTGTCAAAGCCTACCGCAGAACGATTATTCTAGCTTGAAGAAATCCTTCTGGGTCAGAAAGTCCTTTGGACGGCTCAGGTCCAAATGCTCTCCCTTCCCATTCCTCCCTTTAAGTCCTGAAAGTCTGTGAAAGCCCGGGCTGAATTCCTGAGACCAGTTGGAGTGTAGCTCTCCCTTTGTTCCCTGCTGCCAACCACAGAAAGCCACCTTCACCGGGTTTTGTAATCACCAGCTTTAAACCTCCAAAGTCCCGTTGCCCCCTTTGAATGGCCCAATGCAAAGCGATGCTTTAAACCTAGGAATGACTTTATGGAGCTTTTCACTTGTGGCATTAGGTGGACTGCTGTGCTGGCTCTCATTTCCAGGAAGAATGCCTTAAGCAGCCTTAGCAGTAAGGCTAAAACTTGCAAAATCACATCTGGAAAGCCCGGATCATTCTCTAATATAGAAATACTATTTTCTTCCTTGGGGTTTGAAGGCTATAAATATAGTTTTATCAGTGTAATTAATTGGGCTTAAAGGGATGTCTTCTGTTTTTAAGGTATATACATTTCTTATAGAACATGGTTTAAATGGAGACCTGCTTCAAGTGCTGTCGGGCTGCTAAGTCCTTTTGCACTTGAAGGTACTGGATGTTCAGTTAATTTTTGTCCTCTTACTATTCATCAGTGAATTAAATTACTGCTCTGCTTATGGATAGAAGTACAATCCAATTCATTAATCATATTGAGATTTTTAAACCTGCACTAGTCTGTTACGACTTGTTCTTCATAAGGCTGGAAAATATTTCTTTCATCAAAATGGCTTAATGCCTATAAACATGTTCTAATTATATTTTCTTGGAATTAATCAAGTTCATTATGTTAAGTTTGGGATCTACATCTGAAGTGAATCTGAATAGTGAGCGTCTGCCACATTCCCTTCAGACATTGATGATAAAAATAATGGTGTGGGATTTTCAGAAGTACTCATCTTTGGCCTACTCCTGTTGCTCTTGAAGTCAACTGGAGTTTTACCCTTTCTTCAGTGGTGTGGATTTCAGCTAAATCTGGGCACTTCTCAGAACTTTATAGTTTTGGCAAATTTTTCAAACAATGTAAGAGAAAAAGTCTAAACAAGTTGTCATTTGATTTAGTATTAGCGGGAGTTATGCATGGGTTTGGCTTTTTTTTGGGGGGTTTTTTAGTTTGGTTTTTTTTTGTTGTTTTGTTTTTCTGTTTCCCTAAAATAGAGGCTTAGAGAGCATTTGGGATGAAAGGTGGTTAAACTTCAACGTAGTCTGCTATTGGAGGTTTGGGGTTTTTTTTTGCATGAGAAAATCCTTCAGAAATCTACAGAATCCCTCCCAGACTCAAAAAGAAAATGGGCTGATATAAAGAAGCCCCCCCTTGTACAGAAACTAAGACAATCTTTTTGATTAAAAGCCTTCTGAGAGGGTGATCTTTATCTCATTAGTTCAACCACAGTTGCTTCAATCTCGGTTTTATTCACCGGGACCAAGTCTTGAGGCCCTTAACTCAGAGCCTGGTCAGGTCAAAGGAAGCTTTTTCCCGAGCAATGGCCCCAGGATGGGGACTATCACTGGTTCCTCCTCTTTGTGTTGAAGACAAATGAAATTGTACTTCCAGCGCTGTTTAATGTTAAGGTTAATCCAAAGGGAAATGATTGCAAATGGAGGAAGAAACTCTTTACCCACCAACCCACCCTCAATGTTATCAAATTCCATATTTTAGCAAGCCCAACCTTATGACATGATCAGGGAACCTCCAGAAACACACCGTCTGCCCATTCAAATGCTTCTTGCTCTTGCTTTTATTCAGTTTAAGTGCCGTGGAGTCAGCAGTGGGAGTGATGCAAGGGGGTGCAATTCTGGGAAGTCAGGGAGCCAAAAAAAGAAATTAATTTCCCCCAGACAATTGGGCCTGTCAACATTTATGAATCTTACTAATTGCATTCCGGTAACACTGAAGGCCCCTAGCTGAGCTCAGTGCCCGCCTCTGTCGGCAGGTATGTGGGGTGGGCTCCCTCTCACCTCGTGGCCTCAGACCGGGCTGTCTGGCTGCCGGTAGGTGTCTAGACTCCCATTGTAACACGTGGAGAGAAATACCTGCCTCCAGAAGCCAACTCACTGCATCCAACCCGTAACCGAGGTGTGACAAAGAACCCTCTGGCAGTTCTTGCCTCTCTCCATTGAGAAGAGGGGACGCCCAGATGGGTAGACACCTCCCTGTGAGGCAGCTGAAGTGGGGTGAGATGGATCCCACCCAGGCTGCTCACACATGGCTAATTGCAGTCACAGAAGATCTTGCAGATATCTGCGTGTTTACAGCAGCCAGCTCAGGCACTACCGGGTGGGCAACGTGACGTGGGGTGTAGGGCTGGGGAGTTGGCCCGACGTGACCTGTCACCCTAGGAATGTCCAACCGACCTTCGAAGTCAACATGGCCACATCACGGTGTCACTAGTCTACCTGCTGGGGCTCACCTTCAGGGACCGTTCCTCACACCCACAGTGGAGAGGGACAGCAAGGGGTGAGGGAAGGAACAAAAAGCCCTTGTGCCTGGAGGTGACAGTGGCAGCGGCGTCCAAATCAAGCTGTAACCACCAGAAAGGGCTGGGGCTTTGCCCAAGTGACAAGACAGTGGCAACCCAACTCAAGGGCTCCCAGGCTGAAAGCCCTTGTCGTGATCTTTCCAACACAGAGCTTCTAAATGGCTTGGCTGCAAACAACTTATACAGCTGATGCATAATTAAAAAGCCATTTTCACTCAGCGTACGGATTTCTTAAGTGCCCACTGGTTACAGACTATCACTGATGGACCGTTAAGCTCGGCCCTGGTCTTTACTGCTGTGCCTGCCCTTTCGTGCAGCATGTGCCTTTCGAGAACTGTCTGCCAATAATTACAAGGAACCGAGTCTTGGCTCTTTCGTTCTGGGAGCTGCCCTGCTGCTGGAGAAAAACTCTAAGAGAAACATACTACTGCAAAGCCTTCAGCATTGTGACATTGCTTGGCACGAGAGATAGCTCTTTCTGACAAGTTAAATGCTAATTTTTATTGAAGGTAATAGTAAAATGTGAAATTGGTCTCTGCACTTCACTTATGCAAGAAATGAGGAAGAAAGCCGCCAGCAATTGCTGTTTCAACATTATAAACTTTACAACATGCTGCTGAACCAGAGGAAACCCTTTGATTATTAGAAATCCAAGTGGATTGCTGATCACTGGGGAAAATGCACTATTTTTTTCCTCCACAAAGAGACAAATACACTTTTTTTTTTTTTTTTTTGTGGGGAACTGAAGCAGTAATTGTCATAGTTATTGCAATGCGGGAGTGGAGTAAGCCTGGGTCAATGATCCAAGTTTTTAATCAATCAATGGCAATACCTTCTGCAGAAGGAATAAAGTTTAAAGGAACAGTAAAAAACCAGGAGTTTTCTAGCTGAACCTGCCCCGAAGTCCTTTGAAATCAGTGACCATGGGCTGACCTGTGTGTCGGTGTGGGCATCTGCTGGGGACAGTTCCAGCTCCCGGGTGTCTGCTTGGGTGCTCGGGAATACTTACCCAAAGTGTGCCAGTCTAGTGCCTCCATTTTTATACTTGGTGTTTTGATAATTTACAGTGAGCAGTCATATCTCATCTGGCAAGTTTCTGAATATCATGAGATGAGCCTAGAAAATGGAGACAACAAATGCAGGCTGTGAAACACGGGACTCCTTTTATTCAGCTTCTGGGTTGTTATAAACATTGTTCAGGTTTTCTTCATAGGCACCAGGAGTTAAAAACTTAGTTTCTTCTATTTTAAGGAAAAACTCTGATTCTCATGCAACCACTTGTCTCCAGGGAGACGACTTAAGAAAAAAAAAAACAACCGATGAGGGACAAGTCAAAAGAGTTAGAAGCAATGTATTTATGTTAGAAATATTGATTGGTGTTTTTGGAATTTAATTTTCTGCTCAGCACTCCAAAGGCCTTAGGTACGGAAAGGTGCTCTGTTACTCATTTTATCTGTAAAGCTCTCCCCCAGCTCCCCCCCTCACCACATCCTGTAAAAGCACTCAGGGTGCGTTGTATGGTAATTAAAAGGTGATATTAATATTTCCTGACATGCACTATAAAACATCTCCAATCAGCTTCCTGTAACTGTCACGCACATAAAAAAAAGAGAAGGAATATAGTGTAGACAGAGAGAGAAAATGATTGTGAAGGTGGTTCTGTATCAGACTCGGCAAAGATTCCTCTGACTGTCTGCTTGAGCGTCCTTTTTTTTCCCCACAAAAAGTAAATCATCTTGGTTTCCTTGTCTGCTCTGTCTCTTAGACCAAGACAGCTAAAATCTCCAGATGCTGATGTTTTTCAGGCTTGTTTCCCATTTGGAGCCTCATGGGCAAATTACCCTGTCACTCAAAGATTTTCTGTAAGAAAATAGGGGAATTTATTCCTCGGAGTTCAGATTTCTCCAGCCTTTGTGCCGTCCCAGCCACCGGTATCTGAGACGCCTGATCTGAAGCACAGCAGTAATTTTTCGTGCTTCTGTTGTGACTTTTTGTAATCCAGGCTGTAGGCAAGGTGACCTGCCAGATGTTTGTATCGCTCGGCCTTCCTGAAGGAGAGGGGGAGAGAGATGTCTCCTGGAGCAGAGCTCTGTAAGAAGAGCCTGGTTATAAAATAAGGTCACAAACCCAAATTGGGGAAACACCCATTCCTGCACAGAGGTCTGAATGCTTTGTAGAGCTACTGAACGTGGGGTTTGCTGTGGGATTTGAGTTTGAAGGCCCATCTACTTTGGGTCTTCTGCCTCTTTGAGATTTTTCTCCCTGTGCTGAGGTCGGTGCCTGCTGCCCTCCTTTTCCCCAGCCTCTTCCATGACATCTACCCATCAACAGCTTGCAGGCAAAATGGTGCCGAGATCAGAAAAACAGCTGCCAGGAAAGACGTCTCAGCTCAAGGGAAGGGGTTTGGTGACAGGTACGGACACCTGCAACCCTGGAACATGCGTCCACGTACAGACCAACCCTCAACTACTGTTTCTGTCCCGCGCTGTAGGAAATAGTTAAGATCTCCCTCTTATCAGCAAAAAGTCTGGAGGAACAGGGTATGTAAAAGATGGAGGTATCATTCACAGTATTTTATAGACATGACTGTTGTCTTACTGAGCTTACCTTACAATATCAACCCAACCTTTACTAACACAGTGCTGTGCTCCAACCAACACCCATTAGTTGCAAGGGAAGCTTGAGATTTAAAATTAAACTCAGTGCTGGAATTGTTACAGGGTTTTGCATGTACCGAGGTTCATAAGAATGGCCGGAGGGATGGATCCACACACCAGGTCAGTGTGAACCCGACAGTGGTTGGTACCAGAAGCTTTGACACGATGGGATGGACCTGACTGTAGGCTGCTGTGAGGTTACTGCCCTCCCTTGCCGTTTCCTTGTGGGTTGCATCTTGATTTCTAGCAATTAGAAACTGGCTCAAGCCCTAAAGAAGGATGCTGAGTAACCACACCATAATCTCCTCTCTTCATATTATTTTTGACACTCGCTGGATACCCTCGGAAATATTCAGCCTCGTTTTTGATACTGTTAAGCCCTCTGTGACTTCCCATGGAGGTGATGTCCATAAATACATTGCACCTGGATTTAAGCTATGTTCCTTTTTATTGGCTTTGGGTTTGTCACTTTTCCATTGCACTGAATGTCACCTTGTTCTTCTCTGGCAGCAACTTGGAGGGCAGAGCACCCGCTCTTCACCACTGGCTGTTTTACAGGTGTCCAAGATACCCATGCAGGGTTGTTCCTAATTCTTCCAGTCTTTTTTATTCACCTGGGAGTATCCGCCACCCCTTGAACATTGTCTTCCCCCCTTCACCCTTCCCTGAATCCCTCTTTCTTCTGAGCTTAACGCTGTGTGTTTGGTTTCTGCTCTGATGTGCTTCATCACATCCCTCAGCGACTCAGCAAACCCCACGTTGGACTTTAAACTCAGAACATGCTGAAGCTCTCCACTTAACAGAGATCAGATTATTCACGTGCTTACAGATAAGTGTTTGCTGAAGTACTTTGCTGAATTCAGGCCTCAACACACACATTAAATTCATCAGCTGGGACCCTTGACAAATTCTACCACAAAGGTGCCTATCTCTCTCCATTGACTATAAAGGGAGTCTAGACGACTAGTTTAAACTAGATAGCTAATCTTTAAACAGTTAAAATTAGGTGAGAGGAATGCCACCCTTCATATCTATCTATAGTATCAGGCACTGATCTCTGTTGGGGGCCCTCCGTGTTACTGTGAGGCAATTAATGAGAATCAAAAGTGTTGATGAGCCCCAAAGCATCTGGGGAGTGAATTTCTGGCTCCCTCTCCCCAGCAGAATGGCACCCAGGTCTGAAAGTTAATGGTTTATTTCATTCTTGGACCTGAAATCTGCTCTGCAACGACACTGGGCAGTTTTTAAATGATCCCCTGGAAAAGATGAGGTTTTGAAGCCTTTGAAGTGAGCTACCCGCTGTCCTTCTGAACAATTCCCCAGGAAACTTTCAGCCTTGACCTGGTTGTTCAAAGTTACGGAGACCGAGCTGAAACGTGACTTTAATGTTATCTAAGTTTTTTGTTTCAGTTTTGATCATTAAACTCAGGATTGCCACATGGTCAGGAGTGATATTGGGTTTCTGCCAGACCTGCTGGTGACACAAACCCACGAGCCATGACACACACACTACCTCAAGAGTGGTTTAATGCTGATGTCCCTGCCAAGTTGCCATGTCTATAAAGTAAAATGCGAATGAGAGCTGTCAGCTGCATACCTACAGACCAAGATATCATTAAATGCCCCTGTGTGAAAGAGCGTGGGTTTGTGCTGACCAAGACTTGCACCTTGAAGCCCGGGTGGTGGGTCCAGATGATGGAAGAGATGCACCCAGCTTTGTGCTCTCTGGCTGTAGGGTGATGAAGCCGCTGAACTATCTTCTTCTTTTATTCCTGACAGGAGATCAAGGGAAATAAGAAGCAAATAAAATATCCCAAACCAAGACATGTTGAACGACTCCCTGCCTGGCTTCTTCATCTTGGCTGATATCAATTGCCTTGGGAGATTTCTTGTAGCCCAAGCCCTGATTGCCTTGCACAGTCTGCTTTACCACAGGCAGAGGAGGTTAATTCTGGTGTAAAGAAAATGAAATTTCCAAAGAGATTCCCGTTCTTCTGTTAATTGCTTAAGAGTGCCATATCACATTAGGCTTCCAAAGCTAGGTTGGTTCCTCCACCTACAGCAGCACACCAGCTCACTTTTGGGTAGGAGTATTACTCAGTAATCAGGAATCTAGACATGTTGATCCTCACCCTGCTCATAGAATCATAGAATCATAGAATTGTCTAGGTTGGAAGGGACCTTTAAGATCATCTAGTCGAACCATCAACCTAACTCTGATAAAAACCACCACTAAACCATGTCACTAAGCACTACATCTAACCGTCTTTTAAATACCTCCAGGGATGGTGCCTGGACAGAAGGACCTCCCTACATCTTCTTCAACTGGTTACCCACACAAAACAGCACTATCAGCTTGGATCTGAGATAGTATTTTGACCTCCAAAAAAGGTTGCCCTTCTTTTGTGATGCTCAATGTTCCCTTGCTACTCGTCACTAATAATAATGGCAATCCTTGGAATGGAAAGATTTGGGGTTTCCACCATGCAACGGTTCATTTAAAAATAAAAATGAATCAGAAACTCACACTTCTGGAAGCCAAGAACATTGTGTTGGCACTGGCGCCTAGGAAGGGAATTGGGGAGGTCTCTCCTGGGCTGGAGTGCTTCCTGGCTGATCTGCTGGATTCCTGCATATTCCCCACTGGGTCCTGCTCCAGACACAAACCGGGTCATTTGACAGGAGGGATCAGATCACCCAGTCTGTGCCCTCGGAAAAAAACAACCTTATGTCCTGACAATGTATTTGAGCAGCACAGACTGGGCAATACATCGAGGTATTAAGCTGTGCAAGAAATGGAATGTCATAATTACTCAGATCTGGAAAAAAAGAAAAAAAAAAAGAAAACCAGCAAGGGAAAAAATTAAACCCCCTCCTCCCCCACCAAAAAGCATGTCATTTTTTAACTGTGCCTCTGAAGTGTTAGTTTGCTTTTGGCAGTTTTCCCCTTTATCTAAACCTCTCAAATAAGCCATAATGACAGCATAAGTTGCATGTTACTTCATGTACTGCCTTGCAAAGCGCTGGAATTCCTTAGGTGTCTTAAATTATGGGCTCCTTTACGACAAATGACTTATATTCTGCCTGATATTTACTAATATGCTGTGGACAGCACATGTATTGGATAGAGTTCATATCATTATTGCATAGACATTCATTAATCTATACACAGTTAAAGCCTCACATGTTTTATTGAAAATGGATTTAACAGTTTAATGAACCCTCACGTGGGACAAATGCAATGAAAATCCTTGTAGATCTGTAAGTCAGAACCAGCAAAACTAGCTATAAGGAGGAATCTCTCCCAAATCTTAACCTGTAATTTAAATTTAAATCTGAATTAAAGAATTCTTGATGTGAAATTTAAGTTCTTAAAATTTCTTTTAATTTCTCTACTTGGATCCTGTTCCTTAATTTAGTGGAAAATTTGACAAAAGATTTGTTCAATATATTTTCATTGGTTTGGGACCAGAATTTATTAAAAATAAGACAAGAAAAAGCTAATCTTGGGGGATTATTCTTCTTGAAAAAAAATAATAAAAGATTTGTGAAATTTCAGTGAAACAGCTGCTATTATGGGGCCGATTCTCCCCTGGCCTATAGTACGTTTTGTCATTTACACTTTTGGTAACTGGAAAAGCAGGAATATTTCCCTGATGCAATAGAATTTTATACCTACTTTGCATGTGTCTAAATGAGCAGAGGAGGGACAAAGCGGTGGGAGTCTGGACGGTGGATCTTTACACAGTCTGGACCACTAAGCTTTTTTGCTGATTCCCAGAGTGAGGAATGATTGCTCTGACATTTTTTCCCTCATTTCAGTACTGAAATTCTTATGAGAAATCCAAAGCTGCTATTTTTGGCAGTCACGAATAGTATGAATTTTGGTACCTTACTTACAAATGTAATCAATTTTATTATTTTTTTTTAATTGCCACAACAGCTTTATGGACTTTGGCACTATTAAAATGTTTTGACCGTTAAAAAAGAAGTCTGTAAACTAAGGGAGAGGGCCCTTAGCGTAACGTCCTGCTCCCCACAAAGGTATAGTCGCACAGAATATTGAGCCCTAAGAGATCATACCCTTAACACTTTCACTGACGTGAAGCCAAATTCTTCTCTCATTTGAACGATGTCAAATTTAGACGAGTGTACATGAAAAATACCCCAAACCTGTAGTTTTCATGCAAATAACCTGTAATATATGAGCCACCTTTGCAAGTGTGAGCCTCTGGGCACTGCTTGTAGACCCATTCTTTTTGAGTTCAGTAACATTGAACGTGGTCTTACCTGTATGGAGTTGCCAGTGGTGCCTCTAAGAACTTAGGTCATGAAAAATGCTGTCATTTTTTCTGGGTTTATGTATTTATTTCAAATAAGAGAGCAATGGGACTCAAGCACACCTTTTGAATGGAAACAATTGCTTATGCACTTTGCTCTGCCGATCTGGGGCTAAATGGGAATCTCAGGAGCTTGTCATTAGTGGATATTGACGTTTTCTGAGATATTTGGAGGTGAGCTTTTATTAACAGCTCTGTCCTTCAATGGTGGTTAATAAACCACCGGCGAATTTGCAGGCGCTCTCAGAATAGATAGGAAGCCAATTGGGCTCTGAAAGATTACTCTGCTATTTGTTCAGCCACCGGCTCTTTGCTTGTAAGCGATAGGTTTAAGAGCTGGGAACATTGCGTTTCCCTGTATGTTTTAGTTGACTTGTTAGAGATAGTTGTTTGTGTTTGATAAACGAGAGGATGATGAGGGGCTGGCTAAATGTGATGGGTTTTTTTTTTTTTCTTTTTTATCTGCAGAGGGTAGGGATGGGAATTCCTCAAGCAGGCAAAGCCTGGCTGGCCTCTGGCAATGAGTAACTGTTTTGTCTTGGGTGCACCCTCAGCTCCTGAGTGCTCTCTCTTCCTTTCGCACCCTCACACGCACCCTCCGGGGTCTGCCCCAAAACCCCTGCGATGGCTCAGGGGGAGCCAGGCTGCTTCATCCCTTCGCTTGCCTCAGAAGTCTCAAAGTCTGCCAAATGCAGGTGTGTATCCGTGAGCCCCCAGCGCCTTGAAAACACACTCGGTTGCACTGGAAAAAGTGCAAAATTGCCCTTGGAAATGTGCTAAATGTGCAAAAAGTGGAAAACAAAGGGCAAAGTGAAGACATGTCTGAGGGACCTGCTTCGGTTTAGTGGATTTTCAGAATGGACCGGGCAAGTTTAGGGGCCAGATTTTTGTTCACGTTTGGTAGACACGGGAGCAATTACATGCAGTTTGCTGGAGCAGTAAACAGAGAATAAGAAGCTGTGTGCACTTGGCTCCTATGTCTTACTGCCTGTATGGGGGCTGATGTGTGGCTACCCAACAGCAGAAACTGTGTGGACAAATTATTACAAGGAGTGCCCTAGGCTTTTGGGAAAGTCTGTAGCTAAGCGCACATCACAGGAAACGTTTCAGTCTAAAAACCCTATTGCAAATGCTGGGATGCCAAGCAACATCTCTGCGCTCTGTTCTTGCAGATTTATATTTATAAATATTTCTGGTATCTTTTAGCTGAGGTGACTGTAGCCATTCACATCGGACTGGATGATGCCCAGGGGTGCATCCAACTCCCACTCTGATTCTGTGGCCCCACTCTTGGATGTTGCCACAGTGTGACATGGCTTGAATTTGCAAGTTGTCTTCAGTTTGGCTTTCCTGGCTTGCGCAGAGGTTATTTTTCATAAGTGTGAAATCTAAAAATAATTATTTGAATGTAATGATTAGAAGTGGGTCAAAGAGACTGGGATGTGAATCGTGCCATGGGAACGTTTGGAGCTAGCACATTAGCTGGTAGCTCCCCAAAGGCTCTTTGAATAAACAGGCAGTAACTGTGAAAAGATTGATAGTTTGGCAATTGAAGTGGCCAGCGGTCAAAAATTGTCCCCGTCATTATTGGTGGAAAGGGATGGTTTGAGTTATGCTGGGCTGCCTTAATTGTAATCTGTCTTAATGAGGAGTAAATGCATAGTGTGAAAAATGAAATAAACCAATTTTTTTCCCTTAGGGTTATGCAAAAAAGATTATTTCCCCATGGAAAGCAGATGTTCAATTGCCCAAGACCAGCAGCAGAAGATCACAGGGCTGGTCTGTCTGTACGTTACAGCCACATGAGCTGCATGCTGAGGTGTTACAACCGATGGCCCCAAACCGGGTTGTTTCATAAGGTATCTGTGAATATTATCGTATTGTCTGAAAAACCAGACTCACCTGGTACCGTAAGTGAACAGGGAAGGGGGAGTAATTCTTACCACTATTATTACCTGCATACAGAGTGAGGATCAGTGTAGTGCGATGCCAAAGGTTCCTTCTGTTACCAAGTACAATGCCATAGCCCTGCAGAGCAGCTTCTGGAAACCCCTCTCCCATCCCACCACTGCTTCATGGACCTTCTGTGAGTCCTCCTGGGGGCTGGGGCTGCATTTCAGCAGTGCTGAAGCTCCTCCACCAGCAGGAACCCCCCGTGGGTTCGCAGGACCATGGAGCAGCGATGCCAAACACGCAAGGGGTGCTAAAGCAGGCGAAGGAGAAGGAGCTTCTCAGAGACGAGTAACGTGGCCAGAGCTCAGAACATCCTACATCAGTTAAAATTCATATTAGCAGTTTGCTGTCGGGTTAATCTGGCAGCTGAGCTGCCATCACTGCTGGTGGTGTTTGTGATGGGCAGTGGCAGATAGAGCCAGCAGAGCACCTTCTGAGGTGGGACTTTCATGCCAAATATATTGCCCCTTTATTTCTTGGGTGTCTCTCAGGGCAGGGAAGGGAGGAGAAGCCTCTTCACTCTCGGTGCAGCTGGCGATGGCATTACAAGAAGCAGAGGGACATCTGGGACACCAGGCGCCCCGTGTGACTCCAGCAGGGACCCAGCCAATAAAGATTAATGTCGGTTTCCAACAACCAGGTTCTTAACGAGCAGCTTCCTTCCACAAACGCGAACTTTAAATTTTTTCCCCCTCTCTTTTGGTTTTGTTTCTAGCAGAGCACATTTTTGTTGACAGCAGAGGCTTGTGTGTTGCAGTAAAGCACAACTGGTGTCCCATATGCCCTGGTGAAGTCTCTCAAGAGAGCAAGCAGACTTGCTTCCCCTGGGAAACTCCTCCAAGACGGAAGAGCCAGAACACCTGGATGTCATCACGACACGTGGTTCGCAAAATGGGATCTCTGAACTTCAGGTCCAACATGCACAGAACTCCCCCAAACCTCCAATTTAGAAAAAAAAAATTTTATTTCTTTGAATGTTTTTGATGAGTAAGCTCGCTATTTTTATTTGAAAAGTGTGTCCAGCTTGCTCGGGTCAGAGCCCCTGGGAGAGCCTCAGGAAAAAAGGCAGCAGGAAGAGCAAAAAGAAAGCAAGGGCTTGTGAAAGCCACAAATGAGGGAAAATATGTAATATTCAATTATTTCTGGTTGCAGAGCTTATTTTTATTAATGCACAGTCCCAATAGCTGGTTGCCATGATACCGGGCAGTTGCGAGAGAAGGTGCAGAGTAAGGAGGGGAACAGGATTCAGAGTACTCCGGGGAAGTATAAGCTTTTTATGGGTTTACAATGTATGAACTCTTAAAATCTTGTTCTTTGTGTTGCTTTTGATGGATGGACATGAAATTCTGCAGAGGTGAGATGCCATCAGCATTGCTCTGGCACGCAGCTTGGTAACTGCCCTCCCAGCTCCCCTGGGATTAATAGTGATAATTAATATTGGGATTAATACAAATAACACCAAGCACACTGGAGACCAGTGGGTGTTATAAATAGCGTCTACTTTTGGAGGCACTTGGCAGGGTGGTGGTGGTAAGGAAATGGTGATGGGAAAGGAGAAATGTCTCAAGGAGCTAATGAAAGCACTGCCCTGCCATGCTTTAATGACATGCACATTGTTTCTGAAACAATAGGATGCTTTGGCTGGCATCCTACTGGACTTATTCCTGTGTTTTTTAATCCTCAGATGGCATTAATGGCAAGGAAAGCAGCTCCTTCTGGCTTGCAATTAAAGCCTGCCATTTCTGTGTAGGTGAGGATCTTGGAAAATTCATCAAAGCTACCCTGTACACTCATAATTAGCTGGATCTGGAAATGAAGGCAGTGGCGAAGAAGGAAGTTTCAGAAATAGTGGATGCTGATGCCTCACTTCCTCATCAGGAAAATGAGGGAGCAGCTGAGCCTCAGAGTCCCTCTGGTCCCTCCCAAGGTCACTACTTGTGCCAGCGCAACACCTCGACTGTACTCTTGAGTGATCTGGTCATCACAGAGATTGCTCAGATCTTTCCCACCCTCTTACAAGGCAGTTTTGCTGTGGTACAAAGCATTTCACTGGACGGTGAGGAAGCCCTTCCGAGCTGCAAAGCTCTTGGTGCTTCTGAGAAGCCCCCAAATGTGTAGTAGTGGCAAAGAAAGCACAATAAATAAGATTATAAGCATGGAGACAGCAAGAACCTCACAGCAGAGCTGCCCATGTCAGTGAGGGATGCTTTGTGCATCTTGCTGTGTGTACCCGGTGAGGTGGCCTGAGTGAGATGAACAAAGCTCATGGTCAGTTTGGAGGGTCAGACCACCTGGGGTTTTCTCGAGTCCTCTTTGTCTCCCCCGTTTTTCTCTTTTCCAGGTAGAAAAGCCCAGTTCCACCTGGGTACTCCTCCATGCTCAGGATTTGGGCCCAGCACAGATTTAGAAAATGAACTATTATATATTGTATATGATTTGATATATATATATTATTTTATATATATAATATGGTTCTATTAGCTATGTCCTCACCTTCTGTGAGTGTTTGGGAAAGAACTCTTCGAGGTTATTTTGCACAGGCGGTCTATCACCTGACGATAATAACTAAAAAAAGTGGATACATCTTGGTTATAAAGGCCAACCCATACCTCTTTCACAAGAAATGGTTTTTCTGTTGCTGTCTGACACTGTGGCATTGCTGCCCCTGGCCCCTCGCAGCCCTGTCCCTCCGCAAGCTCTGGGCTTGTGATTCCCCAACCAGCGCGATACTACTCTCAATGAAATCAGGACACAGCAATCCTCTTCTGAATGTGACCTTTCCCTTCAGCTTCTCCCTGATGAACGAACTTGCAAATGGCTCAATTTCCTGCTGGCTCAGTGTAAATTTTTCAGCGTGGGGATTTCTGTCAGGAGTTTATGGCTCAGGAGGGGCAGAGGTTCCGCCAGGTTGAACCTTTATGTGCATGATCCCACCAAGTGGCAATGGAAATAGCTCCACGGACCAGACTTGATTTCTTCTCCTCTTCCCTGAGGATGACAAGGTGACAGTCACAACCCGTAGGCAAACACCGAGAAACCCCAGATGCTTCAGCCCTGGATGTACAGAAGGAACAATTACTCCTGCGTGTGGGTGCTCTGTCACCGTTACCAGCAGAGCCCAGGAAGGGGAGCACAAGGAAATTTTTGCTGACAAGCTCAACTCATTGTGGAATTAACTGGCATAGCCAGACACCTTGTATTCATTTGCATATGTTTAAATGAATTAGGCAAGTGCTAACGCTGAATTAGCACCCAGACATTTGCATTTATACAAACACACCCACCTTTGGTAAAAAGGTCATTATTTTCAGCATGGGCTTTGTCTCTCTCTCATTTGATTATATGTGTCTCCTCATATAGAGTGTTTTAAATTATTTATAGAATATGCCTAGATCCTTATGATATTGCTAAATGAAGCATAAAATCAAACATTGTCTCACATATTTTAAAACACACAAGCTCCATTACTGTTTTATAATTGCTAATTACCAGATAAATGTTTCATACTCCCACATTTTTTATCCTCCAGATACAGCAAAACAAACAGATTAACAGAGGAAACCTGAGGACTGCAATATCTGTTTTATGATAAGAGCATTTAGTAACTTAATCCCTACTTCGCTCAGCTCCCAAAGACAATGTGCTGGTGGTTACAGGATACAGAATAATGAAGCGATACAGAGGTACATTTGTGTTGTTCTCTGGTTAGAGCAGGGACGGAGATTTAGACTCCTTGGGTTTTGTTCCTGGGCTTGCTGCTAATTCAAATGACTTGTCTAAGGCCAGAGAATAATTTCAACCATTTAATATCTTGTTCTGTAAAATGGAGAAAATACATAAAACCCCCTCAGATGTGCACCCTCGTGTGTCATTACATGGGAGTGTGATCATTATTAGACTAACATAGTAATCTGATGCAAAAGTGTAGTGTAAAAACTAATGATAATTAGCAGTAACACAGGATATCAAATAATCATCTTCAGGTGACAAATACAGGAAATCTGAGAAGTACCAAGAGGGGAGTGGGACTTCTTCAGTTGCTACTTAGGACTAAATTACCTAATAAAAACAGGATGTGATTGTATGATACTGAGTCATAGATTCAACGCGAGACACTGTGCTATATTAGAAGATGAAGTAAAAAGGTATTTTGAGTCTCTCTGGCTACAAGTAAATCTCTTATCTAAAAAACCACATACATTAAGGTTTCACATATCTGCATTTTTCTAGCCTAATTCTTGATTATTGCAGAGGAGGTATTTGTTTAACATGGGTCTCTTCCCAAAACATCACCATTTAAATTCTCCAGCTTGCAGCAACGCACTTTCTATTTTGGCAAGATGAATCTCCTGGTATCTGCATACCTCTCCTGTTCCTTCCTTCCTGTAATTAGGGTTAAATCTGCTCCAGGACCTGTTCTTTTGTAGAAGGCACCGTTTTTAGAGCAATACATCATTGGCAAGTCATGACACTAACAGATCCTGGGAGAGGGCTGCCTCTCCAAAGAGATACAGCATCACCTTGATCACTGCTAGACACTGCTCAGTAAAGAGCTCCATCAGTTGGTGAAGAAGCAGGAAGAAACTCATTTTAGCTGTAAGGATGCAGGTGGAACCTGCTTATTGATCAAATAGCCTCAATAAGGTGTCTCTATTTTACCTTTTCCTATTTCCAGCCAACATTCCTAGTAACCCTATTCTGATTTTAGGATGCAGGACGAGCTGGATGGATAAATAATGTTTTTTTTTTTCCCCAAAATATATTTATTTGTGTCTGAAAATGAATCACGTCTATTTTTGCTCTTCCTGTGCCTTTGCTTTCAATGAACATTGGTGCGACGGTTTTGTATTGACACAAGTGTTTGCAGAACACACATCAGAAGGAGCTGTGCTGTGACTCCCTTCATGGGACTGAGGAATCAATTGTGTTTACAGCTCTTTTTCTCAGTCTAAGCATTTGCCCATAAAGCGGTTTGTGAACTGGTTACCGATCCCAGCCTCCTTGAGCTGCAGATGAGAAGCCAATGGTTTCAGAAACTGCTGCTTCACAGGCGAGTCTGGTCCCCAAAGTTTGTCTTTCTTTACTCAAGACGAAGATCAACTGATCGAGAGGCTGAAAATAAACAACAAGACAAAATCAACCCATTCACCAGCACAGTGCAGACTATTCCCTAACAACCAGAAGGCATTAAAAATACTCAAATCAGAACTGAAGAAACTCAAATGTGAAAAGAGCCACAGGTCTGCTCATCGTGCAATGACATTGTTTTGGTGCTTTTCTGTTGTTGTGGGGGCAATTCGGAATTGCTAAATGCACGTCTTCAAAGGTGGCTGCTTATGGAGGTCAGCCGGAGCGACAAAATTAGATGCCCAAAGCTAGAGACTCTGAATGCTGCCAACCTGTTGGCAAACTTGGCCTTATCTTTAGTTACCCAGTACCCTCTTGAGGAAGTAGCTGCTGGAAAGTGAAACCCTTCTCCACGTTATGATGATATTTCCCCTTCTTCCTGCTACTCGGAAGGAAACCTGGTGGATTAACACCTTGGTTGCACTGTCAGGATGACTCACAGACTCTGAATTTTCAGTGTTTCAAATGTTTGCATAGAATGAGAGCTCTTGGCTCAAAACTTCCATGTTATTCTGGCTGGTTATTATGCATTTCTGCACAAAGGGAATTTTTTTCAAACATGCATACAAGTTTTGGTAATGTGTGAAATTTATGGCCCCAGATATGTTTCTTATTGTAAAAAAGGGGTAAAGGAAATATGCTGACTTTGTAGATGTGTGAATGAAATATAAGATACAGGTGCAAAAATGTGTGTCCCTTGTCCACTGCCACCCCACCCAGGATGTTGGTGAGGCTACGTCTCAAATGCCCTAAACGCAGCAGATCTTCTTTTTCTTTGGCAATATCCTTCGAGTAAGTGAGAGGAGATAGGATTGAGGTGCAATTGCCCAGTCCTCTCCTCTGAGGAGCAGCACTGGTGCCACTGGGAAGCACTACACCAGCTGTAGCCGTCTGAACAATGCTGTGACTTGGCCCAACAGAGGTGGCTACCTCAGTTCCCTGCCTTTAGGGGTTCCCAAAATTGTTGCCAGCTAAAACAGGCTAAACAGGACAATGTTATTGTGTCCCCTCCAGTCCTGCCTTGTGCTTTCCTGCTCCACCAGCAGTCCGTTCATCCATCTGTCTGTCTGTCCATCCATCCATCCATAAAATCATAGAATGGTTTGGGTTGGAAGGGACCTTAAAGAACATGCAATCCCACCCCCCTGCCCTGGGCAGGGACACCTCCCATTAAACTAGGTTGCTCAAAGCCCCATCCAGCCTGGTAATCCACCCATTCATCCGTCCGTCCATCCATCCATCCATCCATCCATCCATCCATCCATCCATCCATCCATCCCTCTCTCCCTCCCTCTCTCCCTGGCAGCAGTCTGAGCTGAGCCCCCCCCTCTGGAAACACCACTCTGGTTTTGTTCCCAGCTGAACTCAGAGCACGCTCGGAAGCAACACCCAGAGCCGGGATTTCCTTCATGTCAGCGCACGGAGGGGCTCTCCGCTGACTCACCGCTCCGCTCCCAGAAATAGCAGCTTCAGAATACAAACCTTCATGCCCTTTCTGTCCTGCAGAACAATGTCTCACACTTTTTTTTCTCCCCCCTAAGTATGAAAAAAACCCTTTTTGCTTCCAACTTGGCAGGGTTACGCTGGAAGGGCTCAGCTTAATGCTCAGAGCACCTGACTGTGTGCTTTAAAAGGAGAGGAGTTAATCACTGCGATTGTTACTTACCCTGTTCTCAGCAGGGCTTTCTGTTTTTTTTTTTGTCTGGGGAGATGGAAACTTAAAATGGAAAGAGATTCAAGAAAAACCCTCTACTCCCAGCCTGTTTTTTTGATATTTTCACAGGGCAGTTATAAAAACAGGGACAGAACCATCAATGAATCTAACGGAAGGAAAAGGAATATTACTGAAGCCTAGGATCCCTCACACAACTGGAGTGCCCGTGGGTTTTTGGAGTGTTTGCTTATTTTTTGTGATTATTTATAAAATGCCTAAACATCTGTCAAGTCCATCTCAGAAAGAGCAAGACCCTTCTATGAATAACTAGGTATCAGTGCTCTACAAATCCAGCAGCCAAATCTCTGTGGGTTGGCAGCTGCCGGCGGTCCCTGTGCCAACTCCCTTCCTCTTGGGTTGCAGGGAGTCCTCAGGGGCCCTTGGGGTCCTCGTGGGACCCCAACATCTCAGCCCTTTGGTCTCAACACCCATCCCTCACACAGCCCTGCTGCTCCACAAGCTGGCAGCACTCTGATTTTGGGAACAGATACGCTGGATTTTAGGCACTTGCCACTTGCAAGGGCCTTAGCCAAACAACATCACTTCAGCTGAAGACCCACTGGGTTGTGGGCTGAGCCGTGCACTCTCTCAGCATTGAGTAGGCAGCTTAATAATTTCAGAGGAAATTTTCAGAGCTTCAGATGATTTTCAGAACTTCATTTCTAAGTTATTCTGAAAATCCAGGTCTTGTAATCCCACGTGGAGATGCTTTCAGGGAGCCAGGCTGTTTGGTCAATGTGCATGGTGACTACCACCAGAGAACTGAGAAACAGAGGAAACCATGCTCCAATAAAAGGCCATCATGAACATCGGAGAAGGGCAGTTTAATATATACCTCCCCTAACAGTAGGAGAGGTGAGATTCATATGGTCTAGGTTTTTTTTAGAGAGAAAATCCCAAATCTTCTTCTCTAAAGCATGTGTTGAGCTTTTGAAAGTTCTCCCCTTTCCCCTCCTCCCTGCCCGTCTCTACAATAAGTACAATTGTTAGACAAGGCAGGTCTTTGTGCTCCAAATTTAATACATAGTTTTTGACCCATGGAGTGATAAGCTGGAAAATAAATGGCTGGATTTTCCCCAGTGTTGAAGAACGCCTTTCAGATTGACTTGGGAACTTGCCTATTCTCGTCTGCCCACCTGGCTTTCACTTTGATATCCCCAACATTATCATAACTTTTATTGTCTTTTCATGTCACTCAAACCTTCTTCACTAAATTACTTTCATTTATACATCCTCTCCTGCTATTTGGTCTCATCACCATCTAAGATTTAAGGTGGAAAAGGTCTCTTCTATTTGACAGGGTGGGAGATGGAAATTACTATGTGAACAGTAAACTACAGGTTACATAAATAATATGTCATTGTATATCACCCAGTCGAGCCTTAAATCAATTCATTAGTTTGTATAAAGCTTTTGTGTGCTTTTTAACTGCATCATATCCAAGTTGATTGCACATTTGCTCTAAGTTCGTGGTTTTTTTTTTTTCCTTTATGTCATCAGCTTTCAGGATTCTCATATAGTTACGCTGAGTGTGTTTCTAAAGATTGCTTTTCTTTCTTTAGAGGCTCGGTTTATGTTTTTTCCTCCACTTCTTGACACATCCCTAGCCCGGGGCAAAAGTGCGCATTTTGTTTGTGGAAGGTAGACACAGGGATATTCTTCACCGTGCGGGGAGTGAAAGGCAAGCTGAGATACGCTGGGCTAATGAAAGAGGCACTGAAAAGCAGCCGGTTGATTCATAGTGAGCCATTCCCTTGCTTTCATGCTGCTTCACAGCAAAAAAACAAAAATCTATAGACTGCATTGTCCCATACAGGTAATTTCTCCTGATGCCAAGAAGCCTCCTTCCCTTCTCATGGGCTGAATTTTCTTTTACGGACGTGCCAGGAAAGGTTGGTTTTTTGGTTGAAATTCAGGAGATTAAGGCAACCCAGGAGAACCTTGTTTTGGAAGAGGATAGAGTTAGTGGAATAATATATTTTTTTACAGTCTTTAGTGACAAACCTAAGAAGTTACTGGTTTGGGGAAATAAGGAAGAGAGAGACAACATTTTATTGCATAGTCAGTAACTGCTGCTGCTGAAATACTGGTCCAGCCTGACTGCAAAGTAAAACCAGACATTGCTTTGATATAATGATCGATTTTATTGTTCCAGCTGAGATTTTTCTCCTTCATTTTTTTTCTGCAGCTCTCTTCTGCTCAGTAAATCAAGAGCTGCACAAAGGTGCTTTACAATGTAGGCTTGAGGTACACCAGTGTCAGCCAGGACAGTGTTCAAACAGTCGTGAAACAGTCATCAGAAGCCCTGCTCCTTGTCTCAGTCCCTGCAAGAAATCAAACCCTCTCAAATGGAGCCAGACTTTAACGAAGGGTGGCTGTTTAAAGCTGAGTTACCAAAAGCCTTGGCTGTGCCTGGACTTTTATTTTAAGGATTTGTATCATTAAATATTAATATAGGTCAAATAACTGAACCCCCTCAGCAGATGAAATCTGCACAATGAAAACAAACATGCTGTACAACACGAGCCAATGTTACCCACAATGTGACTGGATAAATATGCAAATACAGACCCCGATTTCCCTGAACAAGTTTTCTTATTGACGTTCTGGGAGAACCAGAAGGAAAACATAAAAATTAAATAATAGTGGCGGCACTGAAAATTTTAAGGGCTGATCCAAGGCTCATTGACTGCAGGGAACTTTGTCTCTGCTCCCTGGAAGAGCTCTCAGTGCTGCAGAGCCCGAAACACACGCAGTGAAATCACCAAGTGGTGCCACATAGACAAGGCAGTGTCAGGTTTGGTGACAATTATGTCCTTAAGGGCTTAGCTACAAGGATTAAAAAGAAAAATGTGGAACGAATATGCTCGTTTTTCACTGGGACCTCCTGCATGATGTTACTACAGGCTCCCCATTTTTGCAGCTGGACCCAGCCAGGCAGGTTCTGCACGTCCCTTTGGAGCCAGGAACTGTGGCTTTGCACCTTGGACCACTGGTGATGACGAGAAATATGGGAGATCCTGTAAGAACGTAGGAGATACCCAAGGTCTGGACCTTGGTGAGGTCCAGGCAAGATGTACTCTTTGTCCAGCTCAAAGTCAACGTTTGGAGGAATATTGATGAAGAGCATGAAATAAAATCAAAAAGAAGGAAAATACATAGCAAGGATGGAAGGGGAGAGTTTCTTGAAGTAATTAGATGTTTACAGGCTCAAATGATATTCTGGAGGGATGGCGGTGGGAAGTCCTTGCCCTTGATCCTTTGATGTCATTTGACCCAATCTTCACAGCTGGTGTAAGGAGGACTTTTTTGCTGCAGTTAGATCTGTGCATTCAGGAGCAACGTACGTGCCTGAAGCCTGGTTGCTCTGGGATGTGTAAGCACTTGGAAGGGCTTTGAGTTTGAATTGGATGGGGTAAAAGCTTAAAGAAGGTGTGAAAAATATCATGGACCACCTTCTGATCCTTGTTATGTCTCAGCAAATTAGGAATAACTTTATTAAAATTATGGCACTGGCATTGCAAAGTTGTAGATTCAAACTACTGAGTGAAGTTTCTCCCCCAGTTACAAGATCACTTAAAATAATTGAAATTTTGTTGACTTTCCATCTCAATTTAAGGGAATTTTTTTTCATTTCTTGTATTTTGATTAAAATTTTTTATCAGGTTTTCCAATGATGGGCACCATTCTGGAGGCTGCTTCTTAAAATGTAACCCAAACAGTCCAAATATTGCACATTAGCGGGCTGATGTGAGTGAGACAATGCACGCCTGGCTTCAGCCCAAGTGCTCAGCCCTTCCAAAGCGCACTGATTGGAGTCATAACCATCCAGCTAAATTGAAGCTGGTAATTAAAAATATGCAAAATGGTTTGGAAATAATGCTGATCTCTCTGAATGTGGATTTTGAATATGGGTGTCTCTCACATGGGTAAAGTGGATAATTGCCTGCCTATCCTGCTTCTATTCATTGCGAATAATTGAGTTGTTGTCAAACACTTCTAACACTGCCTATCACAATAAATATGAGAAGACAGAGGGGCTCTTTGAGTAATCCCATTTTTGTGGCGGAGGAAGCTGTTTCTTTTGTGCCTGCCTGGGGAATGGCATAGCAACAGGAAATGAGAAAGACAGAAAGAATGGAGAAAGCGCCGCAGACTTTGCTTTATTTCTTTATTTTGTGTCACCACATGGCATGTATGATTCCAGTCCTATACCTGTGTTTCTCCAGGGCCTTCTTTGGTGCCAATCCCCATGGCTCATTCATCACCGGAGCGGTAGCATGAGCCTGAGGGATGGGGATGGTGGGGAAGGGACCAGGGACACCAAATCTACATGGAGAGCTTTCACAGGTCCCCAACCAAGGCACCTATAATTCACGGGGTATTTTCCAAGGAAGCTGAGCATGTTTGGGGAAGGACTGAGTGAACGCGTACACAGTGCTCTCAGGATGCAAGATCTCAGTGGTGTGACTGAGAGCCCATCAGTGCACCAAGAAAACCTGCTTGTATGTGACAAACGCAGCCTGTCCCCATCGTGGCGGGTGTTGCCACCTCCAAAAAGGCTCCAGAGGTGCTGTGCACTTTGCTCTTGTACCTGGATCTGCAGACAAGGCGGTCCCAGGTGACATTTCCCACTGATGTGGCTCCTGTGATGGCCCATCTCTTACTGACCACCATGGTTTGCTTCTCCAACAACCATAACACCTCCCTTCGCAAGTCCTTCCACCACCGTGCCTCTCCAGCAGCACTTCCTGAGCACATCTCCCTGCACTGTCACAGCTCTCCGAATGCTACTGCAATTGCCATCTTTTCACTTTTTCCTTCTCCGACAGGTGAAGTCCTCCCTGGCTTCAGCAGCTCTTTGAAGTTCCCTTCGTGGTGCCACTTTGGGGCAGGTCGTTGTGTTCTGCACATTTGGACTTCTGCGCGGAGACACGCGGATGAGGCAGGTCGGGTGGTGGAGCATTTTGAAGGTGAGAGTGATTCTCCCAGAGATCTGAAGAATGCAGGTGTATTTTTTAATCCCTGTTTGAGGTTCATTGGCATGGGTGGAGGGAACCTGATGTCTCGAAAGAGCCGCAGCAGGTAGTGCTGGCTCTTTCCTGTACGCTCCCCAGAGAAACCCTGACATTTTTCCACCTCCTTTCTTATCTCACGTTTGAATCGTAGTTTTGCTCTGAGGCATCTGTTCTCCAGCCTCTCCGCCTCTTTCATATGATTTCTTAAATGCTAATGCAGGCTGAGCCTGAGGAACAGCCCCAGAAAGGATCACTCACATCTCCGTCCTCAGATTTTTCCTGAGGGACAGCATCCTGCCGAGAGAATTTCTGGCCACACTGTGGTGAGTTTCACAGAAATTCCCTTTCACCAACAGGGTCTTGACATCTCTGCTCCCACCTTTACTGTAATGGAGAGGCTAATCCAGAGATGCTGCAGCAGAAATCTGTTGCGGCAGCGAGAACAAACCTCTGATATCTGGGAGCTGATTCCGCCGCCGTCTTCAAAGGGCTCTCACCGTCAGAGAAGCTCTTGCCACGCAGAGCAGTTCTGAGGGCCCAGAGATGGTTTTGCCTGTGCAGCATCGCTTTTGGAGAGAAGAAGACGCACTTGGGACCTATTACAATCCCTGGCATTTAGACAGAGTGCAGCATCTCCAAAATGCCATTGTCCATGCAAATTAATTAACCTTTTACCCCTGAGAAAAGTGTTTCTCGGTGCTTTGGTGGCCGTGGCTAATGATGGGAGTGCAGGCAGCAGCAGAGGCAGTGCCGAGCTGGCCCAGCCAAGTGTGTTATCAGCCCACGGCTGCTGGAGGGAGGAAGGGGGGGCTGAAGCCACCTTTTGGTGGGACAACTCCGTTCCTGGAGGCCAAGTGACTTCCAGAGGCCACACAGCAACTGCGTGGCACTGTCAGCCCTGGAGCTGAAGAGGTGCCTGGCTGCCGGCACAATATCTCTTCCCATACTGTAATTGTTAGTGTGTTTTAATAAATTCCTCCAGGGACATGTGCCGTATAAAAAGCGTGAGTCAAACAAACCGCAAAGCAGATCAGCTTTGCGCTGTCATTTGTATTGGAAGAGTAGGCACGTTAAATCCCTTTTCCCACTATTTTTCAATACATCAGTTTTGGAGCAACGCAGCTGGTTTGTCGGGTGCTTTAGCGGTGCCGCACTTTTCAATGACCCTCTGTACTAAGAGGCGCTCTTGAAAGTTATGCTAAAATAGACCGAGCAGTCTTTGGAAAAGAGACGTGTGTATGCACATAGCAGGAGTGAATGAGTTCATTCTGTGTACCAGGGAAGTGCACAGTGGGCCAAGGGTGGCCGAAATTATAGGCCAGGTAATTTCCAAATGTTCTTGGCTTGCTCCACAAGCAGGTGGAAACCTGCTGGCGGCAGGAGGAGGGAGGGCAGCTCAGAGCCTTCGAGAAGCCCTGGGTGAGAGACGGGAGGAAAGCATCGCTCCTGCTGGTTAAAATACCTGTGCACAAGGTGTCCCGGGTAATGCAGAGCACCCTGGCAGGGATTTGTATCACTAGCACTAGGAGAAAAGCATGAAACGGAGGTGGTGAGAAGGTTGAGCAGCCCAAGTGATGTCAAAACACCTTTCCCTGGCTCTGCCCTAATGAATAACCCACCCTGGCTCCTGAGCTGGAAGGCTCCATCCCTTCCCCCTGCCCTCGCTCCCCTTCCTTTTGCAGGGCTTAACGTTTAGCACAGCAAAGAAGAGCCCCAGGCTTTTAATTTGGCTACAAATGACATGGGGACATCACCAGCCCCTATTAATACCCCTCAGGGCAAAATACTTTGGTTGCCCCTTGGTCCTCCTGCTCGGCCAAGAGGTGTTCGAGCGAGAAGAAGGAGCCGAAGAACCCTAACTAAACCTTGCAGGATTTTGGTGAACTTCCATTTTCTTTTCTTTTTTTTGAACCGCAAAGATCTATCTTGCATTCAGTCACGTAACTACACAAATTAAAAACTCAACTTGGCAAAAATTGCCCCAGAGTCCTTTATTGGCGTCTTTCCTGGAATGCCAGCTGTTTGAGCCAGGCAGAGAGGCCAGGCGCTGCTGATTTCCCTACCCTTGCAGATACCTGCTCCAGATTTGTTTTTTGAAGAAATAATTTAGCATACAGGTGGTTTTTGGGTTGAAAGTCACTGTTTTTTTGTAGATTGCCAAGACTGATGTGACATCAGGTTTGGATCCAACTGCTAGCATCAGGGAACTGTACTTTTTGCAAAGGATGCGGTTTGAAGTCCATCTTTGAATTCAGTTGCAGATATTTTGGGGCAGGAATAAAACTGAGAAGTGTTTTCCTCTGAACTGCAGTTCAAATAAAATAGGTTCTGCATCGTGAATGGTGATCAGCAGAACTGATTTTATTATGACAAAAAAAAAAAAACAGCAATGAAAAGTGCCAACATCAAAGCCTGTTCTAGGTTTGCATGTTGGAAGATATACATATTTTTAAACGTTAGACATTTAAAGGGTTTGCAGAGTGCTGATGTACAGCAGAAGGCAGTAAATCACTTTGGATTCATGGGGCCACACTCCCCCATAACACCACGATACACTCATTAGCTGCATAGCAGATACCTCTGCCTGAAAGTTGTATTTTTGTTTCCCCGTAGTGCACTTAGAATTACTGGGGCATGTTGATTGATTCCCATTACCGAAAGCTTCTATCACGTACCATGTATGCAAGAAAATCAGCCCTAATTGAGAGAGAGGAGGTTAATGGGGGGAGCATGAGAGATAACGGTGATAAATTGAAAGAGGGGAAGTTCCAACTAACAAAAGAGTTAAAAAAAATAATAAAATTCACCATGAGACCTGTTCACATCGAAAGAAGTTTCCCAGAGAGGCTGCATTTGGAGGGCTGGGCTGGACAAAGCCTTGGGCAACCTGGGCTGAATTTAGTGTTGTTGGGAGGCTGGACCAGAAATCTCCTCATGTCCCTTCCAATCTGAACTGTTCTGTGCTTCTGCGGGAAACAGCCAGTAGCTGGCTTTTGCTATTTAAAAACAAATGACCGGGTTTCCAGATTTCTGTTACCAGGAGTTCAGCTTTTCAATACAAATAGCCATTTTTTGCTAAAGTCTTCAACAGGTGATCCTGACTGTACTCCTACACAATTCTACAGCTCTACATGAGCACTGTATTTACTGCTCCTTCCTGGCTGTGATCCTGCATATCAACAGCAGCCCATCCACAGGCTGTTGCTATTACATATAGCAACATTAAGGGTTTTTCCCTCCAATGGCATGTTTACATTGACCAATAGGTATGTCTCCAAACCAGCAGCTCAATCCTTACTATCAAACTTGTGCCAAGGGGTGATTTAGTTCCACTCCAGAGCTCAATGTTTTGGGTGCACTTAATAGGTTAGCCTGGAACAGGCCAGCTGTGTGTGCAGATAGGTCCTGTGCTTAATACAAGGTGGTCCAGGAGGCCTTGCAACCTTCTACTTGAGATGATGGACAGTAGGTGGAGGAGAGTGAACTTCAGCAAGCTACTTGGGTGGTAAGTTCATGAGTTTCTGCAAGCAGCTTGTTCTCAACCACCCACCTCAAGCCTCCACTCCCTTGAAGTGGAGGGGGAACGATGGAGATGCTACATTGACTCCCATCAATATGCACAAGGCAACTGTTTGCAGCAGTTGCTGATGAGCCATGAAACAACCACTCAAATCCCCTCCCCATTTTCCTCTGTTCTCTGCCCAACTTCTCACTCTAATTAAAAGTGCTGATGGGCTGCATTTGGCAGAATAATAGGCAAGCAGCACAGGTTGCCATCTGAATATTTGTTTCTGATCACCACTGCCGTAATTTTGTTGTTGCTGTTGAATGAGGATGTGGGTAAATTCCAGCAGGGAATGTACAATCTACCTCTGTGTTAGTAATTATTGGTTTGATTCCGAGGTGTCCTACAGCTAAGTTGTGTAGTTTCATATTGATATAAGATTGGCAGCTTTCCTTGTGAGTTAATTGCATAACACGCGTACAAGAAATCAGTCATGAAAAACATGAAGATTCACAAGCCTTCATTTCCTCTCTTTTGTCCAAAATTCTGTTGAAAAGATGGGTTTGGGACATGACTAGGACAGGACCCAGGATTTTGTGCAAGCTGAATTCAACATACAAAGGAAAAAAGAGGTTAGTTAGCAGAACTGGTCAGGATGAGGGCATTTAGTGCCAGTGGACAAGGGTGACCAGGCTGAAGGTAGAGCCGTTGTTCTCATCCACTTATTCAGAAAGCATTTGGCCCAATAGCTTTTAAAAGGAGAAAAATTCCTGTTGTTCCAGACCAAGCAAATGCTTTGCAGGACTTGCTGTCTGGGTCTCACCGATACGAATCTTTCTCTCAATACGCAGCGCTGTTGACACCACCAAGATGGCAAGAAGGTACTGTGACAACAACTGCACAGCAAAATGGTCTGAAATTGTTTTTTCATTTCTCAGGATACTTCTTCCCATTGAATCTATCTACCGCTTTTAAAGTGACACTATGCTTTTAACGAATACTTCCTTGCCTTTGGGGATGCTCTGGATAGGACAGCAGGTAAGGATTACATGGGAAGAGGTCCTTGATATTATCAAAGATGAAGGATTTCAAATCCAAAATTCACTTGAGCAGCCTGGCACAGCCGAAGGGATGCACCGAGTCCCGTCCTACCTCAACGAGAGCATAGAAATCCGAAAGGTGACCAATCCCACCGGCAGTGAAGTGCAGACCGCTGCAGATGGAGACCAGTGAGGACACACAGCCAAGAAGTAGCAGAGCCCTGGTGCTGTCCCAGATAAAAACCCAAGCCTGGTTTCTCCCCGGGCGCCTGCTCCGCTCTGCTGCCACCCCCTACGGCTCCGGCAGAAGTGCTGCTCTCTGAGGCCAGCTTTGTGTTGTGCTTGGCACGCGATGAGGCCCTGAAAATAATCTCTTGTATTAGCTGAAACCCGCTCATGCCAACTTCGTGATCCCTCTGACATATTTGCTGCCAGCTCTTGGTGTCAGCGTGTTGGCCCGTGTCTCAAAGCAGTTACATTTTTAATGCTGCACAATGCGTACCTTCCTCTGCGCCTCCCTCCTTTGTGGATGAGCAGGACTCTGGGAATTTGGCTGGATCATCGCTTTCCCCAGTAAAAGACTGGGGACTGATGGAGAAAATGATCTGTTTTCCCCCACGGAGTGTACCAAAATGGCATGTGGTAAGTCTCATTCTGATTTCTAAAATGCTGGATAACAGCCACCCACTCTGCTCCTCCAGCCCCATACAAACTCTTTGGGACTGTCAGTTCTCCAAGGTCTTATTTGAACAATTCACTGAAGAACTGGAAGGGACAAGGTGATCTGAAAACACAGCGAAATTCATCAAAAAATCCAGGAAGGTTCTTGTTGTCTTTTACCATATTAAGAAATACCTCCAGTCCATAGAAAAATTGCATCAAAATATTAAAGAGAATTAAACAGCCATCCTTATAAAAAAAATAAGCTTATAAACATAATCAGCTGAGCACACCTTGAAGTAAAACCTGAGTAGGTGTAGGAAAACAAATGGTTTAGTGTCCTCCTGTAATCTTCTGCTCGCAGGGGCCAATTTTCACTCCGTCTTTAGAGAAGCCAAATGCTTTGCCCGGGTGGGTTTTGCTGGGCATTAAGGGAGGAGGGTCAGGCAGGAACCCTGTCCCTGCTGGGGACCAGCAAAAAAGGTCTTTTAGCTGTTGGGAGGTAGAAGCTGGTTTCACTCCTGTGATGGAGAGAAGTTGCATATCAATTACAGAACCTACTCTTTTTACTTTGATCTGCAGAGCTCTAGCGGCCACAGGGCTGCGTGGCGTGGTCCCAGCCATCAGTGGGCCCAGGACCCCAGGGTTTACCCATGATTGCCAAAAGAACAAGCTTTGTAATAACAAGAACAAACTTGGCAGCAACAAAAGGATGACAGCGTCAGAATGGAGAAAAATGGAAGCACAAAGCCCTGAGGAGCATCAGTGACCAGAGAGCACCGTCCAGACAGCATTGGGCAAGCACCTGCAGCGCACCCCGAGCCATTCACCAACTGGAAAATGAAGCAGCATCTGCATTTTCCTTCAGCTCAGCCCACTTGCCTGTATCTGAGCCCATCACTGAATATTTTGCTGCAGTGGATTAAAAATCTCAGGTGGCATTTCACTGATACAACAAAAACAGTGAGAGGTGTAGAGTGCTGGAAAAATTCTTCTGACTCAGCATCTCAGCCGTCCTTCGTATTTCTACCAAATACCATTTGGTTTCCTGAATTAAGAGATCAATCTTAATTCTGTCCACAGATGGGGAAGTTTTGCTATTTCCATTTTGTCTACATGCACAAAATAAAAGCAAACTGTAATTTATTTTTTGTGGACAAAATGAGTTTGGGTTCTTTCACTTTTTCTTTTGGCATTCTTTCCCGTTGACAGCATGATTTGCACAAAATTACATTCTGTTGATAAAAATGTGCTGAAATGTCTTTCAGTTTCATTGACTGAATGATTTGCAGTAAGAGGTTTGACAAAATGCATGTTGTCGACAGAGTGAAATGGGGCGGGTGGAAGGAAGAATACACTTCAGACATATGGAGGGAGCAGTTACACACTCACTTGGTTTGTTAAAAACTCTACTCGGAGGCTATTAGAAAGGATTTTGTGGGATTCGGAGCAGACAATAGTTGCTTTGGAAATTCTCATTTGCACAGATACATCTGGCAGTGGGGAAAGGCATAAAGAAAGTTAATGGGTGCGGAATTTGGCCAGAGATCATTGCAAGTGCTGTTATACTTCTTTAGATGTCTTTCTATCCAAATAAATTTCCTCCTTTAAGTTTACAGATTTTCTCATTCAGCTTTTAAGGGAATACTTGTACTGGAAATGAATGAGACAGGGAAAAGAAGTATGTTAAAATTTATGAAAACATCTGTTGGAAGTTCTGAGAAAGATGCTTTTGTTTTAATCATCTAAGCAAGATTGATGGATTTTATCAGAGCTAAGTACTGAAGAGTCCCAAATGGGCTCTTTATCCCAAAGGCAAAGCACTTAAGCATATGCCTAATTCTAAGCATGTGAATAATGACCTCATTGACTCCAGTGGAAAACTCAAGTACTACAAGTTGAGTATCTTGGATTCTAAGGTACTTTGGACTAGTGTTAAAATCATGGCCAAATTCTACCGAAAAAATAATCTTGAGCATACTTTACAAAATTATTAGAGTTAGGACCAAGTGATTTTGGTAAAATAAGCTGCATTAGGGATATGTAGCTTGTTTTGATATGGTCAAATGCATTAGGGTAGAAATTTATGGAGATTTACATGATGCTGGGTCTTAGGTGTGGTAACACGGAGAGGATGAATCCGGTGGATACCCAAAAATCTGTTGTCCATAGCGATATAGCTTCATTTTATCCAAACTTGTTCATTACACAATATATTCGCTGCTTTAAGTCAATTCCGAAAAGAACCTTAACACCCTTAACACTTTTTTTTTTTTTTTCCCTTATATGTTTTCTCACGGCAGCATTGTATTTTTGAGCACCAGGTCTGGCTGTCAGTCAGAGAGCAGGAGGAAGAACAGGAGTCAGATCCGTGGTCTGGTTTGAGAGCGGTTCTGTAGGTGTGGTAATGAGCTGGGGCTTCTTCTGGGAAATTCGGGTTGTGAGTTCAGTTGTAGATGGTGCTAAGTTTCCATTGCAATGTCCAGCTCAATTTTCTCTAAAGGTTTCTATGGGTATCAGAATATGGTGCCAAACTACCTTAAACCACTATTCCTGAGAGAATAAGCTGAGGGAGGACCAGAGATGTAAGCTAAGAGCATCTTCACGGCCCCTACCATCTCCTCTGTGCTGACGAGGAGGCCGATGTTCGTGATCTTTTCAGACAGGCATTAGCCAGGTGACCAGATGCTCTTGTGCTTGACTCATGGCACACCTGCACCTGGTGGCTATTGATTCCTATTTTTGGAAAGCCTTAATATACAATGCACATGCACCTTTTGAATGGAAATGCTGTTTGATGGCATTTAACAGTGCAGGACTCACAGCTGCAAAACAAAATGTTTTACAAAAACTTTGGAAATGGCTTTTTTTTTTTTTTTTTGGCCATGAAAAGGCTTTTTCTATTTTGCTCGAATGATATCATCGTTCTTTTAGCTTTTAAGCAGTAATTGTCATCCAACTAACCAAGAGTTGGAAGTGCAGACTTGTCTTCAGACTTAGGACGGGACAGTGGTTTATGTCTGATGTACACATGTCTTTCTGCTGAAAAGTAGGTGTCCCTAGGGCTGGCCCTACACATTGACCAGATGTGGGTGCCCATCTCAGGAAAACAATGGTCCAGGTAGATTAATCTCCATGAACTCATGAAGAAGTCAGCTGGAGGGAGGAAGTGCTGCAGGTACTATTGTCAAATACATTTTCTAAAAGGAAATTTGCACAGCAAAAAGTGATACATAAAAATGTTGTGCTTTCCAAAGCCATGGAAAAAAGTGGGCGTAACAGAACTGAAGTGAAATGGAGAACTTAGGCTGAATTACTTCAAAGCATGTAAGTTATAAGTTGCCGAAAGAAGTCCATCGAAGCAAACTTTACACTTGAATTTAGAACACAGCCAGGCAGATTGTTCTGGCAAAGGGGTAAATGGGGTACAGTAACCAAGCACAGAGCTGGGGCTTACCTAACTGTACAAGAGGAGAGAGTCTGTCAGAGCATTTTCTAAATCTGTTTCCATTATCTGAGAGTAGAGCAGATGACAAATCTGTTAGTTCAGAGTGTTGACACAATACACTTTTATCACTTTTTGTCAACAGAACATAATTGTGTTCAGATTACCCTGTCACAGGGGAATAGCCATAAGATCATGCTGTCCATAAAAATAAATGTCATGTTCTATTTCTGGGAAAACAAGAGGGAAGTAGGAAAGCAACAAGAAAAAAAACAACCAAAAAACTTGAACAAACTCTATTCTTTGGATGGAGTTTTAAAGCACTGTGATAGAGCAGTTCTGCGCCCACAGCTGACTCCCTCAGGCCCCTACAGTAGATGCCAAGCTCTTGCACTTCTACTGCGCTTCTTTCCCCATCCCTCCCACCCCATGGAATCCAAACACTTCAGTGCTCACTTCTTCCAGTGATCTTCTGTAACTGATGTCAACTACGAATCACAAATAGTGTGTCAGCAGCAGGAATTACAGAAACCCATCAAGGAGGGAGAGCGATGCTCTGCAGGGCTGGGACGTGGTCAGGGAGTGGAGCAGCGAGCCTGAGGGCAAGGCTGAGATGACAAGGAGGTCTCCAGTTCCAGTTATCTCCCCAACTGCTTTTAATGCTGGTCTTCAGGGGCCACCTTGCCAAAAACCTCAAGTACAACCCCTTCGGGGAGATGGTAATTGCAGGGCTATCAGCTTCTCCCTGCCAAGCTGGATGCCTTCTGCCCATGGGAGGGAAGGCAGTAAATTCCACCTTGCCCTGTTCCCACAGAAAATCACTCCACCTCAGGCATCCATTTCCTAGACAAAATGCAAACTCAGCTGCAGAAACATGTTGCATTTTTCAAGATTAAGCAAAGCGAGAACTAGTATTTTTAATATAGCAGATGGAAATACTCAGTTGGCTTCATTCTAATGGAAATAAAATTCTGCCTATCCATCATCTTTCCTTGCGACGCTCCGGAGACAGCGGTAAATGGAAATCTGAGGGCTGAGGGGATTTCGGGCAGGTAGCGGTGTTTGTGCACAGCAGACAACAGGGACTAGTCAGCGCGGGGAGGAACCAGCAACACGTTGTGGTCCCTCACGGTCCCACACAGGTGCAGTCCCTCCTGATTTCCTGCAGCAATTACACTATGAATCACAGCAGTGCATTCAGGTTTGAAAATAGAATCATAGTCTTAGGGGAAGAAACAAACAGAAAAACAAAGTCCCTTGTCAAAATCCAAACTCCATCTCCCTTGGCCCAAATTTTCTTTTCTTGTAAAGTCACGTCGTGTCTCACACCTTCCCATTAGTTTTTGACATGCTGCTTTACCAACTGGGAGAGACCCAGAGGGGGTGGGGGTTGTAGAAGCCTTAAAAAAAGAAATAATTAATCTCCACCAAGAGTAATGTGCTGCCACACATCACTCAGCGCTGTGTCAGTAGCCCGATGGAGTCAGGAGAGGTGACTAAGAAGGAAACGGGAACTAGCTTGCGATTTTTAACGATGAGAACTGAGATATTTAAAATCTCCAGTGCCCATTTGCTATGCAGTCTTCTCAGTGTGATTACAGCACCCAGACAGAGGAGCTTCATCTTCGGTGCTCTTGGTACCACTTTAATGGCAATTTAGAAAATGATCACATAGAGACGGAGACGCTGATTAGTTAACAGGCACAGCCTTCGTGTATTCTGTTCAGGCAAAGCTTTGAACTTCTGGAAGCTGTCATACTGAGAAAACGTCTGTCCCAGAGGTAGCTAGGATTATATCGCTGTCTTTATTATTTACTGAGTGACACTGCATGTAAGCTTTGTGCATGACACGGAGGGTCTCCAGCTGCATCTTAAGTTAGATGCAGAGGAGGTGCTCATTAGAGCCAGAGGCTGTTGGGAGAAAGCATCTGCCATCCTCCTCTAATTGCTGTCAGCTTTGGGAAAGAGGGCTTGATACCGTGTCTAAGCCTAAAGCCCAGCAGGGCTGCTGCTTTGCTTTGAGTTTTCACTTCTGCAGCCCCAAAAAAGTCATTTAGGCTGAGATGCAGAGTGAGGACTGACCCTGGCAGCTTCCCACGGATTAATTGTGAGCAGGTAACCAAAGAGACCGTCCTCTCTACATCACCCCACCTGACTCTCCTGCTCGTGTCTCTTTTTCAGTAGCATCACACGGTGGTGGAGCCTGGGCTTCTCTGCCATTTTTCAGCTCGCCCAGATGCACTGAAGCTGCTTGGTAAGGGAAGTATTTTTGCTTGCACAACTGGAACAAGGTAGGAAAGGTACCAGAAACCACCCAAAAGCCCCAAAACCTGAATAATGAGCAAATCCTAGAGATAAGGAACAGTGTGCAGTATTCTAAAGGGTTTGCAGGAGGCACACAGACATAGCAGGGAGGACAACAGGCTGCAACACACTGCTTCCAGTACCTTGCTCTGACTGGGTCCCTTATCCTGTCCTAGTATTTCTGCACGCTCCCATTCAGTGGGACACCTGGCCTGGAGCTTCAGCCTGTGCTTTGGAGCCAGGGGGGTTTTTTGTTTGTTTTGTTTTGGATTTTTTTTTGTTTAAATTTCTCCATAGTTTCTATCATCAGCTACAAATCAAATGGTCTAATTTCCCCCTGCTTTGCGTGCTGAGATATTTATATGGAAGGACGGAACAATGGACATAGGCACAGCTTGGTACCCAGAGGAATGCCACAAGCTGTGAGGACTCGGTGAGTGAGTAGCTGGGAATTAAACTGGTGTTCCAAAGAGGGAAGGGGATATAAGGTGTCGTCTGGTCACAGCTGCTCAGCCGCTCGGATGAGACACAGAGGGTTTCTCAGGTGGAGCAGGCAGGAGGGAGGCACTGAAACATGTTTCCATCTTTGCTTCTGGAGCGCCTAAATGAGCTTGCAGCAGAGCAGCAGCAACAGATGTTGGCTCCAGCTGCTGTGTCAGCATCCCAAAAAATCAGTGTGACAGGTAGGTATCACCCCCCGAAGTATCGTATTTGACAAAGTGGCCCTGGAGCAGGTGGGTAGCTTCAGATAATTGTTTTTGTTCCATGCCGGGTGAGAAGTGTCCCAGCTCCCAGGAGATGCATTTGGGACTGGCTGCCATCTGATCCTGATGAATTATGGCTGAGTGTTAGACGTAGCCCTCAAGTTGACACAGGGCTGAAATGCTGTTAGGCGGATGATGGCAGCTCAGTGGAGAGACATAAAAAGCATAGGAAGTTTTGAGAGTACAGCAGCATAACTGGTATATGCTGAGAAAAAAGCAATGTATCCCCATCTCTCACTTCACTACTTAAAAGGGGAAACTTTCCTTTCAATTCGTGAAACAAACATCCCTGACTTTCCATTAAGTTTAACTTACTGGAAATCTAAAAAGAAAACTTTAGCTCAAAGTAACCTAATGCAATGCCTTATTTTTGCATAATCACTGGTGCCAAGGGCTAAAATACAGCCCTTCTTAAAAAATTAGGGGCTTTAAAAATAAGACACCAATATCTCTCCAGATTTCACAGTCCCCATTGTCCTTCTTGCCTAATTTCTCTCCTTATTAAAAATGACTGATTAGTTGTGTCTACTTGGTATGAAACACAACTTCTCTTCATGAAGACTCCAGTACAAAAAATAAAAGTAAATGGGGAGAGAGAAGAAACTAATAAATGATTCTGCTTGACACCTTGGCTAGTAATACCAATGTCAGCACAGCCACAGTTCAGTGAGACACTTACGTATGTGCTTATGTTTAAGCATGTGTTTAAGTCTGTTCGGATCCAGCCTTCTGCCAAGGACATACATCACTTGTAGGACACGTGTGACTTAAGAATATGTTAAGTGTTTTTAGTGACTTGGTACCGGACCAATAAATGCCCTTCCCAAGAACCTGACTAATTATGTGCAGTTATTCCTCAGATAAAGGGTGTTCCCGGCTGTACGGTTTGGTTGCTGTGCTGTCAGCCCTGCCCATCTTCAAGTATTGCACTGATTGAAGGACACTGAGGGATAGGAGGAACCTCTGATAATCTGTCTCTGCATTTATCTGCCTCGACTTTGCTTTGTGAGCCCTGGTTGGCTTGCTTCGATGGCTAAGAAGAAAACCAGCAAATCTGCACTGCTAATTTGTGATTTTGGATGGGAGTGAAGCGTTCTGATGCGATGGACTCCAGTATTGGCCAAGCCTGCTGTGGTGGGGCAGAGGGAAACATGAGCTCGACATCTCAAACAAGTGTGTGAACATCTTCAGATGTGCCTGACATTTAGTAATGATCTTTCCAACAAAGATGTCAAGGATCATCTTGGGTTTTCCAGGGGTTACCTGCGTGGTTATGACCATGGTGCTCTGGAAGGAAACATTAGACCTGCCCCTGATGCAGCAAAGAGGACTGATGTTGCAGAGCTGTTCCTGAGAATTCGAGGAAAACTTTGGAAAATTATGGAACCGACTAGAATCTTACAGCTTTGCGAATGACATTGGTTTCTTTGTGAAAGTAATCCCAAGCTGTGCTTTTCACATCTTTTTTTCTTCTCTACTGACTGCGTATGTGGCCTCAGCGTTGAGATTGCGAGAGGTCTTGCTGGGCATCCGTAGGTGGTCCTGCTGCTTGTTAAACGTGACGGTTGAACGTGTGGATGCACAGTAAATGAGTGCAGCTCATCACAGCCTTTAGGAAGCTAATTGGCTACTAAGCTTTTGTGGGGTCAAATGCATTAGTACCCAGCCCCGCTCTGCTCTTTGAACAGCAAGTGGTTAGGAGCAACTCTGATTAGCATCCCTCTTCGCTCTCTTCCACTTCTGATATATGCTTATGAATGACCTTGTGTATGTGAAATGGATAAAGACACAATCCCTATAAATAGCTTGCAGACCGTGTTAAAAGTTGTACTTAAAACAAAGTGCATAATGTTGTTAAAGTAATTAATTAGAGATAGCTCTGTAATTCTACATTTTAGTTAGAGTTCGAGGCAGATGAAAAGCATCAGATTTGATTTCCAACCCTTCTTTCAGCTCAAATACGAGCCACAGACCAAGTTCAATTTATGTACATTTGTACCCAGGCTTGTTCAGTCTGTCAATGGCTGAAAATCCATCAGGATTACTTTTGCAGGTTTTATTTTTCACAGTTGCAGATTTCCTTGCTGAATGATGTGTTACTGATCTATCCTGTAGTTTCAGAAAAGTATGTTTTAGGATTCTCCCCTAAATGTGTCTTAACAGCACAGACTGCAATAACACCACTAGGTGAAATTATTTACTTGTGTGTTTTCTGAAAAAATTGAAGAAGATCTGAATTGGCTCCAGGAATGCTAGTTTTTCTCATTGTCTCAATTTTGAGAAAAATCTCTTGCGTCCTGGCTGCAACTGGACGAACCATTCTCTTCAACCTTCCCCAGAACTCGGATAGATAGATAGCTATTTATTATTTAAATATGAGCTAAGAGCGGGAAACTCTTAAAATTCCCCAAAGCTCTCCTCTAAAAATACAGATCCATTAGTTCATCCTCGATAAATAATTCTTAATTGTTCCCCCAGGTGAAATCAGACTCCTAATTTCTATCTCCCTGAGTTTCCTTCTTGTCTTTCTTTGGCCACGGGTGCAGCATTTTTCTCTTGTTCTGCTAGTGGCATTTGGGTGTCAAAGCCAAACTTTGCGACGCCGTGCAGAGGGCAATGTCGGTTCCTGATGTAATCCACATAGTAGCCTGGAATGACCCCCATCCACTCATGGAGACTTCTGTTTGTTTTGGCCAGTGCCTACAGCTCCATTCTTCTCCCTCTCTCTGGAAGACATCTCGTATATCCTCCCTGTTTATAATCACGCTCGCCTCTGATGTTTGCTCTTCAGCATCGTTATCCATCTTCTGGATTAGACATAAACCCAAGGTCCTGAATGCTCTTAGTCATTGAAGATCTGATGGCACTTTTCACAAAAGGAGATGACTAACCTCCATGTCCTGGCCACGGGCCAACTTGGCTAATCACACTCTGCCTACCAGAAATTCCTCCCGCCCTTTCAATGCTTGTCTTGTTTTTCACTTTCTGTCCCAAACAGCTATTGAATAGATGCTGTTTTGCACTCCGTGCTACAGTTCAGCAGTGAATGACACTTTAAACTAGTAGCACTTCTTTCTGCTTGTAAAATGCTTTGGGTCCTGGGGGCATGTGAAGGTGCTACAGTTTTATTTTCAGCAGAGGTGCCCATAGAGTGATGGTCCCCAGTTGCTCCACACCTCGCCGTGAAAGGATCCTGTCCCCCATTCCTCCTTACTACCTATTATTATTGCTAGCTATTCTTATCTCTCTAACATTTTATTGAATGCTTCCAAAATTTATTAATTTTGTCATCTTGCTTTTCTTGATGCCTTTGGGAAGAAGTGCTGGGGAAGGTGTTTAGCTGCTGTGAAACAGCCTGTGGACCATGAGGAGCTGTGTGCCTTTCCAGCTGCTGAGAAACCCGGCCAAGGACTGTTTCCATATACAGGAGAACATCTAATTTAAACGAGTACTATTAACTCTGGTTGTCTTCTGGTTGGTTTTCAGTTTAAAATTAACTAAACGTATGACTGAATTTTTCTCAGAGTGGGTTCCAAAAGGATCCAGGGGACAGGAGACTGTGGTGAGACTTGGCAGGTAGGAGGGCTGCCCCGCGAAGCCTGCTCGCTCCAGCTGCAGAGCGCTCTCTCATACTCACCCCATTTCCATCTTAAGGATATTTTCAGATCTCAGCTTTCACTCAATCAAAAAAGATGTGGCTCAAAACAAAACATACTGGGTCATGCCAAGATGTATGTGGGAAGGGTAGAGAGGATGTATGGAGCACCAGGAATTATATGCCGAGGGATAATCAGATTTGTACCATCTTTTCTATTCTTTTCTATTCTATTTGATCACCATTTGCCAAAATCAACAACACTGATTTTAATACAGGTGCCTTTGTTCCCAGACATAGTCTGAATGAAACCTGGGATTATGAATTCTTTCCCACAGTCATACCGAACCTTGGGAAGCTTTCCATGCAGTGGGTAATCCTTTTATTATTTATTTTTTCTTGTTCTGTTTGCTGTTATTAGCTTCCCCTATCCAGCTTTGATTCTGCTGTTGCTGTATTTTGCTCTCCTACACCATGGTGTGATGGAGGGGCAATGCCCATTACAGATGGATCTCGTAAATGGGCCTTTGATTGCCAATGTGTCCTGGAAGGTCCAACCCAAATAATATCTGAGAAGTTAGTATTACGAGTGCTGTATGGAGGGGCTGCCAGCCTTAGGAGAGTCAAAATCTGGGATCAAGGCTGAAACAGAAAAGGGCCTTGGAAATCTGCAAGTTGCCTTCCACTCAAGCCCTTCAGGCACATTCAAATGCAGAATATGAGAACTCAGTAAGAAAATTCAAGTAATGAAAAAAATTACCCCAGTTTCACTTTTCTTTTAAAACTTGAATCTGAGCCCAAGATCACAAATAGGTCCTCTCAGGTTTATAGACCTGTAAAGAGACCCTGGGCACTGTTTCGAGTAAACCTGGACTAATTGATGGCTTAGTATTAAAAAAAATACGTGAAATCTGTGGTTCTGCACAGTTCCAATGTGAAAGCCAATGAAACTTGTTAAAAGGGAAAGGTGGTTGGTGGTTAATCACGTACCTGAGAAGGAAGTGATGAGAGTCCCTCTTAGGGAGGTTTTTTTGGGACAAGTCATGTCACATCTCTGTGTATCAGTTTTTCTATCAGTAATGACAGGATGGGAGGACTTATCTGCCCTACCTGCCTGCCTTATTTGCAAAACAGTTTGAAAATCCCTGGGGATGGTGTAATAAGTGTTAAAATTGCTTCATTCAAAGCCATTTAAAGTTTCTGTCTTTGGAGGGATAGGAAATCTTACCTTTTTCTGCAGTGAAGAGGCAACAGCTGACCTATTAGTCTGCGTCCTAAATATAGTGATCCATCAACACCAGGATCAATTTCCTGAAGGTCACTCACTCTTTTAAATCCTGCCATCCTCTCTGAATGCAGATAGCATGGATTTGGCTTCTCTCTTCCTCACCTGCATTTTCCCTTCTTTCCCTTCTGATAAACACAGGCGTTGCAGCTTTAAGGTTTTGAGACCTTTCCCAGATGGAAAAGGTCATTTGTCTTTCGCTACTCAACACTTCCTTCATGAGTTCATTTAAACATTGCCAGACATCAGAAGAACAGAACTCAGCTGTAGGGTTATCTATGTCTTATTCCCCTTTTGTGTAGGTGGCAAAAGTGATCTAGAACACAACTGTTTGGTTCCCATAGCAATTTACAACATGTAGCGCCCATAATACTGTACTCTTCCCACTCCTTATCTACACCTGTTATTTCTTCCTTTGCCACCCAGCTAAGAGCTATAATGCCGGCATTATTTTCAACAGCATTAAGCAGGCTATTCCCTAAGTTTCACGCAGTTTCTCACTGCTTTCGGTAAGGACAGGATGTACTTTTAATCTCAGTAGTAAAAAGCAAACACTTTATTAGTCAGCCACTTCCAGTTGGAGTCTCAATGAAAAGTTAATTATAGGAGTGAAATGAAGGGATGTTACAGTGCGTCTACTAATCTTGGTACAGTATTTATATGATATCAGTCATCAAAATTAGTCATGTGCACTATCTTGCTGTGTGTGGTCTGGTTTGAAATGGTGTGTTTGTTTCCACTCAGCTCCACTGGATACAGTTAAGATACACATTTGATGTGTTACGCAGTTAGATCATATTTTGAAAGTTTATTATGCTCTCTATCTCTCTGTATCTGCAGGCTCAGCATCAAGGGACCATTAAAAAGCTTTCAGCTGGACTTTGCAGCGTGTCTGAGAGGAGACAAGTGACAAAAGTCATCCCTTCCCTTAAGTTAACAGGCCCAGCTGCTGGTGCTGGGACGTCACCTCGCAGCCCTTTGCCATTTCTCGGGTGCTGGTGGTGGGTCTTGGAGAGGGCTGCTGGGACAGCCCTTGTGAGCAGAGTGGTGGCCCCTAGAGTCTGGGACAGTGGTGAGAACAAGGGCCCCGTTATCCTCCCTGAGGAGCATCACTTGCACTGGGGCCCACGCTGGACTCAGGGTGCTGCCTGTTCCACCGGGACCAAGATCCCTCTGGCTCTGCTGTTAGATAGGAGAAAACTTGTACCTACTACAGGTATGAAATCCCTTGCATTCCTTAACTCTCTCTCTGGGACGCGCACCGGGAAGAACCAAGGCTGACAAAGTGATTTCAGGTTCTTCCTTCATTCTGGGTGGTCAACGAAGCTGCTCCTTCCCTCCCTCCCTGCCTTGTCTCGTCCTCTCCCGCAGAGGAAGCAGATAGAGTTACCAATTTCAGGCGTGGAGAATAGTTTCATGATCCCTCTTTAAGGTCACTGTCAATGCTGCTGCATAACTTCTCCTACCAGGGGCTGCCGTAAGAGCAGTGCCGTTCACCGGAGACGGGAGGGGTGTAGCGTTACAAAGCCGCGCGTGGAAGTTGCCCACTTAAATCACTGAAGCATTTTAATTGACATTCAGTGACTCCTTTTCTGAGGGCTGCCTTTAACAGAGTGAGCACCGCTAATGCTGGTCGTGGGGTCGCTCTCTGCTCCCTGATACAGCCCCTGGTTTGGGCTGCAGTCCCCCAGAAATGCCTCCAAAAATTTCCTCTGTTCAGTGCAAAAGGGGCAAATGTAAAAACACAGCCACTCACTGAAGCACAATACATAGTTGTGAGCAAGTTCAGCTTCAAAGGGAGGAGCCGGGCTAAGAAATCAGTGGCTGTGTTGGCCGTGGGCTGCCCAGCGCAGTGGAAAGCTGAGGATCCCTCTGAGTTTTTCCCAGAAGCTGTGGGAGAACTTGCCGGCTCGTTTTGGGGAGCAGGGAAAACAACACAGGGAGGTGGGGAAGTATTCCAGCTGATCCCCTTCCCTTCGATCCTTCCTCACCTTTCCTTATTGATTTCGTTCAAATCTATTGCACTTTTAAAGCAGTGAAGGGCTTCTCAGATGTCACATCAGCATCTTCTTGTTTGAAGACAATGTTTTTCCATACACTTTCATTATCTCCAGCTTTACTCTGCAACATCTTTCACCATCATGCTGCTTTGCTTACTTGCAGGCAACTTAAGAGCTGATATAAGGATGTGATAAGGAATTCCTCTTGCAGTCCCAGACCAGAAATATTGATCCTACAGAACGAGGACCTGTGCTCTGTGCTCTTCACAGAATCACAGAATGATATGGGGTTGGAAGGGACCTCTGAAGATCATCCAGTCCAACCCCCTGCCAGAGCAGGTCCACCCAGAGCAGGTCCCACAGGAACGTGTCCAGGTGGGTTTGAATGTCTCCAGAGACAGAGACTCCACCACTTCCCTGAGCAGCCTGTTCCAGGGCTCTGCCACCCTCCAAGTAAAGAAGTTCAGTCTTCTCTTCTCCAGACTAAAAAGACCCAAGTCCCTCAGCCTTTCCTCATAAGAGAGATGTTCTAGTCCCCTCATCATCCTCGTAGCCCTTTGCTGTACCCTCTCCAGCAGTTCCCTGTCCTTCTTGAAGTAGGGAGCCCAGAACTGGATGAAGATGCTCTTGAGCATCTTCTATCAGGTACACAGCTTCCCAACTAACTATAATGACAGGGAACTTGTCTTTAAGCTGCAAAAGGGCAAAATAGAAGGGAGCAAACCCCAAGAAAGGGCATAGTAAAGATAAATTTCTACTCTCTCTACATTTTTTGGATATTTGTTATCTTGAAACAAGATGAACTTCTATAGTTGAGATGCATTATGCATCTCATAAGCCACGAAGTGGCTTAAGAAACCTAACAAATCTGGTGAGCTAGATACATCCACTCTTGCTCCTGTCGGGTAGTGCCTCGCTCTGTGAATAGTCTCATTTTTTCCCGAGGTTTACCTCCCTAAGCTGTTTCTTGCAGCGAATGAGGACTCTGATCCTTTCGCCATCCTTCCTATAAACGGGGCAGCTGGGGGTGAACCTCTCAGCTGCAGCTTGAATTAATGGGGGGATGCCAGACATGAAAAATCAGTACAGCTTCTAGCAAAGGTAGGAAGCAAGCCACAGACTAGAATATTTTCCACATTTTATAACCTTTTCTCATTAGCTTTCTGCTTAAAATGACTAAGAACAGGGTCAATATTTTGGTTTCTCACAGAGGCAAGATTCGTCCTTTATTCCAGAATGAACTATAGCAGCAAGTATAAAATGGATCTCTTGATCAAGGATACATCCCCTCTGACTTTTCTCATAAGATATTAATAAGAGAGAGGCATTATCACATTCCATTTAACAGGTGTGTGGAAGAAGGGGAAATCTCATAATCATTTAATACCTTCTACAGTAACATCCTTCATCAGCTTTTGCTAATTATTAAGCTGAAGCCGTTTTCTATTTTGTTTTCCATTTAAAGCTGAAGATGAACTTCAGGAGACACAAACAGCAATTTGTTTTCTAGGTTTTACTTTCTTCATGCAAAGGAATGCCAAGGTAACCTCACAGGGTTTAGTTTAAAAACAAGAGTTCAGAGGAAAAATACCATGGCTTTAGACCACTGTCTCTGTTAGTTTATTAAAATATTAGTCTTGTAGGTGTGTTAGATTGATTTGCCTTCCATGGTGTTTAAAAATAGTCGTGAGAATAATGGGTTTCATCAAAAATCATTAACTGGGACGTTACTTTCATTTTTTAACCACAGAACAAAGTGTCACAGCCAGATTAAACAAGCCAGAAAGCATTTGGAGTGCACACAAACAGCCAGCAATTTTTATATATATACCTTAACCATGGAAAATCCTGAAAGGTATTAGCCGTCTTCTACTGCAGATTGGTCAGAATCCCCAAGAAAGGTCAGATTGTTCGAAGTGGCTGGTATTTGTACCAGCTGACATGAAAAGGCTCAGTTATTTATAGTGGTTCGCCTGCATCCCCACAATGCCAGGGGACTGAATGAGATTGCAGAGATGAAAGGACGTTTCAGTCTAACAACTGCAAATAGCTGCAGCTCAGCAAACTTCTGAATTATGGCACTACCGAGCCAGAGAGTTGCCCAGCTTAAGCACAGGCTTTAATCCTTATGGGGGTAACGAGATCACAAAGGAACCTATTTTTTGGAGGGGGTGCTTTTTATTTTGATAGTGCTTAACTCCCCGTGTAGTGCAATCAAAACTTTAGGGCTTCCCTTCCAAGTTTTCCTTATGAGCTGTGGCGTCTTTATCTGGTGGTGTCAGCTAACCACCATGATGGGGATGTTTTTTTTAGCTATAGGACTTGGACTGGGAAAGCAGAAACTGGGGTCATGTGAGGAGAGTGGTGGGACTGGGAAGAAATGTGGATCCAAGTTCATCAGGGTGAATGCTCATCCTTTTGCTGAATATTTGGTAAGTGAGAGACCCACCAGAGAAAAGCAAGACATTTCTGCTGAAAAGGAAAACATTGATAACACTCATGGGAAAAGATAAGAGCAGTGGCCATGGCCAAGAGGAACAAAAGCTCCTGTAAACTGGCATGAGGCTCCAGGAGGTCTGTCCTGAAGAACACCAACCACAGCTCCCAGTTTTACTGGACTAGTCAGGTCAATGGGTGATTTATGCTCACCAGCAGGTCCCACATCAGCAAAGGAATGAAAGAAATGGAAGGTCGGCCCAATCAGCAAAACGGAAGAAAAGAGGTCCTTTTAGTCAGTTCAACCTCATGGGAAAATTCCCGTTTTTCACCAGAAGCAGCACAGCCCAGAACAGCCAAACTGTGGATTCTTTAAATCAGTGCTGCGGTTCGGTGTGGGGTGCCCTTTGGAGCGGGGCTGATCAGGCCAAATACGAAGGGGGTGTTATCTTCGAACAGCTCATGAGCCTTCCTGAACAGATAGGCTGGAAACAGCCCCAACGACTGGCCCTAATCCTAAAGCCTTCCCTTGCTCAGATAAACTCCCTAGAGCTAGAGGGACGGAGGAAATTACAGATATTCACTCATCTATTTATATTTAGACAAAAGATTAAACAACTTGGAACTGTAATGATATGTCCATGGCGCAGCTCCTGCAAACATGTAAGCACTTGCAAAACTTCTCTGCACGGGCTTAACTGGAAATGGGCTTGAGATTGTGGAAATTTTCCAGCAGACTATACTCACTTAATGAAGGAAAGTTATGACCAAGCTGTTTTTTGGGGTTTTTTTTCAGGACGAAGTTACTGAAAACCACCATTTTGATAAGAACTGATTTTCACTGCAAAATTCCTGTTGAATTTGTGTTTCTATAAAACTCTAAACGATTCTGTGGAGTGAAGAATCATGACTTTGTTAAGATTGCAAGCATGTTCAAACTAGTCTTTGCAATACAATGTTCTGATGCTGTTAAAGCAAAATCCCTCAGGATTTCCATTTCTCAGGAAATTTCAACTTTTCATGTTCTTTTTCCAGTAAGGTATGAAGAAAAAACCCAGAAGATTTTAACATCCCTGGTTTCCAAGCGAAACTGCAGGTTTCAAACAGGTTTACTAAACACCCGTCAACTGTTGACTGGCACTGGGCCAGCGCCAAGGCGGGTTCCTGAGAAGTTTTATGGAATTACCATGTTATATTTGTTCCCTTCTCCCACCTTCTTTCTTTGAGTAGACATTTCCTTGCAAATAACACCCATTTTGTCAGGTCATGAGAAAAACACGTGAGAAGCAGCACCTCTTCTCTTGTCGTGTCCGTCCCCATGACACAACGTGGCACAGGCAACCTTCGAGGGGTCACTGGGAATGCTTTGCTTTTCAACCTCATGGTGTTTTCATCAAGTTATCAAGACAGAGCGGTAACTTGAGGTTTGATTGTGTTTGTGTGGTTTTGAGGGATAGCTCCAAGAAGCAATTTCTGACCATTGCTGACTGCTTTAAGAAGAGCTTTTGAAGAATTTTGGTGTTAGAGAAGACATTGGTTTTCAGATAGCATTTCATGCTGTCTTGCGGGAGACTTACACAGACAGGGCTGCCTTCCTTGCACTACTTCGATTGATAAAACCGTTGTTAAGGTCTTAGCGTAGTTCCCAGCCTCATGTTTCCTTCACCTTCCCCCCCAGTCCAAACCCTAGCCCCATGCCTGGTACACTCAATATACGAAAATGAAGAGTGACATGTCCCGCAGCATGGAACACCTTCTCTACCAGACCTGTCTTTGCGGGACAACGGAGAGCTTTCTTCAGGAGGGTCTGAAAGGGTGGGATGAGTCTCTACACGAATGTAGCCTTATCACAGATGTCCTCGGTTTCTTCTCCCAGTGCCTGGACCTTTAAAATATAAATACACAGCAAAATCATGCTGAAGCAGCAATTCAGAAATCCAATCTAGTGATTCAGGTTTGCCCCTGGCCTCGCAAAACACAAGGCCACAGCAGAGCTTGCTTCCCCAAGAGGAGATGAGGGAAGAGACTGGTGACAGATGTTAATTAAGCTGTAAAAATCACCTCTGGAAAGAGCTCAGGCATGATGGGGAGCCTCCCAGTATACGTGTCTTCCCTTGGAGCTGACTCGAGAGTCCTACAATTAGCATGGAGCCTGGCTATGAAGTGCACACTGTCGGAGAGGTGGCATGAAGGAGTGCCTGTTTTCTTAGCCTAGTTATTTCCCTCCTTGATTTCTGCAGTATATACTTTATGTTAATTGTAGCAATACATCTGTCCTCAGAGTTTATCAGATTTGAGGAGATAAGCTATTGCCATCAAAGCCTGTTTCGAGCTATGAGCTCCTAAGTAAATCAATGTTACATGAATTAAGATTGCCTTGAGATTGTCTCTATAATATTTCAGCTGCCCATATCTGGGAAGAGTTTCTGATCAAAGCTCTTTGTAAAAGACGGCTTTAGGAATTTTCTCATGCGGCTTACAAACTCTGCAGCCGTTCCATCTCAAACGAGCTTTAATTACCAGGGCTTTAATGGCAGTGATTTTATGATGCTTCAGAAGTGAAATGGTTTATACTCTGGTGATAAGGACTGCACAGGAGCCAGTAAAAAATAAAGCAGAATTCCACAGCAGGGGATGGATTTTTTAAATGGATTTTTATGGGTAATTATTAGCCTTTTCCACCAACAGGGAAGAGAGAAAATGTGTTAATGGGCAATTACATCTTTATTTTCAGTAGTTTTACCTGTTGCTCCTACCTCTCACTCTGCCATTTTTATACACAAATTCAACCACAATTCTGTCCATTTGAATATGAAAAGTGCCCAACGTACTTCCACCTACCACAAAACCTACCTTTTTTTAGAGGCCACCTATGGAGAATCTTTTCCTTGCCTGCTGAGGACAGCTGTCACCGCAACACCAGCCCTACTACAAGCTCCGCACAGCTGGGAGTGATGGGCATTCTCCGCTCACAGGATGGCCACAACGGAGGATAAATACGGAAGGGTGGTCTTGCATGTCCGAGCTGGAGTAAACATGTGGTAGTGCTGGGGTAAGCAAAGACTGCCAGTACATACAGGAATAACTTCAATCATCCAGTGCTGCTCAGCTCTGGACCTCTAGTAGAATAAATATTTACTACTTTAAATGAAATATACATGTCAGATAAGTGTTTATTACAGTCTATCTTGGTTAGGTTAGGGAAGACTAAAAATTGTGCAGTTGGTAAGTGGTTCCTCAACTAGAAGCTTCCCTCCACACAGATAGGTGCTGTTTCGAAGTCCAACCACCTGCAGAAATCCTCCTCAGTTAGACTCAAGCTCCTCTGAAAAGCTCAGATCTGGAAGCTCTGTTCTTGCTGCAGGCCCTGGGGTGCAGGGCAGAGCCCAAGAACTGGCTCCTCCAGCACCCTGAGTCCTGTCCTTGCCTTTGCCATCAGTCCAGGGTAAAAGGCAAATTGTTTGTCCTCTGCGGTAGTGTCAATATTACATTTGAAGTGCAGACCAAGCTTGTGCTTGAGGCCAAACTTGCCCAAGAAATTTGGATGCAGGTGCGGATGAGCCCAAAGCACAGGAGAGAAGACAGGTTTGACTCTTCTGGCCTGTGACTTCCCCCTAGCTTGCGTGGTGGAACGACTCTCCGAGCTCCTACAAAGTGAATAATAATACCACAACTTCTTACAGTTTAGCTTCAGTTTGCTTGAAGGAGTGGGTCTGACCCAGTCTCAGCCCGGACAAGCCTCTGTCACAGGAAGGTTGCTGTGATTTATGCCTGCACTTGACGGGATCCAGGTGGCCCGAGCCGAAGCCGCGGCTGCTCCAGAGGAGCGCCGGGTGTTTCTCAGTGGTATCCAGGTCACTCAAGCAGCAATATAATGTTGGTCATTCCATAACATTGTAAATCAGGCCGCAAAAACCCACATTTGGAACAGTTAATGTCATTGCCTAGGGCAATACCGCAGACAGGGCTTTATTTGCTTTGAACAAAATTAAAACGAGAAATAAAAACGCTGCTTTTGACAGCAGCTTAATTTTAAATAGAAGGCATATTAAATATTGTTTATTGGGGCAGTGGGTTAATTATGCAACCTCTTTCCATTGCATCTTGTTTATAGGAAGGGGCTGAATCACCCTGGCCTGTTGTGCCTCACATCTGCTAGGGCTGCCTTTCATTTTGGCAGAGCACTTACCCCTTTGCCGTATTTTGATACACATCACGATGTTTTTGTCTGTAAAGCCATATTATCAGGCTAACATTCTCAGGCAACCTTCGGGCTGAGTGAGTTTCTGGAGCTTGGCAGCAAAGAGATCTTTCTATTTACCATCTTCCTAAAAATAAAAGTTGTTCTAGCGAGGGTAATTAATTGTGCTCAAGAAACACTCCGGGTTACTTCTACCACAATTTCCTTAACCCTTTGGCTGGTTTGGGCACTTCTGTAACCCAGAAATTGTCGTGCTTCCATAAAGAGAGTATTTTGTTAACATCCAATAAGAGTCCTGTGGGGAAGCTCTTAGTGGCAGGCAAGCTCCGTGCTGATTTTCTTGGCAAATGTGGTCTCACTCACTGGTATCAATATTTAGTTGATGTATCTGGTCATAGGATTACAAAATTCCCTCTCACAAGCAAAAAAAAAAAAACAACTAACTGTTTTAAAAATAGCATTAAAGAACATTAAAGAAGTGAAAGTCAATAAAAACAGTGGAAGTCAATAAAATAAAATTAAAGAAGTGAAAGTCAATAAAAACACCTGAAAATCATATTGCTTTGGGCCATCCCATTGAACGTATATATTTCTAAAATTATCAAGAAAGCTTTTCTGGAGTGCCAGGAGCAGGAACAGGGGGGGCTGTGTTCCTACACATATGTGTGTGCACATGCACATACACATGCTAACATTTCTGACCCTTTTTACTGGGCACTTCTCTGTTTTAGGAGCACAAAGGACATCGAAAAGATCTCATTTTCACTGGCTGGAGCTCAGTATGTTTGCACAAACCAGCTTGTATCAGAATTTGGCCCAGAATAGCTTTTTTCCCCCCCAATGATACATAATAAATCTTCCATCTGAAAGATTTTCAGACACGCTCCTACTTGACTCAGGAGTAGTATTCATTGGAAAAAAACTTTGATCGAGAATGTTTTTTTTTTCCCATCAGTAAAACGCAGTAGCACTAAAATAATAATAATAAAAAAGCAATTTGTGAGCTCATGTTGCTTTTGGGGAAATTTCCTTTCAAAAAAAGTGATGAAAAAGTTCCAACAATGTTGAAACATCCTAAATTAGCTCCATACTTGAAAAAAACCTGCAGATATATTATTTTCTTTTGAAATTGTGTCATTTGTTTTTAAAAATCGATACTACATTATATATTACTTTAAATTAGAAAACAGCCATGGGTGGAACACAACTTTTAATTTCTATCAAAGCAAAAGTTCTCCATGTGAAAGAAAATAAATTTTTCTCTGAAAGGGAATGATATAATTGCTGGAACCCTCAAATCTCTGTGCAATGAAATTTCAATTCCCTGCTTCATTTTGTTCAGGAGTAAAATTCTCAGTGGTGTAAAAGATCCCCCAAAAGAAAACAATGTGTTGATGCATCAAGCAACCCATTTATTTCCCTGAGTCCTGCAGTCTTTTGGGTTCTAACTTCACTTGCTTTGTTTTATTTCAAATGCCGCAGTTTGGATTTTATGGAAAGTTTTCTTCTTCCAGATTCAAGACCTGGTGGTTGAAATTTCAAAGAACACACTGATGTATTTCCTTCTCTGGACTTCAATGTGCTTTCTCGTCAGGTCTGCTGTATGAAAATTGTGTGTACAATCTATCAGCAAGGAATCACCCTGATGACAGACACATCCACAAGACTTTCTAAATTTTATAAAAGTAAAAATGCGCATTGAAGATGTGACATTTCCTCCCGGGGTAAAACTCTCAATCCTTGGAGCTGGATATCGGCAGCTTTCAGCAGGTTCCTTCAATGTATGCCCCCTTCTTCTGTCTCCAGTGATCTCCTCAATAACTTGGACTGGGGAGTGGATGAAGCTCCGCAGCTTGTCATCTGTGAGTGAGCCAACCTTCTTTGCCCATGTTTTGAGATGAATTGGGACAGAAGGAAAATAATAGAGAAGTCTACACATTTAACCTGGCAAAAATACGATGGCCAGGGAAGTGTCAGCGCTACGGGGGAGAGAGCCAAGAAGAAAGACCCTGAAGCCAGGACCACCAATCTGCACTGCAGCCCTCTGCTCCCCGGAGCTGTGGTGGCTGGAGGAAGGGTAAGGTTCATGGGATGGCCAGTTTTCCAGCTGCACCTTCATTTGGTCGTGCCAATAAACCCAGACTCTGACATGTTTTTCTGTTTACTGCTTGTTCTCAGTCCTCCCAGTCTTCCCAAAACTACTTCATAGGGAGAATTTCAAGGGAAAAGCATTTGATTTTTCCAAGTGCTGGAGTTTTCTGTGATCCTACTCCAGGTTGAAGTGGTGTCAGTGGATGCATTAAAACATTCCCTTTTTTGTGTGCTTTCCCATTCTGCTTTGGCAACAGACCGGCTTAAAAATCCAGAAACGATCCTTCCCGTTGTTGTTTTTGGGCACACAACGCGAGCATTGTGCATTGCTTAAATGGAGCAGATTCCAGTTGTTTACACTTCTTCATGTGGCATTGTCAGGCTTAAGCAATTTGTCTGCTGATAGCCCCATATTAGGAGTTCTCATTTGCAGTGTAACTGGAAGATATGATCAGAAACAGACCCGTGGTAGTCCACGCATCACTGCCAACTATGTGGAGTGATAGACAGCCCCGTAAAACGGCTGCGGGGCGAGCTGAGCCAGAGATGTTTTGCTCGTCTGAGTGACACTGTTGCGTATGAATGATTCGTGTTGGTCGTGAAAGCAAGCACGAAAACGTGTGAGATGGCATCTGAGGAGAAGGTAGATAAGGAGAAAGAACTGACAGTACTTCCAGCTGGATTTTCTTTTTTGGACTTTGGAGTCTCTGAGCTGAAATGCATTCGACTGCTGTGAGATATAGGAATAATAATAATAATGGCAACAATAATAAGCCCTTAAGTCATTTCAGGTGTGTTGGTGTTTGTCATCTGCTTTGAACTCTTGATTTTGCTTCTTTCTCCAGAGAAGGGCACGCTGTGAACAAGGGCAACTTGATATGGCTTTCACTTTGGAAAAGCTTTCTTGTTTTCCAGCTTTCAGGGAGCTGTCTATGAAGCTACGCACACGGTCTAATTAAAAGCTTATGTGGCTGAGGTAGATAAATAAAGGGAGGTTTTATTTGAAAAGAGCACTTGCTGCATTTTGGCGAGGCTTGTAGCTGGAAGACAATTTGGTTTTGATTTTGCCACATCCCAGAAAAGTTTGCACCTTTGTGCTGGCCTACAGGCAGGCTGCACTGATTCCTCTTCCCAGCCCTTTCTGACACTGGATCTGTCTTGCTTTGCTCCTATTTACATTTTATAAACTTAAATCCGGGTTCGCACCGACATGCCTTGCCTGCAATCTGTCCCTGATCTGCAGCCCATGACAAAGACAGCTCACCTGGAGCTTTCAGGCTCTAGTTTGTTGGCCTTGATCTGGAGGAAGCCAGGCTGCAGGAGCACAGCAATCCTTTCTGGGGAAAAAACTTTCATGACTTTGTCCTACAGATTTCCTTGTTTAGTTCCATCTTTACAGCTCATTATAAGTGTAAAGCCACTTATTTAAAATAGAACTGTGGCCTGGCACGTTACTGTTTACTAAGAAGTTCTGTTTTCTGAGCCCTAGCAGAATTAACACGCAGCACCACTCAACAACATTAGCTCCTGGTGTTGTTCCACGTGGGGCTGACACCAGCAGCTATCGCTACAGCAGCCGGTCTCTTCCTGTTAGTGCTTGGCAAAAATCACAAGGAGCGGGTAATGAGGCCTTGTAATGGTCTCTACTGGAATTTTCCATGCTGGGTGTATTCCTCTGCCTGAATATTTTGGGGAATGTTCTAGCAAAAATAGTTCCATTATTTTGAAGGGATGAAACATGAGGAAAAAAATAATTTGAACAACTTTAAAACACTTTTTGAAGATATTTCATCCAGAAGCTTGCAGTGCTGTTTTGCTTTGGAGTAGGAGCTTGAAAACGAGCTGGGGAGCTCACCTGGGGACCAGGACATGGCTTTTCAAAGGAGGACTTTTGAGATCACTGAGCATTGCTGCCTGCACTTTCAGTCTGTGAAACGCTTGAGGACACCATGCGGATCTTGAAGACAGTGGCTTCAACAGTCAGACCATGGATTTGCAAGTGCTCTTTGAGGCTGATGAAGACCATTCAATATGGGGTAAGGAACAAGGAGTCTTTCTCTCACTCTCTCAACTCACCCTACGGCACTGAAGATGAAATGAAGATGCTGGTGGGTACCTGAGAGAATGTAGAGGCAGGCTGGGATGCAGCAGCAGCAGAGTAAAGATCGGATGGGTTAAGAGGCCTTTGGGAAGCCATTATATCCCTTTCCAAATTTGGAGGACAGTTTTCCCACTTTTCTCTGCCACCTTGCAGACTGTCTGGCAACTCATTTGTCTCATCCCCCATCAGGGCTTGCCCACAGAGGAAAATGCTGCATAAATAATGGTATCAGTTCCTCTCCTAGCTCGAAAGGTAGAGGTACATCTTGTGTCTCTCAAAGTCCAGTCTTGCTGGTTGGGTGGGTGAAACTCAGTAGATTTCTACCAGTGGGAAGCCCTGTTATTGTCTTGTTTTCTTCTTAAAAAAGTAATCCAAGGGTATTTTGTTAGCAAATGTTAGAAGAAGTGAATTGCAGTGTCTGGCATTTTGGCCTCTAGCACTATTTGAGAATGATATTGAGGAAATGAATCATGATTTGTGCTGAAGGAGTCTGTTGCTAGCCAGGCCGTTGCCTCACACATCCCAGGAGCTGGAATGCAGAGAGTAAATGAGGCAGGGACCTTGGTGAAGAACACAGATGATGGTGAGGTTGAGGGACCTGAATGCCTGACCAGAATCATTGTTTTTCTCCTGGAGTCTGCCAGGGGGCTCCGATGTGATGCTAGATAAATAACTTAGAGGAAACTTTCCACATAACCTCACTCAAGCCAAATTCCTCCTTTCCTGAATTCCCCTGATACACAGAAGGATCCAGCCTGTTAAAAAGTAAGTAAATAAATATCTCACCTAGATCTGGAACAATGAGGTTTGTATTTGTACATTTCTAATTTTATCCTATCAAGGTGCAGAATATTTTTCTAGTCAGCCCCTACATGACTCACATTAGAAAATCTGACAAGTTTGGGCTTAATCCTTCTGGGTCTTATCTCACAGGGATGTTGTAAAGATTAACTGATGCTTGTGGAATATTCTCAAACTATAGTAACAATATAATTGGAAACTCAAAGAATGTGTGAACGCACCTTGGTTCACTACAACACTTGGATATAGAGAACAATAGATAAGACCTGAAAATACTGTTGAAATTATGAGGTTACAAGAGAATACAAACCACAGAGAGATTCAGTGAGCCCAGCCACCCTTTGTGTTAAATAAAATGAGAAAAATAGCATGTGTTGCGATAATTCATGAAAGTGCTATAATGGGCAAGAAAAAGGGCAAACGACAATTGCACAGGAGACTTCAATGGGCATTTCCTACTGTGCAAGTGTCAGATCTGCCAGCCCTAGCTTTTGCTAATACAAAATTGTGTGCAGGTGTTATTATAGAAAATGTTTGGATTTTGCTCCGAGCAGTGTGGAATACCTGAAGGTGACCTGAATCTGTCAGCCCACAGAAACCTCTCCCATGTGGTGTCATTCCCCAACACCAGGACCTACAGCCCCCAGGCTCTGAAAACCTGTGCCTGTGCTTTAACCCAGCCCGGGGGCAGCCCCTCAGGCTGTGGTCTCGGGAGCCATTTGTACACGGGACATTTTAAGGAAAGTTTTCTCCCTTCATGGAAGAACCATCCCTCCAGGCAGAATGACTCTCCTTTAGCAGGCCAGAGCAGTGCAGAACAACTTGGGGAGACAGCAAGGAAGGGCTATTAGAAGATGGCACTTAAGGAGGATTGGTATGATCGGAAGAGGGTTTAGGAAGTTCTTTTCAGAAAATAACCGGAATTTATTTTCCCTCACTAGACTTCCTTGTCCTACACTTTTCATTCACCATGAGCCAAAATAGACCAGAATACTAACCCTCAAATTATTGGCAATTTGTTCAGCTCTCTAGAAAAATGCCTCCAATAAACACAAACCCAGCAAGTCAGTGTAGCATTAAATCAAACCTTAAAAGATGAAAAATGCTTCTTTCACTGTTTTATCTGAAGCCAAAAAGGATATTGCTTTACATTTTTTCGAAATAGAAGTGCATAGCTTTACTGCTGCCTTCCAGCATCGAGAGATGTTCCCCCCGGTAAGAGCTCATTAATTTGAGAGTAGGCTTGATTAGACTAGAACTGAACAAGACCGAAACATTTCATTTCATTCTTTCACGCTAATCTCTTGGCAGAACAAACCCCCTTTTGCCCGTCACCCCCACTCAAAACACAAACAAAAATAAGAGCTCCCTCTCCTTCAAAATTTGTATGGACCACAAAATAGCCTGAAGGGCTCTTTTGTTATTACCATAAAATGCATTACACAAGTGAATAAAATAGCTGATGGTAGATCAGGTCTATGGGATACTAGTAATCCTATATAATTGCCAACTTGTGGGGCGATTGGTGAAAGAGACCTTAAAGCCTTTTTATTTTATCTTAGTAATGATGAGGGAGTTACCCAAAACATATGAATGCATCTCTCCTCCTTTAGACCATCAAAGGTTCAACAATGAATTCCTTTCTTTGAGAAAGCTGGGCTTTAGTCTGCCATGAAACTCAATCCATGGCCTTCTAATTAATTTTGCTAAATAGATTAGCCAATTGGAGTTGCTGCTTCAGAGGGAAGCAACCTCCAAAACAAGTTTTTCCCCATTCTCAAGGTGAGATGTTTTGCTCACAGGACATCCTTTCAAGTGCGCTGGGGTACTTTTAGACTGGATTAGCTGAGGCAAATGGATTAGTCTTTGTAGGTATTAGAACCAAGGGCCTTTAAGAAAGGAAAACAAGGTGCCTAGTTTCACCAGTGTGCCACTAAAAGCTACTTAGTGCAAACATCCGTAAAACTGTCAAGAATGAGGACTTGTAAAAGCAACTGTAAGCACATCCTCAAGCTAATTGTAAGACACACATTTACACAGAAATATGCAAACTGCAAACACAGGTTGAATGGGGACCATCACACACGTATCTGATCTTTGCGAGCATAAAGAATTTTTACTGGTGTTTTGAAGGACACTTGAAACGCCACAGCATCTGCTAATTTCTCTTCCAAGCAAAGTCATTTGATTGAGGCATTAATCCTCTCACAAAAGTAACCCTGAATGACACTCCTCTTTGCTGACTTTCTGAGGGTCCAACCCAGGAAAGTGCAAAGCTTCACAGAACGGGGGACTCCACGCCTTGGTGGCAATGTGCAGCCGCTCAGGGTTAGGTCCGGGACATATTTCTTGCATTCACTTCTTGCCCAAGTGTGAAACAGTAAAACAGCAGGAGGAGAACGCTTGTGTGAAGCTCAGAAAGTGACTGAAGAAGGCAGGAATTTAAAATACTTCTTTCTCCTAAATGGTTGCCTCCCTTATCCCAACAAGCATTGACTTGATTTAGCATTAATGAAGGACATGTTCCTATTTCTATAGAAAAGTCTAAAAAGAATCAAACCTCAATCCCCATAATTTAGATGGATAGGCAATACATACCACAAATAAGTAAAGTTAAAATACAGTAGTTACTTGACCTGCTGCTCCAACATCCAAAGGTTATTAATCTCTGTAGAGAGTTCAAACACTGAAGAAGAAAGCTTGGCATGCTGATAGGCTGTTTGAATCATATACAGTGTTTGTATTATTATACACCCCTCCAAATAATTGCTTCTCACATGGACGGTGTCTCATGTCCTTGGTTGTGAGGGAGGTGGTCACCTGTGCCTGTTCCAGGAAAGACACACTTCATGTTACTACATCATGTTCAAAAGGGAGTTTTGCAAGTATTCAATTCCTCACTAGAAATTTTAAGAATTACTATTCTCCAAGAAACCTGGAGCACAACTTTTTTGCCTTTTCTTTCAGTTGCACGGATCTAGAAGAGCCTTGATTTAATTTCTGTTCTCATGCAAAGGAAGGGAGTTACAGAGACTTCTCTAATTTTTCAGGAACTTTCCTCTTTTCTGCTTTGTCAGTTCAAATACACTTTTCCCAGTGATGCTGGTAATCTTTCCACTGATTTTATAAAGCAAAAAACTCAGTGGAAGCTTGTCTCATTGCCCAGTACTGTGGGTAGTAGCCTTTCTTCTGAAAGGGTATGGGAATATCTTACTTAAATGACAGTATCAAAGTTGAGAAGTGGAAGAAAAGAAACCCTTGAGAAGGGTGGCTAATCCTTGGTCTTTCTGAATGGGTTGAATAGGGACCAAATAACTCAAAGGATGAGAGTGAATGGTAAATACTAGAAATGCATTTATTGAATATAAAAATGCTTGAGATTTATTGTGTATCAGTAAATACTCTACATACAAATTCAGTAAACAAACTTGCATGTTTTGTTGGGATAGTAACACCTCATTAAGTACTCTTTGAAAATCTGTCTCTTGCCAACTGTGTGAGAGCACACAGAAATGACATACATTTGAGAATGTGTTCAAAATATCATTTTCCTTATCTACTTCACGAGTACTGTAGAAATGCCTATAAAATCCACCCAGAGATAATGATCTGCTGCTGCTCAGTAGCACCTTCCATTCAAGGTCTCACAACTTACTACAATCATTTGCAGAATCTTACAGCTCTCTGAAGAAGGGAGTATGTTTCTCTGGTCTAGAGATGTCCTTTTGGCAGCTACACCAGGACCAGGGCACTTATCCTGGGGACGACATTGGCCTTCTGTCTGCTCTCAGAGTACCTAGACCCCTTCCAGAAATACTGAGATAATCTTCAGGTTTTTTTATTCATGCAGCTATAAAACGTTGATCTAAATTGGAAATGTTGTTTTCAGATGCACAGAGCTCCTACAGATCCCACTGTGATGGGTGGGAGCCTTGGGTGCTTGGTGCATTCGAAAATCTGGGCCCTTGGGATGCGACATTCTCTGATGTGACCTGTGACAGCACTACGGTCCAGCACGGGACAACTGAAACTGGGAAATCAGAAAAGGTCTTTGCTGTCCCACAGCTCCTTATGTAACCGCCCTGCGGAGAGCAGAGCTGCCATCTCCCAAGTGTGTTTCCATCACTGTTCTCTACAGGTGTTAGAAAGACCCATTTGCTGGAGAGTGAGCATCTTGGTAAGAACAAACTTGCTTTTATGCAGAGCTCTAAGCCACCAGAGCTCCTGGAAGTCCAACAAAGGTACCTTATTAACATGCCTTGTCTAACATGCACACTATTTGTTTGTGTGGTGTAAAGGACAGCTTCCCTCTAATGACATATCAGGGTTTACGTTTATTCTCATCGCTGACCTCAGTGAAAGAGGAACATTTCAGTAATACCCTGAAAACAGCCGTGGAGCTGTTTTCCAGTACAAGAAATTTGCATCTGATGTGTACCAGCTATGTTACAGGTCAAGGAGAAGAGAAGTGCCACATGGAAACGGATGAGGAAGGTAAATACGCTGCATCAGATGGGCTAATGGATCTGGTCATAGATCAGACCAGCAAGCAGGGACAAGTGATGGTAAAGTAACGTGAATGAAGGTAATGAAAACAGACTGGAAGCAGATTTAGGATGAACATAATTAGAGTTAATGTTAGCACTGAAAGCAGAGATTTGGGGGTTGGTGGTGCCTGGGGCTAGTTGACGTTTATCAGCATAGCTTGACTGTCTCTCTAAGTGGGGTTTTGTACCTGGGAAGGGATTCTGACATTTTGTTCACAATTGGACCACCTGCTCATGTCTCATCAGCTAAAAAGAGCTTAAAGGCTTCTTAGCACACGGGAGGTATAGATCAGGCACGCAAAAATATTTCAGTCTTGGATGCAGCATCTCTGAGCCATAGCCAGAGGAATAGGTGACTCTTATCTATGCCTTTATTCCACATAATCAAGACATAAATATCTAAATAGAGCCCATGCCTAGCTAGAAACCTGTGAAGAGTTCCTTCCTATGTCTGGAATTGAAAACAGGCTGAAGTGCTGGGATGTATAGAGCTCTCCTGAGCTCTCATCTTTCTGTGCTTCTGACCCAGTGAAATCCTGGTGATCAGCACAGACCAAGGGCCCCACCACGTGTCTGGTCTAATGTGTCCAGCGTCAGTTCATGGAGTGTGTCACAACCCAACTTTGGAGTGTAATCGGGACCAGTGAAAGTCAGAATACACTGGGCTTGCGTGCAGGTTTGCTTTGCTGCCAGGTCTACATGTTCAGCTCAGTCCCTGAGCACTCCTGACCTGATGTGGTGGGCAAAGAGGTTCTCTTCTGGGACACCTACAGAACTGTTTGGGGCAGGACGGACACTACCTGCTTTTGGGACCAGATCGGTTCATTTCACACTTTTCTCCCTCCAGGTTGCTTCTGACTCCTTCCACTTGAAGCTGCTGGGATAATCTTGTCAATGAGAAACCAATTATTTTTGAAACCAATCATTGGAAATCTGGTATGGGGTAACAATTCTAGCCCTGGCACATTTAACAAACGCACAAAATGGACAAACTTGGCTATTTATTTCTGCCAAGGGTTGAACAAAAACTTCCAGTTGAACCCCTGGAATCCCTCCCCCCCTGCTTTCCTCTCCTTTCTCCCCCCTCCACCCTTTGCCAAAGTTCAGCTCAAGTTGATGAAGAATGTATATTTTTGAATGGTAAATGCCTGGCAGGCCTAGGAACTATCTACAAGGCAGGTGTGTGGCTCAGGCAGCTTCCAACTCCCTGCTTGGGACTTGATAGGGCTTTTGTAAGAAAGCAGCTTCAATCCTGTCCTGGAAGAAACATTCCTGCCCCTGGGGGACAAGTGATTCATTCAGTCAATGAGGTCAGTCCTGCTGCAGACCTGCCTAAGAGAAGCTGCCAGCTCTATTGAACTTAACTCCTAGTCACAAGCCATTATGGAATTTGTGCTTTTTATTGTTTTGCAAAATGGTAGAAATTGTAACCTTGGACCGAGCCAGGGTTTAAAATTCAGTGTCACAAGGATGAGCCATTAATGCAGCCTGAGTGGGAGAGGTTCATTCTTGGCCTGTGAAAGCAAAGAAACTTGCAAGGCAATTAATCTCCCCAAAATGGAAAGATAAAGGGAGAAAGGAGGAGCGGAGGTAAAGAATAGCTTGAATCAATCTGCAAAGTGTATGATTGCTGTTTCCCAGTGGGAATCTCCTTGCTGTCGGGGGGTTTCTAGCTGAAGGGAATGCTCAGGTGCAAAGGGGAGTATGCAAGGAGAGAGAAGACCCTAAAACAAGAGCAACAGGGACTCTTTATTAGGGGCTGTAGCGATAGGACAAGGGGTAATAGTTTTAAATTGAAAGAAGGGAGATTTAGATTAGATACTAGAAAGAAATTCTTTGCTGTGAGGGTGGTGAGACCCTGGCCCAGGTTGCCCAGAGAAGCTGTGGTTGCCCCATCCCTGGAGGGGTTCAAGGCCAGGTTGGAGGGGGCTTGGAGCAACCTGGTCTGGTGGGAGGTGTCCCTGCCCAGGGCAGGGGGGTTGGAACTTGATGATCTTCAAGGTCCCTTCCAACCTAAACCATTCTATGATTCTATGATTCTAACATCTAAAAAGTTTTACAGGGGATGCAGAGCCCTGGAACAGGCTGTGGAGTCTCCTTCTCTGGAGATATTCAAAACCCACCTGGATGCATTCCTGTGCAACCTGCTCTGGGTGACCCTGATCTGGCAAGCGGGATTGGACTAGGTGATCTCCAGAGGTCCCTTCCAACCCCTGCCAATCTGTGATTCTGTGTGTGTGGTGAAAACACAGCTGCTGGTGGGGAAGAGAGAGTATCTCCAAGCACAGGGTACATGTCACCGCAGTGGATGCATGAGAAGGGAAGAATGTGTAAAAAGAAAGGCTATAAATATCTGGGTCATGGCCCCCAAGGTGTTGCTGGTGGATATTTGGGGCTGTTGGGAGTCTGCTTACATCCCCCCTCCAAAGACTTCCCAGGAAGCGTTTTTGTCTTCTAATGGTGCTTTCCTCTTGCAGTTGGAACTATAAACAGTTGTCTAACTATAAGAATTAAAAAGAAATGTTAGCGTTATTAAAGGGAGTAGTAACATCCTTTCACAGAGAGGTCAACAGGGTTAGAGCATCAGGCAGAAGACGTCTGAGTCTCCTCTGATTTTGTTACCAACTTTCCCAACATCACCCTGAATTATCTCTAACCCAATGTCATCACAGGGGAGATGGCAATTTTTGCTGCTCTTTGTCACTTGAACTAAATGTCTTCTTTTAAGAGGAGTTAGAATATTTTGAAGAATGGGGAGTAGATATTCTGTGAGCCTTGCTAGATAAAATGTTTATTGCTGGGCTGCCCAAAAGCTGTGTGGGACTGACAAGACGCCTGGGAGGAAACTGTATGCAGGTGTGACCTTAAATCTTAATGCTGAGAGGACCAAAACCAGGTAAACATGGTTCTGCTTTCTAACTGAGGTCAAATAATCCAAATGAAAAAAGACGCTGAAGGAATATAATATCATAACATTACTTAAACCACTGAAATTATACTGAAAAAAGGTCAACTTTGACAAACAGGAATTTAAGGGGATGTTTGTCCTTCCAGCTCCTCTCCAGTCAAGGAAACTTTCCCCGTCATCATCTTATCTGACTTTCTGGATTGTTCGTAACTACCTGATGATTTTCTCATGACAGAGATGTCATTGAAGACTTTGGCCAAACTACCTGATGAGTATAGAACTCTCGCTTAGTGAACCTACAAGGAGAAAATTAGAACTTTTTTTGTGATTACCCTTGAAAGAGAGAACATTTGATGTGATTTATGTATAAGAAATTTTTTCATTTTGGTGCTTTTGGAAGATCCTACAAATGTTTCACGCTCCTGTGCATACCCAACACCCATTACTGATTGCTCTCCTCCCTTTGCACCCTCCAGTAAGAAACATTTAAGGTATCTCTTACAGTTTATTATACAAGGCCAAATGTGTCAATGGGAAAACAACTAGGTAAAAAGGAGTAAAAAATTTCCAGATTCATGTCAATGCTGTGGGATGCAATAAAATATAGGGGCTTCCTTGTTGAGGAAACTGTCCAGGCTGGTTTAGGTCAGAGGAATCTTCACCTTCCACTTCTTCGGAAAGCTCACGGCTCTTGTGTGAAAGAACATAAGGCTTCTTTGTCCTTTTGACCCCACTCTTACAGCTGCGAGTTGTGCTTGCTTCATCTTTTTGAGTAACGAGGAGCGTCAATGTCTTTGTGTGTTATGTCCCCTGGCCAGATGTAGGGTGGCAGTTGCAGGGTGGCTGCTGGGTCATCCTGTGCTCCTCTATTGTCTCCCAGGGTCAGGGATCGATAGCTATTGATATTTTGGAAAGTAATTGATATGGTCAGATCCAAACCAACCAACACTGAAATTAACAGCATTCTGGAAATTCTGTCAGAATCTGCCATTTCATCAAGATGTGAGTCATTGCAAGTCACAAGTTTTGCAGAAACCTAAGAAGAATGGAAATGGAAAAGAAAAACAGGAACTGGTTTTAGGGAAGTTGCTTTTACCCACGTTTCCGGGGTAGACAACCACAAGACACTGTATGACATCAATTTTGGGTGCAGGGCCTCTACAGGTGTCTAAAAACAAGCAATTGCCTGGTAAAATGCAACTTTTCAGACAAGCTTCTCATTCATACCTTCAGATTTCTTTAAATATCCCTGAACCACTGTTCCTTAATCCTTCCACACCCTTCGTGTCTGGGAATCAACACGTACGCATTATCAAGATAATGTTTTAGGAAGACCATTGGTAATGAAATTTTGTGTTTCTAATACATCTATAAAGGTCAGAATTCACAGCATAAATTCACCTAAAACAAAGTTAATGTAAATGGGCTTTACCTTTTTCTTCCTGCTGGCTAAATCTCTATCGATGTGCAAGCCAATTTCCATGTCATTGTGCAGGCCACATCCTTCCTTCTACCCTCCATGTGGGTTCCTCCAGACTCCTGCATGGTCCCAAGGCTTCAGAGGGGGACCATTGGTGGTTCAGTGCACAACAGGGTGAATCTTTGGTGGCTCTGGGTCTTGGTGATGCCAATGTGGCTACCCAAGAGTGGGTAGAGGAGTGGTCTCTTTCAAGCTTTAGAAGATGTTTTAGACCTTGTGATTGCAGCTTCTCTATGCTAAGTTTTGAACAGTTGATAGGATTAAGCAAGTTTAAGGCAAAAGTTCCTATACGTTTACTCTCTTTATCTTCCATGACTCACATCAGTTGTACCAGGCCCGACACAACTGAACCATGATCAGCCCTGGCAAAGTTTCCCGAGCTGTTTTATCAGCACAGGGCAGGAGAGTTTAAAGGGGGCAGAGAGCAGCACATGGCACGCACTTCACAAGCTACCTCTGGTCCATGTCAACGTCAGCGTATCTGCAAGGGAGCCTGGCATTCAGTCATGACCAATAGTCAGCAGCTCTGGCCCACTGGAGTTCTGGCCAAAAAACTGCCGCTGCTGCCCTGCAGGTGTGCTGGGGCCAGACAATGGCAAAACCAGGCTCCAAATATGACCTGCTCTTTGGGAGCATCAGCCATCGACCCGAACGCCAAAGCCTGTAGGGAACCAGAGAAGATGCAACACTGGGAATTTTCACCCTCCTGTCAAATTTTTCACACGCTTTGTGACAAACACATCGAACCTGAAACTGTCACACTGCTGCTTGTACTCCCACACCCTCCCATGTCCTCAAAATGCCTGAGATTTTCCTCCAGTAGCTCTGCCAGCCCAGCTCCTGGGGACAATGCAGAGGGACCTCTAAACATTGGAAATATTGTTCGGTGTCTGAGCTCAAGAACAGCATGTCACAGATGCGTCAAAGATTTTGTGTTCTATGTAAGCTGAAAATGCAAGAAATGGAATACACAGAGGAATAAAATTGCTTTGGAAGCAAGGACCTTTCTCATCCTAGTCAGTCAATATGTAAATCGCCTTTGGTGTCTCTCAAGAATCCAGCCCAGAGGAGCTAGTTTTTGACTCAAACATGGAGAAAGTGGAAATCTTTGTCTGGAAGGTCTCCTAAACTGTTTCACTCAGGTATAAACAAAAGGATAGTTCAACACATTCAAGAATAATTCTGGTTAGACACGTCTATGAGCCAGACGCAGACATTTCAATGAGACCCCCATAGTTGCCTGAGTGCTCACAGGGGAAGCTCCATAAAGATGGGGTAAGTCAGGCTTAGACATAGTTCAGTGAGGCAGAGAAGGAGCTGTCTGACTCTTTCACATCTCAATAGCTTATTTTTTCAAGGAGAAAAGACTCGAACGGGAACCTGGGGCCCAGCAAGGAAAGACTTTAACATTCACTGAATTTCCTGAAGACTTTTTGCTTCTTCAAAATCCACTAATCTGGGACCCTCTGACAGATCCCCCAGTCCCATAACATTGTCCTGAGATTGAGCTCAACCAGTAAGTCAGAAAAATAAACAAATATGTTGCCCAAATTGACTCTGAGTGGTCTGCATTGAACGGAAGGAGCTGAAGAGATAAATGGTGCGCAAACGGAGCTCTGAGAGACCAGTGAGAGGTTTACTTTGATTTGCTCACCCCCTTAAAAGCAGACAGATGTCCTGAGACTTTGCTGGAGAAGGGCAGGCAGACTGCAAGCAAAGGGGCTGGAGGGGGCAAGAGAGTGGTGTCTCCTTTGCCTTCCAGGTAAAACAGATATAGGTGTCTGCATTGCTGAAGGAGGGGACAGAGAAGCTGCTATTTTCTCTCTCTCTGGCATCTCTCTCTGCTGTTTCCAAAGCTGCTGGAGCAGGGTAGGGTCTTGGCACCAGTTCAGCCCCGTGGTCTCGTGGAAGGAGACTTGCCTGTGGTGACTGTCCTCATTTTTGACCCACTCCCATAGATCAAACATGGAGCAAAGTGCAGCGATGAGTTCACAAGTGAAACTTTCACCCTGGGCAGCCTTGGCCTCGGCCTTCGAAGACACCAGGAAATATGTCAGTATGGGCTGGCCGTGATGGATGATGAAGGTCATCACCCAGTCCCCAACTAAACTCCATGTGAATGGGGAAACGTGTCCTTTTGGGGATCATGGAACAAACCCTACCCTTGATGGAGTAGCTGAAGTGATGACATTGACTCCTGCTGGGACATGGGGAGAGCTGAGAAGACTCTGCATCATCAGTCCAGCAAGGGTTAGAGATCCCCTGGTCTGCTAGACTATTTTGGGAGTGTAGGGACCTGCTCTCCTTGCTGTACAACAGTGAGGACTGAGGGACCTTGTTAGATACAAAGGCGAAGTTTCTTCTTGGCAATAAAATGTATTTGGTTCCTATTGAAGTGAGCATCTAATGCAAGTGCCTTCCTCAGAACAAACCTGCAGCTGAAGATGAGTATGATTTAGGAGCTCTCTGGATGATGACAGCTTTCCCAGCCATGATGTCTCAGCCTCAGAACAGACAGGCTTCGGTGCTCAATAATTTCTCCAAAATAGGGGCCAATTGTGACTTCAAAGTGGACGCACTCCCACTGGTGCCTTCTATGTTCTGCTGGGCTGCAGGAGAGCAGGACCCGACCTCCAGTTTTCCCTCTCCAGCTTTACGCTCCCTGTTTCGTACCAGTGCCAGAGGACAGCCCCATGATCCTATGGAAAACTTAAGGATGAAATGCATTGCAAAAAAAAACAAAGTGAAATTTTCCCTAGAGCCCAGGAGGGTTATCCACCCCAGGGCTCCTCTCCCTGCTCCCCCTCCCCGCTCCCTCCTGCCACACACCCCCTGCCCTCCCCAGCCCCTCGTCCCGCGCGAGGAAACTGGTGACTTGGGGGGGAAAAAAAAAGTCCGAGTCATGAGGTCATACCATTATCACATTTCTATTCCAGGGCTTTCTCTCGCTGCCTACAATTATCACTCTTTTATTCTTGTACTTGGCTTCTTAGACTTTGATCTAGTCCTTTGCTCCGTACCCTTTGATGCATTTTCGCTTACATTGTCTGTAACCTGACCCTTTGCCATCTCATTCCTCCAGCTCCTCACAGCCCCTATCAACCACCCTCTCCCCCCTTTCATCTTTCTTTTGTATAAATGTGTACAGAGCCGTCACAAAGGAACTACAGTGTAGTCGTAGCACTTCCAAGACCCTTAGAAGTGCTGGATAAAATCTCTATGCATTTATTTTGCCCCGCACTTGGTCATTTTAAAGCATCTTTGTTTATTCCTTGTTTCCCTTAGACAAAATAAGAATGCTAAGGAAAGAAAAGCTAAATATGGTTTTTTCCCCCCCCTGAATTTTTTATTAAATCCTTTTAAAATTATTTTTGTTGTAAACTTATCTTCAAGTTCATTCCAATGACATTAAGACTGCAGAGACACGGTACATTTTCATCATTAAATACTGGCAGGCTTTGATCATGTTTACTTTCATTGACGAAAAGGAAGGAAAGGCCAGTGCTTACACTGCAAATACCAATTAGTGCAGAACTACAGTGTGTGCATGTGTATTTATAAATATATATTTAGGGGAAAGAAAATAATTTGGTTTCTGCAAAGTAGGAAATGTGAGGAAAAATATATGGCCATATTTTGCAATGTCTAAATAATGCAGAAACAGACTTGCAATTCTCAAAGGTGATTCAGGAGCCTGAAGTCTTTTTAAATCAATGGATTATAGGACTTGACCATGTCTGAATATTTGAGAATACTCTTAACCGCATCTTCAGGTACCTACATTTCTTTGGTGTCAGGTCCTAAATTCCTTTAGAAATTGGATTTTAAGTTCAGAGTCAATGAGGCAATTTTATACGCTTTTGTCCTGTACTTCTGGGTGTATATTTAGCAGTGAGTTGGAAGGAACAGAGAGAGAAAAGAGACTTTTTTTTTAGATGTCCCTGCATATTCAGAGAGATATTTACGATAATATTTCTCTCTCTGCTTGATAATAATAGACTTGCAAGGGCAGAAAGAGGTAGCTGAGCGCAGCTTTGCACGGTGGCTGTGACTTCTAGCTCAGGAGAGCGACTTGTTTTATTTTTAGCTGCTGGGAAGTGGGGAGGGAGACAGAGCACACGGGGCTTGAATGGTCTTGGTACCTCCCAGGTGGGTCAGGCAGGTCCCGTATATTCAGGGAAGAACCCCTGCTTGGTACTTGCGTGTTCTCTGGACACCCAGTTGGAGGTGTGACCCCGTTGAGGGCTGATACTGGGCTTCAGTCTCTGCTGGAGAATAATTCTGCTCTCCCACTAAACCCAGTCCGGCATGGAAATATGATGGAAATCATCCTTTGGGCTTGACTCCCCCAATTTCATCCACAGTTTTCAGGCGGGACATTGGAAAGGAACAAGACACCCTGCCCATTTTCTCCTGCCCTCCTTCCCCAGTGATACTGGTCTGTGGGTGCCTTGGCAAAACTACACACGGAAAATATTCTAAAATATTCTGTGTCCTGCTATATCCATCATCTCTCCGGTCAGAGAGTCAGTTCGGCCTCAGCACCTGAATTTTAGTCCCTTTCCCTCCTGCAAGTCCTTTTCTGTCTGAACCTTTGCAACTGTGAATAATATTTCCTACAGATACTTCGGGAATTTTCTCGCTAATAAATTCCTCCACCACCAGCAGTTCCCGAGGATGTCAGGCAAGCGGGATTGCAGGTGCCGGGGTGCGGGGTGGAAATAACAAAAACAATAAAAAGAAATGTAAAGGAAAACCTTGCCTCTTTTGCTTTGTCCTGCAGTAGCCAGTTGGTTAAACACCTTTTTCTTGCCTCTGATTTCAATCTCTAAAATCATGTTTTCCATACCAGCGGGCCAAATGGTTCCTGGGTAGTTTGAACACCTGTAGACCTGGTGTGCTGAGCCCCTCAATAATGCAGACGCTGCAGTTTGCTCTGCACCTCGCCGGTTCGTATCCTTTCCTTGCTGGCAAAACCCTCCGATAGCAACAGTATTTTGCAGCTGGAAAATAGGTCACCTTCAAAGCTATATATTTATATACACACGTGCGTGTCTGTGTGTGTGTGGAATGCCCTGAAGTTGGACAAATAAGCGGAATAGTTACATTCAAGGGAGAATTGAAGTTTTACCCTTCATGAGCACTCCTGAAGGGATGCTGGGAATTAGTTGGACATCCAGGGTTGCAAATATGGCAGGAGGCTTCAGAGGGAACCCAGATAAGGTGGGTGGTGGAACACTGGAACAGGTTGCCCAGGGAGGTGGTTGAGGCTCCTTCCCTTGAGATATTCAAGGTGAAGCTCGACGAGGCCCTGGGCAACCTAGTCTAGTTGGGGGCATCCCTGCTGACTGCGGGGAGGTCAGACTAGATGACCTTTGGAGGTCCCTTCCGGCCTGGACCAATCTATGAATCTATGAATCTATAAAGGGCTTTCTTGTATTGGAGCTCCTCAAGACAGAGGAGCCTATCAATAGGTTGAGGTATGGTTTCTGGTTGGTTGAGGTTTGGGGGTTTCACCAAGTGTATGTTCATGGTCATGAGTGTGCGTGCGTGTTCTCAAACAGAAAACATGTCCTTGAGACAAACTGCAAGATTTCTGCCTCTGAATATTTAATTATTATATTTAGAGGTTTCTGTGTACAGTGGTGAACCAGCAAGTATATTTATACTGAAGAAGTTTCTCATCTGCAGTTGATGCCTAAATCAGGTCTGGTCTTTCCATGTGTCATGTGTATGAAGCAGCTTTGAGTTGGGCACGTATAGTTTGCTTACAATCAATTATGCATGTGGTAGACACAAAGGCATCATTTAGGGGACGAGGAGAAGCTTCTCCTTCAGCTTCTAAGCTTTCAGGGGCAAACGCTTTGTATCAGAAGACTCAGTCGCAGAGTTCCCACCTCCCCATGCCTTCTCTTATAGCACTTCATTCTCTGTCTGCTCAGGAGATGCTGCTGATTCAGTGGCCATGAAGTCCAGGAAAAGCCCTTTGGCTTGTAGCTTCAGAGTTAAGAGGGAGGTATTCAGTTTGGAGCTACTGCCAGTGATGGGAATACACACTTCTCTTCACAAATGTATTGTTTCTATTGTTTATTATTTACTCTGTTTTGGGGGACCAATGCCATTTCAAAAGGAACATCATTCATGTAATGATTCCCTGCCAAATCTATCTATAGTTACGTAAAACAAAACATAACCTCAGCTTTGCTTTTGGAATATGTATGAGGCTATAAATATATGGTGCATCTAGGCATAAACAGTGTAATGAACTAATTTTTTTTCTGGAAATCATCAGGGTTTTTACATCTCACTTTTAAAGAGCAAGAAGACCCTAGCTCCATGTAGCATGGACCAGCACTTGTTCAGATGTGCATTTTAGCACGGCTGGTAGGCAACTTACGGTTAGTTAAAGGAGTAGGAGCCCAAACAATGGGACCTCCTTCTCTGGCAAATCCATCCACAGCTGCTTGTTCCAACTCCTGAGACCATCTCAGAGGTCCTAGTCAAAATCTTTCCTCTGCATAATTGACGATCATATGGAAAACTGCTCCATTTGTTGGGTACATCTGCAGTCCAGGTCTGGTTATGTGTTTGTGCATCTCTCCCTCCTTTTACCTCTACAGGGAACAGTCTTGCAAGGGAAAGAGAATCACACCAGGCAGAAGGCATTCCTTGTTTTCTATGTCCCATGGTGGCTTTTTAAGGTCCTTTTCTGCTCTTTCTTGGAAGGAAGCTCTTATTCTGGGTCTTAGTCCTCATGGACCAGGAGGTCAAGCAGCATGCCGAGCTCCATGAGACATTAGGTGGTTGTGGGCCACTTTCTTTTCCTGGTATCAGAGAGGATTGAACCGATCTGTGGCTGCTTCACATAACTGTAGCTGAAAGGACATCTATACGGCAATAAAAACTTAACTGCCCCAGCCATTAAATCAAGGAGTATCAGATCCTTTGATGGAAATATGAGTGTCTCTAAACTGGAAGTAATCGAGGACTGAATTTGACACACACGGTGCTGACATCTTGTAAAATGTCATGAACGCTTGACCTGAGATTTTTCGAGACACAGCTGGTTCTCCAGGGTGGGATTTATGTGGTGGTGGGAGGTTGGGGAGGTGATGGTTAATGTATCTTAAGAACTTGGTGAACCATTTATAATGCTCAAGGAAAAGAAAGAAAAGAAAAAAAATCATTTAGATGAGTTGGGGTAGCGTATTACAGCATTTCTTACCGTCTGAGCCCTGCTGTGTGAAATCTACCTTGAGTCTTTATGGGGCAGTTTGTTACTGCAAATATCCTTTTAAAGTAAGGGTGGAGGATTTTTGCATTTGAAATAAGCTATTAATACTTAACAGAACCATGAATGCAGCAGATTTCAAATGGCATATAGACCTCTGGGCTCAGATTTTTTCCCCTTTTAACTGATCTAGATGCCAAATTCCAGTTCCAGTTATTGGTAACTTTTTATACAAATCACTTTAACAGCTTTGAACATCTCGGCTATAATATGACAGATTAATAGGACCACGAATTAACTGTGAGGAACATGGAATAAGAAGACCACAGCAAACACTATCCATCTGTCTTTATACGATCTTCAGCTCACCAGATCACCCAAAAAGACAGGGCTTAGCAGAGGATGCATCTGGTTTTGAAAGCATCTCTGGGAGCATTTCTCCCTACCGGGACCTGTGTTTTCTCCTCCTTGCTTGGCCTGAGTGACATGGGGGGACACTGAAGGATTCTGCAGAGGGAAAAAAGGGGGCTTGATAATTTTTTTTCAGCAAAACTGGAAGGAAATCAACTTTCCACAGTGCTCAGAGCAAGGACAGAGGTAGTTTCCACCAGCAGGAGAATTAGGTGAGCTCAGTAGCAACATGGGATGATCCGGCTTCATCCATCCCATTGCACCGCCCCATCTTTGAAGAGCTTGATGTGTTTATGCTTCACAAGGCCAAATGTCTCCCTCTTTCCCTGGAAACACGTGTGCATTTCGGCATGGTATCAGTTCTGTTTTCAGACCATCCTGTGCTACTCTATTCTTCTTTGTTCTTCACCAGCAGCAGCTCATGGCCCTGTGAAATGCTACGTTTCTCGGCTAGATGGCAGATAGCAAATGTTTCCACTCAGAGCACCTCTGCCTTCCTGTAAAAAGCAGCCTATACATGACCATTTCTATGCATCTTTATTTTTAACATCTGAAAAAAAAGCAATCCCTTCTATTTTTAGGTACAGTTCAGTTCTGTAGGCTGGCTGGTTCTAATAAAAAAATTCCTCGCTCTCTAAAGAAAACCCTGCATTGAAATCACAAATCCAGGGGAACGTCCTGTACTATTAGCAGACCTACTAAGACGAAAAGCTCACCTTGCTAGCAAGCCCTCCAAACAAAAACATTAATCCAGGCTTGAGAGGAAAAACAGGCAAGGAAGAGGTGATAACCCCGGCAAGTTTTCTACCATGCTCCCACCCTGCCATGAGAAAAAAAACCTTAAAAGAAAAACATCTTCATTGGTTCAGAGAGGAGGTCAGGACTTTGGACATCTTTTGGATCTCCTTTTGTCTGGCCCACTTGGCTGAGTTGCCAGCTGTGTCTCCAATGTCCGTTTCTCTTCTGGAGATGATGCCATACTGCTTTCTGCTGCTGGCTTCACAGGCTTTGGACCACAGGCTTGGAAATGAATGTCCCCTACTGCCTTCTCTGGGGGATGGAGAGCAGGTTTCTCTGCTTGAGGGGTGCTGCTCTCAGGAGGACCTTGTTGTTGTTCGTAACCAGGTCATTGCGATGACCGTCCTGCATTGCTGTGGTTTTCCTAGCATTTTCTTCTGTCTCAAGGAGGTAAGTGCCACCTTGCTCTCACTCCCTTCATGCAGAACAAGGGCTCTGCCCATGCACATTTGCCGTGGGCATGAGTGGGAGCTGCACATCAAATGCTGCTGTCTTGATGTGACTCTTCCCAAAGCAGTTGAAAAAAACTCCTTCAGCCAGACATTATTCAAGGGACATCCTGTGGAAGAGCAGAAATACAGCACATTTTGGCTAAACACTTGAGGGACTCACTGAGGCCACTCTGGAAGGGTTTACCTGACCTTCATCCCTCTGGTTCCTGTAGCCTGGAGTATTCAGCGTTCCTCAGCCTATTTGGTTAGAAGTCTAATGCTTATGTTATGGAAGGATTGATAGTCCTTTCCTCCAAATTTTTCAGAGGTTGGAGTTCAGATCTTGGCTCTACCATTGACTCCCATTGTGACCTTGGGCAGGTCATGGAGATCTGGGTCTTCAGTGTTTTCAAAATTAAACTACATATTGCAGTGTAGAAACCTAGAGATCTTTGAAATTTCATTCTTTTGTGAGTCTTAGTTGAAATCTGTAAATCTAAGATGCTGTTGCTAACCAAGCATGTTCTGCAGGGAGAAACATCATAAAGAATCTGTGAGCAGCTCTGAAACTGGAAGTGGAGGCACTATGAATGCAGAGATGAAGAGATAGTTTCCTGATGCACATGCTGTTCCCCAGGGTACAGAGCAAAGTACACTGTGTTTCCCCAAATCAAAACTGCAGCTCAGGGACATGAACAGGAGTGTGATTGCCAAGCGATTGCCCCGCAAAACTTGTACAGCAGAGAGAAAGACAAAGATCTGCTCTTCCTTTGTGTGGATGTGGCCACATATATTCATCTTTCATCTGTAAATCAAGTGCTAAGAGTGCACCAGGAGCAGTCAAAGGGGAACCTGCTTCGGCAGCCCCACACACCTGGTCGTGCAGGGTGAGAGGGGAGAGGAAAAGGGAGATCAAACCGAGTTATGGCATGCTCTGGTGTCGGCATGTTGCGGTGATTGACAATACCGAAATAGCTGAGAGAGACCTGACCTGTCAGGGTATCAACCTGGATACACTCTCACTTCTAAGTAATTTTCAGACAATTAAAGTTTTCAGAAGATAAGAAGCCCCGCGAATAGTACCTTACAATGAATGTGATGTGTCTGGTGTAATTATCTCCAGTCTCTTGCTATGTCTTTGCACTGTCAGCCTAATCAGTGTTTCGCTCGCACTGCCCACCAGTTTCTTCCCCTACTGGGAGCACAAATTAGAAGCATTTTATTCCTTTCAAAGGAAAGAAATCAGTGATTTTTTTTTTTTTTTTCCCCAGCCTTTACAGCATGAAGCATTGTAGCAAGGAGCAGGAAAAATGAAGTGGTCTTTTTTTTTTTCTTTGTGTGGGTGAGAATGGGGGACACATATCAAAATGTCTCCCCTGTCCGAAGTGGCACCGTGCCCGCTCCTATTTACACAGGGTAACGGGGGCTCAATGCAGCCCTTTGTCTCCCCAAGGCACAGATTATTCCAATTGTCTGTGGAGCTTGGGTTTGTGTGTTACTGTCCACCAGGGGCTAAGAAAACACCAAAGATGTTATCCAATACCATAACTAACAGAATGGCAGGAAGAATTCAAAACCTGTGAGCAAAAGCAGGTTTTTTTCACTCTGACCCTTGGACTGCTCTGGCTTGTGTTTCAGGCGTCTACATTTTTATCTAAAGAAGGAAACTGCTTCTGTTACCTACCGACTTGCTCATTTTCAAGGTGTTACACACAGGGCTCACAAGCACTTGATTACAGGGTGGTCTACACTATAATTTATAACATTAATAAATCAGAGCCAAATAGTACAAAACCCTCTTTTTAATAGCTGCTTCATCAAGGATCTAAAATATTAAAAATTGTGCTGATATGAAGCTCTCCGCCACCGTAACCTTTAATTTTACTTTGAAGTGGTCAGGATGTGTCCAGCAACTGGTGGATTTGTGTAATTATTCTCCGGAATGAAGAGTATAATTTTGCATTCTTGCTCTGTTGGTAATTCAGACTCACCTCTCCTGCCTGACCCTGGCACGGGGGAGCAGAAACCAGGCTGGGCACACCTGGGAAGGAAGCTGCTCAAGGGAGTTGGGGAGGTTCAGCCTGGAGAAGAGAAGGCTCTGGGAAGACCTTAGAGCCCCTTCCAGTCCCTCAAGGGGCTCCAGGAAAGCTGGGGAGAGACTCTTGATCAGGGAGTGGAGCCACAGGATGAGGGGGAAGGGTTTTAAGCTGAAAGAGGGGAGATTGAGATGAGATGTGGGGAAGAAATTCTTTGCTGTGAGGGTGGTGAGAGCCTGGCCCAGGTTTCCCAGGGAAGCTGTGGCTGCCCCATCCCTGGAGGGGTTCAAGGCCAGGTTGGAGGGGGCTTGGAGCAACCTGGTCTGGTGGGAGATGTCCCTGCACAGGGCAGGGGTGGGTGGAACTAGATGATCTTTAAGGTCCCTTCCAACCCAAACTGTTCTGCGATTCCATGATTCTCTTGCCAGTGGCTGTCTCCCATGACCCTGCTGCTCCAGGTGGTAGAACTCCATTATGGTGTGTCACCGCCGTTGGAGAACTGCTGTGGCATGAACAGGCATGGGTCTGAATTTTGGCCGCATAAAATTGAAAGCACGTTTTGGTCTGTGGAAGGAGGCACGTCCTTTCCCTGCTCCCCCACCTTCCCACCCAACACTGCTGCGAGCTCGGGACCTGGCCTGGCTCCCTGCCAGCCCCCTGACAGGCTGCAGCGATGGAGGATGCTCGATAAGCCTCTGGAAACGTGTCTACCTGAAGGTAAGGGTTGGTGGAGGTGTTAACACCGATGCCGTATCTGACATCCGCAGCACAGAGAGTCCTAGCTCTTGGCACCTGTGTTTTCCCATCAAGTAACACTCATTTGTTATCATATACACACACCACAGATTTACATAGCTCGTAGGGGTGAATCATGCATAATTGTGGCTTCTTACATGACAGTTCATATATTAACAAGTAACTTATTTGTGCTCTGTGCTGAATGAGTACAGCAGGAGCGTGTGGACCTCTGCTGTCAGAACCAAATTCATCATTATCTGGAGATAAAACAGAAGTTCAGTGGTTAAAAATGAAATGAGAAAATAATTGCTGGTTTGATTTGCCTGTACCACGGGAAACATGGCTTTGATTTATGTTTATATCTATAGATACCTAGTGAAAATACGATAGCAACCAGGAATCAACCATTCTTACACAGAACATAATGAAAATAAGTAAGAGGCAGGCTCATAACCATACTCCCCATGTTCTGCAGTGCCTTTTTGGATGAAAACAGGAGACTGTGGGTACAAAAAGAAGGTACTCTCTATGAACTGGAGACTGCTACATGGCATAGGCTTGAGGAAATTCAATAGGAGATGGTGGGACATTGGGCTGGAGTGGTCACACGCGACACTGACCTTCAGAGTACCAAAGACGGGGACTTCGCCTGGGTGCAACAGTGTCTGGCACCTTGTGTGTCAGCATCAGCTCATTACAGGTTATCCTAGCCCAAAACGTCCCAGAGCTGTGGAAAATTATGTTCACAGCAAGTCCTACACCAGTCCCACCAGGCAGCGAGGGACTCATTTCACAGGCACTTCTAATGTTCATGTCTCCCGGGGGGCCGTAGCCCGTAGGATTCCTGTAAAAGGGCTACAAACTGTCGGAGATTTTCTCTCCTGGAGCCAAGCGGAGCAGAGCAGGCTGCCAGCACCGCTCCCCAGCCAGGTCTGACACCTTGCGCTCGAGCTCCCAGCTCCCCCAGCCCTGGATGGGAGCAGAGAGGGAGGGGTGGCACAGCCGCGGCCAGCCCCCCCGCTGATGAAGTGTGCAGAGAAGATGCAGCATGCAGGATGCTTGGCCAGAGTACGGGGCGGGGGGAGAAAATAACATTCATCGTGGAGAGCCTCAGTTCCTGCAGAAGGAGCGAGGGGAGACACCTCTGCACGTTACTGGGTAGGGCAATTCTGGCCACAGCACAAAACATCCTGGGGAGTGGGACCCTTGGGGTGTTGAGAGTAGGTTTGTTAATGGATCTCCAAGGGGTTGATGGATTTAATGGGTGAAGTAAGTCTGCTCTTATTTATTTTATTTTTTTGGCAGCTGCTGCAAGTGGAATTTTATGCATTTTTCTGGCTGTTACTGCTTGTCTGGGCTATTTAGATGTTGAGTTACACTTGTTTCCTTCATGGTGGACCTTTTTTCAGAGCAACTGAGACACCTTCGGCAATGGCATGTTATGGTGCACTTCCATTTATAAAATGTTCTGTACAGTTTTAGAAATGAGCTCTGAAATGGCTATTAGGCACTGTGTGAGCAGCATTTGATCAGAAGCTCAGCAGTAGATCACAGAGGCTACAGAGCTATTGTTGTACCCAGTCTACTGACCTGTTAGCTCTGTAACAAACAATCTGCTAAGGGTTGGTGGGGGGAACTATGAATATCTGTACGTGTGAGTGCTGCAGACCTCATTTCCCCTCTCACTTTGGTATTCCCTTCTATTCTGCTGTGGCTTTTCTTGCCTTTGTCGTTATCAAGGCATTTAGCCGTGTTTCTGTTGCTGGGTCGACACTTGTTTTACACAAATGAGGTCTACGTGGGACACCTTGCTCAGCCTTTAGCCCCACCAGCTCTCACTCTGGCCAGTGAACCTTTAGGTAGATAAACAACATTCCTCAATTTTAGGCCTTAACAAATCCCAGCGTTCGAGACCTTAACTGACACTTGTGTGATTTTTTTTTTCTCTTGATTTCTGCAGAAATCTCTGCTACTGGCTACAGCCTTTAGTACTTCAATTCCTGCTGATAATCTGTTAAGATCCTGGTCTGAGAAGAGGTAAAACATTGCCTTTGACTTCCATATAACCACCCGAGGACCAAAATGCTCTGTGCAAAGCGAATAAGAATATTAGAAGCTAAAACCTTCGCTAATTTAAATTGGTGCAGCTCTATATGTGCTAAGTTTTGCTCTAGGCACAGACCTGGCCTAGAGCAATATTTCATTTTTGTTATAATCTCTCCCAATAATTCAATTCCTCTCGCCTTGTAATACTCTTGCTGCTCTCTGCTGAACACCCTCCAGCTTGTCACTGCCTTTCTCATTGTTAGTCACCCGGAATAAAGGCCGGGCTGGATACTCAAGGTCTGCCAGCCTCTATGGGCGGTGGGTTGACCTCTTGGCCAGGTCAGGCTGGATCAGAGCTGGACACAAACAGACTGGTTTTTCTCTGCCTCGTGTCTATAAGGTCTCTGCTGAGGGAAACCAGCTCTCAACAGAATCTCCTTTTCTGCTACCTCATCATCTTTCAAATTCTTATCCAGGCTGAAGCGTAGCTATCCATAAATCTCTTGTTCCTATCAAGATTTCTCCCTGACCCCCTTTCTAAATTTTATAATCTAAAGCTTATAAGTGTAGGATTCAGTAGATAATTTTTCTGCTCCTCTTGGAAAATATCCGAATAGATATTTTTCTGCTCCTCTTGGTAAATACCCGAATAGGGTGCATATTTATCTTGACTATGCAGTAATATCAGCTAGCAGTCGCAGTCTATAGTATGTAACATCTCTTCTGCTGCTTCAATAAAGATTTAGAAGGTAGAGTCATATCTATAGAGAGTTATGTGAAAAGGTAATGTGCTTTTTTGATATTATAAATGCAGTAACACCCAAAATAAAAGCTCTACTGAAAATTTATATTTTCTCAGTCAGGACACTGAAGAAATTGCTGTGAGATTATAACCTTGTAGGGAATAATGGTCCGAAAGACTGTCTTCCCTCTGCTGCTATGCACCACTGAATGCTGCTGATTTTCATAGTTAATCATAAATGCTTGCCCTAAGTTAATTGATGTCCTCATTATGTCATACTTAACTGCAGCTTAGTAGAGTTTTTTTGCCATTAACTTCCACACCAGTTAGCCTTATGGCATCAAGCAGCAGAAATAATGAAGAAAGGATCCCCAAAACAAATTGACCATCAGTGCGACCACCACATCACCATTTACATTTGCAAAGGTCAGAAGGAAATGTTCCCATCAGCCTACGTATGTCTCACTCTGCACATTTCATGAATGTCACAACCTAGAGAGATCCTCATGGCCACCTCTAGGGAGTAATTAACAGCAAACCAGTGATGGCCTACCAGTGCCAGTCAAAATGCTATGATTTGGGATTTAGTATCTAGAAATGCCAAAGAGTTGAGGTTTTCACATAGAATGGCAGAATCACAGAATATTTTTGGTTGGATGGGACCTTTGAGATCATCGAGTCCAACCAACAAAAAAAAACAAAAACAAAAATAAAAACAAACAAAAACAAAACAAAACAAAACAAAACCAAACCAAAAAAACCACCAAAACCAAAACCAAACCAAAACAACAACAACAACAACAAAACCCAAAAACAAACAAACAAACAAACCAACCAAAAAAAACAACAACCAAAAAATCCCGGAACACCAAACACCAACACCAAACCAAAACAAACACCCACAACCGCACACCACCCCACCCACAAACAGACACAAACCAACAATCTCGGCCACTAGAGCATGCAATTCACATAAAACTTTGGAGTCTTGAAGGTATCTAAGAGACACGGATGCTCTCATGGCAAAGCTTCAGATCCTCACACTACGGTCCTTTGCAGGACTCTGCGTGTTGAAACTCAAAGAAGAAAGGCTGTGAGGGTTAAAGGAAAGGTGATACTTCTTTGTCTAATTCTTTGTATTTTGGGGTAGGGGATGAGAGAAATGGGAGAATGGGGTTGTGGCTATGGCAGAAAGTAACTGTTTTCGTAACTAACAGATTCTTGTTTGTTGGTTTTTTTTTTTTTTTTTTTAAAAAAGACCTATTTCTTCTTCTATATGAAGTATTGCTATAAACCTCAGTTAGGTGCACCAACCTCTCACGACATCAGACAGGTATCCTCAGTGCCTTGCTGGGACAGCCACCGAGGAACTCCCCGCTCCAGAGCCACCCTGACTGGCCCTCTTGCTGGGTGCTTACTTTTGCTTTTTCCTGTTTTATTCACCTCTTAATCCTAGTTAAAAGCTACTCAAAGGTTTGATCTTTGTAAGCATTTTACCTAAGGCATGATTCCATCTCAAACCTTAATCCCAATAAGCTTGGAAACCAACCTGTCTGATTGAGCTTCTAAAAACATCCCCTGTGTAACAAGACGACATGGACACTGCAGAGCAATATCCTCATGAACACCTGATGCTCACACAGGAGAGTCAGCAGAGATCCTGGCCCAAGGCTTCCCAGCAGAAATTCCATGTGGTTACCCCGGAGATAGTTAAAATTGCATTTTGAGATGTTGCATCAGGGTGCAGTCTATCACTAACATTATCTTTCAAAATTCCCAGCCTTACACATCATGATGTGTCATGTCTGGTGAAAAGCAATACTTGATTTGACTAATGTGCTGTAACTGGGGTGAACTTATTAGTCATGATGAGCCTATTAGTCATGTTGCATCTGCCTTGGTGTAGGGAGGTTCCTATGCAAGTACAAGAAGTAACTTCTGTGTATGAAGTAGGGTGGAGAGAAATCAGGCATCTTCAGTTTTGAAGTAGTTTATGGCTGATGTAGGATAGTTCAATGAATGCCCTAATTATCAAGATATTCCCAATAAACTCACTAGAATAAAAAACACAAAATCAAGCTATAAATCTTTCATCAGAGACAGCTAGTGGGAAATACATATGAATCTGGTAACATGTGAAATTGTCATCCTTGTGGTTTGAAATACCCCACTACAAGATGAAATGTCAGACACAAGAGTATGGGCTGTAATTTCAGGGTGTTGTTGCCCTAGAGAAAATTAAGCTCAATATCATGGGTCGAGCATTTTGCCACCAAGATTATGTGAAACAGCTGAAGGTTGCAATCCAGCCCTGGCTGGAAGACCAGCTCCACTTCTGAAAATATATTCCTGTGAATTTGGGTCCATCATCAATGATTTTTATTTTTTCAGACTTTATCCTAGACCCTTCCCAACTCAGATATTAGCAGGTAGCCAGAGGAATATGCATTACAAGTCTACTGACACATACTAGGCCAAGCCAAGATGTTCCAGTGGTTAACCAGCATCACTTAGAAGAGTCGTCTTATTTTTTCATTAGATTCGTCTGGATTTGATTTCCAACTGGGAATTTTTAACTGTCTGGAAGCTGAACCCTTATCACATACCAGTGGATCATACTTTTCAGCAGTGAAGGGAAGGAAGGTAAGAGGGAGGAGGCATTGTCTGGGTGGTTTGTTTCTTTTTTATTTTATTTTTTTTTAATTTTATTTTGGCAAAAACTCCCACAGCCTTGTCACTAAACAGCAAAAATTTATGCAATTGTGTAGTGCAAGGCTCTTGTGGAGCTGCTTGGTGTCGGTCTCTCCCAAGAGCTGATGCAGCAGCGAGAGGTTCCCGGTTTTTCTGAACGGCAGCTGGCAGGAAAGCGGCACTCACGTTGTGCATTATGCATCCTTCTCAGCTGCCCCCCAAAAGAAAATAAGTGCCAGTTTCCCATGGCCAACACTCACTCTTAACCGGGGCTGGGCTGCTGTCTCTCTGGTGGGTGGCAGGCCATCAATATTACTCCTACCAGGAACCCCTGTGTGGTTTAGTATCAGGTTCTGCTGCCGGCTGATGGCAGTTTTTGAGCTGGCTTTGATATCTATAAACCTTTCCAAAGAGGCATCTGTGCAAGACAAAACTTCACCTGGTTCTGTTGATTGCTTTCAAAATCCTTACAGAAGACATCACTGCTCGCACACCTAGGAAATGTGAAAATTAAACTAATGTAAGGTCATCTACCGGCAACACCATGCTTTTATTGCTTTTAAGATTTACTCTCTCCAGGCATAGATCCATGTCTTAGTCATTTAGGGACTGATGTAAAGCCCATCCCAGCGATTAGAAAGACTCTTGTTATCTTCCCTGGCTTTAGATGGTGTCCTCAGAAGTTTAATCTTGCTGCTGTTCAAGTCATTGCAAAAACTCTTGTTGATGTGAGTGATGCTGGATCAAGGCTGCCTATTGTCCCGGGGAGGGCAGCACTTATATGATGCAAGTTGACCTTTTCTTTTCAGAACCTGCTTTTTAGCTCTGCCGACTTGGCAATTCCCCGTCAGCCAGACAAGCTCATCCTCTCCCTCTTTTATGAGGCCATCTGGGAGGATGTTGCTCTCGTAAGCGCTACCTCTGTAACAGCTCCATCATTTTGAGCTGAAAATTCTCGTGCCAAATATAAATGTGGGGAAACATCCCCCTCCAGCTTATGATAAGTGGTTGAACCTGGCACAGCCGGCGGGAGGGAGAATCTGCCAGAAAAGCTTTAGAGTGTCTAAAGAGGAGAGAACTTGGATCCTTCTGATCTTGGAACGATGTCCTCCCGGGGAGATGGGATGTGTTTTTCGCCCCAAATTGCTTGCTTATCTGTTCCGGATCAGTGCCTGGATGTCAGTTGCTCCTCCTGCGTAAGATGGTCTTCGTGGACGTGTGTTGCACCCAGCAGAGGCTCAGGATTTCTTCCATAACTCTCCAGCCAATGACTCACTCTAGCTCCTTGCTTTGTTTAATGCAGAAAAATCGGTCCATCTTCTGATCTAGCCCTAATTAGGACAGGTGATGGAGGTCCTATTTCCCCAAACCTATCCTTACAGACTTTTTCCAGCTGGTATGGCAGTTACAGCAGTGGAGATACGTGTAGTTTAACAGCTTTATTTGTGGAGTGTTGATGACGCACTAGTTGAACTATTAGCAGGTATTTTTGCATTTCATTTTGTTCCTTATAGTAAAGTTTCCCACCTGGACTCCTGAGGCAGGATGTGTTAAGTCTGGCAGATTACTCAGACGCTGTGCACTATTTCAGATAACAGCTCCTCCGTCTGACTTCACAGATCAGAAACTATATGCTTTTCCGTGTCAGTTTTAAATCTGAAAACTTGGACTTATTTCTGAGCTCTGCCAGTGAGTTCAGTAACTCTCAAACAAAGATGCTTTGTTGGGTGACAACCAAGGTGCCATTTCTTATGTTCTGTAGAGCTCCAGTTCTTCATTTGGGTCCCCATTCCATCACCATAAATGCAATAACTTATGTTCTTAACTACTTGCATTGTCCTTGTAGGGCTATAAGATGGTTGGCACCTACACCAACCTGTCACGTGTATTTCAGTGTTTCTTGTAATACCATATGTATATGTAATTGGGGTGAATTTAGTTTTCCCTTCCCAAGGAATCAGAAGACGGACTAGTCTTTTGAGAGCTTTTTTTGTAATTTGAGCAGTTCTTTATCCTTTCATAACACTAGATCTTGAGACCCTAATGGACTTTTTGGAATGAAGTTTTTTGTAAAGGACCCAGAACTGGAACAGGTTGGACTGTTTCACAAAAGATAGGATTATGATTTGATTTGTATTCCAGTCAGGTTTTAAATTCATGAAGAATTGAAACTGCATTGGTGGTTGCTCTCAATATGTAATGAGCACTGAATTTATGTATTCTCCCCATTAGTGAAGGAAACGGTCAGTTGGGTTGTTCAGATGCTGCACATCAGTATGGAACTCATACTGAGGATCCTGAAATTGCCACGTGACATTCCAAAGATGAAAAATCGTCATAAATAATAGGGTTGTTTCTCCAGTTTGGAAAAATACAAATGCAGCAGAAACAAAGTAAAACATCCCTCTTCCTTCCTCCCTTCCAAAAACAAAGCCAAAATTCACTGATTCAGTAAATTTCACATTTGACAGGATTATTTCACAAATGACAAACTGACAAGTTCTGTCCCTCTTTACTTGTTCCAGCCTCACATTTGCTTGCTAATTCATGCAAAGTTTTTCTAAGTGCTCCATCTTGGAGGATGTTGGCTCTTCTGTGAAAAGCAGTTTCTCAACCAACTTATTTCCTCCCTCAGATTCAGTGATCCGGCAAAAAGAGAGAAATGCTGCTTTGCTTCAGCTCAGGCCGGAGGCTTGGGAAGCCTAAAAGCACAACCTCCCCAGCTGGTGTGAGTGCTGACTTCTTGGTGGCACTCCAGCACCCCGCTCTTCCTCTGTCACCTCCTTTTATTTCATATGATTGCACAAGATTTATTCCTGACACAAAGCAGAAGGGGGCTAAGCAATTAAGCGTGCTTAATTTAGGAGTTAATAACAAATTATGTGCAGGGGAGCGCTGGTCTGTGATGCTTCCCATTGCAGATGGTTCTCCCTGCAGCTCTCCAAGGGACGTTACATTCCCGGCAGCGTACTGAAGGTCCTCTCCGCAAGGTTGGCCCTACCTGCACGGCCCATCAGCACATTCCTGGGTCGATTTGAGGAGAACCACTTGAAAATGGCTGTAGATAGTCAGTGCCCTTCAGGAATGTGCTAAACAAGCGCTCTCCCCTGCTCTCCCCAGCTGCCTGTCTGGAGATCCTGGTTTCCAGCCAGGGCAGTGGGGAGCTGTAGTTCCCTTGACCTGATTTAGATCCTGCCCTACTGCCCAAATTTACGGAGCATGAACCAAACAAAATACTGATGTGCACTGGCCACAAAAGCAGGGACTGACAGTCAAATTCAGGCCATCAGACACGTGGAGCGATGCCCAATGGCTCACCCCTGCTGTGGGCAATCAGAAACCTCCGTATCTGTTTTAGAGATACCGTATCTCTTACTTATCTTTCTTTTTTTTTAAAGAAAACACATGTCTGAGATGTAGTCCTGATACCTGCCTGCCTAAGAAAGGTGCATTAGTAATTATATACCCTGTGTGCTGGTCAACTCCTTTCTTCACACATTTGCTGCTCAAACTTGCGGACTTTTTTTTTTAATGCTCACCAGTGACCCTCCTCCACCTTAAGTCCATTTTTCTCACAAGCCCCTGAAGCTTTGGCCATCCTGGACAAGGACACTCTCCCACTCCATCCTGACCAAGGACACCTTCCCACCCCATCCTGGCCGAGGACACCTTCCCACTCGTGCTGGAAGCTCTTCTGCTCAAGCACTGGGACTGTACATATCACTTTAGACGTGTCAGCACATGGAGAAGGAAGAGAGAGAGCAACGCTGTGGTGTTGTGATGGAGACATCATACCTTCATTAGTATGTTGGGGACTGGATGGGCCTACACAGTACTAGAGAAGGATCATGGCCATTTATGTACATAAAAACCTAATCTAAGGACTTTCTTGCTGGATTCTTCCAAGAATATTTTCTGTAAGGGTCACTCCTAACCCAACCTTTTTTTTTCTTGGATTTCACTGTTTCCTGAAAGCACATGCTCCCTCCCCCATGTTTTTAATGGAACTATGCTCTATTGAATTATTATACTGCTTTTTTTTTTTTTTTTTTTTTTTTTGGACACTTGGGCACTTCAGTTCGGGGACAGGCTGCCAATAGAGAGCTCCTGTGATGCAGTTAATGAGTAATACTTGCTCGAGAATGAAACCCAGACTGAAGAGCTCTTGACAAAAACCTGGATTAAAGGAGGAGTTTTTCAGTGGCTTCTTAAGCCTTCAGTTAATGTCTTCACATTCTCTGCATCCTCCAGATCAAAGCCCCTATCATTTGGATGCATTACTTGCCTTTTGCAAGATCCTGATGTGGTCTTTCACTCATGAGCTCTAATATTTTCTACTCATTTTAGAGAAGAGAAGGGCTTTCACAGAAACAATTGGGTAAGATTCTGCCATATTAGAAATTGGTGTTGCATTTCCACCTTTCCCTTCATACTTCTACTGAAATGTCCAGCTTTGGCCAATAGAAATTCCAGATTCCAGTGTGTTAATGGCAATATTTATTTAGTTATCAATGTCAGCCTTTGTTTTTCTAACCTTGTCTTGATCATTAATATGCCATAGGTAACAAAGTTGTTCAAAATATTTTGTGGTGTCAGACAAAGCTAGGAGCAGAACAGCTTGATCAATACCTTTCAGTGATAATTTTACTCCAAACCTGTGTTTTGAACATGAACCTTCAAAATATTTTGTTGGCCAAGACAAACGGTGTCTGTGCACAGTTATGTTTTTACAGTATTTTAATTCCAGTGAATCAGTACAGTAAATATTGATACACTGTTTTGCCTTCGGTATTTTTGGACTTCTGTCAAATTAATTAAATAGTAAATAGCAGAGTGGATATCCCAGCACACTGTCCTATTAAATGCTAAGCAAGATTAGAACGTCTGATAAAAAGGTCTTTATGCTACTGCAAATAAAGGAAGGACACGGTGTTATACCAGCCTTTGTTGGCATTTCCCATGTGGTTTTCTCAAGTGAACATTTACTTTGTGTTCCCTACCAGATGAGAAAGCTTCACTGCTGTGAATGTGTGCAACATACTTTTATAATTATCTTGCCATTCTTGGTGTTTATTTTCTCCCTTTTCACTCTGATTCCTCCAATTTGCAGGTTGGTTTTTTTTTTTTTTTCTCTTCTTGTAGAACTGGAAGAGACACCCGTAGGTTGGTAACCTCCATCTGTGCTGGTGTCTGCAGAGTGCGCAGCTGCTATTTATCTGCCTGCACATGGATCACTCCACGTTTCTCGGGGATAGTCTTCAACTGCACATAGAGGGAGATGTCCCATTGTCCCTGTTATTGTCCTTACCCTGTCAACGCCTTTTATGTCAACACACAGAGAGCCTCAAGCAGAGATGATTCCTCTAGATCATAGAATCATAGAATTGTAGAATGGTTCAGGTTGGAAGGGACCTTAAAGATCATCCAGTCCCACCCCCTGCCCTGGGCAGGGACATCTCCCACCAGACCAGGTTGCTCCAAGCCCCCTCCAACCTGGCCTTGAACCCCTCCAGGGATGGTTCAGCTCCAGGGATGCCACAGCTTCTCTGGGCAACCTGGGCCAGGCTCTCACCACCCTCACAGCAAAGAATTTCTTCCCCAGATCTCATCTCAATCTCCCCTCTTTCAGCGTAAAACCATTCCCCCTTGTCCTATGGCTCCCCTCCCTGATCAAGAGTCCCTCCCCATCTCCCCTGTAGCCCCCTTCAGTTACTGGAAGGCCATTATAAGGTCTCCCCGGAGCCTTCTCTTCTCCGGGCTGAACACCCCCAACTCTCTCAGCCTGTCTTCATAGGAGAGATGCTGACTGTCTCCCTCCTGGTCTGTTCTGCTGGCCAAGCCACAGGTATGGGTTGGCTTGGTGGCCAAGTTGGGCTATGTGTGTGCCTCCTCCTGGGGGCAGCGCCGTGGCTGGAGCCCAGAAACACCGCTGAGACCCAACAGCTGAGGAAAACTGCCTCTTGCCACAACCGTTCTGGGCACCAAGGCAGCAAAACACATTGTTGGCAGCATTCTGCTTCCTCAGCATCAACGCTGGTTGGCCAGCAAACCCTGCAGGTTCCGACAGTAGAAGTTCACACTTTCCAGTCTATTTATCGACTGCATGCCTGACCCTGCAGGCATCTGCTTTAACAAAGGCATGTGACCAAAGAAGCAATTGAAATCCATCGCATTATATACTTTGGTTTTTAAAGCTGATGACCTGGGTACCTCCGTTTCTCTCGCATTTATCTGTCCACGTCTTGTGCTTATCTCTTGTATTGATCGGCTTGAGAGATTGCAAAGCTCCAGCTCTGGCTTTGCCTCTCTGAATTCACAGACTCTGAAGATTTAAGCATTTTGGTGCCAGGTTTTTGCAAACTTGCTTTTTTTTTTTTTTTTTTCTGTACATATAGCTTGAAGATTTAGTATGATTAAGCTTTTAGTGCAGCTTGTAAGCAAAACTGAATCCATATTGATACCGAGGAATGAATTGGCTTTTATTGACAGATACTTAAGCTCACATTCATCACATCACAACGTTCCCAAGTAAATTTTGTTCATAAAAACAGATGGAAAACTTGACCCAGATAGACCTCACAAGAAAGTTTGTTGTCACCAGGAACTGAAAACAAACCTCATGGAATATGAAACAGACTTTTAAATAGACGGGAGTCTGTTGGGAGTCTGTATCAGTAGAGATTTGGATAATTGCATCCCAGAATCCTGGACAATTCAGTTTCCATGGAGGATGGGGTACCTGGAAGACAATTTGCTTTGCAAAAAGGTTACAATAACTTTTACATAGGTGAGTAATAGAGATATACTCTGATGGATCCAGGTCTCGTAATAATTCTCCTTAGGAGATATAGTTTGCTTGTAAGTGTTAGGTACAATCCTCTGCAAAATCCTGCAGGTCTTAACCCCCCCTTCCGAATTCCTCCTGATCTACAAGAGAAGACTGCAATCCAAATCCGAGTGATGTTTCCCCTTGCACACGGGAGCTTCTTCCCCATTGTTCAGAGGGAGCGAGGCAAATGCTTTTGCAGAACCTGTTTGAACACGCATGTTTTTTCAGAAAGGAGCATAAAGCAATTTGACATGGTCTTGTTATTTTCTTTTGGAACATTGGATCTGCCTGTACTTTTTGTTTTGTTTTGTTTTTGTCTTTTTCTCTCTTTCTTTTTCCGCATGAGCTAATTGAGGAGAGAGCAAGAGAAGTCCTTCAGGAGCAGAGGCACCATGTGTGCTGGAGTGACCTTGGGGATTTTGCCTCTGTCGTTGCCCTCGCCAGCTCTTGATAAACAGCAAGTGAAACGGATTTACAAGCTTGCAGAAATCATTGCGTTTTCTCCCGTTTTATCAGCACAGATGGAAAGCAGGGCTGTATCTAATCTCAGTCCAGAATCAGCTGGAGTTGGACTGATAGTGTATAAAGACAGCAAAAAGCAGCAGACTTATAAATTTACTGAGCTGTAACTTGTGCTGTGTGAGCTGGTAAGCCAGAGCTTTCCAGTAGTTTATCCTTAAGGAAGATAGAGATACAAAGACATTTATTTTGACATTCCATTTCTTTAAAATACTCCCTCGTCCTGTACCAGATGCTGCATTTCCTGACATTTCTAATTTAATGCTTGCTCTAAAATCTTTCCTGGAAATATAATTTACCAGGGCCGAATCCCAGGGTTCTTCCTCAGTCAAGGTTCACGGGTGTGAGTGTGTCAATGTCTCACTGCAGCCCTGTTCAATGGGATTCACCAGACGGTCCTGAAGATTATTCTATGGGCGCCTTTTAGCTTTCTCCCCCCTCCTCTTTTTATTTATATTTTTTTTCTCATCCCCTGAGTTCTTTCTGCAGCATTTGAAAAATTAAAGAAGTTCAGTGAGCCCAAGTTAGTGCTTTGCAGGCAGCCAACAGCACTTCCAAACCGCCGCCCCGGTATGTGTTTGACCACATTTGGCAGCGTTTGCTGCAAAAAAAAGAGCTATTAAGACCGGTTGAGGACCGGGACTGAATTGCCCTCTTACCTTAGACTGTGGTTCCTGTGATTCGGGGTTAAGTGGAGGGGGATGTGAAGCGTACCCGTTTAGGAGTAAATTGTTAAGTTATACATTTTGTCTTTGAACAGGGTAAGGAGCTGCTGCAGAGCATTCCAATGAGGATATTAAGGGGACACTTAGTGTAACGTGCAGCTTCTACCTGTGTTCATTCATGCACAGAAACTCGATTAGTACAAAACCTCCACAATGTACCCGACGTCTCCCAGCAGCAAGGGCTTGTCTGACACATTTCTCTGTGGATGAAGAATCGAGAATCATGTACAGTAAAGGGAAACACATGTAAAAGTAGCAAGAAAGGTCATTACTTCTAGGGAAAAAGAAAGCCAGGAAGCCTCGCTGGATTAACCAGCAAACTGTTGAAGCCCTAGTAAATCAGTGCTGCATCTGCACCAGTCAATTTTGTATTCATTGCAAAAGGGTCGGACTGAAAATTAATAAATAATCACCCCTATGAATTTTATAGCAAGGTTGTTAATGTGGGGGCTCTGGAAAACATTCCAGCCTTTGCCTTCTAGATACATGGATTTAAATCTAGGGTTGACACGCACTGGACTTACTTGACTTACCCACTTGCTGCCTGAAAATAGCAATTACAAAAAAAACCTCCACAAATAATCTGTGCAGCTGATGGTCTTTGCGTGGCCTGGATGCTATTAATCCAAATTCAGGTAAAATGCAAAAATGAAAAATGAGCAGCTGTGTACCCAGCTAGGAATAAACATGGGGGGGAGGGGGAGAGAATCTTCAGTTTCTCTGCCTGCTGCAGACTCATGAGTTCGTTAGGTCCAGGGATCGTTACACCACCAGGCATCACGGTTTAGCTGGTAGCGAGACAAAGGTGATGGGGGGGATTTGGTGTCCTCCCCTGGCTCTACAGCACTCTTGGAGGACTTTGAAACAAAGCAGCTGAGATGGAGAGCAGAGGCAGATCCTCTGTCTCCTCTAAGTCGTGTAGGAGCTCTAAATTTGAATTTGCAATTCAAATAACGCCAGAATATTAACGTGCAAACAAAGTTTTCTGATGCTGAGGTTAAACTAACTTCCTCTCAGAAGCTTTAAAGTTTCACCTCATCTTAAAAGAAAAACACATCACATAAGGGCTTGAGAGTTTTTGGTAAAAGCTGGAATGTTTTTCTTCTTTTTTAACTTGGTTGTATTTAGAGGAAGAGATGCTTCTTCAGAAAGATGAGCTAACAGGTGTCAGAAAGTTTCAAGCTAGAAAAATGCAAGTTGAGTAAGTGTACATGGGCCCTCACAGGAGTGAGTTTGTCTTTCCTGTAATATCGAACATCCTCATTGCTTGGTGTATAAAATCATTTTTCTGCATAAATATATACAATACACATTTTTTTTTCCTCCAAAGAGCTCCAGTTACTACACTGTCTCTTCAAGGCTATAGTGAATGCTGACATTCCTGTAAGGAAGTGCTCTCCTCGCACGATTTTGAGTCAGATTTCTGTTGCCTGCTCTAGTTCCTTGCTGGCTGTGGAGTGGCGGGTGGGAGCCAAATGCCCAGCAGATCCCTCCATCTGATATTCAGTGGGACGTTACGGGGGGAGGAAACACTGACAGTGGGATACGGAGCAGTCGGGACCAGTGGAACGATATTAAATGAAGGTCAGTTGTTTCCGGAGGCGTGAGGAGGTTGTGCATCGGGCCTGATTTTACCCAAATTCCCAGTGTTGTAGAATAGTGTTATTTTATGGCAGCAGAACAAGAAGCCCTTGAGGCGAATAGCTTACAAAGGGCTGTTGGCTGGCTAGGAGCGTGTTGAGAGCCCTGCATTAGAACGTGCTGCTGTTTCGGTCCGTGCTGCTGCTTTGGTTTTTCAGGATGATCCACCCCAGTGGAGCTGCCGTGCTGCTGCTGAGTCAGCAAAAACCAGACCCAGCCTGAAACCACCCAAGAACCAGAGATTCAGAGCTGGCACGTCGGATATCTTCCCTCTTTTTCTGCCTTCCCCCTCCCAGCAATGGGTTGCAAGGGAAAACTGCCTTGGTTGTGAACTTTATCATACAGGTACAGAAAAAAGGGATTGTAGTCACTGGTAAAGTCTAGCGCCATAGTTGTGCTCCCCTTCGTGCCTTTATTCTCATTTCTCATCTTGTTGCTGGATCCAGCATTAAACTGCTTTCATCAGACAGATATTAAATGTAAATCTGGAGCAATCTGGGTCCCCAAGGAGCCCAGTGGGAACGTGGCTTCCTTTCTAGCAGCTTCTCACCCCTAATGCGAAATTTGGGGAATATTCATTTTCATGCTTTCCCTTTCAATAACCACAATTTTCTTTCACTACCTGTCAGCAAAATCACATAACACTCATTTCAGGTCTAAATTTCAGACATCTCTCCCTAAGACCCGAGGATTACATCAGCAATTAGAGCTTTAGAGACCTTTTGTCTTAAGTGATTATTACTGCAGAGTTTATTCTAAAACTTTATCTAGCCTTACCCAGCCCATATACATCTGGACTGCATTCCAGGAATGCCATTCCTTCTCCATTGTTTCTCTTGTGTTTTTATGTAACTATTCGAATCCAGAGATGCACTCACTTTTACATTGTAGACATGGTTTTAACTGGCACAGCAAACATTTTTCTACACTTATCTTTAAAAAAAATATATGTAAGAGATAATCTAATCTTAAATTTAAAGTTTAACACAAATACGGGGAGAGATGACAACTTGTGAAACTATTTCTCTCTAAGACATGCTAACACGGGTGATAGGACAGAGTACACATTATTTCTCAAATGGGGAAAAATGAATATTTAAGACCTACTTAGAAAGTTCTGCAGTGCTGTTGACAGCGGTATTGTGTCTGAGGATGATCAAAGAGAGCTCATTGAATAATTCATTAAGCGCATTTTGCAAAACTGTTCAAAATGTTTGTTTAAATTATTTATCCAGTTCTATGTGGTAAAACTCAGAGGAATGAGCCCCCCCCCAAAACGCTGCAAATGTTTTACCATATTTCCAGAACAGAACAACCTTCCTATAACAACGATAAGAGCTTGATGCTTTTAACTTGCTTTTTGTACAACACCTGATGCTGAAATGAAATGTCATCTACCACCACCCTTCATCGTGCAGGTCTCTGAAATGGATGCTTGGCCCCACGCAGGGCTGTAGATGGGCTGTGGGAAGCTCTGGGTTGGCACATCCAGTCCTCCAAGGGGGTGAGGGAGGGAGGGAGGGAGCTTCAGCTGGTCATCACGTTATCTCAGTGGCACTTTCCATCGGGCAGGGATTGATGAGGGCGATGGGCACAGAGGTCTGTTTTTCAGCTCTGGCTTTGCCCATGACCTTGGCCAGTCACCTGGACCTACACGCTCAAAACCATGGATTAATCTGGAGCGTCCTGAACCGTCTCCAGAGGCCTGGTCTCCCATAGATGTGGAAAACCCCAGTGTGGATGGCAGATACTCATCAGGTGCACGAAAAAAAAGAGGTTCAGATTTCTGAGGTTCCTTCTCCTCACGCCCTAGTCGCACTTCTCTGATTTTCTGGTGATGCCTGCTGCATTTTCAGAGAACTAACATCCTGAATGAAAAAAAAAAAGACATGCTTATTTTCTTTGTGTAGCCTTTGGTAACAGAATAGGGAAGAACAGGATTAAAACATGACTGTAGGTCCACAGTTAAGAAATGCAAAATGCACCTCATACAATTCCCACCCCCGGTCCCCCGCAACTTTGTGTATCAATATGACTTGAACTAAAAATTTATTAAAATACAGATAAGTACGTTTGACTTGTCAATGTGATGGTCTGTTTACCCCCAACTGACAGATCCCATCTCAGTCTGGCAAGAGTTTTCATTTGCCATTGCTGAGAAAAAATAACTCCCAGAAAACTGACTCAAACTGATTGTAAAGTGGATATTAACAGGGACACACTGCTTATTTAAATACTTTTAAAATGCCACTGGATGTTCTTGCAAGTGAAAGAGAGGGCTATAAATATTTGCTGCAGAAAGAAGCCAAAATAAAAATTAAATGCCTGAAATGCAGCAAACTTCAATTACATAACGAGCATCATCTTTGCAGTGGGTAATTCTGATGGGTGATTTTTTTTTTCCTCTTATGCCCCTGTTTTCAGTTTCAGAATAGCCCTGTAGTTGTACTACATACTATTTCCTTCTGCCTTGTTTAAACTTTCCTATATAGCTATCAGAATGTATGTCTCATTAAATCAAGAAAGCTCTGTAAACTGTATGAGTTTGCATGAATACCTTTCCGGAGGTATTTAGTCCACCAGGAGCGGTGGGAACGTAAAAATAATGATTAGTCACTGTGCTGCCGTCTACGAACAGCCTGGTTTAACTTTTTCCTTTGAGTTGTTACTTTAATATTTATCTTCATGACAATTTAATTAGCATGAGCTCCACTCAGAAGGGGCTGCAAGCCTATCCTTCCCATAGGGAAAGATGAACATCAGATTGTGCAGTCAAAAATACTCATGTTTTATTCAATTTTTATGCAGCTAAATAGCTTATGAGAGAAATGTAGAAAAGATTACATCTTCAGAACTTAACTATTCAGACACAGCAGCTTGTAAACCTCTAAAGTTGCTGTTTGTCTGACCAGTTTTCCTGCTGGTTCTGCCTATGAATGTCTCCCAGGTTAACTTCTTCTGAATAATTGCCTAAGTACTCAAATACTCAATACTGGCTCAAGTCCTGGTGGAACACACACCACTGTCCTCCCACACACCTCAACGCTATAGAATAATTTTTAAGTACTACACTGCTGTGAAAAATCCATGTAATGCCTTTAAGAGAGCAATAGCACAATTTTTTTTGCTTAAAATTCCTTAAAGATCAATTGATTTCTGACTTGCCCTTCAAAGCTATGTGAACTGGCTCTATAGTATTTTGCTACAGGAAATTTTCCCATGCTCATTTGTTTCTTGTCTTACTTACATAGAGGCACAGAAAACAGGCTGGAAGGGACCTCAAGAGGTCATCTAGTTCATCCTTCTGCCCCAGGGGAGGATTACTCCTCCTCTGTGCTCTGTTGGCGGTTGATAAGCCTCCAATAAATGGCAACTTCACAGCTTCCCTAGGCAATCTCTTCTAGTGCCAGTTATCCTTACTGCTGGAAAGTTTTCCTAAGGCCTAAGCAGGATGTCCCTTGCTGCAACTCATGAGTATTTCTTCTTGTGCCATCTGTCATGGAAAAGGACAGGAACCTGTGTCTTCCCTCCCTATAGCTCTCACATACTTGAAGACTTTCTGTCTCCTTCTCTAGACTAAACAATCCTCGAACTTCAGTGGTCCCTGTTTTCAAGACCTTTGGTCATCCCTGCTGTCCTCTGGACTCCCGCCAATGGCCCACATCTTTCTTCAACTGCATTGCTAAAATAGGATGAAATCTCCCAGCTGAGGCTTTCCCAGCACTATGTGGATGGAAACAACTTTGTGTGTGTCCCTGTTAGAGACCAGACTCCTGGGCATTATGCCTCACGAGAGGCATTTGTGCATTTGTTATTAACAACGTGGACATTCCTGACCCATTCTTAGCTCCTGATCCGCTGTAAACTTCAGGTCCTTGCATGTAGAACTGGTATGTGGAGGGTCAGTCACATCCTGTATTTGTGCCATCAATTATTTATAACTGATTGCAGAAAGTTCTATTTGTTCTTATTGACTTTCATCCTTTCTTGGCCATTTGCCCGATCTGTAAGATCGTTATGAATTTTCAGCATATTGCAGACCTTCTAGCTTAATGCTGTTTCCAAATTTAATAAGCATATTATCTAGTCAATTGTACGAGTTATTATTTAAAGTACCAGGCCAGTAACGGGCTTTCAGAATGTCCTAACCCTTACCCTTCTTTTCTAAGAGTAGTCTGAAGATAGGTCTTCCTGAGAACCGTTTTTCACACTTTGTGTTCCCATCTTGCATGAGTCTATTTTTAATCTGTTTCTCAAACTCGCTGATAAGAAGGCCACAAGACACTATCAAAACTTCACTTAAGTCAAGGTATATCTCCAGACAGTCTGGAAGATTTAAATCTTCTGTTTCTAATGTTTCTGCAGGACACATGATCATTTTTGGCCCCAGAATTGGTCTCCTAAGCTCAGACCAAGAGCCCTGTCCCCAGGGTGATGACTCTGCCAAGCTGCATAAAAATGCACTTAGCTATAATTCTGCTGCAATATTAACATTTTAAATCCACACATTTAATAGAACTGTCATTAATCTGTTCTTCCCAAAGATGTATCATTTGCCTTATTAAGAGTATCATCGAAATACCCAAATAACCCCTCCTTTCCCTCCTTCCTCAACATAGTCAAATGTAAGGGGTCAATTCATGGCTGTCCAGGAGTGCTAAGAAACAATCCCCAGCGTGAGGTCCTAAATATCACAAGGTCCAGAGGGACATGGACACATGAGTTTAGGGGGAAGCTGTGCTGATCCATAGCAACTGAAAAGTATAAAGGTGAAAGCCATCTCCCAGGCAGCCTCCGAGCTGAGGAGATTAATTGCACTCAGTGAGACTTATTTGATTACTTGGTCCCATGAGTAATAATGGATTTCCTGAAGACTAAAGAGAGTAATACAGAAAAGTCAGAAAGAAATATGGGGAGATATTAAAAGGTAACTATGAAAGGGAGAAAAATATATATGAAACCACAAGGCATGTAATTAACTTAGCATGGGACTAGATTTGTTTGCTTAATTATTCCATGCAGCTTCATAAAGCTCTGAAGGAAGTTCGTAAGTGGCTTAAAAAACCCCGAGAATTCACTTTAACAAAAGGTCATTAAATTTGTGAATGAAAATCCTGGTCTTCTTAAGGTCAATGGCTCCTCTTGGTTCATTCATACTGGGATCTCTCCTTACGCCGAGTGTGGAGTCCTTGACACTTTGGGAAGCATTCACGTGGCTTAATTTAGGACTTCAAGCTCAGGTATCCTGAATTGCTCTCTGGAGGCTGCATTGACTCTATGGGGAGCTTGGCCTTGAGTCAGACCTAAAGTTAGAATGTGTCAATGCTCTCTTCTGTGCGTGCAAATCTTAAAAGAAAAATACTCTACAGCAGACCAATGCCTCTGTGAGACTATGCATTCCTCAGCGAGGTGACACTGTAAACAGGAAATCAGGGAGGCAACTCATATTTCCATAGATATGGTAAATGTCAAATGCCGCATAAAAGGTGTTACACATAACTTTGTTACTTCTGGGGAAAATAAAATTCTTGGAAAAGAGGCATAATTTGGCAAGTCAAAGCATCTAACTAGATAGGGTGCGTATTTTATACAACTCTGCCAACTGTGTTTTCCGTGTGGGAGTCTCTGACTTTCTCGGCAGATTTTATCTCCTTGCAGTAGCAGAAGGTCCTACACATGGGTGATGCTGTGAGCACTTGGGAGTGCTACTGGTGGGGGAGTCCCCCAGTGAAACCAGTCTGCCCAGCACTAAATAGCACATCCCATCCCTGGAAATTGGACAAAATTAGTGACGCTACTTAGGGTGAGAGCAGAAAGGAACATAATCTTACGAGGTACCTTGCAGAGGATAGAAGACCTTTAGTAAAGATCAGCGAGGCTGAGTTGAGGGAAGAGCCCTGTGCAGGTGGAGGGACCACAAGCCCCCTGGAGGACTCTGACCAAGGAATGCCGAGAAGCGATAAGGAAACTCAGGGCCTGCAGGTGCACTGGGGAGTTTGGATGTTTTGTTAGATCTGCATATTTCTTTTAGTGTCTGGCTCGCAGCAGAATTGTGTTACAAAGTCCAGGTGTTGTGTGCTCCAGCTGTTCCCCACATCTGGAGAGGGGAGCGGTGAACCAGGGAGCCTGCAACACCCCAGAGCCACGAAAGGACAGTGACAGGGGGCTGTCCCTGGGCTTGGGGTGGCACCTCTGCTGAAGAACTCAACTCCTGCAAAGGGGAATGGGGTTTGTTGCTGAGACAATGCCAGAGAGACCAACTGGGGATGTCTTGAGTCACTGGGTTGCTAATCTCAGCATGGAAACCATCAGATAGTGACCCAGCCTGCCATTACACAGGGAGACTGGGCCATAAAATAATGCATAGGTTTATAGTAGTAAGAGTGGATATAGAGCATATCCATAGATATATCTATATCCGTAGATATGCTCTGTATCCATAGATATAGATAGGATCTATCATACATAGGATCCATGGAACAATAAGCAGTGGATCCCTCCCTGCTAATATCTGTGCAAGCACAGGGTGCTGAATCCTTCACAACACCCCTCTTATTCATAATAAAAAAGAAAAAAAAAAGAAGTCATCTTCCCTCTTACTCTGAGGAGCCCAGACGTGCCTGTGCACAGAGCAGGAGATGGGAAGGTCCAGAGGACACAGCGTCAGTGCCGCCCGGATGAGCGCTGGCACAGAGAGACCCATCCTGCTGCCAGCAGCACAGGAACCCGCTCTCAGGGGCTGCTCATCCAGAATAATGCCTTGGCAGCCAGCTGGCTGTTTTGTCAACACTTCTCCCCGCCGAAGCTGAGGTTGCTTAAATCTGGCCTTGCCCCATTTTTCATATCAATATCAACCTCTCCCTCCCTTCCCCTTCCCCTCCTGCCTCCCTCTGGGGCGAAAGTCTTCAGGGTCACTTGCTGGAGAGCCCCATCTGGAGCACTGGTAGCTGATCCTGATGATGGGCAGGAGTATGTGATGGGCAGGAGGAGGGCTCAGTTTTCTCTCTTGGAAGAAAACTCAGGGCCCCACTTCAAATTGAAATGGTGATGAATTTTGCCCCCTGACTAGGAGTGCAGGATCAAGTCCTTCGAGAGACGGGGAGTTTGTATTATGTAGTTTAAGGATAAGGTAAAAAAAAAAAAAAAAGAAGAAGAATGACAGGCCTAATTCATGCCCTTCCAAAATTATTATTATTTTTCAGCTGGGGAAGGAGGAGACAGGATGTGGTAGAAAAACATTTACAGGAGTTTGGCATGTAAAAACCTGAATGATGGATTAACAGCTTATGCCAGATTGTACCTGCCTTTAAGCAGGTAACATTTCTTAAAGCTCAACAAGCTCCTGCTTGCCTAGAGCTATCCTTTTCTTCTCCAGATGAGTGAAGCCAAAGAACCCTGTGCAGCTTTCATTAGCTCCAACTTTCTCTCCAATGTTTTGCTCTGTGAGTTTGATTCCACTCAGGGAAGCAGTGGTGCGTGGGGAGGATATATCCTCTAAATAAGGATTCTTTTTTTTTTCCTACGGGTTTGGCTCTGGGTTTTATTGGTGGGGGGACCCGAGCCTGCGGCCGGCGGAGCCGCATGCACACAGTCACAAGGCTAAGGGCAGGAGCTGGAATGCAGAGGATAAAGCAGAATGTAAATCCATTCAGTGCAGTAATTTAAGGTGTGGGAGGTCTCCTCTTATGCAGAGAAAGGTCCTGTCAGTAAACGAAGCAGGAATCTTTGGCCTGCAAAACAGAGCTGCCTTTTGAATCTCTGGTTTCCCCTCTGCATTGTGCATCTGAAAAAGAAACATAAAGCAGCTCTTTTTCCCCTCCCCGCTTTTGCAGAATGTCCACAAACCGGTGGGGCTTGCAAATGGCTACTGTACGTATTGGTGACAGCGCAGCCTTTCCCACTGCGATGCGAGTAAATGGTTCCTTTTCTGCCTTTTTTTGGCATGTTCCGTGGTATCTCTCATAGGAATGGAAGTTTATCCTCCATGTCTTGCCTAATTTTCCCCTACATGATTTTAGTTTTCCCACGGTAAGATTAAGCTATTCTATATACCATCAGTCCCATAATAGTCAGTGAACTTTAAGTGAACTCCAACATCTAGACTCAAGTCATTGCATTATCCTAATAAGTTCATTGGATGGCTGAGTATTTTAATATTAATCTCCCTACTAAATGCCTACATACACTGCACAGACTTTCGTACAAATGGCTCTCTCCTTGGAGCGCAGGGCGTCTGAAAAGGCCAACTCACTCGGAATGTGGCACAAAGTGATTTAGTATTATACCCGGGAATAAAGTGGAATTTGTCATCTGAACTGAAAACCAGAATGTGAGGAACTCCAGCCTTTGCAGGCCTGGAAAACCGGACCTGGAGGAGCAAGGAGCAGGGTCTGGGCTCTGGTGGGGTGAGGGAGGGCAAGCAGCAGGGCTTACACCACGGTTTTAAGGACATTTCCCTTCCCTGCCATTCTGTGAGCCTTTTATTTGGCATCCTTTCTTTTCCATTCTATAAGCAGACGTTGGTGTCCTCTGTTTCCTGAAAATGACAGTTAAAATCTCTCCCAATTCAGTAAAAAACCCTGATACAGAACAGTCTTAGACAGGGCTTAGGTCCTTTCTTCTGGGGGTGTGATAGCTACGTGCTCCTGAGACTCCGCACTAACACAACTCTGCAGACAAGGTGCCTTTATGAGTTGGCTTATGCGAGAAGCGGATATTTTATCTCAGTGTTTCCCTTTGGTAAACAGGACAGTTTCTCCCCTCCCCATCCCTTGTGCCTTCTCCTTCCTCCCTCCAGCCCAGATGGAGAAAGGCAATGGGTGGAAACACATAGGACTTACCCCTGGATCTCCCATATCCCCTTCGTGGGCTCATTGCAGAAAGGATGGTTTGAGACACGACCTTTTCTGTCAATATTTGCACAAGAGCTGAAGGAGTGGGTCTGGAGAGGCAGCACTGTCTGACCCCCACTGCCCTCTCCAGCTGGGGAGCATCCGCCGGGATGGGGAGGCACGGCCCAAACACTCCCTTTGACATTAAGGTCCTTCGTTCTGCCTTTAGGAACCTCCAACATGGTCTCCAGCACTTTTTATCCAGCCACGTAAAGAACAGAGTCTCCGCAAATGTGAAAGGTTACATTTCAGCCAGCCAAGGAGTAGTATTACTTTATAAATATTTTGGAAAAGCCCAAAACTCAGATAAAGGTCCAGAAAGGTATTTGGGCCTGATCCAAGATCCTTTTAAACCAATGGGGTTTTTTTGGGTATAGGTTTCAATGGGCTTTGGATCTGGCTGTCTGCAGCAGCTACTACAGACCAGCTCGTGAATGAAAGTTGGGCGAAGAATTTCCTGCCGGCCCCGTTTTGGTGGAGCAGCAAAGGAGGAGGGGGAACACTGCTTTTAAAGAGATAACTATATTAAAACCCATTTGGCTTCAGATGAAAGACGGCACAATACCATAGTTTTAAGTATGCGCAGGACTTAGCAATTGCACTGAAACATTGGTGGGAGCTGAATTCACACAAAATAACAAAAATATCTTTACCACTAAAAAGCAACTTAAAAAGATACCGTGCAAGGAGGCAAAAAAGGTTAGGCAGCCCAATTCCGGAAAATATGGTAATTCTTCCTGGGATTAAAGAATATATCTGTGGAAAATTTAGTTAAAGAAGATCATTTATCCTTATTCTTGGATGGAATAAAGAAGTTTAACTCCTTCAGTTCCCACAGGACATGGGCTTGTGATGGTTTGCGATGATGAGCAACAATACCTGGCACTCGGTTCATAAGTATTTCTTATCCCATGATTCCTCATGTGAAATTCTTGATCTGCCCTCATCATCACTCATTTTATGTAGTCTAGAAAGAAGAAATAAGCCATGGGAAGGGAGGGCCTATATTTTCCATTGGAGGCAACGGTAGAATTGGTCAAGACAGAGCAGATGTTATCATTATTTACCTGAAGGAAGGTCTAGTTTCCCTATCTCCCTGCAACTCCATGTCACCAGCCCACACATATCCATCCTCTAAAAGTTCCTGCCAAGTTTGGGTCTCATTGCAGCTTGACCTGGCCTTGGTGGAAGTTCAAACCTTTTGAGTGAATACTGGTCCAGTTTGAAGACATCCCCTACTTGTTGGTAGTCTTAGAATTGTCTAGATAGGAAGGGACCTTTCAGATCATTGAGTCCAACCATCAACCATGGTAGGCTTGCACCAAAAATTTCCTTTGCAGCACAGGCTGGACCTTACCGCGCAGAGCTTAGGCCATTTGATTCTAGTGGAAGCTTTATTTTTTTGGTGGTTTAGTTCAATCCCTCTGCTTCTGTCACTGGCTCAAGCCAATCAGAACTGCAGGGCTCAGCTTTATGAACATTACAGCCATGCAACCACAGCTTTTGTTTTACTGGAAAAAGAAGATATAAGGATGTCTGTGAGTTCAAATTAATCTTGGAAAGCCTGAATGATATTGTTTTGAACATCCTATCAGATTTGGCTCTTCCACCATTGCTCCTGCTCCATCTGTGGGCAGCCGTGCTCGGGTGAGTGTCCCGGTGCCACCACTGCCCTGTGTCGCCTGCCAGGCAAGGGCTGAACTGCACGAGGGCGCATTGTTCCTCCTTTCCTGTAACGGGGTCCAGAAGGAAGGGGAGGAAGTGACTAACGTGGCTTGGTGCACTCCAGCTAAAAGCTGAAGAGCGTAATAAGCCAAGAATTGCCATTTTGGGCAGTTCCAGCTCTCACAGGCCATATAGAGCCATATCCTGTTCCTGAGGATGGGCAGAGGCAGATGCTTATGAGGGACTAGAAGCAGGGTGGCTTTATGGAGATGTGTCCCCATGGATATTCTCCCACGTGCAGCAACATTAGGAATTTCCTGAGCTGAAGGGTGCTCAGGGTCTTTTTCAGGTCTCTGTGAGTGCAGGGTTAGCAAACCCCATGAGGAAATCTGGATGGGTGCATTGTTCTGCGCGGGCTGGAACAGGAAAGCCAACAACTTTCCTGGAATTAAAATATAAATGAACACATTGCTTATAAAAAAATACTTCCGAGATAAGTCATTTGTAAAGCGTGGAGAAGTTTATGACATATAAGGCAATCTGTACTGAGGCAGCAGTGAGAAATGCAATTAGCTAATTGGCAACGTTTCTCCTAATTGCTACTTTAGTAAGAAAGCGGTACCAGTTAGAAAGGACGCGGTGCTTGGCTGAGAACAAACTGGATCATCCCCAGGAGAGTTATTTAGGGTAGGAAGTGGGAGTTCCTCCGTCTCCAGTGTCGTTATATGTTTAGAGCGAAGCCTATCACGAAGCACGCCGGAGCGAAGCTGATCCTTGCTCCTGCTGTGCCACCCGGGGAGGGCACCCGCCGCTGGGCATGGGGGCAAAGCACTTTATCGGCCTCCGGAGGCAACAAGTCAGGAGAAGCCAAGGAGAAAACATGCGGAACTCAGAAAGCAAAGGGTGCTTTTAATCCAGATTTAACCTGGGTTTCCTCCTGGCTGGGAATATTCTTGCCATTCGCAGTGTCTGTCTACCCCCCAGACTCCGGAGCACAGACTAAACACCGCAATTGAGAAGTAGCATCGAAGAGTCCCTGCAGTGATTCCCTGGGGACGTTCCTGTGCAGTTGGCATCAAAAGGAACCAGTCAGAGGCACTAACAGGAAGATCGCTGATCTACAGCCAGATGGTTGGACTTTTATTGCCTGCAAAACTTTATTGGAGGTAGAAAGACCAGGGGTAGATAATGTCTTCTCTGTGAAATCACAGAGCATTATCTTAATGTCAAAACAAAAATGAGTTCACTTCTCCAAAGATTAACACTTGGTGCCAGCTGGAGCAGTATCTAGCACCTCAAGAGGATATTAGTACTTTTATTTTTCAGTTAAAGAATTCCCTTTTAAGTAGTATCTTGTGGAATTTACAGACCACCTATGTCTGGAATGCTTGCATAGAAGTTATAAATAAAAGTATTTGCTAAAAATATTTCCTAGTGCAAACAGGCTGGGTTTACCAATCTAAACATACTATATGTATTCACACATATTTTAAATTGGTTACTGTGGCTCCTTTAACATTTACTTGCAAGATAACATGGCGTGAGCACATTATGTATTTCTAACTTTTTCTTAGTGTGGAGTGACAGTTAATGACTGGGACACTAATGAAATAACGAGTTTTAATCCTCCTTTCACTTATTTATCCACATATTTATATTCATTGATAGATTTCATCCAGCCAAGAGTGCTGTGAGAGGGGGCAGGTATTTAATAGATGGGGAAAACCCAAACAGGACAGACAAGAACCGCTCAGGGGGCATCTCGCTCCCTCAGGAGATGAATTCAAGGTCCCACAGCCCCAGTCCTTCGGGCCTTACAGAACAGGTTATGTCTACTGAAGCTCTGGAAAAATTGATCACATCAGAGTTACTTACATCTGCTGCTGTCTAAAACACAGCAAAGATGCTTTATCGGAGGAGTCCACATTTAATTAGATATGACCCACGTGGTTTTTCAAAGTATAGAGCTGAAAACGGAGAGCTAAGGAAAAGCAGAATGGCGAATATGGATTTTTATTTTTTTTTCAGAGAAGAATGCCACACATGATTTCCTTAATTTACTGAAACTAGTTACATTGCATACCAAATTAATTCTCATGGTTTTGTGAGGAATTATTCTTTTTAAACAGGAAAAAATGTACAACGTTTAGATGAATTTCCTCTTGAAACTTGTGAAGTTGAAATTGTTGGAGAGATAACAGTATGTGTACAAAGTCATGTTTTTTCCTTTTTCATTAATTTTCCTCCTTGCCCTGCCTTGCTCAAGCCCGGATCTCCAACCTCGCAGGGGTTTTAAGAAGCAGCATTGGTTTTACTTAGGGAGAGATCCTCTGCCTAAAGATGGGGCCTTGTATAGCCGTGATCAATTAGAAAAAAAAAAAAAGCTTAAAACCAACATTCTAAAGCTTTGCATGGACTCTGTGGTCCACAAGGTGTGGTGTCATCTCCTACTCATTGCACGGTTTGCATCCCATATCCCACGTTTTTAACTCAACCACCATCTGCTACATGGACTCCAGGAGGTGCTTGCCCTGGGGGGCATTACTTCCCTAAACGGGAATACTTTCAGCCAGTATTTTTTGTCTTTTTCCCCCCTCACTGAGCAATGATCTTTAAAAAAAATACCCTTAATTTTATTTGCCTTGCACATAAATTAAAACAGCCAAATATTTCTTTACTTCTGCTTAAAGCAGTGGCTACTGGAGGCAGTAGAGCTTTGCTGGTTTTCGCTAGCTGGGGATGGGGCTTGATGCAATCACATTACACTTGCCAATAAAACTGAAAGTTAACCAGCTGTTTTATTCCAACCACTATGTTTTGTTTTTTTCCTGGAGGAATTTTGCAATGTGTGATTTGTAAAAATTACTTTTATATGTAATTAGTATAGCAATGAAGATTTTCTGAACTGTAACACTTCCTCTAATTTTGATTTTTAGGCAAGCCTAGCCAAGTCATAGCAAATAACACAGCATCAGAAGAAAGCTATTGCAACAAAGCTGGAGTCGATGTCAATAAAATAATGCCAATATAATTTGTTAGGAGCAGAAATGCATAGGAATTTACTCCTAGATCTTGGGGGAAAAAAAAGTATTTGTAAGAAACTGGAGGACTCAAAACTCATTTAAAACATTTTTTATAGAGGACTTTTAGGGCAATATTGAAAACACTATCAGTTTAAGAAATCTGAGTCAGTTTCATATATGAATAAAATTCATTCAGTGTACACAGCATGCCTTACTGCAAAGGAAAATGATCCTTAATACATTGCATATTAGTTTTCATTTGGAAAGAGACAAAAGAAGTTGATGGCAAAGCATATATATTGTAGTAATGCACACACACAGCTCCACTGTACACACTCCAAAGGGCAACAGTTTCTCTGATTTATGCAGCAAGTTCACTGGTCTGGTCTCTGTAGGGACAAGAAAACAAACAAAACGTGCTGTGTTTCAGAAATAACATGGATCTCATAGACTGTGATGGAAGAGCAGCTGCTAACGCCACATAGCAAAAAGTGCGAGATGCATGAGCACTGCCTGGTGGGATTCTGCCCAAGGCAGTGGTGGAGACACCATCCCTGGAGGGCTTTCAAAGCCGGGCAGACATGGTGCTGAGGGACATGGGTTAGTGGTGGTTTGGGCAGTGTTGGGTTGATGGTTGGACTCAATGATCTGAAAGATCTCTTCCAACCCAGGCCATTCTATGATTCCATGACAACACCGTCTGTGGAGCCAAGTCCAGCCTTGGATAGCTATGACCCACATGGTAAAAGATGACCCGCAGTGGGTGACACCAAAAGGACCGTCTTGCCCACCGTTGTGTCCTGCAAGCACACGTGTAACAAGGGCAGAGCAGGGCATCATCCTTCCTCAGTTCTCCTTCGCATTTTGGCTGAGCTGTGGCTCTGGGACTGCTGAACGTCAGGCAGCACGTGAACCTTCCTGCTTGACAGCCACCAGTGGACAGATCTTCTGTCAGCTTACTGAAGTATTTTCAGGGTATACAGCCTTCACTGTTTTGTGTGGCGCTTGGGACTTGTTTCCATATTTGATTATTAACGCAGAGAAACCATGTATATACCATAATTTTTGCTGATCCAAGGGAAACGGCTCCTGCGCTGTAATTTGTCTCTTCATGATTTAAACAGGACTCAAGTGACTCTGAAAAAAACACTGCAAAGGCCTCCCTGGACAGCACTTTTGAGACACCTCCAGCTGTGAACATCCAAGGGCTTACTTTTGAAAAGATTAAAATGTGTGTGCCTATAAAAGATAAGCCCTGATGTTGTTTTGGGTGGGCTCTTGGGCAGGGTGGTCAAATCGCTGGGCTTCGTGTTCAAAAGCCAGGAGACACATCTGAGGCTGGAGGTGAAGGGCAGCTCCATGAATCCAAAGGAGGAGTCCGTGCATCAGCTCAGACTCATCTGTAGCTTGAAAGATCACAACCCTGATGGGATCTATGCCAGTTTCTGATAACCAAGCTCCGTTTGATCTCAGCTTTCACTGACGTGAGCCTGGCAAACAGAGTGGTTCCTTCTCTTTTAGCTAAATTCAAAAAAAAAAAAAAAAAGGAGAAATGGACCAATTTTGAATGATAGGAAAGATAAAGATTGATACAGAGAAAATATATAAAGTTAAAGTTTTCATTTTCCAGAATGTTATGAAGTCTTTGGGCATGCAGGGAGCTTCCTTTTCCCTTCGGAGCCATTACAATCCATTAAGTCAAGACCTCAGGATCTAAAAGCTGTAAGTAATTAGGCATTGACCGAAACAAGCCATTTTGCTGCTGTGTCTATTGTGTCAGCAACATTCCCATTAATGCAGAAGAACTCACCAGAAAAGCTGATATGGTCAATAAGTCATGAACTAAAATACTTTCTTCTTCCATAATCGCTCGTTTATGTTAGGAATTTGCATTTTAATAACTCCCTAATTATTTATTTACTCAGTATGGTCCATGCTATGCAATTTAAGGTGTTTTAACTGCACATTTAATTGACTGTACATAATAGCTATTGGTGAAATACATGTAATTAGGAAGACTATAAAAAGTCTATTATATGTAAGTAATAGTTACTGTTCTATTTCAGGGCTTTTTTTTAAGGAAGATTGCAAAACTAATTAAAAAACAAATCTAATCTAATCGCAGGAACTTCTACCATTTTAAGTGTCTTCATTTGCAAAACAGAGGGAAAACAAGACCTTTAAGAGCTAAATCATTTTGATCCCTGTTTATGTCATTGTGCCTCTTCTCCGCGGGCTGTTCTGGTGGGCAGAGCTTGGGCCATCCGTCTGGACTTGTACCCTCAACTGACTGTCCTCCCTATTGTAGCCTTAATCCAACATTTTAATACTACCTGAAATGCACTTACTTGTGGTTGAATTAATGATAACTGTGAGCTCTTTGGCATCACTAAGGTATATTCTACCTTAGTGCTACTTTAGCGTCTGGAAATTCCAGTTCCTGGCGTCAAGGGGCTCCAGTCACTTCCACAATCTCTAGAAATAGCTGTGACCTGCTTTTTTGCACCGTTTCTATCCTTTCAGGCTAAACCTGAACTCCTAGAAACAGAACGCTATTGAAGCATGAGCCTTTTTAGTGCTTACTGCTTGGTAACTTCATTTTTTCCTATTTAATTACAGGTTTCGTGTTTAGAGTACGAAGAAGGACATCTCGTAAAGGCACCTTTTCATGTGTGGACAGACCATAAAAACGTAGGTAGGGGCTTCTTTTCCACAGTGGGTGCCCCTGTGGCATTCAGCAATGCCTCGCTGCTCTCTTATCAAGAGGACCTGTTTAGGAAAGAAAGAAAAAAACCACCCCCAAGTACAACCAACTCCTACTGGGTTACCTCAGACCAGACAGTATTTGGTCGTGTGGGACCAAATGTCAAGGCAGACAAAGGCAGCAAGTATACAGTGAGTTAGGCTATTGTGGGGAAAGAGATAAATAAAAACAATGCGGACAACAGTGACATTTCCGTCGGGCCAGTGGGTGCAACACACCCACACGCTTATTCCGAAAAACTTGTGGGGTGCAAGTTCTCATAGTTAAGATGGCTGTTATTAAAATCCACTGCAGCACATATGAGCCATTAGCTTGCTTGTTGTTAATAACTGCAATTTTGTGAGTCAATCTAGATGAAAATAGTTTAATTAAAAGTTGCCCTAATTTGTGTGATTATTGCACCAAATAAAGAGGATAACACATTAATGCTCCTCTGAAGCATACTTCTTTTTCACCTCTCCCCTTCTATTGAAAGATTTAGCATTTGACTGACTCAGTAAATTACTGATTCATTAATTTACACTTGGGGGATGAGAAAGTTATTTTCAACAGAATTAAATCTACAATCTACTGATGTAAGAGACCCCTTGTGAGGTCCCTTATACTGTAAATCAATCAGTTTCTCCCATTCCAGGCCTTTGGAACACCAGCTAAATTTGCTTTTTTACCATGAGGGCCCAAGAATTGTTTATTTTTCTTTCAGACAGGGTAGATGGTGCTGGTTATAAGTCAGCTGAGGTGAGGAGCTGGGGAGGAGGCAGAATGAATGTACAGGATACAAAAGCTTATAAACCCCATTCTTTTACACAGGACCATGAACCACTTGGCAATATAAGATCATATGTGCAGGTGGGCAGAGAAATCCCTCCTCCAATCACACCGACTCTTAAAAAAATTAATTATTTATTTACTTCATGGTGTCATCATCTTCTTATTTAGCTTTACACTATAAAGGTATTCATCATACTAATCCCATTAGGTAGATAATATCCCTGCCAGCGTTCCTGGGGAGCGCTAATCACCACTCCTATTGTTCTGCTCCTTTTGATTGCTTAGGAGACCAGAAGGAGATGGCTCTTCCAGCCAGTAGACTCAGTCTCTGGAATTAAAGACCTAATTAGATCCTCACACCTTTGGTTCAAAGCAGCTTGAAAGCATTAAACCACTAAGGTACTTAAGCTGATGACTCACATAAGTCATGCTCTTCCTTTGCAATGAGGGTTCACCTACAACACAAATACAACACAAGTGAGGGATCTGCTCATAACAGAGGTGTTACCCGACCAGGTAAGAAAACAAAGCAGGAGGGTGGATGGAATCTGTCTAGTTTGGATTTACTCTCAGCTGCAAAAGAAAATCTTGTTTCTATTTGCTCTTTCTGAAAACTTTTCAAAAGGGGACTCCAGAATTTAAAGAGAAACACAAATGCACTTTGGAAAAGCTAGAGAAATTTGGGAGCCTTTCTGCTCCCACGGACCTGTGTTTACTGAACAGCATCCAGCCCCAATGCGCTTGGAGTCTGGTGTAAGTGGGCTGGTTCATTAGCCAGGTGCCTATTAAGATCTCAGTCAAGTCATTGAAGAAAATGCATCTTTCCTTTCTTTCATGTGTGTGACCACAGAGTGATGTGCTCAGAGGTCAGTTGTTTTGAAGTGCACACAGATTTGTGTCATTTTCCTTTTAGTAAATGTACTAATCTATGTCATATAAAAAAACAACCGTGTTTTCTTAGGCTCTCTTTAAAAGGTTGTGCTGACATGGGATTAGTCTTCATTTTTTGTTTGACATCATTTCTATTCCATTAGTAGCTTTCATAATCTGGTGGTTACACCATGCAAGAATAAAACTAGCCCTACATTTAGATCACATTTTAAATCAGAAAGCTAAAGTGGTCTGCATATTGCAAAATAAAAAATTCAATCCACATGAAATCCTGTGCAGCTCAAACAGTAACTGAAGGGGAATTTATTTCAGCAAAGTCCTGAAGAAGGACCTGAGTGAGGGTAAAGTGTCTCTCGAGCAGAGCCGAGGTGTTGCTGCTGCTGGACTTGCTGAAGGAACCGAGGTAGTTTCTGAGGATAAACCCCAATTTTGCCCCAGGAAGGGCAGGGGTTGGGAGGTGAGTGGTGGTGACTCTGAGCTTGTATGTTGGATTCATGTCCCCAGACCAGGCTGGAAATTGCTGGAGATGTGGCTGTGAAGATGTTACAGAATGGTCAGAGAACATCTTTAGTGTCTTGGGGGTTTGGCATAGTTTGTAGCCTGAGGTGAAAAGGGATTAAGTGGTTTGTGCAGCTTGTGCATGAAATTCCTGCAGGTTTTGGACTTTTTGGTCCCTATCCAGGGAATTTAACTGTGAAGCCATCCTCTTCTCTCAAGTAGTCCAGCAATCACTGCACACATGGGATGCTGCTCTGCTTGCAAAATATTTGCAAGCACTGAAAGGACTGGTGGCAGTGACTCCTCAGTGTGCTGGAAAATTAACATCACATTACTGAAGAAAAGCCAATTTATCAACAAAGCAAACTTTAGAAGGATGAAAAGTCTGCTTATTTCTTTTCCCTCAACCATTTCTGTGAGTCACTTAAGCTCATCAAGAAAACACCTAATGAATTAAAGTTTCATGCCCTGTGGTTCATGAAGAAATATAGAAATTTTACAAAAGACATTTTAAAAGTTGCAAACAAATTCCAACTTTCCCCGAAGTTCAGTTTCCCAATAAGGCCATAGCAGATGTTCAATCCTGCATTAAGATTTGTAAAAGCTCCTGAAAGAGCTGGGCTAAGGTCAAAAATGGTCAGGCACTAAGGGAGAGCTTGGGGCAGCTGCTTCACAAACCATTTTGATGCAGAGACTTGGAGGGAGGATCATCGCAGGAGGTGGAGTGGGTGGTTTCAGCCCCAGCCTATCTCTGTAATGGCCTGAGGGAGCTGTATTAGCAGAGCAGCTATTACAGATTTTCTGTGTTAATACAAGAGATAAAATTAAAATTTTGGCCACTACCTCAATAAAGCCCCAATCTCCCCCTTCTCCTTGGAGTCTCATGTCTGATATACCTTGAAGGAGGAATCTCTTTGAAGGTGCATCAGTGCAGAAAGCCGTGGCACCTCTTATCATGGCTGAGCTCCATTTTCAAGGCAAGAGAAATTCCAGTGAAACTTCAATGTCCATCAAGATGGTTTAGCTCTTATTCATCACCCTCCTGGCATCCAGGCTTGAAATTCTTAATGTGATTAGTCCTGGGGAAACATTTTTCGTCCTCCTCAGCTTCACTCAGAGCCCCCAGTAGATCGCAGGACTCTGTGATCAAGAGGGGAGGGTTCACTAGGAGCTCCCCTATTTATAGCTGGGGTGGGGTGGCAGGGCTCTGTCCTCAGCTGGTGATTTCATGGAACGTGAATGTTGGTTTGTTGCATGGCGAACAGAGCCAGAACAACTTCATAGACCCACAATAAAAACACTGAAAAGAGGGAACACAGGACTCGAACTCCTGTGGTGGAAGGCACGTCTCGCACGCCAGCGACGTACGGTCAGGCAGAAGGAATGCCCCCTAACATTCGAACATGGAAGTTCTAAGTCATTCCATTTTTCTGTAAAGTCGCTGGCATCTGGTGTGTTATTGAGTAACTCAGTAGAGATCTGTTAAACGCATACCCTCCCTGCACAAAGGATGCTTTCTTTTACTAGATTTCTCCCTTTAACCCGTACTTCCCTTTGATATTTGTGTGCTCCACAGTTGCCAACCATGATTTTGCAAACTTGGGCGAAACTCTTCAGTGGGACAAATCGCACCATTTACTCCCTACCACCCTCCCAAGTTTGCAGGCAGAGCCTCCACTGCTTTCAGTCTGAAATTTCCCTTCGCTTTCCTACAAATCCTAATGATCTCTGACTTATTTCATAAGATGCACCTACAGATTTCACTCCAAAAGAACAAATTTCTGACAAAAGGCAAGGATTTAGGTCGGTCAGCCGTTGCAGGTCACCATAATAGTAGAAAAAGAAGAAGATTAAGCAGATGACAGGACTGAGCTGTGTTTTTATTCCCACTGGAGTATGATGGGTGTGGGGGGAGCATTAGAAAAAAATGCAAGATAACTGTCATGAGGAAAAGTGTAGGGAATGACTGATATAAACTCAATTTGTTGAGTTTTACTTATAAAATACTGTAGCAGGTGCTAGGGGTGTCACTCTGGCTTGGATTTAAGCAGGTCGCAAGGCTTTACAGAGAGTTGGTTTCAGGAATATTGCTGTACCCAGACACCATAGCACAGTGCACAGCAGAGAGCAACCCGGCTGAAATCTGAGGTTTCAGTTTGGAAGGAGAACTCTCTCCACTTTCTTTGGTAGAGAAAGTAGATGCCAGACTGACAATATTCATTTAGGATTAGCTTTGCCACAAAGACAAAAGGACTTGCATCCAGGATGGGTCAAGCATCATTAGCAAGGGTCATTAGCATCAACTTGAGTATCTTCCAGTTAAACCCATGGTCAGAGCCTTAGACACCGTGTCTAAAGCCATGTGACAGTTTTGGAGCTGAAGTTTGAGCCAGGGCTCAAATGTGGGGGTGTAACATCCTTGTCACTGTGCTAAACAGTGGGGAAATCCTTCTCCCTGGTTCCCTACGGTCCCTCCTCTCTCTGTTTGTGCTTGTTTTACCCCAATACCCCGGGAACATCCCTGCTGCCCCACAGGCTGCTGATTCTCTGCCCCTTCCTCTCCTCCTGCTGCCAGATCTGCTCTAAGCCCCACTTCGTACCAGCTGCATTATCTAAATTAGGGAGCCTCACAATTAAATTAGCAACAAACAAAACTTAACTGTGTTGTAAATAAACACTTTCTCTGACAAACAAACAGGCAGCGTGCTCCTGCTGGGGTAAATCTCCCCCCTCTCCTCCTCTCCCTGACACCTCCTGCTTTGCTTCTGGGTGTGGGAAGATTGCAAGGAACCTCCGAATGGAGGTAGCAATTCCTGACATTGCCCTTGTCACAAGGAAAGGACTTTCCTAGCATGGGGAAGGACAAAGACAGGAGCCTGACTGATGTGAATAATTGAATCAGCAGAGCAGGTAGCAGAGAATTTGTGGCCTCCTCAGCTTTTATCTCCTTTTGCTTGCACATGTCTTGCAATAGGGGAGGACTTCGGATTTTTACAATATCCGTGACTCCCCCAGTCTTTTGCACATGGCATCTACCATCACAGCGAGTGAAAAAGAAAAGCTGTAGATCTCAGAATTATCTGAAACGGTGCCAGCGGGAGCTGGCGTGAAAGCAAGTGAGTAGCAGAAGTTGCGTGAGTGGACACGGCAGCTCAAAACTTGGTTTTTCCTGAGACGGAGAAGGCAGGATGTTAACAGTCAGCCCCTGTCTCGTCCTCTTCCTCACAGGAGGTAAAGCTGGTCTAGTTATCATGCATTCATTATGAAGAGGGAGAACGTTATAATTATACAGTTAGTCTGCTGTAACAGTGACCCAAGGAGTGGAGCTGGCCCTGAATAATGCAGTCATTTAGTATCTGTCTTAATACAAATGCTGCTGATTTGGCTGTAGAAGAAAGAAAATTAAGATCGTTAACATAAGATATAAGGAGAAGAAAAGAAAGAAACTGCCTTTTACAGCGCCATACTCCCACTCCTCACAGTTCCTACCAAAACCAATGCTCGGGGTGATTACAAGAGTTATCTGCACAAGTATTAAATGAATCAGAGAAAATCACAAAGTTAAATATATACCTGCTAACAGCGAAGGTCTGAATGTATCCGGAGTTGGTGTAGGGAGGGAACTGTGCGATTTACTCAAACTGTGGAGTGATTGGAAACAGCTTGCTTAGTGCTTCTGAGTGCTTTCCCAGCAGCATGGCATGTTTCCTTAATAAGAAATCTGGTATTATCCCATGTCTGCAGCATCTTCTCTGTTCTACCACACTCCAGGGCTTTAACACTTCCATTTGCATGCCTCAGAAGACCTGGATGTAAGGCTATGGAAGATAAAGTGATCCTTTTACTCACTTCCCTAGGGTTTAAATCAGACCCTAGACATCTTCATCTCCCTGGTGTTTGCTTTCATAGAATATTTGATTTTTCATTGCTTCCTTGTGTATTGCAGACCCAGCTAATATGGAAATCTCTGCTTCCCCAGTCAGGGGAGACCCACCTTCAGGGACTTTACCTTAACTAGAAATGGTCATCTGGGTTATTGAGAAACCTTTATGTAAATAACACTCCTGACACATCTGCATAATTAGAGTCCCTCATGAATATGGTATCTTGTGGCTTAGGATAAAGTATTAATTGATCTATGAGATATTCTAAAATCCAACTGGACTGTAGTTTATGTCCAATGAGTTTCTCTTTTTTACTCTGGCATTATATCCAGACAAACTCATCATAACCCTGTCAATCACTGTTTGCTTCTAATGAGATCACACTCCTCAAAATCCACAGCAGCCGTAGCAAGAGGTATCCAGGTACCTTTGACTTGTACCCTCTACTGCAGGGCATACGTAATTTGCTCATTTAATAATGATTTTAAAATGTTTAAAATCTAAACAAAACAACAAGTTCCTACTCTTGTATTCAGGTGTGATTTATCCATCTTTCATGATGAGACAGGCGTAATAATTATATAAGCCCTTGGGCTAGTATACATGAGCATTAAAGTGAATTATGACATGATCAGACTGCTAAGGAAAGCCACAGTTATTTTGCAGAAATGGGGCCAAATTCTGCTCCCCTGTAACTGATTGTGATGCTATGGAGCTCGGCAGAGTTACCTTCCTGCAAAATCTGTTCCATGTAACCTAATGTCAACGTGAGATTTCAGCGGTGTCATACTTGTGTGCTCTTCTGCCGAGATAACAATGCTGAAACAAGATGATAATTGTTCAGTTTTACGTTGCAAGTGCACCTCTGACACTCTCTGAAACAATGGGAACAAAACAAGAGATGACTCGAATACACAGATTTAAAAGAAGTGTGGTTTCCCGATGCAAAGCAGAAAGGAGGAAAGCGAGAGAATTCTACGGCTACAATAGTTTGACCAAAGATCAGAGAAGTCAATGGGAGTCTTTCCATTTTTCTTTCAATGAGATTTAGATCAGATCCCTTTGGGGAGTCATAATGAAGTTTATTTCCATTATAAATATACAGCTGATACGTCAAATTATACTACCATCATGAGAAAACAATTACATGCAGAGTCACAGCCCAGCTGAATTTCACATGAAAGAGAATGACATTAAGTTACTATTGCCAAATTCTAAAGGGAATGACATTTGACAAGGAAAACATTCATACTTCTTAGATACAATCACTAGATTCTATTCTTTCTGTGGCGGTAAGTCTATTGCATTCACTAATGAGCAATCTGTCCCTCTTAAAGCCTGATCCTTGCTGACCTTTCTCCGTATCTTCCTCCGGATCTTAGTGTATGTCTCAACAGGAGGAAAAAAATTTATATGTTTTTACACCAAAATAGTCAACTGCTAGTGGAGACTGGGTAGATGTACTAGTTGTGACTAACCTATTTTGAAGTAAAACATTTTTGTTGTCTCCATGGATTTCTTATTTCAATGATTTATAAATTAGCTTCTTTTTTTTTTCCCTCTAGTGAAGACAAAGCATTAGCGCAAAGGTATTCTCTTTTTTACAGTCATAAACTAGACTGATTTATGGCTTCCATGCTCTGAGTGTTATTTGTATATAAACCATATCCTACCTCAGGATGAACCACAGCTTTTGTGAAGACCTCTTTACTTAAAAAATGAGCAAAACCAACCAACATGTTGGTTTCGTTGTTAATTACACAAAAAATTGATATGGAAAGAGCCTTTGACAATACTTACATCAGAATCTGTTCTTTCCCTTTTGAAAAATGAAGCTATCATCACACTTTCATCAAGCACTCGGAATTCAGAATTTTCAGCCATTTCTACTCATTATAAACATAATTTGGTTTTGGTGGGTGGAATTCTCATTAGGCTCGGAGCTGGTTGACATGTTTTGATAACTGAAAAACAAAGTCAAAATCTCAGCAATATGAAAACAAGCACGGTTGTTTATTTTCCCAAATGACCCTACTGAAATTCTCTCCCCAAATTAAAAACATTCTAATACATACTGATAAGTTTCACATGCCCCTAATTTTGAGGGATATCATTAATTTTGATTGTAAATTACTGAGCTCTCGCTATATTTCATATTCTCCCATTACTGTGTGCACTGACAGGTTGCAAAGAGGATGTCACAGAATGAAGTCTAAGAAGAAAATTACAGCAAAGGGATGAAGGACTGTTTTTTTTTTTTTTTTTTTTTCTGTCTGTCTCCTGAAGTCTTCAGATGGTGACTAGATGCCTACAGATAAGACATTTTTTAATCAAGGAGTTAGAGAACTCCATAGTTGAAATGACATTGAGTGAGTCATAGAGTAGATCAGACCAGATCATGTAACAAAATCTTCAGTTGTTAGAATATACAGAGAATAATTTTCCAAGAGCCAAAGATCTTCCGAAGTCAGTTATTTCAGTGGGAAGAGGAGGTTCAGGGGACCTACATGTCATTTTTAAAAGACCTAAATGTTAGAGCTGACCTAGGACGATGTAACAGAAGACACCGGCTGAAATTCTCAGTCCACTGAGCCCAAGAGGGAGTCTGAATTCAGTGGGACCGTGTTATCACCCAGAGCGTCAATGGGAAAATTGCCAGTTTAAAACAAGAGAAAATGATACAGGATATTTAACTCCACGAAGCAAAATAGAAAAGATATTCCAGTCCCCAGTCCCCCATCTCCGCTCAAACTCTCCCCCCAACACCAATGATATGGGTCAAATGGAGAGTGACATCAGATCTACTGGTCTGTCTCAGCAGAAGGCACGTGTGAGGAAGTTCTTTTTTCTTCAAAAACATAAAATGGGTAACTAAGGGAGTGAGAAACTGCATAGATTAGACAAAACAAAGTTCATCAGTGGGTTCCCATCATCACAGAATGGTTGAGGTCAGAAGGGACCTCTGGAGGTCACCATGTCCAAGCCACCTGCTTGAGCAGGGTCACCCAAAGCAGGTTGCCCAGGACTATGTCCAGATGGTTCCATTTCACAGAAACATCCAAGGACATACTCCACTCCTCCCCATCAAAATTCAATGATGATGCCATCAGACCTTTCTTCTACATGCAAACTCTTCTCCAGCACTCTCAGTACTGCTGTTTCTCATGGAAGATCCCATGAATCTTCCAGAAGGAATGGCTCAACATGTGGGTAGCTAATAAACCCACTGTAATTATGAGAGCCAGGGCAGAGCATAATTCTAATTACAGGAAACAGGAAGAAGAAGGGGTGACTTTCAGAGTGGTTTATTGTAATTTAAGTAGGCTTCTAAGATATGAGAAGCCGGCAATCATGTCAGAGGTTACAAGGAGTTCTTGTGCAATTGCAAACCTATATTTTTTCACCCTAACAGACCATCTGGGAGAAGGGCAGCCAGAGGTAAGTGGCAGAACCAGGAGGAGGGAGAGAGCTGTGAGCTGGCTCTGCTTTGTCTGTCCCTCTTATTGGATCATAACTTCACAGTAGCAACTTCCACGGCGGTCTCCTTGTAGCCCTTCCAGATTGACTTTCAAGCCGGACTCCCTGGCGATGGGAAATTTCAGAAGCACGAGAGCAGCTTGGGAGGCAGAGGAGTAGTTCTTTCTGGCTGCAACCAACTGGTGGCATCCCTCCATGCCGCAGCTTGGTTCCCTTTGCGTACAAGCCCTGCAGGTTCCCGGTAAGATGGACTACATTAATTTGTTATTAGTTATTATTTGTTATTAGGAAAACCCTGACAAACATCAAGACCATGTTGTGAACATTTGATAGGCACCTGTTTGTGTTTTTTCTAACGGGCTAAGATTTCCTCTGCTGGATACGTATTTCAAACTGTTATAAAATCAATCCCCACTCAACTGTTTCATGCTGGTAGACATCCCAAAGAATGTCACTGAATGAACCAAAGTAATTTGGGATACTACTTGGCGTAACAGAACACAATTGCTCTGCTGAGATTATTTCAGTTTTACATCCACTTATGAAACTGCAATAGAAATCTGTCCACTGGCAAGATTTGAAGTTTTTTTTTTTTTGCTTGTCAACCAGCTTTTCCAACATTTTAGATGTTATTTCCTGTTTTAAATCCATCCTGGGTACAATTGCTTTGGTTTTTTTGTGGTGTTTTTTTTTTTTTTTCCTTGCAGTTCCCAGGGCAGAAGGAAGAAAATGGGCATCAGTTTAGATTGTCTCTGCCAGGAAATATATAATAATGCTGTCATTCTTAAGAAAACTCTGCAGCAGCAGGCTCAGACAGCTATGAAGTAGAGCACATGCATGGATTTGTCATCCTGCCGTACTCTTAAACAACATTGGCTTCTTTGTCAATTGTGAGGAAACGGGGGAAAACCCCTTGGAGGTGAGCCACACATTTATTTGTTCCTGAGCTCTGATAGCAGTGTTGGCTGCAACACAATCCTTTTTTTAGAAAGAAGAGGTGAGCATCTGTGCAGCTTGTTCAGAAAAGTCAACAGATACGTTTGACAAATGCATTTTCTTGATACATGTTGACTTGTGACATTCAAGGAGAGGATGTGTGTGACTGCATAAATCCGGTGTTCATGCCAGATCGTGAGTGCTGCTACCTGTCCCCTCCAGCTCCACTTCTGGTGTGAAGAAGCCATTGAGTGTGGGAATGATCTATGGGACTGCACTGCTGACACAGAGAAGCAAACCTTGGTGACGAGGTGGGCAAAAACATCCTTTTTGCTCCTCTGCATCAATGTCCACTGTCATGTTTCTGTTCAAGCCAGTGATTCAGTAAGACTGGGTCTTTCATCAATTTTAGCTGAGTGTGGCAGATACTTCTGCTGGAGACACATCCGACTTTACTCTACCTCCTTCTTTTTCACTATGTGTATGAAGAGGTTCAGCTCCACCCTTATCCTGTGGCCAAGTGAATACTAGATCTATGGAACTAAAGTCGTACCAGTTCCCACAATGCCTGTTTCCAGTGTGCCAGTGGGAAGAATATGCCTTCAAAAGTCCCATTATTCAGTGTTTGTAGATTATTCAATATTGTAGGTTATTCAGTGTTTTTGCCTTCACCAAATTCTTGGGAGATATCATAAACATGTTTGTTTCTAACTGCAAAGAGAAATGCCTTTTCCTGGTAGTTTCTGTGTTTTTCTCAGGCTGTTTGTGAGAAACAAAGCCCAGCCCTTAAAGATGCCATTTAGGTGGTTGCATTCCCCATCCTTACCAGCGCCAGAGACTGGGCCATCCCAGAGGCTGAGCGGTGATCGGACAAACTTGTGACACAGGCAGGTGGTGACTTCAGGACCATGCTCTTCGGGTCTTTATAAAAGGGTACAAGCAGCCTAAGCCCTGATGCGGGAGCACTCAAGCAGCACCTCAGGAGCTGTACTTACCCTGAGACAGACACAGCCGAACCAAGCCCTTCTCTAGAGGGGCGGTAGGGTTTTTAATGCCTCCTGGCAAGCATGTGTTAAGAGCTTTGGTGAGCCAATGTGAATTCTAAAATGTGCAAACACATCTTTGTCAACCCCTAATGAGGAAGTGCCCCCAAAGCACTCCAATAAAACACCTGCAACCCGTACGGCTGGTTTATATTGCCTTTAGATAATGGCGTACTGCCTTATAATAGCTGCCTGGCTGTTTAATGCAGGTCATGGAGTATGAAAATGAGTACTAGTAATCTCACTGCTGTAAGTCCTGATGGCAAAACACAATTCCCTTAAAAAATGAATGTCACAAGTGGTGGGTGAAATCCAGTTGAGTGATGCACTTCCATACACATTAGTACGTAACTTTGCCCAAAATAGAACTACTCCGTTTTAAAGAAAATCTCTGCGAGGGAAGGGAAGGAAATACCCTCCTTCCTTTTTGGTGCATCAAGAAGGCTTGAGATTTCCCCCCTCTCCCACTTGTTTCTAGAAATTCAGCTCCTGCTAATGTCACAGCCAGCGCTGAATGACCATTTCCAGATTTCCCATGTAAAGGGAGATTTCCATGCAGTCCCCCATTGGATCCCAACAACAGATAACTCACAAAATAAATGCATTTAATAGCAGACATCATTCAGAGAACATTTGATGAGGCAGGCTGGCTCTTTTGCTGTTGCTTATTCACCACAGATGTCCCCAGCGAGTGCCCAGAGCTACCAGAGAACCCTGGAAAGCAGCTGAGGCCAATTGCCAATATTTAGGCATAATTCAGGTCATCTCGCACTCAAAAAGAGCTGAGGATAAACTGCACCAACTGCTACCTCTTTCCTTTGCCCAGCCTCTCCTGGAGCCCCACAGCATCATGCCACTGGAATGTGCTCTGTGTCACCTCTCCAGGAGATGCTGTGGTGCTCCAGAGCTCCCTTCCATCAGCCTCACAGCCAGTACCAGCCTCCATTTAAGAGATTAAAATAAATAATTGTGATAGAGAATTAACAACTAAGTAATTGAGGTTTAGAAAGGCCGGCAAAATCATCACAGAGCTAAGAAGGTTTCCATAGCTTAGGTTTGAAAAAAAGTTGACACATGAACAATATTTAGGCTTTTAATCCTCCTCTATCCCTTGACCAGTCTCAGTGAAAGAAACATACCTTTGCCTGTCTCTTTTTCTTTAGATTTTGTAGTTTTCCTCATTAAGCTTGTATTTTTCCTCAAGTGAGTCCAGCTCTGTGCCAGGGAAAAGCTGGAACCCTGGAAAATGTCTTTTTGAATCTTCAACAAGTATTTGTCATCATCACAGTTCTTATTCCTCTCTTCCCTTAGGAATCATAACTCATTAAAGATCAAGAAGAATTTAATTCAAATATAGATTTTATTTATAGCATTTCCCTCTCCTCTCCCTCCCCGTCTTCACAGCACTTTTCTCAGGGTATTTTATTTTCACCAGCTGGAGTATCCTCTCAAAAACAACTTTCCGACTGTGTAACTCCATCAGTGTTAACGGCATTATCCTCCATTTGTAGGGGACAGTAAAGACCCCAGTTTTAAACCTCTTTATCATTTAACCAGTAAAGGCTGCAGTTTATGGTTTCTGCAATCTTTCAAGCTTTCCTTAATATGAAGTACTTAGGCTTGTCACGAAAAATGTAACTTTAGGATTATACGAGAATAAAACTTTCGTCTTTTCTTCCAGGTGTCCATATGTCTGCAACGGGGAATCTGGCCAGCTCGCAGCAGCGGCCTCTCCTCCCAGAACAGCATACTGAGGCAAATTCCCAGCTTATTAAAAAATAGTTCTGTTATTTTGCCATCTTGTTTGTCCTGCAATTCCACTGTATTTTTCCCCTCTCGTTTTTATTTTGCCTCTGGCTTTTTGGGGAAAAAAAAAAAAAAAAAAAAGAAACGGAAAAGAAAAAAACAACCCAAGAAATTCTTAAATGTGTCTTTATTTTGGGCTTTGTGTCACTTCCAAACTTCCGTAGGAATCGATAGGAACATCCCAATACTCAGATGCTATTTGTCCGGTGAAGAGCTGTTTGCATGAAGAAGCTCACAGGAACTTCCAAAAACCCCTAAAGACTTTAAAGCACGTTATAAAGCTTCTCTTCAGCTTCTGAGAGAAGTGCCTTAACTTCACTGGTGCTTAACTCTTTTCCAAAGTAAATGAAATTAAAGCTGGAAGGGCTAAAACTTGAGTAATGGTGCCCCAGAGTTTAATGTGGTCCAAACACTCCATTTCAAAATTTGGGTTAGTTGTTTTAGTTTTCCTGAGTGATTCCTAAGACAACTTTTCAATTCGGTGGTGGATTTTTTTTTTTTTTTTTTTTTTTTTTTTTTTTTTCCTCAGCTTGTAACTTCCAGGATGTTTTTCTAGATTTAGAAGGTTACGCTGAGATCCAGGAAACCGGGCCTTCAAAATAAAGGATAATGCTTTGGTCTATGGCTTAGTTCACAAAGACACTGAGTTGACCATGGCAACTTACTACATATTTTATTTATACTCCATCCTTTTTTTTTTTTTTTTAAGGAGAGGATTAACATACAGAGAGCAGAACACCTTATATCTGTTCTCCTTTGAATGCTATAAAATTATTATAGAATTTTTTTTCCTAATATGTACTTATTAAAAAAACTGGAAAGAGAGTGTAATATCTGATCATGAATCATCAAACCGGCCCCCAGCATCCCCTGCTCTGACACAACAGACAGTTGCGTCGCTGTTTGCAACTTCACTGCATTGAATTTTGCAATGCAATTTCACAACGCCACTTTCTACCGCCTTGTTTTTAAGAATCCGGTTGCTTCTTATTTACAAATCCCAGTCGGGCTTCTGCGAGAGGACTTTCCGTTCTGCACGCTCCTGGATTTTGATAGTCCTTCCCCAACCGACAGCCCTGTTCAGCCATTGACAGCCTTTGGTGGCTCCTCATTGCGCAATGGTTGTGGTTTTATTGCAGCCTCGTCGTTTCCCCTGCTCTACCAGAGCAGAGCCACGGAGACTCCTGTCCTCCAGCCTCAAACCCTCCTGTTTTGGTAAACTTTTCAACCCTCCCGACACACTGAAGAGCTGAAAGGTGGGAAGAGCTCGTTATGCCTTAATGGCCTAAGTGGGTTCAGAGCAGGGCTGGGAGCACGAGTGTTTATGGAAGGAAGAAAAGTGAAAAAAGGGTTTTACGGGGAGGTATGACGTCACCCCAATCACAGCCTATTTCTGGAATGAAGCTGTGAAACCCATGATACATTTTGACACATAAATGTTGCCAAGTAAAACTGATAATATAATTGTTAATATGGTCACAGCCAACTGTTTTTCAGATAAGGAGTTAAACTCTTCTATGCAATATAGTATTTGTGGAATGTAGCACCTAGTCGGTTCCATGCTTTCATTGGCTCTGGGATTACTTACTATCATATTTAAATAAAAGACTAGATTATTGGGTACCATAAGAACAATGGATTGCTTAATGGTCTTGCGGCATTTATCTTATGTCAATACAAAAGTTTTGAGTTCCTAAGCCTATGTCAAGGGCAGCGAAACAAGGGCTGCATTCAGCAAACTAGTCATTTGTTTATTTTTTAATGAACATATAAGTACCTTATTTTGGGCACTCAGATATACTTAGATGATTCAGTTAAATACAGATTAATTTTCAAAAAAATTGTGTCTGTCTGAGAAACAAAATCTGATAGAAAATACTAACGGTTATTATGTGCAATTTGTTCTAGATAAGAGTAATGATCAAACAACTTCCTCGTCTCTTCGCCATAGCGCAAATTCCCCTGCGATAGAGGTCCATTATAGCATCCTTCATACCAGCTTTGTTCCTGAAAGCCTGACAGGGCTCCACAATATAATTACAGAGTTATTAGGAGTAAGTAATACCAGAAAAGAAGAGATACTCTAGAAGTGTAGATATGGAAGGGAAGGGATAGCTTCAGATACGAAACAGAGAGAGACTGTAGCCCGGAGACATTTGAAAATTGCTCAAAGGGATTCGGGGCACAGCGGCAAAGAACGACAGCCTGGACTCCAGGTGTGCAGGGAACAAGTGGGGGACCGAAAGGTGAAGCCGGGGCTTGAGAAGCAAGTGGGGCATCCTTATGCTTTTATGTATAAGGTTAAAAAATCTTACAATGTTTTATTTTTTAAATCAATGCTCTCTTTCCCATAAATGCTGAAGTTTCCAATTATAACAAAATAAAATTCCATATTTGTCCTGATCTGAAGTGGATCACTGCAGTTCATTTGCAGATATGGACAGTTTACAGAAAGAAAAATACGCCTCTGGTTGAGTTTTTCCTTCATACACAGAATAATCTCTCTTTACTCCCTTCCCTCTCCCAGTGTGAGAATGGAGTGAGTGATTTTGGCCATGAACACTCTGGACTTCTGACTTTCATGGTGTCTGAAGGTCCATAAACAATTCAGACGGGAGCGATTCATGTTGGTGTTATTCCCATTTCCTTGAAAATGGCTTTTCTGCAATGATATGAAGGCAGCAGCGTGGAGGCGATGCTGTGTTATCACTGGGGTGGGGCACGGGGGTCACTGGAGGCTGGAGGTCCATGACCAGACCCAGGCGGGAGGATGGTGGTGCCTCGGTGGAGCTTCATCATCTACGCTGCGTTTTGCTGGCTCCTTGCTGGGCTTGAGCACCACCTCACTGTGTTCAAGTGTCTTTAACTTACCATCTCCCTGCGGTGCAAAGCAATCTGGTGGCATGATCAGTGAGCTCCATCGGACTGTGCTGCATGTAGTTAAGGAAAGGACATCTAAGAAAGAACTACTTCTACCTCCTTGAGCCCAATTCTTTCCCCCGGCCTGTCTCTTCACCCTGCCCAGCAATGCCTGCAGAAGAGCTTGTCTTTCTCCTTTTCCTCTGCTTAATATACAATATCACACCATTTTACTAAACCAGCAGATAAGCTTTGAATCTATTTTCCTCCAATTCCCTGCCTTGAGCTAGAGCTTCAAGTTATTTTCCTACTCTACACTGATTTATCTTTTGCTTCCTCAAGTAGCAGTTTCCCAAATAACTGGTCAGGGACCGAATGGGAGCATGGAAGTGGGCTGCCAGAAGACATCTATATGTATTGTTCTTCCTTATGCACACAGAACATGAATTCTAGAGGATTCAGTTTTGCTGCCAACTCAGCATCAACTCAATCCTAAGTTTTCCTGCGCCTCGAGCAGCCGTTTGCCGGAGAGCAGCAAACACCAGAGCGCAGCCCTGCCCGCCGAAGCTTGGATTTCCGTGTAATTGGTTCCCATGTTACTGAACTTACAAGGTCACATTTCATTCCCTCCTCACCTTAGCAGGCACCTTTCTTTTCGGTGCTGAGTCTGACAGCCACGTGTCTCCCATTTGATAAGACCGGGAGGACCAAGCTCATCCATTTGCCTTCTTGGACCTTCTATCTCCTACTAGTTGGAGACCTTCCAGCCTAGGAGACTATGGGCAGGTCTTCAAGTGCCGAGCCCATAGGAAACGCTCATTGCAAAGATTTGGGCAGATGTTAGCTCAGATGAAGGCAGACCTCATTAGAAGGAGAAGGGGATGGTAATTTGGAAAGCTTTGTTTATTTTTTTATTATTGGTTGAGGAGATTTTAGTTAGGGACACCGCAGCTAAAGTTGCGACGCAGAGACGGAAAAATTGCTTTTATAGCCTGAATATCAACTGTTCGTGCCAGTCGTGGGAATCGTAACACTTGTGGAAACAGGTGCTTGGTCACTCCAGCGTTCACAGAAGGACTCTCTTCCCTACAAGAACCTCAGTTTGCAGTGAAAAGGCGATTTGTACATAAATAACTGCTACACATGTTTCAGATTCCTAATGTCTATGAAGTTTCGATTACCCAGTAAAGGAGAAAAAAAAAAAAGAAAGAGTATCATGTGACTGATTCATTTAAGAAATTATATGGCCCCTCAACACTTGGCGATCTTTGTGTAGCTGGCCCTGCTACGCTTGTTTTCCTCTCATTATTGACCTCTTTGTACAGATGGGGACCTGAGAAGTGAAAAGATGAAGTGCCGTATGGCAGCCAAGCGGGGAAACTGCGGCCGAGTCTTGGAGACAACTCACATTTCCTGAGGAATAAACTCTCAGCACCATTTCTGGCTGACAGAGGAGCCGGGCAGGGAAAACCCTCACTGGCCACAGAAAGTCAGAGATAAGGGAAACATCTGAAGGACTGGTGTAAAGGTAGCATGAGCCGGTCTCGCTGTGCGATTAAACGATTCCCATCAGTGGCGGTGTCACAAACACAAAACATGTGGGCATTTCTGCCATTCCTCAGCCCTCAGCAGCCAGCTCTCTCCGGTCTCCAGTACTTCTCCAGGGTCCCACCTCTCTCTGAGGCACTTGAAAACTTCACAAAAAATCAGCAGGAGTTAAGGTTTGTCACATTTACCTTGTGAGCACGACAGGTAATTGATGTTGGGGGAAAAAAATATTCAGGAAGGAAATGGTGAAAAAACCCACAATTACAAATATCAGTCTTGCCTGTACCCTTGCTCCCCCATTGCACCTCCTGAGGCGTCCCATGGCCAGCACGGCAGTCGGCACCATGGACTCATGGGTCATCACCACCAGAAGGGTGGGAACTGCTGTCGGCAGCAGCGGCTTCCAGGGTGGGATTTGTCTTGGATGGAGAAAGCAGTCCTGGCAGCGGCTGACCTGTGTGACATGGCTCTCCTCTGTCCCCACATCTCCATCCTGCTCCTGTGCCAAGAGCCAATTCCATCACTTGAGTGTCCATAGCCTAAAAAAGCATGTGGAGGCCACAAGCAGGGAGAAGACAGGAGGACAGGTAGGATTGGTGGGGAAGATAGAATGGCAGAGCAGTGGGGCTAAACCCCTTAGTAAACCTGTTCCCACTGGGCAGCTCCAAAAGGAGTGATTTCTTTGGGACAGCGTGGCCAGGCCACGTGTGGGAGGGGGAAGGGGGGACATTGCTGAACTGAGGCCACTTCCCAAGTCTCACCCACAACCTGGCTGGGAATCTCCTCCACGCGTTGGGGCAGGCTCCGGCGCTTCGGTTCAAAGGCAGTGGCAGCCGCGCACAGGTTTCTGCTCCACAGGAGTGTGGTCATCACGCTGCTTTCTTGTGGCTACAGATGCTGAAGGAGAAAATAATTCGATAAGTCTGCAGAATGTTTTTATTGTCATGTCAACAAAATATTTTCTGCCTCCACAGCCTGTGGAAGTACTTAACATGCAGCATCCATCCAGTTTTGGAAAACACTTGAAAACCACCGACAGAATCTCACTATTCCTTTTTTTAGCTACATAATAAAAAAGCAAACAAGAAATATGCTGATTCCCAAAACGAACTAATTTTTTTTTTCTGAAGCAATTTAATTTTTTAGCTTTGATCTGATACCAGAACCCAAAGGACTTACTTGCTATTTCTAAATAATGAGTCTAATGTTTATGCTCTGAGCCTGAACTTTTCTGGTTTTGGAAAAAATGTGACTTTACATAAAAGTCCTTTGATTAAGAGATCTGCAGTCAGAGGAGTTTTCGATACAATAATGAAAAGGCCTTTCAGATCGCTAACTCGAACACTGCTCAGCACGATATTACTCAAGAAGGGGAGAAGCCGACAGAACAATCACACTATTAGTCTTTGCTTTGCCAAGTGTTGTGTTAGTCATATTCCTGGTCAAATCTCCCAGAAGTGGCTGAGAGAAGCCTTACATCGCACAGAGTGATGCTTGCCTGATAAACGCACCCTGACCTGGGTGGTCTGCGTCTCTGGCTCTCTGCTTTTATTGTTTTTTAACCCTGATTCATTGAGGTTTTAGGAGGTGATTGCTAGGCAGATGGAAAGTGCTTGGAGGAGAAAGAGAGGCTATTTCCTCTGCTGTGTCCCAATTCCCCTGCAGCAGGGACGGTACCTGCAGCAGGGATGGTACCTCCAGTAGGGATGGTACCTCCAGCAAGGATGGCACCTCCAGCAGGAATGGTACCTCCAGCAGGGATGGTACCTGCAGCAGGGATGGTACCTATTGCAAGGATGGTACCTCCAGCAGGAATGGTACCTCCAGCAGGCTCTTCTCCCAGGCAAGGTCATGGCACATTCTTGCATGCACAGTGAGGATGCCATCCCCTGTCCCATGGGAACATGAAGGTGGTGGGCAAAGGGCTGCTGTGCACCCACCTCTCCCTCGGAGCACCCACTGCCCAGGCTCACCCCAGCTGGCAATGCCACCAGGGTCACCCCACAGCTCCCTGCTCTCCCAGACCTGAGATGGAACGAGTGATTTTCTCCCCAGCGAGGTAGGTGGAAGTTTGGAAGCTGAACGCCCTGAGTTATTTATGCAGAACTGACACGTCTCTTTGTCCTGAGCCATGTGGCCCAGATTCCAGCCCTTGTATCTACAAAACATTACTCATGTGCGCGCTCCTCTTTCAAGTCCGCGATTCCGATGGGATTACTCACATGTGCAGGCAATACCGTGACTGTGTGCAGCTCGCCTCCCTGCAAAGGGGGCTAAATCCTTCTGCTTCCAGCTGATTTACACCAGTATGCTGGAGATAAAGATCTGAAACAGGAGCAGCTCACTGGGAAAAGAAAAATCAACCCGATACCTGCTTCTCCTCCCTATTCTCATTCCATGTTTCCATCTCCACTGTCATTGCGGAAGGTCTGCTCCTCTGTGCCATCAGGGCACTGCTGCACACTAGGGGTTAAAATGAGGAGGCACTTTGTTTTGGGAGATTTATAGCTTTCCTCCTGCTATATTTGTAAAGCTCATCATTACAGCCAGCCATCCCCACCCCTGCAGCTGTCTGTACATTTTTTTTCTCCAGTTCTAGAGTTGTACTTTACTGAGGAAATTATAATTATTAAAACACACAGGGTCACGCTCTAGATGAACTTGGAAACAGTTCAAATATGTTTCAGGTTTGAAACTATTTAGCAGCTATGGCCAAGTGGTGAGTTCATAACAAAAGAATGGTTAATTTCACACTTCAGATAACATTTCCCCCGGAAAGCAGTAAAGCATGTTGGTACAGAAATTATTAAAGGTCGAAAAGACTGGAGACACATAATCAGTCATTAGTCCTAATAATTAGATATTAAAGGCAGGCTCAGGGAAGGGGCAGAGCGGTTCTCCCTGAATGAGCCAGTGTCTGCCCCTCGCCTTTAAATCACTTTCTTCAACTTTTTCCTGTTCAGAAAGGCACTGTGACTTTGTGGGCTTTTACGGTGGGACACCTCGAGAGCTGCCCCACAAGTGGCTCTTCCCCCCCCGCTGCAGATGACACCGTTCTGGTTACGCGTCACTGGACAACACCATCAGGCCATCACTAGAATTGATATTTGCAAACCGTACACTGAAATAGTAGCAAAGAAAACACAATATCCTTCTCCCCACGTTACCTTCCCCTGTGCGTGGGGACGGCGGGAGGAAAGCAGTGGCAGACGTCTGTGGCCTCCCCAGCAAACTGCCTCAGAAATAATCACTGCTTTTCCCTTGCAAACTGCAAAAAGGCATTTTTGACAAAGCAAGTTTTGAAAGATCAAGCCTCCTTTGTGCAGCCAGCAGCCTGCAATGGCTCTCTGTAAGCCTGTGTGAGATTTGTGGCGAAAGCAGGTTGATCTCTATTGGTTTTCTTCCAAAAGTCAGGCTCTCCCATGCAAACCTTCCCTCCTCCATTAACCTGGATTTCAGTACTGAGGTTTCAAAAAAAAATGACTTAAAAGAATGTTTCTCTTAAACAAAACAAAACAAATCCCCCAAACTATCTCTGCCTTCCTGGGCACTGACATCCACAAATGAATGCTGGATATTACAAATCCTTCCTCAGCAGCTTTCCTCTGGAAACAACAACGGCTCCACCAGGGTCACCCAGAGATCTTCAGTGCCCCCAGTCCCCAGACTCATCCCACACCAGGGGAAAACACACAGGACATCGGAGTTTTGCAGCTGGAGCTGGTGAAAATCCACTCAAGAGGAAACCGGGAGGGCACTGACTTTATGAGCACATCTCAGAGGCATGTGCTGCTGCTACTGCATGTCCCACTGCTGTTATTGGGGGGTGACACTGGACTCTGGTCTGTGGCTTCAGGGAAATCAGTGACACCCCTGGCTGCTGGGGTGGGGGGGAAAGGTGATGTTTTATCTGGGTTATTGTCCCGGCTGAGGGTCTGTTATTCTCTCAGCTGTGCACAGCTCTGGATGTACCCGCAGACCGTCTCTGAATTGTGTCAGGTGCTGGCTGTTCAGCCGCACAGCAAGGAGGTCACGAGGCTGAGCCTTACCTCTGAATTTTCCTTCTTCCCCAGGTATCATATTTTATTTTTAATTTAGAAAAATCGTGCCCCTGTATTTGTGAAAAAAAAAAAAAAAGAAAGAAAAAAAAAAAGGAATGGCAGTGAGCATTCAACACTCGTTTCATTTTTCATCACCATTATCAAGGTTTGGTTTTTAACTTTGGAATGCCCTTATCTAAAATGAAATCAAATAAGCACTTTGTGGCAGGGGTCCTGCACTCCCTTCTCAGCTGAGGGAGCTTGTACAATGTGCGGCGTTTGCCCCACTGCTGCACGCTTGAGTCGGTTCACCAAGGCTGACACACGGACACGTCTACCTTCACTTAGTGCCACGAGCCCATATGGCCAGTAACATATATCGGTCATTGGTTTACACCAAAGCGGTTTTCCTGACCTCTGGGTACAGGTAAGGATGGCTGTGGGTGCAGTTAAGCTCACGGACAGGTATCCAAGAACAGTGAAATACGTGTAAAACCCAAAGCATATTTATAATGACCCTCGTGTGGCACATGGCAGGACACAAGAGGAGCCCACCCTCGTGATTCACACAAAAGCAAGCTCTGCAGAACACCAGGCTGGGCTGTCACATCTCTGACCATGCTGTGAGGACCTGGGAAAGGGTTTCCCTTCATCCAGACTCATGAAAATGTGCTTCTACAGCACGTCACCAACTCTAGCTTCGGTCAAAAGCCGGACACAGGAAGAAAAGGGCCGAAGGACCTGAAGATGGACTGAACCCACCACATGAGCAGACCATCTAGATGGGCTGCGTGTTTGTTTGCCCACAATGTAGACAACTGGGGAATTGGATCTGGAGAGCAGCTGTGGGCCTGGGCTTACTTGCAAATGTGGATGTAGACACCTAGTTTTCTCCCAACACCCTTCATGTTGTGAAAGGTCAAAGAAAAACAAGCTGGATCCTGCCTCTGCTTCCACCACACCAGGGGTGGACAGAAGGAGCCCAAGCGTTATGTCATCTGCTTTCCTTGGGGTGGGGAGAGCTCGGCTGAGTCCCACGCTCAGATTTGGGAGGGCTGGCAGCCCTCTGGTGTCTCAGCAGCTTCCAGGCTTTCTTTTCATCCTGAACCTAATGGGTAAATGGCAGCAGAGTTCAGGAGAATTTTCTAATGAGCTCAGAGGAGCTTGTTCATGAGAATTTGAATCCTTGGCAAATAGCCCATAATAGCTGATATTTTTCCAGTTTATGGGGGAGGGTGTTTTCCAGCTATGCGTATTTTTTTAACTCCCATAACCAACACATTAATTTAACGCTAATTCCTCTGCATCCCCTTTGGAACCATGTGCACTCTTTGGAAGGACACATGCCCCTGTCTGAAAGATCCATGGGCTTTTCACATGGATGTCCTCTCACTCCCATGTATGAAGTTTGGCTCCTGGGGAACCTCAACAGGTTGCATGGGAAATGGAGGTGCCACAGGTTGGCAAAATGGAAGAGTGAAACCTCTAAAACAGGGGTTAATGACACATGGAAATTAATAAATGAAGGACCTGACATAATAATTAATAATAACAAAAGAAGTGAGAGGAGGAAGAGGAAGCAGTAGACAGGCCCCTATCAGGCATGTGTGGACATTGCTCTCCTGACCAGTTGGCGGCAGACTCCTGTGAACCTACTGCCCATCGGCATCCACACCTCAGTATCTCCCAGGCTGTGTGTTGTTGTCTGAGTAAATCTTGGGTTTTTGTCTTTTATAAACATTGGGGTTATTATCTGCAATATCCCACTCTCATGTCATTGAAGAAGAATGTTCTGAAAATGAACTGCTGAAGACTATGGGCTTTATAAATACCGAGAGCCAAGAGTCAGCGTAAATCCATTGCCTTGGATAGAGTTACTGCGAGGGTGATGCCCCCCACCCCATCTTAATCAGTACCATTTCACTCTAATTTCTGTAACAGTTTGGAAGTAGCGCTGGGAAAGGCTCTTTTTTCCTTCTTTCTTTTTTTTTTTTTGGCAATAACATGGATTCAGTAACATGAAAACGTTTTGTGAATTTGCCTCATCTCTGCTGAATTGTTCCTGCTGAGGCAAACAAACAAACATTCAGAAAAAGCACCCTTCAAAACAGAATGTTTTGATTTTCCAGTCAGAACAAATATCTTAACACTTGCCACCATCCTTCATGCCAATTAAAAAAATAAAATTTTAATAAAATTTCTCAAACTTGAAGGGAAACATAACATTTTGTCCCAGACAAGTTATTGTGTTGGTCTCAGAGCTAACTGTAAAATTTATTTGCTTTTTCAGCTGGCTAAAATCTGTAAATCTTTGTTTGCCGGGCCGAGCCATTAATTTCAATATTGTTTTATGAAATTGTCAGAGGCACAAACCAAGAAATAATGACAAGCAAACAAAGAGTGATCTCGCCCAGCTCTACATGGAGGGCTGGAATGGGCACAAATGAGTGAAGTGAGTTCAGGTGTTGACTTACATCACTACAAGCTCAGCACACAAGAGAGATGGGAAGGTGAGACCTTCTGGTCGAACGATGACCTTCAGTAATATATTTTCAGAATTCTCCACTTGTGACAGGCACCAGAATTTGTCTGTGATATTATAATACATTGAATTTATACCTTCTGAGTTTGGGAAGGTTGCACCCAATCTGCTGTGTCATTCACTTTCAGCGTAAGCAACACGCAGAATTTTGTTGGCACAGTGTTTCCACGAGTCTTGGTCTCATCTCACTTTTACCAGCCTTAATCATGACACGACTGCTATCAGAGTAGCTATATAAAATAACCCCAAGGCAGTCATCTCTATGCCTAAATCAGGGCTGGAAACTGAGCAGCAATCCCCTGATTTGGGAAAAGTTGCTTTTTCTTGGATTTCCTTGCATGCCAGGAGCCAACTTGAAAGCCAAGACCTCGCCCTGAGTCTTGCACACAGGTTGCTTTGTTAAACAATATCAAAGTTTCACTCCATTGCTTCTTCTTCCGGAAGCAATGAACCGACTACTTAAAGATGAAAAGTTGTACAAACTTGTACAAACAGCACAATTTACAGCCCAATTTACAATGCTTTCGTTCAAAACCAAGGGTTTCCCCTCTGACTTCCCCTCTCCTTTGGTGTCTCTCTTCTGCACCATTTCCTTGGCAATTCCCACCAGTCTACCTCGATGGTGAGGAATTTTCAAGATTTTCAACTGGTGGATCACAAAATGTGGTTTTTATTTTCTCATATCTTCATATCTTTTGGCATCTCACGTTCACAAACTGCTCTGTTGAAAATGTGAGCTTGTGTTTCGTGGTCACCTTTGGTGGGTTCTTTCAGGAGACCGCAAACACGAAGAAAAGGGGAGAAATGGACGGATCTGGAGAGAACCATGGTGCAGATCTGAAGGGGAACGCTAAAAAACTGATATGACTTTATACAGCACTGCCCTCTTCAAAGAATAGCCCAGCCCCTTTGCAGCATAAATTAACAAGTTTACCTTGAACTGCAAAAATGATATGGACACAAATCTGATCCTGTTAACTCTGCTGAGAGGCAAGACCCTCTATTCATTGAAATTAAACCATTGTAAAAATAGTGTAAATGAAAGGGGACCCTGGCCCTGTTTGTTTATTGAGAGCTGAAAATGCCATTAGTCTGTAAAATAATGGGCTAGTATCTGCTTTTAGAAGAACACCCGGGTTTCAAGTTGGGCAGGTAAAATACTGATGGAGTTGTAAGGACAACACACTCCCATGGCAGCTTCTTCTGTGGGTTCCTAGTTTCACATTCACTAGAAGAGCACATTGGGGAGAAGCACAGCAAAGAGAAAGTGTCTTTGGAGCCCACAGTCCATTGAAACTTGACGTGGCTCTACCATTTCTCTATGGGCAGTGTTGCACCAGAACAAAATGAGTTGATTTAACTCATTGAAGAGGTGCTGCTTTACATGTGGGACTAATTCAGAAATCAAGGGAGGGAGCTACTCACTTGCTGTGAGAAAATAAAGCCCCATTCAAGTTAATGGAGTTACACTAATTCACTTCCGTAGGGATTTGCTCCTGTTCTCAGAAGTATCAGCTCACAGCAGTTAATGGGCGCTTTGGCATGGACTTGGGAAAGCCTGAGTATTGGCCTGGTTAGTAGGTGGTGATATTAAAAATAAAGCCAGGACAACATTGAACAGGTAAGCCATGATTTTAGTATTATTCAAGGCAAGTAATCTGCAAGATAATTAGTTTATTAAAAATACACTAGAACTGGATATTCTGGGTACAGTCTGTGTTGTGTCAGCCTGATGACATCTAAGTGGGTTATGCACTTCATGACTTGTCAATCCATAGTCATTCTGCTGTTATAAAGCTCTAAAATTGATCCATTTAACTTTATCATTATCTAAAGAAAGAACCTAAGAGGCTGAACAAAGTGCTCTGAACTCCATGGCTCCATCCATCATCTTGTCCTAAGGACCTTGCTGTCTTGCTTTCTTGGAACTGGCTCCCGTTCAGAAAGAGATTAAGGAGCAAGTCTTTAAAAGCGAGATAAAAAGCAGAACTATGGGCTGTGCTCGGCTTTGTTCAGCAGCTTCTACCTCCCTTCTTCGGAGGAAGGAGGGATGGGTGGAGAAAGCCGGGCTCTGCAGCCGGACAAGGCATGGGGTGGAAGAAATCACAGCGTTGGAGAGAATAGCATGCCCTGGCATGCGCTCCGTTACAGCGGTGTTAACAAGCGGCTGTTGTTCAGGGGAAACATGGTAATGGGGTTTATCTGCACGCTGTCCCTGTTTAGGTTTCACAGCCATGTCCCTTGTCCCTGCAGGAATTGGCTGAGACACCAGCTACTAACAATGGGAATAAGCGGGCACCGTGCGCTCCTGGTGTCAGCCTGACCCTCCTGGGGTCTTTTATCGCTGTCTTAACTAAACATATTTGCTATGAGGAAGTTCTAATACATCTAAATGCTTCCTGCTGCCTGAAATGCCTTCTGTCAAATACAGCTGAGACAAGAGCAAAACAAAGAGAAATGTCCAAAGAAACGAGGAATTCCTAATGCCCTGTGTGATGGCCAATCAGATAAAGTGTTCGTTAAGGTCTTGTGTAGTGGGACGGGCTATAACACTGAAGACTGGATGTTGCCTCACACTGTTTGATGTATGAAAAGGGAAGTCTTTTGGAAAGGGTGACTTCTGGCTGCTGAAAGACCAGCAGTAACATTTGTAAAGCAGACCAAGAGCACAGCTAATGATACATATGCGCCAGTAAATCATACGGTGGGCCTGATTTAAATGACACTAAACTAAAAGTTGCTGCTTAGGACAGCCCCAGGTGTGGGTAGTGTGAGACTGTGTGACCCTCATCATCTTTCTGTCAGGATGCAGAAACTGGGGACACGTTGCTGTCACACAGCACTGGTGGGTGCGGGAAGGACTGGAAGGCAAATATTCTGGGGATATAAAGACACTGTTGCTCCTACAAGCATCAGTTCAAGGCACAATATACTTCAATGCATTAAAAATAAAATAAAATAGTGGGCACAGCAGCCGAACCCTCACTTCTTCCTTGGTATCCAGTTTTGGGGGCTGAATTTTATCCAGCCCTCCCTGGGAAAGGGAGAGGCAGCTCCTACTATGCCTGGTAAGCTGCTCTCTGTGCAATTTGGGTTGCAACTGTTGGTTTTCTCCCTGATGGATTTATAAGGGCTCCTACAGTAATGATTAAGGTGCCTAAGGAGGAAATGAGGATAAGGTCTACATCTTCCTTGAATGTGTTGATCAGTTAGCTAAATGGCAAATAGGCCGTCAGACACCTGTTAAAGTGTGATAGAAGGCAATAGCCCACTAAATTGCCTTCCTGATTTCTTCTGCTTGTTGGACACCTTCCACGTAAACTCTCCAGGATATTCACGGCCCTTGGAGAAAGAAAGGATTCTTTCAAAGCACGAATACTAGATCAAGGGCACAGAGAAAAGATGAGCCTGAGGGATTTGTTCTGTCCTGGGCAAGGACGAAAGATTCCAAAGCTCTGAAGCAAAGGATGTCTCTAGGGATGTCCAAGCCTGGTAGGATCTTACCTCTCCCTACTCAAAATTCTGAAGCCATACCAAGTAGTTTCAGCTCTTACATATTATTTTCATGTGTGATAATTGTTAACCTGGTTAAATGAGGCAGTTTCAGTAAGAGATTCCAGCACTATTTCGTTCTGCTCCTTCCTGAGTGATTTATATTAATTGTTCAGGAAAACCAATATAAAAATACTGGTCCCTCGAGGCTGCAGGCTTTGTGGCAGTCTCAGGCAGAGTACAAATAACTAGTTGTCCATGGCTCAGCAGTGGGCATGCACTCTTATGCAATTCAAGTGGGCAGGAGTGGAGTATTTTACTCTTTCAGCTCAGGGCATCTATCCAGGAATTACATGTTAAAGGGTTGAGAAATGAAATCCACTGGAGTAACTGATGTGCTGTTGTTGTTGGACTCGCAGGGAGAGATTTCAGCCAAGATTCCTCCTCAGACATAGAGATCAATTTAACTGATGGCTCCTTTCTTGGAATTGCGTTGCATCGAACATTTGAACTGCAAAGAGCTTTGTTTCTGAAAGAGCCGGGGGGTGGCCCGGGTGGTGCACACAGGCACGGCTACTGCAGGGAAGGCTCCATATCGCGCCGGACATCAGGGATGCTCGGACTAAGTGCTCAGCACTTCAACTGGCACCGTCCTACTCACTGCTGTAGTGTTACTGCAGTTTTCAGGGGCTGTTTGACCTCTCCAGGGAGGACAAGTGGTGGCTGGTCACAGTGGAGGGATGCGCTGGGATCACGGTGGATGGATGCACGGGGAGCAGCCCCAGATGGTGCTGTCTGGGCTGGTGGATCATGTATTGGTCTCCAAGCAAAGGCAGCAGTAGATGGTGGCATGGATAGACAGTCCTGCACCATCCAACAACCCACCCTGGGTTTTACTCAGGGGACATTTTTAAGATCCTGACTCAGGTGACATTTTATTTCACCCAGGCACCTTGGATATCCCCAGAAGGTGACAACCATATTCTGCTAGCCAGGATGTACGTGGCCACCAGCAAAACAGTGGCAAAAGAGAGTGGGCAGCTGCCAGCTGGCCCTGAGTGATATGGTGGGGTGTGCAACCTCCCTGTTAATGCAAACAGGTGACAGCAGGGTTAAAGGGCTTTTTGGGGGGCTTTTCTGCTAAACCCACACTTGCCTGCATGTACACATCTACCCAGTGGATTGAGTGCCAGGGACGTATAAATAAACTGCTTCCTGGCAGGTCATTCGAGATAGTGTAGGATGGTATGTTTTTATATCATTTTTTCCTGTCCTGGAGATATGAGCTGGTCTAGTCACCGCAGATAAGCAACATCAGGTCTGGTCAGTATGGAGAGGAGAGACCTCCAAGTCAAACACAGGTGCTCCAGGAAATGCCGCCGTGGATCCAGGGCTGTGGACAATGCTGCATGGGGCTCCTGGAGCATGGCTGCAGCAACAACACATCACCCGGGAGAGCTGTAAATCCCCAGCACTTCTCATGGGAACGGGGTGTTAACTCTTGTGTGTGTGCCCTCGTGTTGTGATTCCAGCCCGAGAGCAAGCTCCTGCTTCTCAGGCAGCGATGGATGCACCGGTGTGACCACGATGGGTGCTCTGGGAGCCCTTTGCCGTGACCGTCGACTGGTTTTAAGGGGCACAAATCTTTCAGACGAACCACATCTACATAATTATTGGAGTAGCTAAACCACAACCTGCACCCTGTTGTCCCTTGGGGCTTGTGTTCCCCTTGCCAGAGGTGCTCAATGGTGCCTGGTGTAATCCCACTGCCCTGCTCCACCCAAGACGGGGGTGAATGCCAGCACCCAATCTGTATTTCTGCAGAATGAAGGATGATAGGAGTTTATTATTACCTTTAGAAATGATGTTGCAATATTGGTCAGTCACCACTAGCAACTGACTCCGGATTTATTCCCCTTCCTGGTTTTGGGAGGAATGGATGGCAAAGCAGTACTTTGCAGATGAAGTCATACTTCATCTCTAAAGCACTGTTTTTTCATACTGCTCAGTGGCTGGGGTTTTTGCCTTGTTTTGGTTTTGTTTTCTTTAATTTTGTTTTGTTTTTTATTTCTGCTGGCAATTAAACTGGTAGACAAATATCTGACTTTACTGGAAGATTTAGGCAACTTTGGTGTTTTGAAGTCTCCCTCATTCGCTAAAGAAAACTTGAATGTTGCAATTATCCCAATTCTGAGAATACAACCTTCTGTGAATTAACATTTCACAGAAGCTGCAATTATGTGTTTAGGAGGAGGAAAAGGTGGGAGGGGAAAAAAAAGAAGTGAAGAAGATACTCAAAGAAATCTTGGAATTGTCTGTAGCCCTCACCAGATGCGCAAGAATGAGAAGTGTACACAATTTCTAATAAGGGAGCTGTGACAGATGATTTTTCCACACAGAAAAATAGAACTATATTATGCCACAAGGTAGACTGAACAGCAGCCCAGTTTATAGTTTAAATGGCTTGGGAGCTTCCAGAAAAATCTTTTGCGTCAAACCTTTACTGCTATTGCCACCATGTGGTGAAATCCGACAAATGGCTCCTTCAGCTGCCACAAAATTTGTTTGTTCAATTTGATTTGTCTCATATCAACTATATTCAGAGAGGTTTAGAGACCATTATATTTTTAATAATGACAGGAATTACAACCTTTATCTTGGCTTCTCAGAGAAAGCCTTACATCAGATGCATCAAGCTCCTCGGTGTCACAGCATCTGTAGTAAAGTTACCCCAAAGGACTTGGCATTTTCAGCTGGACCTGAGCTCTGGGGATGAGGGACCCTCCAGCTTTCCCACAATGTTCACAGCCTCTTCCTAAGTGCCTCTGCTGGTTAGAGGGAGATTACCGACAGCCAATGTCATGGGTATTGCACCAAAAAATAATTGGTTGGGTTTTTTTTTGGAATTGCACTTCCCTCTGGGAGAACTCCTCTAACCTACTTTCCCTGGGGACACAGATGGACACAGCAAGCAGCCATCCCTCTGCTAAGCCCCTGGCACCCGTTGTGGGGGCTCGTAACCAGGCTGGAGAGCTGCAGCTGATGCAATAACCCCCATCACATGCGGTGCCGTGTTGTGCTGCTTGGAGGAAGAGACGTTGGATGAATGGTAACCCCACGGGACTGAACCCCCAGGGCAATCCTGGTAGCTGTCTGCAGAGCTCTACTCTGTTCCCCTTAAAATATGTCTAATGGAGAATTTTCAGAGAGGAGAAGAGCAGCCAGATGCTTTACTACTTATGAAAACCTACAGGAGACTTTTTTTTTTTAAGATCACAAAGCCTGTATTTTGGTTATTTCACCAGTTTGACTAATATTTTCAGCAGCAGGTAGGGCATCCTCCTACAATGTATGTCCCAGTTGGACTATCATGTCCATTTCCCCTCAGGTCTGGTTCCTCCATCACTATTAAGCACATTTTAGCAGATAAAACAGTTACCAAGCATTTGATCCATACCTATCCCCATGCTATCTTCCTTCCACTTAATCCTGGCCTCTGTCCTGACTGTTTTTTTTTTACTTAGTCATCTAAACCAGCCCGGTTCCAAAAATTTAAACCAGGGCACCAGTTTTGCCTTTCTCACTTTGCGTGGTCAAGTACCTGTCCTGAGAGTGAAGGTAAGAGCAGGGACTGTGGCCAGTGTCTGTATCTTCCTGTGCTATGGGTTAGGTCTGAGGATGCAGTTATATTATAACATGTCTGATGCCCCTATCCCTGCAGGTGGTCTAGTGCATCTACTGTTCACCCCATCCACAAGGCAGATTTATTTAACCCAGTTTCCAGTTCAGGCTCTGTTTGATGGCTCCTTAGGGGTTTTTTTTGGGTGGGAACTGAGCTCATCCCGGTTTAATGTCTACAGTTACTCACCCTGCATCCCCATCACAGTCTGCTTATAGAGATGAGCTCTTACAGCACCATTCAGCTGACCCAATTGTGAAAGCTGCATCAAGAGACACAAGTCACGCTTAGACAGCAATGAGTGTCTTGACTACATCTTCCTTGGTGGTGAAGGAAACCGAAAGGGCAATCTTGTATGTAGATGTAGACACCGTAGAGATGCATGGATCACCATATAGATATATATATACATCTGCATGCAATCCACTGCAATGAGCCCCATCATCAGTCAGCCTTCTCCCCCCCTCCCTTGAGAGGGACGTCACTGGAAGTCTTGGCTGCTTCAACTTTGGCTTAACTCAGACCAGACCAGACCACGCTGAAGCTGCCTGTCCCTCTCCTGAACAAAGAGCTCCTCCAGGCATGGGCCAAGGGTGGCTCCTGGGCTGCCACGTTGCTGCCCGCTGTGGGAACATCCTGTCCCATCACTGCCAGAGAGCTCCAGCCACTGCCCCCTCCCTCTCCAGCAGCTCCAAATGTGGGAGAGGATACCCCGACTGATAGACATAGGCCAGGAAGGACCTGTGGTGGTTTTGAGGCCAAACTGGAGAAAAACCAAGCAAAGCTGAGGGAGAAGCTGGTTGAAGTGGAAGAGGCTTGTGGAAATTTTTGAATGAAATGAAGTAAAATATTTTCCCCCTCCCCGAAATATTTCATTTTGGTTAACCAGACATGTTTTTGTCTGACTGAAAAAGCAGCGTTGTCTTTCATTTTCAGGCTATTCATCCTTCTCAAGGCTTGTGAAGTGATTCTTATGAGAAGAAAACCACTGTTTGCAAAACAAGAAATCAAAGAGTTTAACTTTGGGAAACGTCAAGACATGAACTACAAAAGTTTTCAAGGTAAAACATTTCGTATAAGTAACATCGAAAGAATCTATTTCATCAAAATTATTCCCTTGCTTTTATTACTTTTTTTTTTTACTGAAAGGATTTCAGAGCAGTTTTTATCCTGTATTTTATTTTTTACTCATTGAAAAAATATTAATTGACTTGTTTGAAAAATGACCAGATTGGGAGGGTCTAAACTCCCCCATCCTTTAAACAGGCAGACATCGGTGTTATAGCTGGTCATAGGCGAAAAAGAGCAAAAGAAGAGGCTACGGGTAAAAGAAAACCTCTCCTTTATCCTCTATTTATCTGTCTATTGATGGGTGCTGTCATCCATGCACCATTTTTACTGGAACAATGTTTTTCTGTGCTGCTCCATCCATCTCTTTCAGAGCTGCTGACGGTTTCTCAGCCAGAGCAGGTGGCTCACCCACATCCTAACCCCGTTTGGCCAAAAGGCTGCTCTGCTGCCCTCACCTTCCCCTTCTTCCCTGTCTCCAGTGGTGCTTTTTTTTTTATGACTCACTTTGTGCTGCTGCTTCTGCCAACCAGAAATTGTGCTTCTGCCCGAATCAACTCCCCAACCCCAAAAGTCGGGGGGGGGGGGGGCATGTGTGTGTGTGTGTTGAATATTTTCCCTCTTATTTTATCAAACGTATCCATGGAACCCTCAAGTACTTATAACAACCACAAAACCCCATCAATTTACTGAGAAAGCCTGCCACGAGCCTCGTCGAAAGATAATAGGGCTTTAATCACAGCAAGACTCACCCTTTTGAACTCCGCTCTTGAGCAAAAAAAAAAGTACACGAGGCAAACAGAGTCCTTGGCACATCTGCATGGAAAAACTTCAGAGCGCTCCACAGCTCAGCCTCCCCAGCGCCAGGCTCGGCTCTCGTTCTCTCGGGCTGATGGGATTCTTTACTACAAGGGTATTTTTCTTTTTTGGTTGCTCTGTTGTTGGGAGAGAGGGAATCTCTAGTTGCCAGATGCCAAACTGTGTATGATCTTATTGAGCAGTCAATGAAAAAAACATATTTCCCTTTCTATACATGGTAATGAGAGCGTCGCTGCTTTCTCCAGGCTTTAGCCTTCTTTAGACTGGATTTTGGGCAGGTTGTAATGACAGTCGCTGAGGTTCGTGATGGAAACTCGGCTCCGGATTCTTAGTTAGAAAAACGTCCCTAGCAATTAATTTTATCCCAGGATCTCAGAAGCACCAACCAGGCTGAAGATACTGTTCTCAGCAAGGAAAGCTGCTAGTAGTGATTTTAGCAGCTATTCCAGCTGAAATAACATTAGGACTTTCTTTTTCCTCTTTACGAGCTGAACTTCAGCAGTGTGACTCCAGCATCTTCCCTTCCAGTGTAATTCGCCCTGTTTTTTCTGTAAATATCTGTACATATTAATATTAGAGACAAAAAGTATGTTAAACTAACATTAAGAGTTCAATGCCAGTAAAAGCACACACACACAAAAAAAGGCATTGAAACGATTACTTGACTTTAAACTCTCTGTTTGTCTCTGGCAGGGTCCCAAAGCACATGATTCCCAAGGTCACGCACTTTGATGAAGTTCCCTGGCACAGTGGGAGAGTTAAAATAATGTATCGTAGTTCCTTTTGCTGAGGGGTAATATTACAAACACTGTTTATTTGGTATCTCTCCTGCCTCCAGCCATCCCCACTTCAGACTAGGAGGGAATTAGCTCTCACGAGGTAAACAGGGTCAAAGCTGGTGAGGTGTTGGGATGTGAACTGGGTAAATGTTCGTGGCCAAATATTTTATTAGCAAAAAAAGGAAAAAAAGGTGGATGTGAGTCCTTCTGACAGGCTTGTAAATTAAATCAAATTTCTCAGGTGCTTCGGCCAAGAGAAGATGATAGCTAACAGTAATTCAAAATAATAATTCATAACGCTCTAATCTTTGCTTTGCAAGGTTCTCAAGATGAAGCTTTGCTTTGATTCCAACATTTTTTCTTCGAACTTTTGTGTAGAGATGCATCTGAATGTGCTTGTGCTTCAGGAAGAGAGGAATAATGGAAATTAAATATTTCATGACTGATTTTTGCTTGGAATGTTTTCTTTTGTTGAGTGAAATTTAAGATTTTTTTTCTGGTTCCAGATTACGTATCTTAAAGAATCAGGTGGAACATCATCTTGTAGGGCTGGTCAAAAAACTGAAGTCCCCTCCTACAACTTCATATGACAGTTCTGCTTCCCAGAGGGAATAGTTCTGGAGCTCTGGTAGATGGGTGCTTTCCTTTAGATAATGTTGATTGTCTGCTTTGGGAAGTTACTCCCTGACATTTGCTAAAGCTAAAAATGAGGTGCTCTTTGCTTGTAGATATTCATCCCCTGGTACTTCTTGAGAAAGCACGTTTGCTAACCAAGGACCAGTGCATGGGGGCTTCATGACATTTCACCAGTATCCCACCTGCTTGTGGCATCCTCAGACCTTCCAGCTCTTTGGATCTCAATGCCAATCACATTGTATTTGATGTATAAAAATTCCCCAGCTCCTGGAGCTGAGTCATCATGTGACAGTTTCAGCTTTTCATTACAAGAACATCATCTTCAACCTTCTGGATTTATGGGGAACAAAACTTGCTCAATATGTCCTAAGCCACCCCTCATTCTCAAAAGCTGGATGGCACACAGAGAAAAACCAACATATGGAGAAGGCATTGACCTGAGGTGACAGGTTTGAGCAAAATTGCAGGTATTTTAAGCAATTTTTGGTTTTGATTCTTGAAGTGTTGGATGCTGTAAGGCAGGCACTGCTCCATCCTTCCCCCGGCTGTTCCCTGCATGTTGCTCACTGCACCTAATGAGATACTGGTTGCTTGCCTGGAAGCAACCGCCTTTCAGCACCCTTTCCTGGTTTTCTAGTTTGTTGAAAGGTGCTAGAATGTACCTTAGCATGGTTAATTTAGATTTGTTATTGTCTGTCATGGTAACTTTATTTATAGTTGATTAAAGCTCTTGGTTAGGGAGGCTGAATTCATACAAGCAACTCTTGGCTGCTCTACATTAAAACGAGGCCAATATTTATGGAAAACAGAATATGGCAGAAAACTTGGGGGTTTGTGGTTACTACAGAATATCCCCATTGTCTTCTGGTGTGCTTTCCTCACCGCTCGCCTTCAATGGCCAGGTTTGCTTTTGTTTCTTGACAGAATGGCTTGCCAAAACCATTGTTTTCTGATTAATATCATAGTCTGACAGCACTCTGGATCTGTAGATGGAGGAGATCTTGTCTCTGTTTCTTAAAAAGAAAATGGCCCTGGAATCCCCATGCTGATCCCGTTTAGGTGAATGGTGCTGCGAAACAGCCAACTTTGTAAAAAGTCAAAATCAAACCCAAGAGCCTGGGAGGAGCAAGGAGGTTTCAGCCTCCCCAAGGGGAAAATATAGCACCCTCAAAGGTAGATTTCTCCTGGCTGGAGCATTGTCTTTCTTTGCATTTTGCCTTGCAGAGCTGTGGAGGAGCTGGAGATGGTGTCCCAGCTCCAGGAGGATGATGGAGGAGACGGGTGCCTGCAAGGGCTTGAGGTGGGCTGTGGTTTCTGCCACTTCTCCATGTGTGAGGAAAGGACATGGTGGATGTCCTAAGTGTCCTTCTCTGGAGACACTTTCCTCTGAGGACCATGCTGGGCTTTGCCCAGTTTCTGTTCATACATTGTTGGGATTTACCACAGGCTTATGGGGGTGGTTGGGTGTGTGCACATCCATCACGCACAGCATGCCAACAGCAGTGTCCCCTTCCTCCAGCCCGCTCCCACCGTTTGTCCCCTGCTCTGCCACCAAGTCCAAATCCCTTTCTGCCCCACAGACCCCAGCAGGCTGACTGAACCCCCAAACTCAGCAAATGCAAACCAACAACGCGGAGTGACCCTGAGAGCCCAAACTGGGGGCCCTGCTTTTAATCAGGGGATTAGGCTGAAGGAGGAGGAGAGATCCTTGCAGCTCTCCTAATTTTAACCATAGTTAGCGCCTAATTAATGAAACATTTAACTTGTCTGGGACATGGGCTTGGTGGGGGGAGAGATACCTCAGGCCAATCAGCACTGATGTATTCTGTTTCTCTTGCACTGAGGCAGAGCATTTCTAAGTGATGTGTGTGTGATTGCTTCCAGATTTACGATTGCTTCCATCCTTTTAATGCTGGATTAAAAAAAAAAAAATACTCCAAAGAAGTTGGTTTGGCATAATCTAATTTTCTCATGTGAAACAGTTTGTAGACCAGATGACCCCAAACAATGGGAGAGTTTGTCTCAGCCTGGCTGTTCTTGCTGCAGGCAACCTTCCTCTCTGCTGCCCTCCCCTAACCAAATGTGACAACTGTCCCTTATTTATACTTGTCAGCTCTGTTCGGGGACCGGGGTGCTGCTGCCATAACCAGGTCGCAGGGCTGGCAAGCGATGAGCACATTCCAGCAGATGAGGCTGGATGTGTCTCCTGCCAAGGAGAAGGACCCAAACCAGACTGAGTCAGAATTTTTTCCCTGCTCAACAGCAGATTTTGGAAACTATCTGTGAGACCAGCCAGGGGTCAAGGGACATGATCTTGGACCAATTAAGATACAGATGAACTTGAGAGCTTTTAAAACTCATCTGACTGATTTGTGTCTTAAATAGCTCGGTTCAGACAGCTTCCCTTAGCCCTAAAACAGCATTTCACCCAGGGAGTTGCTGCGAGGCTTCGATGAGGACTTCTTGGCTGGCAAGGAAAGAAAGGTCTTCAGTGCTTTAGGCTTGCGTGTGGGAAAAGAAAGAGCCCGAGGTGTGGGAAGGCTCCAGTAAGCTCTGCTCACAGCGAAGACAATCTCCTCTGCCAGGATGTGACCCTGTAACTATATGGGAATTAGTTTAAAACAGGAACTAAAATGTTTCTAAGGTTAAAGAACTGCATACCTGCCCTGCCTCCCCCCCCCCCCCCCCCCCCCCTTTAGTTTGTTCCACATATTTACTGTGTGTTCCTTGGTTTTCTTGCAGCAGCTCTGACACCTAAAACTGGGTAAGGGACCCTGCTCCCTGCACTGAGCTCGGGCATGGAGAAGGGACTGGACCTGGGTGTCGTGGTGCCCTCTCACACCTGGTCTGGCTTTGGCCTCTGGTGCTGTGCATGTCATCAGCAGTACAGGGGAAACAACAGCTCAGAGAAGAGAATTAGCAAATAGAGGGGAAAAAAAAAAAGGTCTGAGTTGGTTTTAATTCCTAATGAATAATTTAGATCCAGTTCAATTCTTCTGTGATCCGGGTATAAAAAGGAACCAGGGAATTAGCGGTCCCCTGCTCCTAGCTTGTGTGTCTGTGTTCTGTTCTCTCTCCTTTGTGGGTTTTTTATGCTTTTTTTTTTCTTTGCTCATTGATTTGTTTAATATAGAAAATAATTCAGCCAGACAGAGGAATGCATGGTTTGTTCTAAAGGGAAAATGTTCTGGATATTTGTATTCAAGCATCCCAAGATGACAGCAGCAGGGCAAAACCCAGTGTCACTCTTACCTTCACAGGCTGCAGATGCTGGTGTTGCCACACCATATAAAACTGCAGATGGGAAGCTCTGCACGTAATTAAATGGGGTGACAGCAGCGCAGGTTCAGCAAAGGAGGCGATATCACTCCTGGTGTCCAGCACAGGATTGATAGGACTAGTCCATGGATGACTGTGTAGTTAGTTGTATAGTTCCTTTTTCTTTACAAGTGGCCAGATGTAAGCAATGTACAGGGTACAGGTCCCTACAGGAGGAATCTACACTTTCGAGTCCTGAGCTGCCAAATGCAAGGGTTTGAATCAGTGTCAGAGAAACCAAGAAAACAATTTTCCAAAAATTTAAAAAAAAAAAGACAGCAAAGACAAGAAAAACTCCAGTGACATTCAACTTGGAAAATCTCCCTGAAGCATTGCAGTGATCAAAATGTTTCATCTGAGACGATGCAGGGGTGAAGATGGAGCAGGAAGGAATTTTTCATCATCTTGAGCTGGCTGCTATGAAAGTCTGGTAACACCCACCTGCGGCTGACCAAACTCCTCGCTGTGGGGTTGGGATGCAGCTCGGTGCCCAGCGGGGCACTCCTCTCCCTGCCTACAAGGGGACCTCTACCTCTGCAGACCTTTTTGCCCTGTTTGTGTTATCCTTGCCATTTGCACTGGCCCATGGGACAAGAATGTGGCCATGATAACTGGTAAGAGAGCCGGTCTCTGCACTTCATGTGAGTGACAGTTGGATTGTAGGAAGAATTCCCAAAAGTTGGTGGTTTCAGAGGTCCCTCTCCATCCAACACTCTTTTATTAGCTGAGAGAGCTGGGGTTGTTCAGCCTGGAGAAGAGAAGGCTCTGGGGAGACCTCATAGCAGCCTTCCAATATCTGAAGGGAGCCTCCAGGAGAGCCGGAGAGGGACTCTTTGTCAGGAAGTGTAGTGACAGGACAAGGGGTAATGGTTTTAAATTGGAAGAGGGGAGATTTAGATTAGATATTAGGAGGAAATTCTTTACTGTAAGGGTAGTGAAGCACTGGAACAGGTTGCCCAGGGAAGCTGTGGCTGCCCCATCCCTGGAAGTGTTTAAGGCCAGGCTGGATGGGCCTTTGAGCAACCTGCTCCAGTGGAGGTGTCCCTGCCCAGGGCAGGGGGGTTGGAACTCGATGATCTTTAAGGTCCCTTCCAACTCTAACCATTCTATGATTCTATGATTCTATGATTATTCACGTCCTTGAGATTTACCATAGCCACACATCTTTTTGTGTTTGCCTTTGTAGTTTATTTTGCAATCCTTCCAATTAGCATACGAGTGAATGACATTGTGAATATTAATATGATTTTCGTTTATTTCCAGAGACAATAGCCATGTGAATCAGCAGGGCTCCACTAATCTACACCAAAGACTTCAGAGCTGCTGAAGCTAGTTTAAAAGGCATGGGAACTAGTGGCTGGGGAGTAGCTCATTATACACTCATTACGATTCCATTCTTGAAGGTGAGAAGCATTGAACATTTGATTAGAGCGCTGTATATAAATAGAGTAAATGCAGCTAAAAAATCTGTGAATTGTAATCTTACATTAAGAGAAAAAGCCAATAATAAAATAATGCCCCAGACAGAGTGTGGAGAGAGAGAAGGACTCATGTTAGCTCAGAGATTTGCTCTTCCCAGCAAAATACATTGTAGTGTTTATCAGAATGCCTTTCCTGTGTGTAGATCTGTGGTTCATGTTTGACTGCATCGCTTCAGATTACAAAGACATTTTTCCGCTTCCTTCTGAGGACAAATTGCAGAGCCGTGGGAGTCGGCTGGAGGTCAGGGTGGTCTTAATCTCCTTCTGCATCTTCCCTTCTCTGCCTTCTTCTGAGGAGCCAATTTAGATAGCCACGGCAGACTGTCCCCAGGGCTTGGTGAATGCCAGCCCCGTGTAGATCTCCCACCCTGGTCGCAGAGTCACCGTGTGATGTTGGAGCATGTCACCCTTCATCCCCACACTCTCGGCCTCTTCCCCAGCCCCTTCAGCCTCCACACACTCCTTCCAGCTGCCATGGGAGGGCAGGAGCAGAAGATGCAGCCAACGGAGCTCGAGGATACTGCCTTTATTTGCTTCTCCCTTACCTAGATGTCTACCTGTGCCCACCATGGCCTATGCCAGGAGCTGCAGAGAGGGATTCACATCACAGAATCACAGAATGATATGGGGTTGGAAGGGACCTCTGAAGATCATCCAGTCCAACCCCCTGCCAGAGCAGGTCCACCCAGAGCAGGTTGCACAGGAACGTGTCCAGGTGGGTTTGAATGTCTCCAGAGAAGGAGACTCCACCACCTCTCTGGGCAGCCTCTTCCAGGGCTCTGCCACCCTCAAAGGAAAGGAACTCCTCCTCATGTTTAGATGGAACTTCCTATGTTCAAGTTTGTGCCCGTTGTCCCTTGTCCTGTCACCAGGCACCACTGAAAAAAGACTGGCCCCCACATGAGTCTGGCAATTTCCCTCCTAAAATTTCATATATAGGCCAAGATCCATTGGAGGTGAACCAAACATCACTGAACTGTCTCATTACACTCGTGAGGCATTTGCAAGCAAATAGGACATGTAGGTAAGTAAGGAACATGTTTTCTCTCATTGCAACCTGTGTGCACAGAGAGAGGGAGACGGGAGACAGACAAAATCTCCTTTTTGAGATTGATCAGGAGGGGGCTCAGGGCTTAGAGCTGTAATGAATTAACTGGCACATCCACCCGGGAAGGTGCTTCCTGGCCCATCTCCATGGCTAAAACCTACTGAGCTTCCAGGAATCCCGTTACAGCGGAATAGAGAACTTTTGGGGCATTTTTAAATTGACGGAGTCTTGTGTCCTTACACATCTTCATCTCACTAGAAGCATTCTGGATGTCTGTTTGGCTCAATGCCCTTCAGGAATTTGAGGGGGAAACATTCCCACTGTTGGCTCTGCTAAATTAAGCAGAAGAAAATGATTGTGATCTTCTACCTGACTGCCTTTAAAACATTACTCCCACGGGCTTCGTGCAGGGATTACCCTGTTGAACTGTACCATTTGAGGTTCTCTCTAATGAAGAAATGTGATGTAAAGATTGAGCCAGGGACTTGGCAGTGTTTGGAAGTGTGGAGTCCTCCCAGCTTTGGCAGCTTGAGTACCCTGCCCACCCAGGTGACAGCCAGGGAAAAAGCCCAGTGGCTTCCACTTTTGCCTAGTAGAGACCTGGGAATGATGCTCCTGTTCTTGGGGACTTCCTTCTGCAATTTCTGTGGGTAGATAAAGCTCAAAAGGTTGGTGTTATTTGTTTATATTTGGAGGTCTGGTGACCTGATTCTCATTTGCACCAAATGAAGAAGTCCGCGGCCTCACATTTCTTTCATGAAGAGTAGTGGAAAGATATGTTTCCGTGAGCCACCGTAATGATCTTTGCCTTGCTGTTTTGGCGCCAGTTACTGTATTCCATTCTGATCTAATTTGTGGCATTTCCTCCTCATATTTGTTGTTTTATATTATATATTTAAATACGATGTATCCATAATATAGAAAATATGTTGTATACTTCTGAGCACATTTATGCAAAGGCTAATTCTTATGCTGTAGTTTGAAAAACATTAATCAAACCCAAAAATTAAAAGGAATAACTGCCTTAAACGTATTTAAGGTAATGGCATACTTTCAAGAAAAACAACAGCATACTCATTTTCATACCAAGTCAAATGTACCCAGGAAGAAGATCTGGATATTAGTATTCACTTATTTTAAAATCGGTGATGTATGGTGACTTAAACAGAATGAGGTAATCAATCTTTATGTGGTTATATAAATAAAACAAACTACTTAATTTGTTTTAAGTTACAAAGACCAGGACTCCTAACAGGAATTGAGTGCATTTGTGAATTTATGTAACAAACATATCACTACCAACACCAAATTACATCTCAATCAATGTTAAAAGGCATCTGACATTTCCCTTTGATTTATGGATTAACCTTTACAGTTAATACAGTCCAGCATTTATTGTTTTCATCACTCGATGGTTTGGTAGCAACCCCAGAGCTCATTGCAGGGAACTGACTAAATTAATAGCTTTTCCCACCATGATCAAACAACTAATGAAAAAGGTCTATTTTGCACAGCTGGTGGATGCTAATATTTAAACAAACAAACCAAGCCTTTATGAAGGACAAATGAGTCTTGGGTTCTGATTCTGCTCAGTAGAGTTATTTATCTGGGGAAACCAAGGTGCATCTATTGACCGGGGTTAAACCTGGCTAAAATGTAATGTATTAACACCAAAGTGACATGAGAGCAATCCCAAAGCAGCGGCCAGAGGAATACATTTTATTTCAGGATCAATTTGCAGGCAAAAAAATAGAAAGTTTGCATACCTCGTTGTCTGAGATGCCCTCTCTTTGGCATGGAAAATATTGGGGAAAAAAATTACAGGTATTTTTGCCAAGTTCTGCTCCCATTAATACTGTTTAGATACAGAGGGATTATGTATTAGAATGACAAAGCATTAAGCAATTATCTGCATCGCTTTGTGGAAATAATTCAAATACAAAAGACCGTTCTTGAAGAAAGCATCACACTGCCTCAAAATAACCCAGCTAGTCCTCCAAATTACCCTGACTGAGGACTAATTATTTTAACAAGAAAAACATTATGCAACTTAAACTGATTTTACTGATGAAAAGTCAGTTAGCTGGGCACTTTTCGTTTCAAGCATCATTTTACACACATTTAATCAACATGAAATTCCCATTAACTTTTGTATTGCAAGCAAAAGGGGATCAGCACCTGGTTGAGTGTAGCACAGTCTGGTTCTACACGAGCCATGGAGAAGGAATGACAGACTTGCCCAGCCCCCAGGGACGTTCCTCTTCCAGTTTGTCATGGTCAAAGATAGACCCAGCCAAAGAGCTTTGAGAAAATTGATTGACAGATTTGGTTACATTTGTACAACTCTTCTGAATTTCTCTTATTTTGGTCCCGGACACCTCATGGCAGTGGTGAAATTCCCACTCTGTCCCATCTGGAGGAAGGAAAAGTTCACTAAGAAAAGTCACTCTCATCGTATTTTGGCATGTCTGCTTCCTCGCTCTCTTAATTATTCATTTTTCTTAGGGTTCACAGAAGGTTTCCAAGCCTTAAAAGTCAAGGTTTGTTACAGCAAAGCTTTTGTTTGAATTGCAAACATCTGGCATTGCAAAGAGGCAGAAAGTCCTACGCTGCAGCCTTATTATAGCTTATAGTGGCCCCAACAGATGCCACCTTATACCTTCAGCAGCGGTTGCAGGTGGAGGATAGCTGGAATTATGGTGTGGTTTTATCCGGTTTATTCACACACACAGCCAGTGTTTGCTGTGACTTAGTCAGACACGCAAAGCCCCAGGGGACTTCTGAAGGACAGAGGAGGGCAGAGCTCATTAGTAAAAGCTCTTTTCTCACAAATCACACAGGCAAGTAAAAAAAAAACAAACAAAAACAACAAACCCCAAAAAAACCAACCCCAAAAAATCTCCCACCAAACAACTTTCCCACTTCTGCTGAACTTTGCCTGTGAAAAGGTTGGCCTGTCGAGAAGCCATGATCCATGACAATCCACTTTTTCTCAGCCTCTGCATAACGGATGGCCATGGATCATTACCTCAGGATGGCACCGAGACTGGGTTGGTAGCAAATGCGAAGCAATGAGCATGTTTTGCCCTGGGAAATTTCTCTGAGGGAAAAATCAAAGCTCCCTTCTTGTCCAGCCTGCATAATTGGGATATTGGATACTCCCCCCTGTGAACAGGGTTGGGAATATCACAAGAGCTAGGCTGGATTCTCCAGGAGGTTTTGCATCCAGGGAGCATCCACTGTGGCAAAATTATTTGAAGCTCCTGTGGGGATTCCTTGGATTTGGAAAAACACCCTGTCAGTAGAGACCCTTTGGATACTGTGGTTCACTAACCTATTGCAATGCCATTGTCACCAGTACTGGAGACTCCTCTTGAAATTACAGGACTCCTCTGCTCGTTTTTACTCCCAGCACAATTTTGGTTTGGGCACCTTTTTGGAAATAACTGAGTGTAAAATGCTTCCATGTGCTTTACCAGCACAAAGGTTGCTAATGCCGGTGGCAGGGTAAGTCAATACACGGTGCAAGTTGGGAAGATTCTTTCATTTAGCTGGAGACATGGGTATGCCCTACCTCAGCATGAAAATGAGGAACAAGAAGATTATTTTAGGAAAAAAAAAAAAAAAAAGTAACAACACTTCCAAGCCTTGTGACCTGGTCCTGGTTATCTTTGTATTTTTTTATGTTCCTTAAAATTCCTGCACCTGGAGTCATGGGGAACTGGGAGAGCCGATAGTTTTTGCACAATTTTGCATGACTCAGTCCTCTGCAAAACTGGTCTGTGGCAAGTGGCCAGTGGCAGGATGGAAGAAATGTCCAAGCCCTAGAGAGGATTAGAGCAGAACCAGGAAAGGTGATGGCAAGTGAGGGGTATGTAGTTGGTCAATAACATAAGCTTGCTGATAGAGCATATTCCTAACGAAATGCCTTGCAAACGGGGATGTGGAGGCTCAGAGACGTAAAATGACTTGCCCCAAAGCATTGCCCATGTTAGGGACAAAATAGACCCGAATCTCTGGAGCCAGAAGGTTTTCTTCTTAGGCTACTCCAGAGAAAAGGCTGAAATACAGAAGTAAACAAAAATGTTTTATTGGCTGTAGTTTAAAAAAGAAATACAGAATTTCCTGCTATCTTGAATGAGCGCATTACAATCAGAGTGTGGTTAAATCTAATACAGGAGCCCATGTGCCACCACCAGCAACGCTCCTTTTGTAATTGCCTCCAGCTATTGCTACTAGTAGTTCAGATTGCAATTTCCTTGTACTGTATGTCAATATTACTGGATCACAGGCGAGGAAACAGGAAGCCTGATAATCAATTTCGGTAGCTCTACAGTTATTTCGCTTGTGAGTTCGGCAGTTGGAAAAATCTTAAACTTCAGCTCCAGTAATTGCAATCCAGAATTAAGACAGAGATATCAATTTGATATGTGCTGTAGACATGCCTGTAGAGCCCAGTGCACAGAAAACTCACTGGCTAATGGGGAATATTACTTTCAGGAATAAATTGTGGTTGGGTTTTCAGCTTCACTCTCCAAATTCAGCTTATGCCGTTGTCATGGTGTGAATGATTCAGATCCAGCCAGGCTTAGGAGTAAAGAAAAAATTTCCTATACAGTAAGGTATATTCATTTCTTCTCCCTGAAACGCATGTCTGGTGTTAAGTAGCGAGTTACAGCTTTATGATGCTGTAGCACAGACCTACCAGGGTTGTTCATCTTGTGTTACAAAACATCCACTAAAAGAAGAACTGAGCTTCCTCTCAGCTAAACATCTGTCAAACATGGAGTGTTTCACACAGAATCACACAGAATCACATGGAGTTGGAAGGGACCTCTGGAGATCTTCTAGTCCAACCCCCTTGCCAAAACAGGTCCACCCAGAGCAGGTTGCACAGGAACGGGTCTAGGCAGGTTTTGAATGTCTCCAGAGAAGGAGACTCCGCCACCTCCCTGGGCAGCCTCTTCCAGTGCTCTGCCACTCTCAAAGTAAAGTAGTTCCTCCTCATGTTTAGGTGAAACCTCAGTTTCAGGTGAGGGCACTTCGTTACTGAACCTCCCCTGCCAGTGAGTGGCAGTGGACGTGCTGGTGGTACCCACACGATCTCCATCGCCTGTCCCCACCACAGGAGGGGATGGTGCATGGATACACAGCATGTGGGCAGCAAACGCCTCACGAGGAGAAGATCCCACACCGTTTTCAACGCCGCAAAATGCAATGCCCTTTTTCCCTGAGGAACTCAGACCCAGGCACAAATTAGGGGGTGGTCTCCAGAGATGACATGGTCTGCTCCTCGCATGTCTTCCCCCATGTCCCTTCTGCTGTCACCTGATGGGAAGGGACATGGCAGAGAGCAGGCTGCTGGGAGCAGGGATTGCCCAGGAGTGGTTCACGTGGCATGTCCCCTCCATCCACTCCTGGAAGAGAAGTCAGAGATTGGGCTAAAGGATGGTCTTCGAGGTTCACGTCTTGGGTGGCAAAGGTGTCTTTATAAAACAACACAGAAGACCATGCCTGGGGAAAATATGTTTCCCATCCCAGTTATGAGGTTCCCTTAAAGGTCCCCAGCTGCTTCCCCAAGCCTGGGTGAGGACCAGCCCTGAGGAACCGCTGGAAGAAGGACTGAATCTGGCCCCTTATCTCTTCTCCTGACCCTCCCATCCTAGTCTGGTCCAGGAACAGGCTGCTACTGCCTTTGGGTCAGTTTTCTGGTTGATGAGAAATGTGTCTCCTCCTCTCCCACCTCAGCAAGCCTGTTGGGAAGTCTATGCCTGGCTGGGTGCTCTCCACCCGCTCTGGGCTTGCCTCCGTCTCATGCTCTGGGAAGCAGAAAGAGCTGAGCTTCCTCTTGACTTCAGGATTGGAACCTGAACCGGATTAAAATGTTGCTGCTTGAATTTTAAAATGCTGTTTTCCATGACATGATTATGTGACCTACCTTTGTTTATTATAAATCTAATACCACAAGTTACAGTTCAATGAATTCACATTTTATTTGAAATTTTTGTCTGAAGTAGCCTAAAGCTCTTCCAGAAACAATTGCACAAAACCATATGAGAGCTGCTAATTTATAATCTGCAACATCACAGCACAACTAGCTTTTCGTTTGGTTAAAAGGAAATGGTTACTTAGAACAACAAAGCAAACCATGTGTCCAGAGTTTATATTAAATGCCCTTGGTATTTATTAGGGATACACAATGTATCATCTTGAAAATATTTATTTTCCTGTAATTTCAACAACAGCAAGACAAAATAGAAAGTAATACAGTGTCATCCCTTTGCCAAACTGTAGCAGATCTCGGGACAGTTTCCCATTGAAAGAAAATGTGAGATCCCAAGTCTGGGTATGAGCTTAGTGCAAGTTGTTTATTTGAGTGCGTACACCAGCCCCAGAGCAGAGGTGCTCTCAAAGAACACACAAACATCTTTGCACCAGGAATCTCACCCCAGATGCCAACATCTGGTTCTGCTGAGCTCAGCCCTTGGGCTTTGGGGAACTTCTTCCCTATTTGGACACATTTCCCATTGAATTCAGGAAGTATTTTGTCTGGCTGAACGGCAGAGCCAAAGAAACCTGTGGAAACAAGCTGCTATTTTGTCTTGAGAAGACACCGACTAACTGCTAGAAGGTATTTAATTTTCTCTGCAGTCCACATGGCCTTTAATCTGATTAAACTCTGGTCCTGGCAGCAGAAGATGAAGTTTTGGTCCCTTGAACCCAATGGCAAAAATCCCATTCATTTATGAAAGTCAGTATTCAACCCATGGAGCTGGTCCCAGATGCTCCAATGCAGAACAAGATTATGGGCTGATTCGTACTGAAATGCCTCCCAGGGCTTGATAATCACTCATGTAGCCCCCAGCCTCAGAAAAGCTTGAGACAGATTAATCCCAAAACACTGCTCACTGCACCTGTTATTTTCCACATCCACTTTTATGGGAAGAACTGGTTCTTTTCCCCACTCTCAGGGAGGCCATGCTGGAAGGAGAGGATGGCAGCAGAGGACACCGGTTGCAGTCAATACTAGCACAGCGTAACGCCCCCAGGCAAAGAGGGGAAGACGGGGAGCAATTTTGATGTAGGAATAAATATATGTGGCATGAAACCTCAAAAAAACGATTTTCAGCTAGAGCAGATCTTGCTTGGGACAGATGGCTAATGGTCAGCAGAGCCTTTGGGCTCTAGAGGAAAGTTGATTCTATCGTATTTTTTTTCCTGGACAAAGGAAAACATGACAGTGCGTCACCATTAGCAGCTATGGAAACTGCAGCTTCTGGGGGACACTTAGAGTCAGTCGCATGCACGGGGCTGTAAGGGCAAGTGCTGGTACTAACAAAAGGTTTTAATGACCAGGGGAAAGAGCAGCATTGTTGTAGCTGTGCAAATTTCAGGAAGCTTGATTTTTTTTTAATTAGAGACACTGATATCGGTACAAAAATTGAACAAACTTCCAAGCCTATTAAGTCTTCATCATTTCTTCAACAAAGACCTAATAGGGAGCATCTTTTGTGCAGAACAGTTATTTTGTGGAGCCATAGCAATGAGAAAGCTCCACCATACAGGCTGACAAGTCAAAGAGTGTTTTGGTATCTGATTTCCAACCTGCCCAGAGCGAGACGAGATAGTCTGTGCCCAAGGTAAACACTGATGATGAAGAACGATAGCTCAATTCTCAAAAGTGCTAAGCTTTTTTCTGAAATACTCCAGCAGAAGGACAACCCCCAAAAGATGAAGGTTGTTCCCGTTGCTTCATGCTGCCGACCCCTGCTATGAAGTGACAATGAACACGAGAGAAACGCTCGTGAAAAGAAGCAAGTTGGTGGGGCTCACTGGAACTTGTAGTTTTCTTCTCTGATGGTACTCTGCAAGTGCTTATTTTCAGTTTCATAGTTATGGTGAGAAACATGGTGTTTTGATTCCTAATTTAGCCTGTTTATCCTGAGAGATTCCAGGATCTTCACTTGAAAGATAAATTCAAACCTTGTTTTTCCTTTGCAGCGCACATTCCATAACAAAAACATTGCATGCCATACTTCGTTACAGGGCTTGGAAGACCTTCATGACCATAAATTTAGGAACTTGTGGAACACAATGGACTTCAGGATGGAAAGAAGCCAGTTGGCCTATCTGGTCAGGTCCATCCCTTCTGTTTGAATTAACAGCTGGATTTCACAGTGGGAGAAATCCGGCAGTTCTTTCTCAGGCAAAATTCTCACAGTTGGATTTGCCTCCAACCGCTGTAGCTGGGGTGGGAGGGAGCACAACTTACTTTGTTATTTTATGTTAGCTCTCTGGGTAAAAAAATTCCAGTGCAAGTTCCATAGGACTTGGACCTACCCTGTTCTTTAATTTAATGACCCTCAGTGCCATTAGAAAGACACTCCCAGTAACACAGAGACAGAGAGTATGTGCTAGGTTCTTTGTGCATTGCAGTGCATATGGTACCCATGTTCTGGAAAAAGCAGTCAGAAGCTGGATGCTGAGACAGAATGAAAAGGCAGGACTTTCTGTTGCTCTGGGAATGCTATCTAGGAGATGAGTTGCTGGCACAGTTTGGCAGCCTGTGTGAGTAGAGATGTTGGGTATAACATGTGGAGTTCAGTTTCACACGTGCTATTTCAATTCCAAAAGCAATTGTACCCAAAGTTAATGGATTTGCAAGGATTTACACCACCACAGCTGGGAGGCAAGCACGCACCAGAGGAGCCCAAGTGGGAAGAGGCCACTGGAATGTGCAGACCAGGATTTCCATGTCTTGGGTTTGGGATCTGAAGTGCTGATCACAGACAGGGATTTGTGTTACACTGCGAAGGTTAAGGCCCTGATTGCTTAGGGGCATGTGGGCACTGTTCTGCTTTCTCCTGAGCTTGAGTGTGGTGGGACACTGGGGAGATGCTGCCCTTGGTGTACAATACAGAGACTTGATACAACCCCAAGGGCCCAAGGGCCCATTCACAGACTCCCAACCCACTCTCTACTACTAGAAGATGTGTAGCAGAGCTTTTTCCCAAAAGTTTGTCCCTCTAAACCCCTTTCCCTCCCACTGTTTCCCCTCTATCAGTAGAGAGTGGAGAGGACACACAAGATTTGGACCCGAACAGACAATTGCTACCCAAAAGGAAAATCCTCTCTGACCAGAAAATGGTGCAAAAATCTCGATTCCCCTTCGAGGGAGCATGGAGATTGCTCTGCAAGGCAGCAAGATCAACCTGCTGAGCTTCTGAGGAAGGTTGTGTCAGCCCAAGAGATGGAGCACAAGAAAGCAAAGGGGTGGGGAGAGCCCACTCTCCAGTGACAGTTGACCTTCAAACGCTCCTTGAACACAGCTTCTGTTGATATGGGGAGTTAATGGGTCTCAACTAATAAGATCTATCTGATTAGCAGAAAAATAGGGGAACTTGGCTTTACTGACAAAGAAAAGGCTTGTTTTCAGGTGTCCTAATTTGCATTAACACTCCTGTAATGAGGAGGAGGAGGTTCTGCTGAGGGAGAGGTTCCCGTAGGTGAGGTCAACCACTGGCCTGCACTGGGTGTTATCTGAGGCAGAGCATCATCTGGCCATGCAAAAACCACTTCTGTGACACCAATGACAAAAGTCTAAGAAATTAAATCATTAGAAGTCAAATTGCTGCAGAGTAACCTGGCGCAGCTCCATCAAAATCTTTGCTTTATCATGGGAAGCCTTCCTTTAAAAGGAAAAATATACAAAACATCCCAGGGTCCCTCAGCGAGGCTGAGTCTAGCTTCTCCCCAGAAAGAAACCTCTCATCTTTCTTTTGCAAAGGTACTTAAGATCCTAAAAGGAGAGGACAAAAGGCTTGTCGTTCCGCACCAGCCCGGCAGGGAGGAGCTGCTCTCCCATCCCTGCTCCTGCCTCCTCCACGCTTGGGACAGGCAGGATTATCCTTCAAGGATGCACCTCTTTTGGGGTTAGGAAATCCATGGCTCACTCTGGGTCCCTCCTTGCAGTCAGGAAGACCCCTCGAGGTGAGGAATTGAGCCAAACGCCGATACTTTTTCACACAGCCCAGTGATGGCTTCAGTGGGTGCAGCCCTGCCTTCAGCTCAGCCTTTGAGAAAACCAGCCGCGTCTGGAGGACACTCACCTGCTTCAACACGGGGCGAAGAGGGATGTTCCCCTGAGATTTTCCTTTTTTTCTTTCCTTATGGCTTTATGTGAGTGGCTGACAGGCTGTGATGGAGCTGAAGAAATAACTCTAGACTCAGAGTGCAGGAAAAAAAAGAAAAAAAAAAACCCAACTTTTCTCCCTCTTCCCTGAGAAAAGGTAATTTACGTAAATTTATCCACGACCAGCATATGGCAATAGCTCACAACTTTGTTAATGGAAACCTGGTGATCCATAACACTTGTGTGGGAGACATTTGCTCGGGGGTAATACAATATTAATGTTAATATCAATGATCGATCAGAGGATTTGCAAGAAAGGCATAAAGTATTTAATTATAATTACATTGGGAATGGCTTTGTAATGGCTACGACATTTGAATAAGGTCACGTCTAGCCCTCACCCCTGTTATGTTGTTCTATATTAAATGCCATTCACTTTAAGTGCTGGAAACCTTTCTGGAGTCGTCAGAATATAATATACTGGGTAAATTGAAATATGTCCCTTCATTTTTTGAGATATGATTGATATCCTTTGCAAAACAAATGTTAACACCTATTTGTACACAAATTTCTTTGATTATATGTTTAGGAAAACTCAAGTATGACAGTCTCTCCTAGCAGGCACTTTACTGGGAGCAAAGGACATGGCGATTTGTGAATATTAATTCATCTTAACTGAAAATGGTTTTGGATCTCTGCTGTAAATCCACCTGGGTGTATTTCTGCCTTTCCTGATGATGCATTAATCCTATATTGCTTCGTAGCCATAACTCTGTCTCCACTGGTCCTGGCAGCCCACCGCGTTCACCTGGGTTAGGTGTTGCTTAGTAGGACTTTTTGCTGTCGTTGGGTTACCTTTCGCTAAGACCATTAACAAAGAACACGTAGTAAGAATCATATTCTCACATTTCACAGCAAAATATATGTATTTTAAATATACTGCAGATGTGGACTATAACTCTCAGCCTAACAGCAGCATTGCCATTTTTAAAACAACCAAGGAAAAAAATCTGCATATAAAGCATGAGTATATGAACGCTGGTGGGGTCCCAGAGGTGCACACATCCCACCCCACACGAGAGCGCATGCACACACCGAAGGACGACATGAGGACATGCTCTTCCCACACCTATCTACGACCCAGCATAAATACCAAAGGAGCGAATTCTCGTCCCTCTTCAAACGAGAATCCATCTGCCCAGTGACCCCAGAGGTTTTCTTCCTTTTTCTGACCTCAGTATAAACAGGAGTTGAGTCAGGTCTAATGAGCCAAACTTTGCTTTCAGAAAATCTCCCGGAATAACCATGGGATTCAGAGAGCACTGAAAGCTCCCATCTGAAGGCAGAATTTGGTCGCAAGGAATCATACCTTCAAAGTTCGAACACATGCAGCGATGCAACAGGGCAGGATTTTCCTTTTTGTGTTTTCTGAAGAAGCAGCACAGAGTTTTGCATGCTGTGGAAATGCCTGCAGATAGTAAGTTTTATAGTTTTCCAAAAAATGAGCATTTATTACCAATCAGTGTGAAATACCACTGATGGTAAATTTTAAGTATATGGCAGGAGTTTCAGCATCATGACAACATACATCATGCATTTTTACAACATATAAGTGCAGTGATATTGCTCCCTTTCTCAATAACAATATATAAGAATATATAGTATAAATGTACAGTATATATTAGACACAATGTAAAATAACTTAGTGAAATGTCAAAGCTTCTGCATAAAAATTCAAGTCATGCCTGAGCATACCTCTAGCACAATTTTGCTCAATCTTATCTCATATACCTTCATTTACCTTTAGTTCATGTTGCAAAGATAATTTTATCTCTCTGTATATAATTGCTTAAAACCACCAGAATCCTTGTCTTTTTTCCTTTTATCTGCAGTAGGTGAGGATTGCAGTTTCCAAGCCAAACCCAAGGTTTTTTGGAGCCTGTACTAATGCTGCCGTTAGGTCCTGGGAAGCAATTCATTGTGAACAAGTTGTATAAAAGCAAGTTCTTAAATGCTCGTTACGGTTCATCATTGTTCATCGGGTTCTGTTCTGAAATAACATGTAAATGGTGATGAAATGGCTTTCTGTAGAAACGGGGCTCATGGTCTAACGCTGCTGTCTGTTAATTATAACTCTCACCAGCTTTGCTGAAATTGTATCAAGTATCACTTTGGTAATTGCTTTGCAAGAAGGATCAATAAAAATCTATTTAATAGGAATATACAACTTGTCTCAAAGCCGGGAGGTGGGATTCCAGCTTTCGCCTACACTGGATACAGCTTCTTGCAAAGCTGGGTCTCCCTTCACACTTGCTGAATGAAACATGTCCAGGGACTTCCCTGCAGCATCCCAGGAAGCTTTTGGACACTACAAGGGGAGAAGTTGGGATTTTTTTGTGTAAACCCAAGGCATTAAGAGGCCCTCACCTCTGTCCCATTTCCCATCAGTCTACCAGAGTTCAACAGCCTTGCCATGAGCTTTCTTGGAATTATTTTGAATGCAACTTCACTTCAACAGTTTAAACCACTCTGCCCTGAATATCAGCAAAAATATACTTTAAACACTTATTAACAACTACGTTTTCTAATTAATGATGAATTAAAGCTGCAGAACAGTTTGAAACATGATGTTAAAACAGAAAATAAGGGAAGACAGTGATTTTCTGTGATTCCTTTTAAGAAAACAAAGCCCCCCCCTCCCCGCCCCCTTACATTCTCAGCCAGTGTAAGTCGACAGAATTACACTGCTTTAGATCAGCTTAAGTTCTGACCTATATACTTCAGAGGAATTAATCCTAATTTCCACCAGTGAAAGTGGAATCAAATTCACTCTGTCTTTAATAAAGCAATGGGTGATAAGCAAGTCTCTTTTCTGTCGGCTTTTGCTTGGGAGAGGAAATTCTCTGCGGTGTTCAACGATGTCCACGACAGTTCAGAAAACAAAGCTAGAATTTCGTGAAAACCGATATTGGGAAGTGTTATTTCTGCTTTAATCTTGGCGAAGTTCTTTGGGTACCGACAGAGAATCAGCTGGTGAATGGATAACCCCTTTGGAGCGCTGCTCGGGGAGGAATCGAGGATGCAGGCGACTGGGTTTCGGTGGCGTGAGGCTGCTGGACACGCTGCGACTCGGGCTGTGTCACCACCAATAAATAACATCACATTGTCCAGAACTGGAGATTAATTTGCTGGGCCTCCAGTAGATGACATTTATTTTCTTGCATGTGATACTGAGATCTCAGGACAGGCAAAGGGTCGGGGGCTGAGAGGATGTAATCGATGCTGAATTTAATTTCGGAATCCGATTTTGCTAAGGAGGAATTGCTTAGGCTCTGCCTGGTGGTCAGGCTGCTCGGAGCAAAGCCCCGGGGCTCCAGGAGTCTCGGGCCCGACTCGATTCTTTCGTGTCTACTTTCAGAAGAGGAAATGCTGTTTAAAGCAGAGTCCACAGAAGGCATATCGGGGGATGAAGGACTTTTGCCTCTGCTTGGTCTCTGCTCCTTGTGTTCCCTTTTCACATTCCTCCTCCTCCGTCTTCGCCTGTAATTCCCATTTTCAAAGAGATCCAGCATGGATTCGCATCCCGTTGCAAAGCTCCAATAGTTTCCTTTCCCCTTCTCATTCCCTTCTGTTCTGGGAACCTGTATTTATTTAAAGGCAGTTCAGTATTTGTATGTGTTACAGATGCTGCTGCCTAACATCTGCATTCATTTACATTCAGGAATGGTGTAAACACACATGACAAGACTTTCAAGCCTCTTCTCTTTCATTATATGAATAGGATGTAAACTCCATCCTTGTCAATTTGTTATCTATTAGCACACATCAGACAAGGAGATATTCTTTATCTCTATAATTGACAACTCAGAGGGATTTTAAGTGATTCGCAGCTCAGCTGTTTGTTTCCTTTCTTTCCCAGTGATGACATTATTCCTGCATATATTTTTTTTAGACATGCACAGTGTGTATGTAAATACACAGTTACTGATCTTACCTTTACAAAACAACTGTTAAGCGATAAGTTATGCCGGATGGAGTTCTGCCAGGCTCTTTGATTTGATCTGTAGTAAGGAAATTTCTTCATTATAAAGTCATAAATGCCAGAGAGGGTGACTTTATTTGAAGGACTTTGCTGGATGGCCATTGCAATTAAGGCAATGTAGCTGAAAAAAGGAAAACTTGCTGTTACACCATGGCTTTACTCACATACTCGGTTTTCAGGACCTTATGGGTATGTCTGCCTGTATCCTGCTTCCGAAAGTTCTGCCGGTGGATCCATGCCCTGGCCCGAGACAATCCCGAGCCCCAGGGCCACTCTCAGGTGTTAGGTCCAGGCAACGGAGCCCTGACCCGGCTGCTTGCCCCGGTGCTCAGTGCAGAGGGCTTGGATCCAGGATTACAGGAATATCTCCCACCTCTCAAACCCCATCAGAAAAGTTTCCCTGAGCTGGAAGGCTGCAGTGAGACAGAGACACTGTCACTGGAGACCCTGCCTGCTCGTGGAGAGGACCTTAGGTGCCCCTGTGAACATCTACACCGCACATCCTCCCACCACCCCGGGGATCGTCTGCATCCCCTTTACCCACTGGCACGATGCACATTTAATTCCCTGTCTCCTGGGGCTCCTGGAGGTCAGAGGAGACCATGGGAGATCTGGAGACTCAGCAGCACGTCGGAGTTGCTGTGACCCCGCACTGGAGGAAACAAATCCCGAACACTTCAAAGACGGAGAGGGGGGAAATCTGCCCTCCGTGGTGCCCACACCAGGGCCAGACTCACGGCCACACCTGGAAGAGGTCCCACGCTTCCCCCAGAGCTCTGATCCCACCAGCCCATAGCTCAGGAGCCTCCCCGGGGCTGGGGGGACTTGGAAAAACTTCATCTTACCTGTACGCCGGTCTGGTGAATTTTTTCTCTTCGTCAGAACTACAGGTAGGATAATCATCCCCATCGTAATTAAAGCAGTTGTAGGGGTACTGCGTGTTGTCAAACATCGTCCTGCTCCTTGCTTAGCTCCCGTGGAGTGAGAGAGAGGGATGGAGTGATGTTTCTCAGAGCTTGGGCTCCCTCCTCCCTTCTTCCCTCCCCTCTGTCTGTCTCGTTCCCTCTCTGCCCCCTCCTCACGCTCCCTCTCCTCCCCGCACACACTCTCCGTGATGGGGTGGGGACTGGTTTTGCAATTCTCGCATCCCAGACAGCCCGGCTGTTAGAATATTCTTATTTTTTTGGGGGGGGGGGGGGGCTGGTGGTGGTGGTGTTATTGCTGTTATTTCTGTTGGCTGCCATGGGGTGGGGGAGCCAGCAGCCGGGGCCGGATGGATGGAGGTGGGGAACTGGGGGTGAAGCCGTGGAGCGGGGTGTGTGCCGCCGGTAGCCGGGCTGGCTCGCTGGGTGGTCCGGGCTGGAGAGGGGCCAGCGCTTCCCCTGCCACATCCACTACGTGACAAAAGCAAACAGCATGATGTTAATAAATCACGCTTCAAGGTCTCCACTTGGAAATTAAACTTTGAGAACAGAGCGCGGCTCCCCCCAGCCCCCGAGTACTCCCCCTTCTTATTTTTCTCTCCCCAGCGAAGCAGGGTGGCTTTCTTATTTATTTATTTTTAGAACCCCGACGTACAATAAACAGACGTTCCAGGCAGTAATGCACGCTTGTCCTGATCTGCAATCTATAATACAGTATAATAGACATAAATTATATTTCCATGACTAAAGGAAAATGTGTATGTTCAAAGAAAGTAGAACAGAGGGATATGAGGGACTACTGTCAAGCAGGAAAGTAAAAGGAAAATAGCTGTAGGCAGGAGAGCTGCCTGTGTGGGCTTTGATCTGAAGGATGAATTAGACTAATAGCCCTGTGTGTTGGCATCCAATACTGTAACAATTTAATAGTTTTTCAATGCTTTGGAGTGTTTTCCAACAAGTGATGTAAACCAAAGGCATCATGCACCATTTCAGGGGGGACTAAAAAAGGTGTATGCCACATGATAATTAAATTATTTGAAGGCAGCTCTGTCCCAGCAACTAGCCCCAGGAGGAAATGGGTATTGCAAAAGAGAAAGCAAATTGGTGTGCAGAGAGTTACCTGCATGGAAATATAAAAGCAGAACCACTAGCGATGCAACTTTTGTTTTCTGTAGCATCTTTCATACAAAGTATGTCCCCAAACCCCTTCTGGACTTAAAGGATACAATTAGGGGAAAATTCCTCTGAGTGATAAAGAGCCCCTTAAAGTGATGCTTAAGTGGCTCCTAGAGATTTGACGAAGATGGACATAAGAAAGCTTTTTCGGTGGAACATAACAATACATTATAGCAAGGAGTAAGGGGAAATACATAGCACAAAAGAAATAGATACAAGAGGTGTTTTCTTGGGAACCTGAAGCCAGAGCAGATACCCCAAAATAAATAATTATCTCCACTCTAAAATACATCAATAGGCATATGCATGAGGCATCCGCTGCAGAGGAGGTCTTAATGGAAAGGGTCAGCTACTGCTGCCTAAGGCATTAGCAGAGCTTTAATACTGAGTAAGATAGATCAGGTTCAGTGGTGAAAAATGAAATATATAATGCCTGATCTTCATTCATGCTCTGTCCGGCTGCACTGAGAGGTCTGAAGTAAAGGCGAAGCTGGGGCACAGACTTGGGAAGATTTTCCCTCGCTAAAAACCACCATCCTTGAGACACAAGCAAAGGTCCACTTTGATTTTTAGCAGTGGTCCCTCTCTTCGGAGGTGTTTTACCTCACTGAAATTGCAGTAATTCAAAGAGTCTTGCTTCTGATTCGTAAGAATTTTTATAAAGCAGAACTGGGTTAGTTGACTCTGATTTTACACAATCTGTCAGCACCTTTTTTTCAGTTCTTCATACTCTATTTATGAAAATTGCCTTGTTAAGAAAGTCAGGCAACACACTTTGACCAAAATCCTTACATATTTACTGACAGTATGTAATAGGTAAGGTTTTCTGTAATGGGAATTACAGGAAATGGTTGCAGTGGCATAGGTTTAGCAATGTTATTTCCCTGAATTCCTGTATTTTCTTGCTGTGGTGAGTGTAATCAGCTCGCCCATGTCTGGCATGGCTATAACGTGCATTACAGCCAGTGGTTGGCTCTACTCTCTGCCCAAGAGCTCGTGGCCACCCTACTCCTCACCCATTGCAGTGGAAAGTAACACTTAGATTCCATTTGCATCTCCTTGGCCGGTTTGTGAGACTCAATCCAGCAAGCAGAGGGAGGTGATAACAACCAGCACTGGTGTCCTTGAGCTGGTGTCCTCAGGGATGCGTGGAGCCATGGGTGGGAGCAGGACGCGTAGGAAACTCCTGCCATTGTCATTTGGGTCACACATACTCTGTGGATAAATATTATTATTTCTTGATAGCCAGCAGTGGGCTGGAGGATTTAGTTCCTGGCTCTGTAAATATCACTAAAATAAATATTACCTGCTACAAATTCATATGGACCATAAGGAGAGCACAGACCATTTTTGAGTCCTACAGAATCAGAAACAAATGATATATTATTTCTCATAAACTTGCTTCTGAAACCCAGATATGCAAAACTAGCTGAGTATTTCTCAAGGTACTTTTTAAAGCCTGCATACTGGTATTTTATCCCCAAGTGAATATTTATGGTCCAATTATAATCTGTGAAAATAATATTAATAAAGAAAAGCTAACATGCTCTTATATGTACCGTGGTGGAGCCAGCAGGTGCCATGCTTTTGGTGGCAAAACATGTTGTACAATAGCTTTTTCCCAGCATCTGTGCAGCGCTTTTTCCCAGCATCTGTGCAGCCGTTAGAGCTTAACTAAAATAACTATCACTCATCCCTGTCATTATCATAAAAGCATAATTTTGCCAGGCTAGTGTTTTCTTACATTGTATATTTTCAGAACACAAAGTTGTAAACCATTTCATTTGAGATTGTAAATAGGCAATAAAAATGCTGCAAAAGATTTGTCTGTTTTTTTTAACATTGATATTAAAAAGTTATTTGCAATTTTTGTAATTACGACACAGATTATGAAAATTGTACATGAAATTTAGACATGCCATAAATCCAAACAGGTCTGAATTACTAATCATTATAGCTCCTCAGAATAACAGTGAGTACCTCAGTGTAGGACTGCACGCTGACATCCCAGTCCTCTTACTGGTATAGACTGGTGTTTCCCAGTAGCACGGCTTCTGCTACCCCACTGACCTGGGAGCCAGAGCTGGTTGCAGTTCAGGACTTTATCCCAAACCTTTTCAATTTATCATAGAAGCTCAGAACAGTTTAGGTTGGAGGGGACCTTTTAAAATAATCTAGTCCAAATTCTGTCCCCTGCCCTGGGCAGGGACACCTCCCACCAGACCAAGTTGCTCAAAGCCCCATCCAACCTGGCCTTGGACACCTCCAGCGATGGGGAAGCCACTGCTTCTCTGGGCAACCTGTTCCAGTGCCTCATCACCCTTGCCATAAAGAATTTCTTATATTCAATCTAAATCTGCCCTCTTTCGGTTTAAATCAGTGGAAAAAAGCAGTGACCTTCAGCAGGCTTTGGGTCACTCAACGGCAGTCTGTACCACCACTTTCTTTATCCATTTCTAGAGATGTTCAGTGTGTTTTGTTAGTGAAAAACAGGAAAAGAAGGGCTTTTAGGGTGAAAAGCCATTTCTCCTACCTGCTTCTGGGTCGTGACTATTGGTCAAAAAAATGGTTTTGTCAGAAATTCCAGCTGGCCAAGCTGAGGGCTTTCCATGGTCTTGAGAAGCCCTATGACCATGTATGTCCCTTTGGGCCAGGGAGAAGTTTAGATGGTACCTTCTTATCTGCTTAATGTGAGGACCTGGTACCCCACTCCATCAATCTTCAACCCAACAGACTACTCTTTTTTCTAGTATTAGCTCCCTTTCCCAGAGAATGGCAAATCCTTTTCTAGTGAGAAGCTCTCAAGCAAGTGAAGTGACAGCCACCGAGTAGGCAAGAAGCCAGGAGCTGTGGAGAAAGCCTGCAGGTCTAAGAGACCAGTTCCTGGGATTCCTGCGGGAGTTGGTCACACTGATGTTGAGGGTTGACTGCGAGTAATATCACATGAATTAGCACTACAGTTAGCTCCCATGGGGTCATGGCTTCAAAGGCAGTGGAGGGAGAACATCAGCAGGTTCTAGCTTTTAGACATTTATTAAGCAAAATTATTAGGTTTGTTTAGTCCATTTTCTACTTAAAACCAAAAAATTATGGAGAGACAATTAAAAAGCTTTACAAAGAATTAAAAAAGAAATCAGTTTAAGTTGGACAAAATGGTTTGGATTCACCTAGAAGGATTTTCAAAATTTTGCATTGTGTCCTTGGTTTGCCCAGCACCTTTCTGCAGGACGGATGCTGGCAGCTGAAAGGCCACATCCCAGTTTCTCTGCTTGATACAGACGCATGAGGCAGAGGTTCAGAGTTTGCCCACTTGTGATTTGGTGTTCTTCTCCTTCTCAGTGGCCCAAAATTAAATCCTCCTCTTTGACTTCGCAGACAGATGGGATAAACCACAGCAGGGACGCACAAGGTTGCACAGGAGACCTGGACTTTGTGTTGGTGGGGTTGTTCCTCCCCGAGTTGTGAAAGTCTCTGGAATCACTGATCCATGAGGCTTTTGGAGATAAGTAGGAAGTGCTGGAGGGTTTGACGAAGGGATAAATTGAGAGGTGGTGTCTATTCTTTGCCACATAGTGCACCCCTTGGACCAGCACAATGATCGTGCCCTGACTGAGTCCACACTTGTTTACCAGAATGGGACATTATGCTGGTGCAGCTGCCATACCTCATCCATCTTTGGGCATTTCTCATTTCAGCTATGTGCAAAATCATTTGGCTATAGGCCTCACTTCATACATTGTTTGAATTCTGCACCAGACACAGCTAATAGCTTGGGCCAGGAAACTTGTTCCAGATGTTAATTAACTCCCTCCACATTAACTGGAATCACACAATTAAGGCCTGATTATTTATAAAACCATTTTGTCGAGAGAATTAAGAGAATGAACACAAACATCCTGGCTCACACTTTCACACAAATGTCCATGTGCTGTTAAATTGTGGAAACTGGCACGAGTTGTCCCACACATTTATTTTCAGCCATCATCATTATTCCAGAGGAGAAAGGACAACCATCAGCCAGGCCTGGAGGAGCCTGGAGAAGCTACTTCCCAGCCGAGCTAAGGTCTGCTGTTGTGGCACCAGCAGGCCTCAGAGGAGCCTATCAAATATCCCAAGGGCAACGTGGCTCTCCTAACACCATAAATCTAAATGACAGAGCATTTTACCCAGTCACAAATTGCAATATTTAGGAGGATGGTAGCCACTCGGGGGCTGGTGGACCTGGCCGGTGTCTGCGGTGCTTGGTTTGCTCTCTACCACACATCTCTTGGTTTAAGGGACTTATTAGGGGGTCACACAAGCACTTGGCAGATGCACAGCAGGGCAAGTCCAGACCTGTCCCTCCATCTGCCTTCCATGCAGCTCAGAGTCAGTGAATCAGGGACTTTTTTATTCTCTGATATTGCAAAACGGATAAATGCAAGGCAAGTGAATACAAGGTGCAAGCAAGCTCAGCCCAGGCCTGCCCAACATGTGTGGGCCTATAAGGACAAAGGGACTCACCCCCTGGCCATGCAGGTCATTGCCTCCTTGATGGATGAGGAGGTGGTCTCTGAGATGCTGGAGAAGAAGTAATGGGCACAAACTTGAACATAAGAAGCTCCATCTAAACATGAGGAGGAACTTCTTTATTCTGAGGGTGGCAGAGCCCTGGAACAGGCTGCCCAGGGAGGTGGTAGAGTCTCCTTCTCTGGAGACATTCAAGACCCCCCTGGACACGTTCCTGTGCAACCTGCTCTGGGTGGACCTGCTCTGGCAGGGGGTTGGACTAGATGATCTCCAGAGATCCCTTCCAACCCCATATTATTCTGTGATTCTGTGAGAACATGCATGGCTTGTCTATGTCACCTGTGTCTCCAGCCACCAGAGATGGTCACCATGAGAAGCCATGACCCTCCAGGGACTGCTTGAATCCAGTTTGAATCAAGGGGCCATTTGACTCCAGAGTCCCCTGACTTCTGATTCCTGCCTTGGAGAAGCCTGTGGGGTTTGGTGGTGGGTGCTGAGCCAGGACCCACAGCTGTAGGGCAGATCTGAGCAGCTGATGGTCCTTCACTGCCTCGTTCTGTGCCCTGTTGGCACCTTGAGCATTACAAATCCTGCACCCTGGGCAAGCAGAAGGGGTAGGGAGAGGCAGCACTGTAATGTTTTGGTGATTTTATTTTCATTTGAAAGTGATAATTCATTCCAGTCCCCTTACTCATAGCTCTCACCCACGCAGAGGCTTTCTGGGAGCTGCATGAACAATCTCAAAACAACGCAGATCAAACTGGGCAGGACAAAAGCAACTGGAGACCGGGCCCTAAGTGAGGGCTGTTACTGGAGAAGGGGACGGTGGGCAGGGACTCCCTGCTCCTTCCCAGCTGAACTGCAGGAGCGCCTCTCTCCTGGTCCTCCATCTCCTGGTGTTCCTTCAGGCATAATCCCTTTTAATTTCTCCATAAGGTGCAATTTGTAGCTGCATAAACCTCCTAGGATATTCCATTTTTTCACAATAGCTATCTTTAAAATGGGATCACACTTTGTAAGATGTTTCCTACCTCTTAGCTACCAAATGCTAATAATATTTCTCTGTTACCAGTATGATTTTTTTCCCATAGCCCGCCCCTCCTAGCTCATAGATCTGACTCGATGTATTTCTCCCAGTAAGAAAGTTCAACTGTCAAGGCTTTTTGTAATTCTGAAAAAAAAAAAATAATCATGTTTTGTTAATGCTGGTTAAACTACTTGACTCCATTCCAGGATAAACACTTGATGGTTAATGTGTCAGGGACATCTGATTACATTTTCCTCTGCCAGACATAAGCCTTCTTCTCTTCCTCTGAATTAGAATAATCATTCACAGCTCATCATTTATCATCCTTCAAGTATTTGGCCATCTATCACATGAAAGCAGCTCTCAGCAGAGAAGGGTCAGCTCATGTTGTATTTTGAGGTTTCTGCTGATAGCTCTTTAAAGAGGTACAAACTCCCTTCCTGCTTTTCCATCCTTTTCATCTTAGGAGAGGCTTCTGGATGCGCACAGCGGAGTCTGAAGGGAAATTAGCTTTGATCTCTGCCACCTGAAGTGCAGTCTCACCATTAGTAGCTTCAGGTGAGAATACTTGTAGTGTAATGCTAGTCCTTGCTTCTGCTGGCTTTGGGAAGGTTGGGAGCTTTGCTGTTTATTGTGAAGTCATATTTTCTCTTTCAACTGGGTAAGTGTGATAAAAAGAATATACATAAAGATGTAAACCAGATTTTTTTCTGCTTTGTCCCATTAAATTTTTACCTCAGATTATTTTCTTCATCAGCATTTCTGTTTGAAATATCTTTGGGGTTTAAAAATGTCTAAAGCCAAATTGTAGCGTTAAAAGTTTCTCACTTTCCTCACGCTCAGCATGGAACTGCTCTCCTTTAGACAGCCGAGTTTAACAAAATGAAACCTTCCAGAAGCCGTATATTTTAATGGAAGCTCAGCTTCTTCCCATTTGTCTGGTGTGAGGTGCTTTCAGGTATAAACAGGGAAGCTCTCAGTAAGCCGCATATCTTGATTAAGTGTTGAAGATTTTCTTATTGGAGAGCCAAATCCTGTGTATTTACTATTTTTGCGGCAGCGTGTTAGACCAGGTGTGTGAGCACAGAGGTTGTTACTTACAGGCATACCTCCCTTAATGGGTATTTGTGAGAGCAGTTTATTTTTCTTTAGTATCTTCCTTATCTTCCAAGTTGTTCATCAATTCCTATGAATAATTCTCAGGACTTTCAGAACTTAGAAATATCAGTCATGATTCTTGAGCTCTGGATAGAATGCTTTTCGGGAAATAGTAGATGACTTACACCTATTTAACTGTTGGTGTGAATTTCTAGGCAAACATCAATTTATGAAACTTGAAGGATTCGGGGGCTCTGTTTTTGGCTGTGTGCTCAAAAGCGAACAAATAGGATCTGGGATATCACAGGGGAGCAGAGTCAACACTTTCACCATGCAAAATATATGCCTAAATCCAACTGTTTATTGCTCATCGGCTCTAACGCTGGTGCAGTCCCCAAAGCGAACACAGCACAACGTCCGTCCTTAGAGCTGCAGCCCAGATGTGTGCTGAAAATGATGTTAAATGAGGTATTTTGCAGCATGAAGCTTTGCAGGCAGCAGAGCTGGGCTGGTGCCCCCCGTGCTGCCCCGCTCACCAGTCCACGACTGGTGCCACGGCTCCAAGGGCACCAAATGACCCAACGTTGTACTCCTGAGACAGAGCCACCGATCAGTGGACACCACGGCAGCTGCCTGGGGTGCCAGGAGGAGGAGGAGGAGTGTGGGAGGTGGCAAAGGTAGTGACAAGACCCAGGAAACAACAAGGGATGTATCTATGTTTAATTGCAGATCCTGTTGTTAACTATAGTCTCGAGAAGGAACTTCAGTGCTACCGTTTGCAGACGGGTCCATAAAGGGGTGATCAGCGGGTGGGGGTGAGACACAGGGGTCATTTCAACTATTTTTCCTGTATAGCTGCCTGGCAGTCTTGACAAATTGGGGTGTTTTTTCTTTTTTTTTTTTTTTTTTCAATATGAGTCAATTTGGAAAAAAAGATAGACACAATCACAAAATGGAATTTTAAATGCTCTGAGACTAACAAGGACTGTGCTGACCCTCCAAACCACCACCTGCCCCTGCCCCACGCACAGCATTGATCCAAAAGGAAGCAACGATGGAAGGCAGCCCTAGCTATTTTGCTCGGTGTCTCCAGTTTTAACCCAACCAAACAGCACCCTGCACATGCCAAAATGAGCAGCAGGGAGCTGCAGCAGAAGCAGCCCCATCTTTTCCAACACGGTGACCGGCAGCAGGACACCAAGCACAGATCTTTGCTGATTTAGCCGGGCCTGGTGGCTCCTGGTGGTGTTTATTCAGCAAACCTGGGCATCCTGGCATCGGGCTGTGCGCTGCTAAAGGCCATTTTTATTGCAGAGGCAGCCTATAAACAGAAAAAAATCTTTAAAATTGCTGAGACAGGGAAAGATGCATCGGTGTTGACAAAGGAGGTTGGGGTAGAATTGGGATTTCTAGGAAGCAGGATGCGAAGCAGCCAAATTATCCTTTTAAGGGATAATAAGCAGAGAATCCTGTTGTGGCACACGCTGCAGAGACGTCTGTGCATCGCTGTGTGCTGGCAGCCCAGGGAACTGGAGCACGGGAGTTTTGCAGGTCACACAGTGAGCTTCTGAGCTGCTCTGCAGTAACTGAGCTTGGGCAGAGAACGCTTCTTCTGCTCCTTTTATTTAATAAGTTCAAATCAGACACCAGAATGAGAAGACTGTGGAAGGGTTGTCCAAATCACGAACTCTCGTTTGCATTCTGAAACAGAACTCAATAGAAGTCTTGGATCCCAATCTCTCTAAATTTGGAGCATGCAGAATTCATCTCGGGCTTTTTGTGGTTAAGGGTCTTTTGCATCTCTTGCTAGCTTTTGTGGGGAAAACTTCTAAAAAAAGGCATCCCAAAGACTTATGTTTGTTTGTTTGGGGTTGAACAGCATCAAGTAAAGAGCCAGAGATGTATTTAGATTCATTCCCCCGGAATAGGGGTGGGGACAGACATGTTCTTGATTAAAACTTGGAGTTTAGAAGATTGTTTCCCAAGGTTATTTTTGGTTGCTGGAGTCTGGGTCTGAAGCTCGTCGCCTGGCTCCAACCCTAATGCGTTCATATCTGATCCGGGCAATTTGGAACTTAATCTTGATTTGGAAGTAAAGGAGGGCAACCATTCATGGCTTTCAAGGGATGTCTTCAGTTTTCCTTAGGGCAGCGTAAAGCTGTTTGAGCAATATCAGTCCTACAGATGCATCCATCTCACAGCTCCTCAGTGTATTTTGCTACCAGATGAGGGGCAGATTGGGAAACCTCTGAATTTTTTGAAATTTAGTTTGTACATTTTCTTCCTCCTCGCCCAACTTCTTGTTATTAGGCTGGTTGCATTAGAAATGAGAAATACGTGAAGACATTGTCTATGTGCAGATATTTGTGCATCAACCAGCTTCTTGCCTCAATCTCTACACTTATTTCAAACAATTTTTTGTAGTAGTCCAGAATTTTATCTAATTAATTTTATTAATAACTTATTTTTTTATCTGATGGGAAGGCTGAGCCTGGGCTCGTTTCTTGCTGGATGTCTGAGGCATCACGTGGACCTGCACTTTGGAGGCAGATATTGGTGGTTCTGCCAAGCTTCTCCACTCCCTGAGTCATCCCATTTGCAGCAGCATCCCGGCCCTTCCCCAGCCGTGTAGCACCTCACGGCCATCGACTGATAAAGCAACAACTCAATAAGAGAATTAGTTTCCCACTCCCCCACTAGATGCCCACCTTTCTAGGTGGTCTAGGGACTGGAAACAGATTTTTTCCTCTTTGAAAGATAAATATTCTCCAGGTGTCACCGTGTTTGAGAGTGGGTTTGGCTTCATGGATAACCAGTTCCAGCTAATATTCCATGGATCACTACGTACCCTGCCAAAAACATTCCCCCATCGCCGAACAGTGCACTGATTAATACAGTAGTATGTGCTAATAACCTAATAATAAACTGATTAATGGTTTGATACAACAGTTGTCATGAAGCAAGCCAGGAAATACTTCCCCAGCTGAATGAGAGGTCACTATCAAGCTTGATGTGAATTTAATAAGAGCACAAATGCAACCGCTGGCTCCAGGTGGTGGTTTGCCTGGCTACAGACACATGTGATCACAGTGAGCTCTCATGCAGAGATGGGGAGGATGAGTGTTTAAAAATAAAATATATATGTAAGCAGAAGAAATGAAAGAGGTCTGTGACCATCATATTGTACAAAGGCTTCTTGCTGATTCCCGGTTGCCAATGATAATGAAGGAGGAGCCCTAGGAGGGCAGGTTGTGCCTCTGGGAGGATTTCACCCCTCTGGGGTACACACAGCTCCTCGTCTTTGGGCAACTCCTCAGCAATTTGGCAGAGCCAGGAAAATCTTCCTCACAGCACAGCCCTGGAATGGGCTGCCCAGGGCAGTGGTTGAGGCACCATCCCTGGAGGTATTTAAAAGATGGGTTGACATAGTGCTTAGAGACATGGGTTAGTGATGGTTTTTATCAGTTATGTTGATGGTTGGCCCCGATGATCTTAAAGGTCCCTTCCAACCCAGACAATTCTATGATTCTATAGCACAGGTTCCTGCAGAGCCCCCGACAGCGGCTGGGGGGCAGCGGGGATATAGAAATATTTTCTATACAGTGGGAGAGAAAAAACATCTTCTCAGCCCTGCTTCCCCTCCAGGAGCGGTTGAGCTGGAGCTGGGAGATGCTGCCGCCACCCTCTAGATGGTGCAGTATGATAAAAAATTTGAGAAAAGGCCGTAATTTTCTTTGATTGGGGTCTCTCCCTCTTTTTTCTGGGCAGAGATATTTTTTAATTGCATTTACAGGAGGGTATATTGCCAATGACTGGGAACTGGAACACCGCACTGCTGGTAATTCCCTTAAGTGCTGGGAGAAGAGCCAGATCCAATATGGTATATGCATATTTCCTAAAACCTGGTGCGTTGTGGCGTATTGTACCTTGAGCTATTTATTTTGCACATTAAGTTTCTACCTAAACTATTCTATTTGATTTTTTAATTTTTTATATAGTCCAGGCGTCTGTGTCAGGAACTGCTCAGCGTTTTGGAGGTCTGGCTGGGAAATATCGCGGAGCTGAGTAGGAGACCTTGTTCCATGGTTTTGGGTATTTATTTATAGCTCAGAACCACGGGTTGCTGACTGCAAATTTTTTAGTGAACAAAGCCAGTAGTGTATACGCCGTGCTGCAAAGGAGGTATTTCACAAAGCTGGTCACTGTCAGCAGTGCTCCCCCTCCTACACCTCTCCAGCAGGTCAATGTGCCACTGCTGGGCATGGAGACACCAAATCCATGGCCGTGCCCAGGGCTGGGAGCTGGACAAACCCTGCGGACATCCCTTAGTAGGGCTGGGCACGTCCACAGCAGCAACCACCCTGCCCAGCAAAGCATCCCAATAACAGCTCTGGGGATGGAAATTTGTCTGTGTGCATTTTTGTGGGGCTTTATTTTTTTATTTTTTTTTAAACCTTTACATTTTCTTCCCAGTGTATAATTGCTATTTACCATGAATTCTTCCTCTCCTGCCCTTTGAGGTGACCTTTGCTCGGATCCGCTGGCCTCCTCTCCAGGCTGCCAGGGAGGCAGCACGGCTGGAGGAGCTGGGAGTTCCTCAGACCAGGGAATGTGGTGGTAAAGAATATGGCTGGTTTTTGTGATAGACTGTAAGCTCCAGTCCAGTGGGTTTTTGAAAGTATTATCAGAAGTGAAAGGCTACATTTAAAAATGTATAAGCAGGGACTTTCCGCACTGCATGCCTTCATTCATAATTCACCAGTGCTCGTTTCTAAAGAAGACTTGATATTTTTACAAGGTAAATGTACTTTAAAACCTTTCTTTACTTTGTGGTGAATGCGCGATTAAGTGAACTTACTGAAAAGGAGGAGAGGGAAGGAAGGTTTAGAGTAGGGTCACCCAGGTAGCCATGAATTGAGTGTAATTTTCATGTAATTCAGCTGTGACTGGGAAATGCTGTTGCATTCCAGTTCATAGTCCAGCCATGGGTTTGGCGCTGGTAGAGTGACTTCTGAAAAGATCTCCAAATTCTTGCCTGGTGACTATTGTTATCTGCGTCTTTATGCCCAAAGCCAAGGAGCTTCTTGTTGGCTGGGGTGTCATCCTCAGCTCTCCCTGACCTGCCAGAGACCCATGTTGCTGAAACCAGTTGAGCAGACTGGTCTGTCCTGAAAGCTGCACTGGAGTGTCCTAACACCTAAAACAACCCTGAAGACCTGTTGATACGTAGGTAGGAGAGAGCTCTGCAGATGCTAAACGAGACTTGGCATGGAGCAAATTGTCCACAGAGTATAAGACCATTTTCTCAGCAGACCAAGTCAAACAGTGACTCTGATTCCCTGTCTCCTGCCAACCACCACGAGGTCTCACGTTGCCCAGCCGTGGTGGTGTCCTCAGCCTGGGCTTGCTGAGTCCTCCTGGCTGAGAGAGATTAACTGGTGCTGCTCGCTTTCCTCTCATGGAGCAAGGATGCAGGCTGAAATTGCCCAAGTTTGAAATGATCTTCCAATGCATTCCCTTGGACGTAGAGACAAGGTTTTCCTATAGTTCCTGGGAAGCGTTTCGGCACATCGCACGGTGTAAACCAGAAGCTGAGCAGACAAGATCTTGAGCAGTTAGGGCATCAAGTCATAGTTGTGCAACGTAGCTGTTCCCGCCTCAGCTAAGCTACCCCAAGACACAGGTATTTGCATATTTGATTTACCTCTGTTGAGAAGACACACTAAATCAATTTGTCCAAAGTCTCGTGGCAGGACAGAGAATGGGACCACAGTTCAGCCACAAGCTGGATCCAGTGTGAGATGTTGTATGTGCTGATGTGTTACACCAACATGTACATCTCTGGCTCTGGGAGAGCTTGGCACGACAGATCGGTGCTGTTGTACCTTGAAGATCAGCTTCAAAAAAGCTGGACTCTGGTCCATGAAGGCAGGAAGACTTTGGTGCAGGGCATGAGGTCCCCTGAAGTGAGAATGCTCAGTGGTGACGGCAGCACATAACATCACTCAAGTCCATGGTGCTGAGGCTCCTGCTGGCCCCAGCCAGTCTACCTGCCATGCTTCCTTCCATTCCTACGTGGTCTGCTCACCCCGGCCCAGTGGTTCACTTGCATAGATCTGAGCTGGGAGAAGGACGGAGAAGATGTTTACTCTAACAAGAGAGACCCACTGTTTCAGTTTCCACAGCAATTAGGAGCAAAGAGCTTTGGAAGCACCTTCCCTGCACCTATTATATAGGCACAGCGTGAGGTGCAGCCATTAATCAGACTCGCTGCTGGAGATAACTGCTAATTGAGAGCAGCCCGACTCCCTGAAGCTTCCCTCCTCTTCCTGCCCACGCTGAAAAAGAAATAGTGTTCCAGAGCAGGTTATGGCAGGCTGGGGCTTTTCACTTCTACTCTGCGGGACATTGGAGGAGGGAACAAGGAGTATTATTATAAAGCGTGTGTGGTCTACCTGCCCCTGTCCACATCTATGCCACGGTGTGGATGCTGACTGTTCACATTCCAGTCCTGCAGGAAGAGGTAAGAATGGATGGCAATAGGAAGCAACTGGAGAATCTCCATGGACATCTGACTTTGAATGTCCACATCAGTGGCCACCAGCTCACCAAAGCAGCACCAGTATAAAGAGTGTTTCCAGCTGTTGTTGGAAAACTCAGCATGCTCAGATCCTTCACTTAATGCAAGATGGGGTTGCAATATCCAGTACTTCAGCATCAGGAAGACTTTTTTTTGTGCTCAGAGTCCTCTTAAAGTCTGAGAGCCACTTGTGGGTGAAAGCGCTGCTCACTAGCAGAGCTCCGGAGCAGGACTAGCTCAGACTACAGAGAGAAATGAAGAAAAAAATGTAATCTCATGGATGGCTGCATGGAAAATTCATGGAAAGCACTGAAGTTGCAGCACAGCTAAACCAGAGTAAGAGGAATCAGTCAGGTCCCGTGTCGCTGGGACTCAGCCACCTCCGGACAAGGTCACTGCTACCCTGAATGCTGGGCATGAGCACCTGCTGCTTTATTTTCTAGCCAAAATCAGCATTTTCATACCCATTTTCATTTTCTGCAGATGGATGCATCTTTTTCCCCTCCCCATCAACATCATGCGCAAAGGGTGCTGTTAAAAACCCAAGACAACTCTTTGTGTGGGGTGTTCCTGCTTGGTTTTGTCCCCAGTGCAGTTTTATTATCCAAAAGGAGGTCTTTTTGGGGAAAATGTAAGGAAAAAAGCCTCTCTCCCTGACAAGGCTATTTGGGGACCGTCTCCACCTAAGCTTCTTCCCATGTAATCCTCAACTGGATCTGCCTTTTCGTTTTTTCCTTCGCTGCTCAGTTCCTCATCCTTTAGGAGGTGCTTAGGGCTTGGCAATGAAAGGCTGCCTCGTTCCCTCAAAGGATCAAATCCGCTTGGCCTGTTTTCCAGCCTGATTGATGTTTATATCTATTAATTGTTTTCCCTCTCATTTTCTGATTTCCTACTGACATTACAGAAAGCCCTGAAGAAAACCATCTTTGATGGAGAATAACATATTTCAGAAGACAACTTCCCACCTCCAACGTTTGTGGGTAATTAGAAGATTGAGTATAAATGACTTGCAAAGCTGCTTATTAGTGTATTTTTCCTTCCATTACCTAAAATAGTCCATTCCTCTCTACATTTTAGACATCCCAGGCTCTTTTCCATGGAAAAGGCAGAGGTCACTCCCTCTACTCCTGTTGTTTATGTCCTGTCAAATTTGATTTTAAGCAATATAAAGTTTTCAACATCTACTGCGACATGACTCCTGGTGTTTATGTTCTTCTTTATCTTCCACACGCATTAGCAAGTGAGAACCCATGCATTTCCCAAGGCAGACGGGTCCTGAGAGTTTCCATTGATGGACAAATGCGGGTGAAAAAACGCAGTGACGCCATGAGATCACAGGAGGAATCAAGATGAATTCTGGAACTGGAGATTCTCCTTCCTGGTAACTTTTGGCTGCAGATGAAGGAACACATTAATCACAGGATGTGACCTGATCTGCGGCAGGTTTAGGTTTTCAACTTTTAACAAAGTCAGAGCTGGGAATTCAGCGGAAAAAGCCTTTTGAGTCACAATATATGGCAAACTCATGTTCAGGACAGATGGTATTTTCTAAAAGTAGCTGTTTACTCCTAGAATTACTCTTCTTCCTTCCTGTGGCATTTCTTCCTCGTTCTGTGGTGCTTCTGCCCACAAGCTTGTCTTTTTCAGCATATTTCTGGTGGCAATTTTAACAATCTTTAAAAAAAAAAAAAAGCTATAAAAAACCCCTCTCTCCCTGTCTTTGTTTTCTTACCTTCATGTTCCTGTCTGGCAATATCCTGTCCTAATTATGGATAAATGTACAATATTTAGTTATTTCTGAAAATGCCCTTTGTCTTCTTATAGGAGGTATAATTAGCAGCTCAGTTCATCTTGCTTTTTTTGTTCAGCTAAATGTCACGTTCTCTATTTGTGTGGTTGCCTTTGTTTCCATCTAAGTAAGGGAATCAAGAATAGATGGCAAAGAGAAATATATCTTGTTTAGTTTTCATTTAGAAATCCGCTTTCAGGTGCGGTCTCCTCCTTCCCCCTTTTGGCAGAGGAGGCTGTTTTGGGTGGCTGCCACGGTCAGCTCTCCCATCTGAGAGATCCCACCTGGTCCTATGCCCTTTGTAAACCAGGAGCGATCAGGATTTGGCCCAACAGAAGCCGTACACAGGGCTTGACCCAAATCGTTAGACCCTTACAGGGCAGAACTAGAGCCAATTAAACACCTTGAAGGTGCCGTTCTGTGTCAGCCTCATAGTCCTGTGACAAGACTGGGCTTTTGTATTCTTCAGCCACGATCTTGAACATTAGATATTTTTTTTGCTATTTAAGCCATATTTTCTTCCAGTTCGGACAACGCTGACTTTCCACAGGTACTGTGTTCATTAAACTGCCTCTAAGTCCACAGCAGTGTTAGAAGTGGTGCTCATTAAATCCTGGAAGGCAGACAACCTTTCCTCTTGTATGTTGGAGAGGATGAAAGCACTTGCAAAATTCTTCCTTATAGAAATAAAAATAGTCCCAGAAGCACAGAATTTTTTTTTCTTTCTATTCCACACAAACTGCTCTGCTAATGATAGCAACTAATATTGTCTTATGGCATTTTTGGTTATATTTACGATAACCCCAGAATAATTTAACAGGAGTTCTTCTCTTCATATAATTAACTAACATCCTTTCTCTAGTGTCTTGTTGGTACCCATCACCCTGGATTCAACACTCACTTCAGAAATAAAACTGGAGACACAGACACTGAATTTTGCACTCTTCACAATGCTGAATTTTGTTTTGTCTGGGTTTAGGCTTTAACTCTACACTTGTTATAAAATTAAAGATATCCCAACTCTCAAATTATGAAATTGCACTTATTTTAGGGATGAAGGAACTGCAAGTGTAGTTATTAACTTGTTTGTGCATGAGGGAGAGGAAAAAAATTAGAGAATTAATGTTGGTACTGCAAAAAAAATACAGAAAAAAGTGCTGGTTTCAGATTAGATGTAATATGTGTCTGAAAAAAGGGAGCCAAGCGGGAACCTGCAGTGCCAAACTGTTTGCAATTAATCCCGGCTCACCGAGGCCTGGAAAGCAGATTTTCAGCTGATACCTATTACACAGCACCCTGGAACAGGTGGGCAGCAGCCCTGTTCCTCTGGCACCAGAGCTGTCTGTAAGGGGGGAGTCCATCCCAGCTCCAGGCTCTGCTCCTGCAGGGAACGGGGATGCAGGAACCCCCCGATCCCCTTTGATCCTGGTGTGGAACTGCTGCTTCTCCAGCAGAGTCACAGTGATGGGAAAAAAACCCAACCCCAGACAAAATACATGCTTTGCTACATGCCCGCTGCGATGGCCGAGCAAAACCCCGGTGACAGGAGCCAGTCCCTACTGGAGGTGCCCAAAGACTCTGCTTGTGGCAGCAGTGCCCGTACCACAGCCTCGGCTGGGCAGGAATAGAGCAGAATAATAACAGTGTTCAGTTAAAACATTGCAGGGCTGCTTTTTAGGAAATAATTGTGTTTATGGACATTTTCCACATTTTCTTCTTGTTCTTGTCGATTTTTTCCCCTGTGAAAGGAAAACTCTTCTCCTTCCTACTCCTTTGACTTCTGGTCTTTGCAGTGCTGTTTTTCATAATGACTTTGTTTGATTTTTCAAAGAAATGGTTAGGTTTTCCCAGATGGTGCAGGGATTGGGATTTCATGAGGACACAAATTCCACTTTTACTGTTAATTAAAAAGAATTTTGAATATATTGCAGGATGCTCCTGCTGCTGAATTTCCAGAGGAAGACTTTGTCCATCTTCCTTGCCTGGGTGGGACCATTCTCCAGGTCTCTTCCCTGTGTCCCAGTCCTTGTTTGGGTTCAGTCTTATATCGCCCCCTCTATTTTATGTTGCTGAAGTGAAAGAAGATACATTCTCTATGGAAATAGTTGCCTTAGACCTACTCAGGTTTTCACCGTCACAGCCTTTTAACAACCCTGGGCATGTAGAACTCCAACAGTCTGTAATGCTGCTCTAGGGATAGGAAAGAGCAGCTTCTTTCATTCACAAGCACCAAGCACATCAGGGCAGCTGGGCACGGACCAATGGTCTCATGAGCAACACTTATTTCCACTATTGTTCATGCTCAGGCCAAAGATTAATCTCTTTGCCCACGGCAGACAATGACTCTGATTTATTTCTGTCTGTGAAAGGGACCCTACCCAGGGCTCTGGCTCTGCGCAGCCCTTGCAAGGGCATCCAATTATCAGTTCATCATTTGAGTTTGATTAAAGGATAGTTGTGATGAACAGCTACACTTGTTTTGTGTCCTCTGCTCTTCTGCATTGCTGTTAACACACACTTAGCACTGGCTGCGCCAGAGACCAGCCCTTGCCTGGATGCAAAGCCAGCTGGACTCAAGAAGGGCCTTTTTAGTGATTTCAGAGGACCTTGGATGCAGCCTCTGATATGAAGTATCATAGGCTGGTAGTTATAATAATTTGCTTTTTCAGTCACAGGAAACTCCATGCTTCTAGATACAACCAGCTCAAACAAATACATATTCAAGTGAGAGTGCACCATAGGTGGGAAGATAAATATAATTGCACCCAATTTTGCACTTGCACTTGTCCTCTAGGAGCTAAAACGAGATTTTTAATATACTTATTATGAATATGTGCATCTGCTCTGCCACTTTTTGCATAATGAGCACATTCCTGATACTTAAGGAATTAGCTTCCTCTCTCTCTAAGAGATAGGCAAAATGAGGCATGCTGTTACTCATGTATTTATTTATTCATTCATTATTTTTTTTGCCTGGGGCGTACTGGGCAATCCATCTTGTTTGCAGGAAAACCCCAGGGGCTATGGAGAAGGCTCAGCATCCAGCTCTGAACTCAATTAGCACAAATCTCATTCTATAAATTAGACCACGTTGCGGAGAGAGGAGAAAATGCGGCTCCCTGAAAGGGGGGGGGGGGGGGGGAGAGAGGGAGAGAGAGAAATGCTTTGGGACATTTGCCTTGAGAAAGGCTGGGAGGGGGGTTATCCAGCCTCCCCCCACCCCTGCTGCAGGATGACAAGGGGCTCCCAGCCACGCTCCAAACCGCGTTTTGCCACATCACGGGTTCCTGCGCTGAGCAAAGTCCAAGGTGGCAGCGATAGATACGGACAACATCAGCCTCCGCTCGAGTATCTGCAACTCAGATGCGAGCCTTCCCTGGAAGGAAAGCAACTCTCCTTGCTCGAGCGAACCAAATCATGAGCTTTTATTTCCCCCTTCAATGACTCAGAGGATAGTTCTAAAAATATGTTATTTTCCAAGGCAATTCCGATGCTAGACAGCCACCGGGAGATGCACCGATAGCAGCTCAGGCACCGGGAAGCCATCAGGAGAGCACCTCTAGGGTGTACAGCTGCAGAATAATTTATGTCCATTATAAGCGACACAAATCCCTTCTCCAGTCTGCCAAAACCGGCTCCACAACAGCGTGATGTGCACCAACACCTCTGGTGAGGCCAGGTGCCCAGGAAAACACCACCAGATCATGGTTTTGGAAATGTTTGGTTTTAACAGATTGATAGAGCCGATATTTTCCTGCAGGTGATGTTGGAAAGCAGACATGATTTGGACCCTGGTGATTGTTGTACCCTCTTAATGACCCCATTTACAGCCGAGGCCTCACCCCAGCTTGTGCCTGGTGGGAGGGGAACGGGGTGCGCTGGTTCCACAGCACAAAAGCGGTGGAAGTAGGAGCTGCTCTTTACAACTAACTGATATCGGTGCACTGCTGACCTCTTAATGACCTTGCTTTATTTAAATAGTGGCCCTATTTAAACATGTTTCCCTGTTATATGTAACTTTTTAAACTTTTTTGGGTTCCGACTTAATCTGGACAACTGCAACGGCCCTCGTCGCGGCGAGAGACAGCTGGTCCCGGTGTCTCTGCAGCTTTGCACTGAACAGTGGGGCTCAGGGGCCCAAATAGAACAGAAAACCCACCACAGCTTTAGGTGTGTCACTACAAAGGGGTTTGAAGGCTGAGGAATGACCAGGAAGCTTGTGGCCTGGCTGAAGTGGTGCCTGAAAGGTCAGTTCCCCACCATCCCTGGCAGCAGAGGGGCTGTGAGAAGGGGCTCCCGGGCTGCTGGGGGATGCTCTTAGACAGCAACACACCTGCGAGTCGCCTCTGCTCAGCATCTGAATCACCCAGTCCGGGGTGCAAAGTGTGCAGACCTGGTAAATAAGTGTCTGAACCTGTTAAAATGCTAATTAGCATGACAGGCTTCAGGTAGGATGCTCTAATAGGAGGGAGGGTGGGTGAGATGCTCTCACAAACGTGCAGCATCCCCAGCTGGTCTGTGTCCTCTTTGCAGCCCACACGGGAATGTACAGTCCCTATGTTTTTCTTGTGATTTCTCGGCCTCCCTCCCTGGCAGGAAACATTTATTTTCACCTGTTGCAAAACTGAGCCCCGTGTAAATAGCTGAAGGGTTACTGTTTAACCAGGAGCCGCACGTACCACCACCAGCTCAAATAAAACACCGCTACAACCACTAAGGTCTTTTAATTTTTAACATCCTTATTTCCAGGGTGTTTCTCAGACGCTGAGGGGGGCGGCTTTGTACCACCACCCCTCTGCGGCTGCTCGGGGCTGGACCAAACCATGGGGGAGGTTTCCATTATTTCCAGGAGGTGAGGTCCTCTAACAGGGAAATACTGGCCATTTCTGGCAAGCGCGGAGGCTTCGTGCGCTGGCTCAGCCGTTGCCTATGTAAGAGGTGGAAAAAAAATCCGCTCTGGGGACCACACATCCTGAACGCTGCAAAAACTATTTTTCCACAGGAGCTATCATTTAAACACCCGAGTCACAACACGAGTTTTCTCACCTTATTTTGGCTTCTTCAGAGAGAAGAGCTTCCTTCCACTTCTTGCATCAAACCTGAACAAAGCCAGCGGGCTCCTCGTGCTTACCCTGCTCTGAGCAGCTGAGAAGTTCCTTTAGGACAGCAAGGAATGAGGGAAACTCAGCTGAATTTCTAGTTACATTTTTTACTTCAGCTGTTGCCAACACATAGAGGAAAAAGTTGTAACAGGTACCACAGCAGAACCACCCCCTCCAACCACTTGGGTGTTGGAGAAATGCTGAAGGACCAAACCACCAGTTTCAGTGCAAGTTTCAGGATAAAAACAGAAGTCGTGAGGATCTGTAGGTGCTGAATTAGTATGAATTGGGTTTTTCTTACCAATTTCTTGTGGGTTTCTTGTGCCAACACCACTTGCAGTGCCTCCTGATGAAAAAATGAAGCAGAATTTAAGGAGCAAAGTTCAGCAAAGCTTTTCTACACACACGGAGGGAGGGTCTTCATCTCCGCGCAGGTACGGAGAGCACAGAAGATGTCCTCAAATACACCCCTCAGGTGGACAATGAGGGTAAAGCACTTGGTCAGGCTCTTGTGAACGGGCTCTGGAGGAATAAGTGATTTCCCAGGAATTATCACACAAGCTCCTATAGAAGCCTGCTTGCTGTGTCACAAAGTGGGGTCTCTGTGGGCACAGCCAACGTAAGGGAACTTACTGCAAACGGTTGGGTCTGAAGGACACTGCCAGCATTTAAACAAAACTCCAATTACAATGCAAACACCTGACTATAGATGCCTCAATTTATAAATAATGAGTTTTGGAGTTCATTCAGGCTAAAAAAGCATCAATTAAAAATGGAAATCCAGTGCAAATCAGTGAAGCAAACAGCTAGAAATACAGAGAAAAGATAAACAATAATAATAATAAATTATTTAAGCTTTATAGCTAAGAAAGCCATGAGAAAGCCAGAGAGACTATTCATCTGTAAATGGGGCAGTGAAAGAAGATAATGGGCCTAAATTCTGCTTCTGTAAAACTCTCACCAACTTCACTGATTGGGAAGGAGTTGCTTAAAGCTCAGCAGAAAGGGTTCTGATTTGGTCTGGGAAACGACGCGAACCTCCCTCAATGGATGGACCAGAAAAGCCTTTTATCGTCGCTATTGATGAAGCGCTGCCTGTGGCAAAGATCCCTGGTGCTTCTGTAAGAGGTTACACAACTTGTTATGGTGAAGGGCTGAGGAGGACACGCTGGAAGGAAAGCTGCTTGTGATTCTGGATAGCCTCATTTTCTTAGTTTACAAATCAGAAGAGGATTTGTCGTCCGTTTCCGAAGCTCAGCCCGAGCTCGGGGCAATAAAAGCTGCTCCCGCGTTGTGTATCAGTGTCTGTGAGAGAGGATCTCACCATCAACTTGCCTGTGACATTCTGGGTTTGTTTTCTACCCCCCCACCTGGGCTTCCTCAGCCGCGTTGCTTACATTTTGCTGGCGGCTTTATCGTTCATTTGTCATTTAGCTGCCCATGAGGACTCAGACGATGCAGGCAGGTTGTAGCCCACGCTTGATTTATGGCTCCTTCTGCCAGCGTCCAGGTGCTCCAGCAACCTCCAGAGATCTCTGTATTCCAGCAGGCTCCAGCAGCCACCTCCGGAGGGACACACGGCCCTCGTGTAGCACCGGCAGCTGGAGGGATGAGGTCTTAAATTGCCCATCTTTTGGGCAGGTTCTACCTCAAATCCCCCTGGGATGTATTTTGAAGTGATGTCAGGGTCAGCTAAAGGGTGTACGTGGTTTTGTACACGTGTCTATCAACTGGTGGGCACCTTTCCAGAAGAAGCGGCAGAGGAATTCCCGTGGGGGTCCTAACGCCATTCCTTACCGTGGCCAAGGCCACCCAGATTCCCACCTTCACACAAGCGGAGGGTGCTCTGATCCGACACCCCCAATTTGCAGATGTTCTGCTTCAGCTCAAGCTGCCAATTCCACCCGCAAATGCTGGGGTTGGGGCCGGGTCTGGGCAGGAGTCAAGGCATAAACACAGTCTGCTTCTGACGGGAGAGGGGCTGGGGGTGAATGAAGGTGGTTTGAAAGAGAGGAGCTGATGTCCCAGCACAGAACTCTTCATATCGTGGATTGGACATAAATGTGGGCATTCCCCCCATCCTGCTCTAACCCCCCACTTCTTCTTGTGAACTACATCAAACCTGCAGGAACGGAAAGCCTTGGAAGGCGTTTAATACCTCAGAAAAGATGGACAGCAGAGAGCACGTATTCCAGCAATTGAGATTGAAGACAATCTCAAGCCACAAACTTTCTCTCTGACCTTGCATTGAAGGAAGAGGTTCTGGTACCGCCAAACCAATACCCTCCTTTTTACTTATTCTTCATTTTCCCCCCTGACCAGAGCTGGTCTGACCTCAGTTCTCAGCTCTTTTGACCCACCAAGTTGAATTGCTTTTAATTTTTTTCTAGACAGCCCCCAAAAGCATTGGATTGGTACTTTCCTGATGCAAATGTAGAAGGAAGCAGATAATTCAGTTTGATCTGGTCACAGACTGAGCTATGGCTGGAGGCTACCTATGAATCCCTTTTAGCATAAAAAAGTATTCTCAAGAAATCCAGCAGCTTCTAACCAGTAATAACTTTAAATTCCATGTGAAAACTTGTCCCAGGCAACTCAACATTTCCCTCAAACACTCAATTTACAGCTTAAAAAGGATCTTCCTTGTTCATGTTCGTTTCTGCATATTAAGCCCCAAATATTTTAGTAAACAACCACCGGCAAGAAAGCCCATAGAAACACCCAAGATCTGGAATAAATTCTGGAAAATTAATTTTGCAGTCCTACACTCAGTATTAGAGGAACAGGATGCAAATAATCAAGGCTCTAATACACATCCAGCCCCAAGCTGGAACCTCAACCCACTTTGGCTGGGGCCACAAGAGCCTGGGGACAGTCCCCAGGAGGAGTTTAGATGGTTAAGGGGACAATGCAGTTGCTGTAATAGCAGCGGGCAGGACACCCCCCTCAGAGCTACCAGTACCACATACAGACCCACCGGCAGGAACCAGGAACCAGAGCATCCTGTGGATGCTCCTCCCTTGAAGGCCCCACGGGACCAGTTCATTCCCAGTCCAGTGCCCAGAGGCAACAGCCAGGCTGAAGCCCCAGGTCCCTCCTCCCACAGGACGCTTCTTGCTGTTGCTCCCATTGCCATCTCCTCCGGGATTGTACCTCCACCACGGGCCCTGCTGATCCCAGCACTGATACCCAATGCAAACAGTGAGAGCTTTTTTTGATTATTTTTTTAATTTGTGTGAATTCCCTTTGATGCTTAAATAACAGAAAAACAGCAAAACAAAATGAGGCTCTCAACTGAATTACTCCGGAGAATACAGTAAGCTATTCTAGGCTGTCAGATACAGTTGTAATTAGGTGGTTTTAGAAGTGCACTATCTATTTTTATCTGTTATGTATTGTGCATACTATATTTGTTGTGCTGAACACGTTATGCCCCAATAGACTACACTGATTTCTTGGTGTGTTTTTGCCTGTGTGCTGTTGCTCCACCCCTTTTTTGAGATTTGGAGACAAAACTCGATTGGATTCCGACGTTTAAATTATCTTCTTAGAGCAAATTTGTTTGTCTGTGCGGTACGTAGGGCTCCTGGGGAGATGTTCCACCCTGCCACGCTAATCCTCCTCGCCGCAGGAGTTACTGACCCGATGCGCAGCGACAGCCACTCCAGAGCCACCGTCTCGCACTGCGGGGATCTGCCGTCACACGTGCGTGACAAAGAGCAGGACCTCTGCCCCCCAAACCCACCCTCTCCTCCCCACCACAGCCCCCCAGAACAGGCAAAGCCACCCTCAGGTTGTCCCCGCTGTTGAGATAGCTAGGTGAGCCCTCGGTGCCTGCAGAAGGATGGATCTCACCCCAGGAGAGCAACACCCTTTCCCTAAAAAGGTGCAGATGCACCCCAAAAGCGCAGGTCCCCCCCCCGGGCTGTACAGAGCCATTCTCAAGGCTGCATTAGCCCAGGAGCTGAAAGGCAGAGCCACAGGTTCACCCCCCCCGCCCCTGGCTCCTTTCCCATCAGTCGTGCCCACCCACCCCTGCCCACGGAGAAAAGAACTATCGGAACAAGGCAAGAATTCCTTTCCCTTCCCAAACCTGCAGGAAATTAACATCAGTCAAAGCTCTACCCACCTGGCAGCGGGAACACAAACACACCACAGCTTCCTGGGAGACACCGAGAAGCAGCTCCACAGCTTCTGTAATTAACCAGCCCTTCCACTTGAAATAACCCCCAGATCAGTCCCGTGCCCTCACGAAGGGCCTGGGCTCGGCTCTTGCTGCCCGAGCACTTGAGGATCCCACTGCTCAGGTGGGGTCAATTCACCCCAATTTCTCATCGGAGGCCAGAGGAAAGCAAATCTCTTCCAGCTCTTAGCTATTATCTCTCTCCTTCCAAGGTGCTGGCATGTCTCATCCCGAAGAAAAGCTTTCCCTTCGGTTTTTCTGTGTGCCTAATTGAGGACAGGGGACAAGAATTTTTAGGTGTAGAGAGCCATAGGACAGAGCTTGCGAGGGGGGGCATCAAAGCTCAGGAAAGGAGAAAAACCAGAGACCCTACATATGGCAAGGATAAGCAACCTCTGGTTAATTATTCTCCAGAAACACTACTAATCCTGCGTATAGAAATTCAGAATCAGGTTCATAAGAGTGAGTTTATGTCCCTGCAGCCCCTGCAGACACCTCCAGCTTGACCCACCCTGCCAGAAGCTCCTGACCCATAACCCAGCTCCTCCAGGACAAAGCCCTGGGCTGCCCCTGCTCCTCCATGAGCCAAGGTGCCTCCAAGAGCAGACCTGGGGCAGTGATTTTATAGCCCCTGCCCTCTCTCCTGGCACAATCTCATCATGAGAAAAAGCTGCACCTGCAGGAAAACCACAGCCAGGCATTAAGGATAGAGCAAGGACAATGTCACCCATTTCACCTTTTAAAAATCCCAAGTTCTGGGCTTTTTGGCTGACAGAGAGCGAGCGGCAGCGCGAGTGCTGCATTACAGAGAGCATCCTCACGGCACGGGTGGGTCTCGGAAAGGGGAAAAAAAACCTGGAGAAACTCAGAAATTTTCCAAGTTCATGGACGCTTGTATAATCCGAGATGTTCTGATGTCTTTGTACACCACGGCTGTTAGAGCTGCGGGAATTTGAAACAGGTAGTGAAATAGTAAAAGACATATGTTTTTCAGTGATAATGCATCAACCTCAGAAGGGAATGAGACTTCATAAAGCAGCTCTCTCTCTCATTCATAATTTCAACCTGCTGAAATGCCTACATTTAGTCTATCTGGCTACAAGCTTTTAAAGTATATATACGTTTATAAATCCCTGAGACGAAACATAAAATGAAACAAATGGCAGATTTGAATTATAGTTGTGATGAATATTGACATAATAAATTCTCTCCTCGCCCAGAAGAGTGGCGAGGGATTCCTTCCGGACCATACCATGTTTTCACCAGTCAAAACCAGCCACTTGTTCAATTTACAGCTTGCTTTTGGGCTGCAAGTCTCCACACACGTTACATGAACTCAGCTGAACATGATTCAGAACTATTTGGTGAAGAAAATCGTATTTCTAGAGAATTTAGGCTGAGATTTTCTGGGCTGTGCAAGGGCTTTTGCCTCCCAAGTTCAGGGAACCGATGTACCTAAATCCCCTGGGCAGTGCGTCACGGCATAATCTTTTCGAGGTGTTTCTGTACAGCCCTAATTGCGAGAGGAAGATGCTTTCATATGACAAATGAGCCATTTCCAACACCATGGTCCTTACCGGAGCTGCCATGTGTATTAATCGCCAACTCCCTGCCCCGCCTCGACCGGCTCTTGGTACAGAAGGGGGTGACAATTTAAACAGCTGCTTCTGGAACTCGTGGCTGCTGCTCCCAGCTTGGCTCTGAGCCAGATTTCCAGGGAAAAATGAATCCATTCGGACGTGACAGCTACACATTTTGCCATATCTTTATTGCACTTTTACCACGTCGCAAACAATTCCACAAAAATGCTGCAAAAGTAAGCCTAGAGCTGCCGAAAGCAGCTTTTTTACCCATATATGTATATATTTACACAAAACTATCAAAAGCGAAGTTGAGAAGCAGCAGCTCAGCTATGATAGTCTAGAAAGATAAGAGCTGCCACCTCCTTATGGACAAATAGTACAACTTGTCATTTTACATCACTTTGTAAAACCAACATTCAAGTATTCCTGTCAATGCACAATTAGTGACATTCCCTTCCTGTAACCACTGTTTATTATTATAATAATTATTATTTTTTGCCTTTAAAAGTTCATAATGCCTTAACCCTTTAAATGCTGAGTAGCTGGGGGGGAAAAAGCATTCAATTTAAATAAGATACAGTGGATTAGAGCACTTAAAGGGTTAACACAAAGTACTAAGTGGACCGTCACCACAAATAAAGTGTGAGTCACAAAACTATGCCGTCCCTCTCAGTTAAATTTGGTAGGTAGGTCTGGGGTTTCATAGATATACCATATATAAATACAAAATATTAAGTAAAGGCCTCCTTTCTATACAAAAAGGACAGGAGGTGTTTCGCTGCAGGACTGTTGTCTGTCCATGATCTGAGCATTTTCTGAACCTTTTCATAATCTCTCTTTAGGAACTAAGGAAAAGCATCACATTATTTTTTTTAATGAACTAAGCCTTTGCAGAGTCTACACTTTACCTACTTTGGGAACAATTATATCTCATTTCTGAATTCACTGAATTCACAAAGTGGCATATACAGTCTTTTGCAAGACTTTTTTTTTTTTTTTCTTTTTTTTTCCTTTTTGAATCTTCTTTTCTCGGCTGGTAAAAACGTAGTCTTGCCATTTCACTACCTCTCGGTCGCAACAGTGTTAACATCAGCGTTAAAGTCATTTTCAACCACATTGTCATAACCATCCTTCTCTATGCAGTCACTAACAGCCTTGAGGACAATCCGCAGCCGCCTGTCCATGGCCTCCAAGTGAGGCTGGTAGAGAACGGGAGCGATTTTATCTTTTAGTAAAGATTCCTTCATCAAGAGACTGAGTTTGTATTCCTCCTTGGCTAACAACTGTAATCGCAGATAGGTGGACTTCCTTATTCTAGAAGAGAAAAAACCATGCAAATCAGTATTTTCATCACTATTGGTCTTGTCAGGGCTAAAAGGCTTATCGTCAGTAGAGGGGTAACAGTCTGAAAACAGAATCACAGAATCACAGAATGATATGGGGTTGGAAGGGACCTCTGGAGATCACTTAGTCCAACCCCCTGCCAGAGCAGGGTCACCCAGAGCAGGTCCCACAGGAACGTGTCCAGGCGGGTCTGAATGTCTTCAGAGACGGAGACTCCACCACCTCTCTGGGCAGCCTCTTCCAGGGCTCTGCCACCCTCACAGGAAAGAAGTTCCTCCTCATGTTGAGATGGAACTTCCCGCATTCCAGTTTGTGCCCGTGACCTCTTGTCCTGTCACTGGGCACCACTGAAAAAGACTGGCCCCATGCTCCTGACACCCACCCTTTAAGTATTGATAAGCATTGATCAGATCCCCCTTCATTCTTCTCTTCTCCAGACTAAAAAGACCCAAGTCCCTCAGCCTCTCCTCATAAGAGAGATGTTCTAGTGAATTATGTGATGTGGAATGCTGAGAAGCAGGGACTGCCACGGTGTTACTAAGCTTTGGGAGGCGGAGAGGTTTTGAAGGTTTCACAGCCCCGAGCAGACAGCCCTCCTGCTCCTCAGTGGGGTGCAGCACTCAGGGGGGGACACCAGTCCCAACACATGAGGGGCAGGTGGCCCTGAGCTGGGGTGAGGGCGGTGGCAGCAGTGGCTCCTGCTGGCCGGGATGCCCAGAGGCTCCGCAGACACAGAGCTGGCCCTGGGTCCCAGCCATGCAAAGCTGAACCTCTAAATGTCATAGAATCACAGAACGGTTAGAGTTAGAAGGAACCTTAAAGCCCATCCAGTGCCACCCCCTACCCTGGGCAGGGACACCTCCCACTAGACCAGGTTGCTCAAAGTCCAACCTGGCCTTGGACACCTCTGAAAATCCTGACCATGGGCATCCTGGAAAGCCCTCGTGAAGCACTCAAAGGGGCTGGGGACAGTTTTCCACTTGACTTTATGGGACATTTATATTGTCCTCCTCAAGCTTCTCCCACAGCAGCTCCTGGCCACGTTCCTGCAGGGTCCTGGTCCCAACAAAGCACCAACATGGCAGTGCCAGCGGTTGGGGCTCGCTCGGGTCGGGCTCAGTGGCCAGGACCCCAACATCTCCCCCTCTCCCACCATGCAGTAAAAGATTCACTTGAACACTCCACTCTTGTTAGTGGAAACAGCCGTAACAAATGGGAAACAACTCCAGAAACAAACCTGCAGCACTGGTTTAAAGGCACCAATATGGAAAGTTCGTCATGGGAGTATTTTCCAAACCTGTTAAAAGATAAGAGCAAGAATATGACAAAGGCTGTTTGAAAGACTAACTTTTTTCTTTTTTTTTCCCCCCAGAAAGGTTATGAAAGGTATTTACCCTCTTCCATTATCCAAGTGGATAATAAATGTTTCATTTCCAAACTTCTCAAAGGTTTCGTAGTGATGTCGATCCATGTTACCTAGGGAATAAAGAGAAAAAAGACTGTTCTCGCTCTGGCTCGCTGGAGGGCCTGCAGGGCAAGGAGAGACCAAAGCCACCGCTCAGTGAGAAGCCCAGAGCTGCCCAAACGCGATGTTCATGTAGGGCAGAGAAAGCAATGGGTCCACTGGGCTCCTTCGCTTCTCCTGCAGAAAGCCCAGAGCGTGGGACACTGGAAGATGGGCTGTTCCACCTCTGGGAGCTTCTCAAGCTCTAGATGACCCATCAGGAGACAGAATGAACCTTCCCACCTTCCAGCAACTCCCTCCTGGGGTATGCCAAGGGAATCCCTCTCAAGTATGACGGCATCTCAGCTGCTCCAGGAGCCTGGTCATCCGTGAGGTAGCCACCTCCTGAGCCAGCAGAGCTTCACCAGCACAAACAAGCAGCAACGCAGCCAAGGGACATGTGCTGGGTGCGAGGGAGGAGAAAAGGCATCCTCCACGCAGAGATTTCAATCCGTATGACTTTGCTAATATCGTGGTAAATGTTCTGAACCACAACCAAACATCCTGGCTTAGCTCAATTAAGAACTTTGTCCAAATTTTCTGGCTGCCTGGGAAGCCAAAGCGGTACCATGGCTCATCCTGTATGGATCAGGATGTTCAGGATGCTACTGCATGGCTCTAACGCATGGATGGGGATGCTCAGGATGCTCCTGCTGGGCATTGATGCCACGCTATGAATTTTGTCTTCCTGGTAGGGGTCTTAAGCAGCTTATAGATGCCACATATGGCTGCAGGGCTGTGATCTGGCCTTTCCTGCTGCAGCCTATTGCAGGGATCGCAGCAGTGGCAGAGCGTATGTCCGTGCTGGCACGTGGCCGAGGATCATGGCTGTGGGCACCTTACAGGGACTTCGGCTGCAGCAGTTCACACAAGGACATCTCAGTGGTAACTACTGAGTTGGCTTGGAATTGGTCACTATTACCTGCCTGATAATAATTATTTTACTCCAAACGTTACATGAACAGAAAAAACTTTCTGATAGAGAGAACAGTGGCCTTTGTGACAAAGCAGCACCTCTTTTTGACAGTTTATAGAGGAAGCAGCAGTGAATACTACGGCCATGTGCGGGTAATGAAGGTCCTTGGCCTGTTCATTCATGGTGAAGCACTCACTAAAGCAAACCGTGAAGCCCTTGGCTGCTGTGAAGGACCAGCCTGACCCCGTCCATCACCGCTCTGTGTTTCTGAGCATCTCTGCTCCTTTAATCTATGCTGATGGGAACACACAACCACGGGAATCTGCATTTTCTCATCACCATCTAGAACGGCACACACAGAAAATGCAGATCCGTCCACGCTTTCGCAAACTGCTGAGCTATGCAGAGCAGTGTGGAAAGAAATGGTTCTTACTCTAATTAAATGTTGCATTTAATTTTTGAAAGAGATGAAACATACCCATTAGGAAATCAAAAACTGTCATATCCATTATATCCAGAATTCTGGTCCCACTGTCATACGGAGGTGTTTGTTTAACCTCTTCACAATAATCTGGATCAACTTCCCATCTGGAGAAAAACCAATATTTTGATATTTTATGTGGCATACAAAGCTTACTGAGTATTAAAAAGAAAATGTTATTTTGCAAAGATCCAGTTGTATCACGTTCGATTGAGGGCAGGGTCAGGTAGAGGCAGCAAATTCTTCAGGCTGCTTCCAGCAATGCGGGCAACCAATACAGGTCGTGACTGATGAAAAAGGAAGACAATGACAAGATTGAGAACTCTCTGGCTAAGAGCTTCAGGGTTTAGGAGACTAGCTGCACCATCGGTTGTACCATGAAAACACCTGAGACTCGCTGAGGGCAGCTGGGGGCAGGGAATCTCTCTCTCTCTGACAGGACTCAGGTCCCTTTGCATCCTCCAAAGCCACCAGAGGTTCCTGTCCCACCAGGGAGTTACGCCACTGAAGGTCCTTTCAGGCTCAGGACCATGAGCTGGAGCTCCTCACAAGTGTGAGTGCTCCGTCCCTTCCCAGGACTGGACCCTCTGAAGACAGGCAGATGCTCTCCTGACCCTCAGTGCTTTACATCGGGCCAGGGCAGTAACTGCAGAATTGTTATATTTTTACCGCCCTTCACTCCCCACTACTCACTCTGCTTTCTTGCGCTTGTGGTAGGAGCGTCTCCAAGGGTTTCTCCAGGTCTTCCTTTTAGCTAAAGACAAATCGGGCAGGAAAGCGGCCAGAGAGCCCTCGATCTGATCCGGTTTCCCACACAGGGCGTGCTCCGTGGAGCAGTAGTAGGAACATTCCCCATAGAAGCAGATGTTGTTGGCTGGAAAATAAAGGAAAAAAGTTTTACAACCTGCTCTTAAATTGCTGTTCGAGAATTCATAAAAGCACTGATGTATGTATGAGCCGAAATAAATCTCAGACCCCAAACCCCGTTACCACAAGAGTTTTCTTCCGCTGAAACCAGCAGAGAGACGCTCATTTTGGTGGCTGGGATCACACCCTGTGCTGAGCTCTCCGTGGCTATTTCCAGTCTATTTATATTCCAGAAAAAAACACAAATTTTATTTTTTTTAATCCTTTCCCTTCTCCTTTCATTTTGTCAGGTGGATACATCCTTTGGGATCTATTTGTTGCCCCAGGACCCCAAATCCCACAGCTGAACAAGTGCCACGTGCCCCAAATTAAGGCACCTTTCAAAATCTTGGCTCATTTCTTTAAGAACAGACAACAACATTTCATTCATTTACTTGCTGGTAGGAGAAGAACTGGCAGTTTTCCTAAGGAGAACTATTTACCATGAAGACTAATGTGGGGGTGTGTGGAAGGTGGAAATGGCGCAGATGGAACCCTGTCAGCACACATCCCAAGCACAAATCTCTTCCTCCACACATCACGTTACTCCAACAGCCACAGAAAAAGAACCCACAGGTGGTTTTGGAGCGTGTGTTACCTTCAAACCTCCCCAAAGCTGCCACCACAAACTTCTGTTCCAACAGGAACACCCACCTCTTCACCAGCACCCCCTTCTCAGGTGGATTCCCTGGAGGTGGGAGAAGGCAGCTCATCCCAGTCCCCTCCAACACTGGACTACAAACAGGAGCACAAAACTCGTCTTCTTGCTGTGCTACAACTCTTCTGACATTGCTTTATGCACATAAAATGTCATTAGACTCTGCCCTTTCCTTATGGTAATGCAGGAAGCTGAGAAGTCACATTGCTCCCTAATTCCCCACAACGCCTCCAAATTCAAATCCTGCGCCCGAGCTCCTCTCCCCTTGGGCAGGATGAGGAGAAATGAGGCGGGAAGGGCTGGGGAATGGAGGGAGGTGATTTTCTGCCTGCCACGAGGCTGGGAAAGGTAAGCAGACCAAATATTTCAAGGGGTTCCAAGCTGCCACAAGAGACGCTTTACAAGGAATCCCGTGCAGATGCGGAGACGGTAGGAGCTCCCATCTTTCCCCGTGCCCGGGTGGGAAGGCAGAGCTCTTCCCACGCTGCAGCCGGGGCCGGAGCTGCCGTGGGGCTCGTGCTCCCCTTCGGCTGCGTCACCATCACCAGCTCGTCCCTGGAGGGAGGGAGACCAGGGGATTTCATCTCAATCGCCTGAGACAATTTATGTTGGAGGGTTTCCATGAGCTGTCCCCTGCTGGCAGCGGATCCGATGCTCCGTTATCCGCCGCTGTGCCCGCTCTGCACCGAGCAAAGGGCCCGGGCTCTGCCCCGCGATGGAAACCCGGCCTTTCCCAAAAGGAATTACATTAAACAAAACTACATTTTGCCCGGTGGGGAGATAAATACCCTGTTTAACAGTTTGCTTCTGAATTCAACTTTGGGAACGATGAAGCCCTGCTCCGAAGTGTCAACAAGGCGACTGGGACTAATCATCTGACACTAATCACAGGCTGGTGCCCAGATGAACCTGCAGGGAAGCCCAGGAGTGGTGGCAGTGGTGGCATTCGCTGCTGCTGGGTGACAGGGCCAGCCCGTGAGCTCTCTGTCACTCGCCGGCCACTCGCCCCACTCTTCCCACTTGCCGTTTCCCCACCGAGCCCCGTGGCCTGTCACGGTAGCCCACCCTCCCCACGACGGGAGGATGGCTCCTGGCATTCAGACAGCAAACACAAACCCCACCAGTGTGTTTCTCGGGGAGAAGTGACTTTCAACGACAAAGCTTTTTCTGTGGTACGTTATCTCCACGGCTCCTGCTGGATTGCTGGGGTAGTGGAGGTGAAAGGATGCTGTATCTCACATTACAATTAAAGAAATCAGCTGCTTTGATCGACACAGAATAGACATGCGGGTATGTCTACCCTGGTTCTTACACAGAATCGAGATGAGGTGAGAAGCAGCTCAAATTCTCTGGGGAAACGTTCATTTTTAAGGTTTCTCAAAGACGCAGAAGGAAAAAAAGAAGAAATACCAAATATAGAAAAACCCACAGTTTCTCATTTAAGACTTCAAGGTGCGGCAGCAAAGCCTCTTTGGAGCCCAAGTAGGTGACCCACATTCTGCACAGTGGGCTGGGGGGGATTTCCAGAGAGAGCCCAGTGCTTCGCCCGCGATCCCACGTTAGAGCAGGGTTTGGCCTCCCGAGGGCAGAATCCAGAGGGAAAGGGGAGGTGAGGTCTCACTGGAGCGTGGTCCTTCTCCTCCCGTTGAAACTGCCCGGCCCACGGGCTCCTCTCTGAGGTGATGCAGGTGTTTCTGCACAGACCCCGTCCCTGAAGTATCGGGTGGGAACAGGACGAGCGGCAGCGCTGGCAAACCAGGAGGGGAGGGATGTTTGTACGTGCAAATTGTCCAAACCCTGAGCATCTGCGACATGCAAACTCCTCCCTCATTAGAAACCCAAACTGTTCCCCCAAAGCACTAGAGGCCAGAGAACCCCGGGCCATTTCGCAAACGTCTGATTTTCATTATCTGAGGCTGAACGGACACAATCCGTAATGAAATCCACGCAAAAAAATCATGGTCTGGTGATCGAAACTCCAACTAATTACAACAATTAAGAACTAGAGCGTCTGCGTACTCATCTGCACATTTCCTGTGCGTCATTCCCAGAGCTGAACAATAATTCTTCTTGGGAAGAAAAGGAAGAAGTGGAGATACCTTAAAGCGAATTGCTTGGCAGAGCAGTTCTTTTATTGAGATTTGCATGACTGTTAATAGAGGACATTTAACAAGCCTGTGCAACTGGAGAACTGGAAAGAATCCTGAATATTTACTAAAGCAATGCATGAAAAGATCTTTCTTTTACCTGCTCAAAATAATAGCTAATTCAGAATTGCTATTGTTTGCTGAGAGGGGAAAAAAAAATCCATAATCCCCTGGAACTGGTTAATATGAACAAAACCATAATGCTTACTAGCTGTGTAACATCGATTTCTTTAAGCTGCTGCCTCAATTACTTCCAAAACGAAGGCTGACATCATTAATATGTCTCTTTTTTCCTAGCAAATTACCATTCATTTGTAAGAGTAGCGGGGCTACTGCAGTCTGCCCTACTGCAAAGGATGCAAAATTAATTTAAATAATTACTGACCTAATTCCATTTCTCATGTTTAGTCCAAACTGCCTGGAAGTGCACTTTTCTGCAATCTGCTTTCTCTCAGAAGGCAGGGTAATGCATGGGCTGACCTCTGCCTGCAGCCATCTCCCCTTCCCGATGGAGAAGGGACTGCAGCCTGCTCTGGACCTGCATCTGCCTGCAGCTTCCTGGCAGTAAGAATCATAGAATCATCGAATCACAGAATGGTTCAAATTGGAAGGGACCCTAAAGCCCATCCGGTGCCACCCCCTGCCCTGGGCAGGGACACCTCCCACCAGACCAGGTTGCCCAAAGCCCCGTCCAACCTGGCCTTGAACCCCTCCAGGGATGGGGCAGCCACAGCTTCTCTGGGCAACCTGGGCCAGGGGCTCACCACCCTCAGAGTGAAAAATTTCTTCCTGAGATCTCATCTAAGTCTCCCCTCTTCCAGTTTGAAGCCGTTATCCCTTGCCCTATCACTCCATGCCCTGGTGAAAAGAAGCCCTGATTTCGAGGGGACGAGTGAGATGGCCCAGGCGTGGAGATGCAGTGAGGTTTCTTCTGCCCCATCCCCACACTGGTCCAGGGAATAACACAGTGCATTGATGGGCATCATCAACATCTACCCTCTGAAGGGGCTTCTGCTACAAACAGTGGTCTCCCAGCCCAAGGGGAAGAGCTTTGTACAAGATGAACTACATTTAGGGCTCATTTAATTTCCAGAGATGCCTATGGGTGCGTGGAGAGGGACACACCACCCGCAGACACAGTGTGTCCCCATGCCCTTGTCCCTGGGAACTGCTGGGATGGAGATGCAGAGACAAAGCCACCCCAAAGGCACTTGAGAAGCCTCGACAGCTTAATGCGGGCGCAGGTATCCCCTATGGCAAACCTCAATTTGCCCATTCTCCTGCAAAACCAAGTGACTTTGTTGCCCCTCCGGGGACAAGTCAGCCCCTGCCAGCCCTCCCCGGGCTCCCGGTCCCTCCCCAGGCTCTGCACCCTCTGCTTTTCCCTCTCCTGCCCTCAAATCGCCGCTTGCGGTGCCCGCTAGGCTTGTGGATTCCTTTCCAAATGCTTAATTTAGGACCTTTATTACTTTTTCATTAAGCATTAATTAATGCCTGTCTCTTAAGGTCAGTATGAAATACAAGATGGAGGTTGGGCATATGTTAATGAGAATCCGGCTAATTAAACTGGGGACTTGCAGGGAAGAACTCTGACAAGTAACCAACATGTTTTAAGCAAAGTATATTGATTTAGGAAATGTAAAATTGAAAGAAAAATTAATTGCTTAAGCGTTTTATTCTCCAGAAAAGCCTGATTCATAGTTAATCAAATATTTTAATTGAATTTATCTGAGGCCTCTAAATAAATTTGAATAAAGGATTACGCTTGGATCATCCCTTGGATGTCTGGAATTTCATAATGACAAGATAAAGATCTTCATCCGAACCGGCACCCTTCACTCTGCACGGCCGTGCTCTGCCTGCTGTAAGCTGCTCCGCGCTGCGGTTCAGCTCTGTAATTCACAGAAATCACTGGAGTTTACCCTCCGCCGCGATACACAACCTGGGAAGGCTAAAAAGCAGGCAAACCTCCTAATCCCTGCCTTACTTGCTAAAACGGGAATCAAATGGCTTAGATTTCAAAAGAGCCAAAGCGCCCTGCGCACGTAAACAGGCACAAGATGGTTTTGCCATCTTTTCTGTGTGCTTGTTTGCCCAGAAAAAAATCAAGTGAAAAAAAAGACGCAGAGAGAGAGAGACAAAGAGGGAGAGAAAGCGACGGAGGCACAAGCGGAGTGTCGGCACATCAGGTTTGGGGAACACTCTCACCGAGGACTGTACCCACTGTCCCCATGACTGTACGTGTAAAACCGGAGCCCTCATCACACGGGGTATAAGGTGAAACCTCTGGTAATTATGTCACGTATTGTACAGCTGCAATAAATAACTGTCCGCTCAACTGTGTGTCCTGCAGAGCTGAACATAAATACAAAGCTAAAAATAACAGCCATAATAATGACTTTATTGGTGATCACAGAAGTGTGATAAGCGCTTTAAGAGAGAAAGCTCTGCAATGACAGGGCCCTGCTTTCTGGCCAACAGCAATAAACGACAGTTACATCGGGAGAAATGGTAATTAAGTCTTTGGATCTTGACTTTAGGGATCGGGGATGAACAGCTCCTGGGCAATCGCACAGCGAGCAAGGGCAAGGAGCTCTCTGGAGGCTCCTGCTCCAGATTCCCTGTCACACACGCCACAGCCCGGGCTCAGCAAAGCACGTTTGCAGGCAGCTGAAATAATATGAGTTAAACTCACTGGAACATAGAACTTTACATTGAAAGTTTCCCTAGATCTTCTTTCCCTTAAGAAGATACTTAAGCCTGTATTTTTGTGCCTTAACTCAGAGCCTTAATTTCTCCACCGCAGCATCCCAGATGTTAAGCAGAGATGACACCGCTTTCTCCCACCCTTTGCCCACCTTCACCAGTTCTAGATGTATGTTCTGGTGAGCAGGGCATGGGTTTACCCTGTGTTTCTAAAATTCCCACCCTGTGGAGCTCCATCCTTGGGCTGGAGCCACCAGACATTGTGAAAGAGCGAGGAGTAATAGAAATAGGGAGTGGTGTCGGCTCCTGGGGTCAGCCCTCAAAGCAAGACCAAGGACCGGGGACAATTCAGGTCCCTTCTGCTCTGGCCTCTGCCCGTGGGAGAATTTGAGCTGGAAGCAGGGTATGTTACACCTCTATTTCCTTGATTTTTTTCAAACTCCTGTTGTAATAAAACCTAAGGGTCACGGCCCTGCGAAAATTAGGTTTTGGTGCTCCAGTCAAACCTGAGAAATGAACACGTCTGACCAACAGAAGTGACGGATCACATCGCAGCAGGAAAAAAAGTCTAAATAACTAATGGGGTAAGTAATAAGGTTTTGGGTAAACTGAGAGCAACAGAAGAAATTGCTTTAGAAATTGCTCTACATAAAACATTTGTTGAATACATTGCTTTTGTGAACATAAAAGCCTGTCTCTGCAGGTAATTTGTCAAGGGGAAAAGGCACTCAATTCAAAACAATAAAGTCTTCTTTGCAGGCTATGTCTCCACATTTATTTTTATTCAAAGGTCTAGAAGACAGTTCTATTAGAAATACCTGAGCAATTAAGCAATCTACACATTGTTCCCTTAAGTACGTGTTCGGTGGGATAGAAAAGAATATAGTGTTATTTCCAAGACTACCTGGTGAAATGAAAAACGTTCTCCAGAGTTTCTTGTCCCGGGTGACGTCCCGGATTTCTCTCGTCATGTTAACCAGCCTGCCGGCGACCGGTGGCACGCGGCGGAAATCCAGGATCCTGCAAGAGAGAGGAAAGAGATAGTTCAGGTAAAGGATTAAAATAGAACGATAGCGGTAGGTTTTAGGAAGGTTCATTACACTCCGAAGGCACATTTATCTGTGGTCTTTAAGGAGTAAAAAGCCCACCAACTTTAAACTGGATAATCCTTCATATAATATATTACAAAATATGCCCTGAATATGATCAGCTCTGACTTGCCCACGTAGAATGGAGCGGATGCAAAATACGGGAGCATGGGGACACTGTTCTGTGAAACAATGAGGACATGTAGAATTCCAGAAATAAGAGACAACAGAAACTTGTTTTTGACTTTGTGCTACTTCAGGATTGTTATAACATGCATTTTACTCACCAGTTTTTTAAGTGACTTGAGGAATGGGATTTCAGCCTGTCTTCCACAACACCGTCTAACAGTAATTTATTTTTTTTTTTCTGACAGTCTTAGCGTTTGTTTGATTTATTTGCCCTGCTCCTCTCTGCTTCAGTACCCTTACACCAACCTAAACAATCTCCCTGAGGTTAAAAATTTTCCCACGGGCAAAGGCTGGGTGAAGAGCCTTTCTCTACCCCAAGCCCCCACTTTAATAGATCATTAAAAACTCCCTACGAAGCATCGCTGTTAGATACAGTAAAAGAGCAAAGTCCCCACATCAAGCCTCCCTGTAGGTGGAGTTTTTATGTCCGCTGTCTGCTGATAAGCTTTTCTACGTTGGGTAGCAACTGCTTTTTCTGCTTAGCGTGTGGATATTTAACAAACCTCTCTGCAGGAACTCCATTAATGGTTTTTCCTACAGTACCAGCTGCTTAAAATGGCAATATAAAATATAAAGCAGGAGGGATCAACACCAAGGTCAACACCAATAAAATATAGAAGATCCTTGAAGGATCTGACCAGGGTGGCTCTTAATGACCAATCTACCCCGTGCCCCCACTGGTACGTCCCCTCATCCCAACCACCAACCCAGAAGGCAGCAATACCACACATACTCCCAAATCACCTGTGGCCCCAAAGCTTCAAGCTTTGGAAAGGCTGTTTCTTGGCACTTCAAGGTGTGAAAGATGCTTCGGTTCTTTTTCAGCCCCTGAAATGCCACAGCTTCTAGCCATACTGTTAATAATTAATCACTAATTACTAATTCCTGCTCCTAATCTGGGCAGGCTGGGAGGGCTGCAGTCCCTTCCCAGTCTTGGTGTGTCCACCGTATCCTGGGGGACGTCTTCAGCTCAGAGGAGCAGGGGATGGCCACCACGGCCCTCCCCTTCCCACGGGCTTGTGGCCTAAAGACGTTTCTGAGATGGGATGGCCCCACAACTCCCTCCCCACCTCGGTGACTCCCCCCCGAATTCTCACACCATTCCCCACGTCCCGTGTGGATTTGGGTGCCCTTGAGTTAATTCGGGTGAGCCAGAGACCTGTCACACTTACACGACATGTTCCCCGGGAGACGGGCCCTCTCCACCTGCACTTCGGGATCACAGGGGACATTAATTTCTCAGCCTCTCTTCAATAGCATTTCTCTTTCTTTTTGAGAATTACTTATTGCCAGGTTTCTCATTCCCACAGCAAGTTGCATTTCCTAATTATTAATCTACCCTTTCATCACCTGCCATTCCATTTATTCATGGTGTTTGCCCACCTTTGTTCCATTTTCCCCATTTTTAAAAGTAATTCAGTTGCAGGGCTGGCCAAGTGCAGAAACTTATCACAATATTTCCACTTTTCTTTTACTGCAAATCCATTTTACTTGCCTGTCCAAATGAAATGCTGCTATTTCTGCATTATGTCTTTCATAGTCTGAGAAATAAAAAAAGTCAGGTGGGGTTTCTTGTTCCCTGGTTTGTCTGCAAAGAAAAACAAGGAAAGTGTTTTAATGAAGGGTTAGCATTTCTAAAGAGCAGTACTCAGTCATCAGCCTGTTATTCAGGAGTTCGGTATTGTTTGCTTAATGGCAGGCCTTTACATACTTCATGTGTGCCTTATTTGCCAGGTAACCTTCATTTTATCTTCTTTTTTAAACTACTGTAACAAAAAAAATAGGAATTCAAGACTTGTGCACACAGGCTGCTGTCACAAAGCTCTTCCACTCGAAGACTCTCGCTCTATTTAACAAGACCCATTTTATCACTCTCAAACATTTCATTAGTGATAGCGGTGAAGACAATGTCATTTCATTAAATTATCATTAACCGTAATTATGAAATTTCCAAAAGTAATAACATTTTTCTTTCATCTCTGGCAGCCATGCAGCTCCTCTCTAAAGTATGACTCTCCCTTCGTATTACTTAGAGCCAAAAGTGACATGTTTTTCTCATTTCAGAAGAAATGGGATCATTGCAGTTTGACGGCCACGACACATGTCATGTTTCAAAGAACACTAACAAGACCGTGCTCCAGAGAGAATGCAGAATTTGTTGTTTCTTCAGTTTAAGAACCAATAAAAAATGTCATTCTGATGGAAATAGAAAGGCTAAAGCTTCAACACCAAACTCCACGGAAAATAGAAAGCTCTATGTAACGAAGGAGCAAATCTTCTGTGGAAGATTGCCACTTTAGGCAATTTCCAGTCCTGATGGCGTTTGGATGGAGCACAACCCAGGCAGTTGACCAATACAATGCCTGGGCCCCACCTCAACCTGCCTCATGCCCTGTTTGGAAGCCTTACACGGGAGATAAGCACCACAAAGCCATTCCGCAGAGCATCTGCAAGGGAGGACACATCCCCAGCAGAGGAAAACAAAGCTCTTTCTCATTCCCCGCTGTCACAGGTGGCCAGATGACAGCTCATGCGTCACCCGTGCTCCACACTGGCAATTAAAGTACAGTTTCTACACTGGGACCTCATCGCATGAAAGGCTTTGGGGTGGTGCTGTTGCAGAGCTCAAGCCTCTGGAGAATTTGCAGCAAGTCCTAATTACGGGGCTTGTTGGGAACCCAAAGCCATGTCCACCCACGCTCATTCCCACAAAGACCACCATGACTATCAGGACCGGTGTCTGCCAATGAGCCTGCCCGCATCCACCTGGCTGAGGAAACCGCATGAATCTCGTGGTTTTTGACTATATGAAGACTTTGCTCTGGAACCAGCAGGGTCTGAAAGGCTGATACCCTCACTCAGACATTCTTCTTTACGTTAACATCTTGGCGAGGTACTCTTTCTTGCCCTAAATGAGGAGCTACCACCATCATAGAGACAACATCAAGATATTTAAGTTGTGTCCAATCTAACTCAAGGTCAGAGGGGCCTCCAACACCCCAGTGATGCTCTGGGCAAAAGAGCACTGACCACTGGCACAGTAATGGTCACGGAGTTGGCCAACCCTTGGCATAAGTCCTGTGGCTGCAAAGGGTTCACAAGGAGACAAGTGAGTCTGGCATAAAATATAAAAATAGTATTTTGCTTTGTCTCCATAATAAATGCAAAAGGGGAAGGAGCAGGCCCACAAAGAGGAACACAGAAAGCCAGAATCCTAGGGCATGTCACACAACAGACCATGCCATCGAGACAAGAGCCAGGAGAGCTGCAACCTCCTTGTGCATATTCCCCTCAAAAATGAAGAAACGAGCCCCGAACATAAATTCAAAGGAAAAGATTAACATATTTCTGTTGGGCAGAAAATTACACATTTGTGTATAACTTTCCCTCCCCTCCAGATTTTAAAATAGTCGATTTTTTCAACAAACCAAAGAGAGAAAGATTCATCCCAAGCTTTTGCAAACTTCACACATATCAGCACAGCCGATAAGTTGCAGAAAATATTACTAATTAGCTAATCAATGCCATCTGCTTCTTTATCTCCCAAAGACTTTACACAAATCCTGGCTGTTCCTTTACAAGAAAATCTTGCTCCAGAAAAATCAGACTTCAATAAGGGCTAGATCTCAATCTTGCCCCCACGCAGCCGTAGCCCCAGCCGGCTCCTCCTCACCACATCCCCCCCGGGATGTTCTGGTCCCTCTAATTTCACTTTTCTCTTTGCTCCCTGCCACCCCCGGCAACGGCTGGGGATATTATTCATCTGTAAGTAAGCATAGCTGTCCTGCAGGCTTAGACTTGTTTGTACATATTTCTCTCCTGTCATAATGTATTATTAAGTGGTAGCGCACCCTCATAGAAGATTGTGAACTTCATTGTCCTAAAACCTTCAAAATTGGACACCAAATCCACACCGCAATGTAGACAATGGAAATACCGGTGTTTTTTGAACCTGGCTATACATCATGAAACAAACTCACAAGTTTCTTTGGTGCTTCAGGTGCTTCCCTCTATTTATCTACAGAAAAAGACTCTCCAGCCGTGGTCCCCATGGTCCATGCCCCCATCAAACCAGTGTGGTACCCACTTTTCTGTCTCTTGGAAATATTTGGTTATCCTGACTCTAGACTGGAAGGAGGATTTATCAATCCTCCTATCACCACGAGTTGCTTTACATTCCTTATGTTCCTTTCCAAAGCTCTGCCGAATGAAGATGTAGCAGATCCAAGCATGAAACCCACTCCTAAAATAACCTTGAAAAATCCTTTCTGCTGACTTATTCCCGTTTCCCATAGAGAGAACAGGAACCTTGTTCCTTGCATCTGATTTAGCTGGCAAGTTTTTTATTCAAACATACATTTATTGTTAATTTGATGTCTGCAGCAGCACCTAAAGAGGTTCACTGGTAACTCAGCCACAGTCAGCTGTTCCACCAGCAAACACCAACACATGCGATTTTATTTTATTCACATTAAACAAGCTGCTATTTTTCAGTGTGCACAATCCAATCAGTGCATTGCCTGGTTTGATGCCAATTCCTCTAATGCTCTGCTCTGATGTATGTACGGAGAGGTGGAAGATCAAACCCTGCTCTCAGCAGTGTGGATGTGGTGTCAGCAAGTCCCATCAGTTACCTGGGCTCTGGGTGGTGGCAACTGGCCCTGGGTCTCTAAGTGACGGGCTGGGAAAGGGGCACAGACCCTGAGTAAAGTATCTTAAAAACCAACACTGGAACCGACCCATCCCACAGCCCTGGAATGGGCTGCCCAGGGCAGTGGTTGAGGCACCATCCCTGGAGGTATTTAAAAGCCTGGTTGACATAGTGCTAAGTGACATGGTTTAGTGATGGTTTTTATGAGGGTTAGGTTGATGGTTGGACCAGATGATCTTAAAGGTCCCTTCCAACCTAGACAACTCTATCATTCTATGTTTTAATTGCATTTTAAAGGGGAAAAAAGCCCCAATCCTCAAGTTATTTTGGTTTTTTTCTTTTACCTGATGGCTACTGAAGGTTATTTTCTAATAAAATGTCAGAGCTAATGAGATATTTGAGCAAACAGACCAATATGCCGGACCCTCTGCAGAAGGGTAGGCTTCTGAGGGACAATAAATGAGAGCAACGGCCAGAGGTCCCGGTGCCAGCAGCACCATCTCCCAGGGTGCAGGACACGGGCCCTGCTGACGGGGGGAGAGGAGTCCTGGCAGCGCCTCTTATTTTGCAAACAGTTGGAATCTGGTGATCCTCTCTTTGGAGAAGGATTTGGCAGATATTTATACCGGCAGGAGGGGAAGCTCTGGAGGAAAGACAGATGGAGGTCTGTTGATACCGCACACAGTTAAAAATTACACAGTGGCACCAGCCCAATTACGGCACGAGGAAGAGACGAATCGGGACGGTAACACTCATAGAGGAGAAACAGGAGCTAAGGGGAAACCAAAGCCCCTGAAAATTTCCCCACCGTGGCACAACTCGGAGAAAACACGGGAAGCAAAGAATGAGTTCAAACAGGCCAGGGACGTGTTTGCGTTCACACAAGACACGATGCAACGGAGCCCTGATCCTGTGGCCAGAAACACGACTCACGCTCCCGAAGAGAAGAAATAAAGCTGCTCTGATGAATGAAGGGCCATGAATAGATGTGGTGAGTCAGCCCCACTCCGGCTATGGTCGGGACCTGCTCTGGTCTTCAGCAGTATTTGGATAAACCAAGGCAGTGATTTGCGTGCAGAAATAATCGCAAAGCCTCAGGCGTTTCTTAAATGTTTCTGTAAACATTTTTTTGGCCAATTACTTGATCCCCCAAACCCAACATAAATGCTTTATTGGGTTGGGTTTTTTTCTGCCGTTCATGAACCTGCTCACCGCAGTGAGACTGCAGATGCTCTGGCATTTCAGAAAACACCATTATAGAAACTAAACCTTTACCATGGAAATCTATATTCAGTTTCCAGGATCCCTTGCATACACCTGCCCAAATTACCAGGCTTAATACCCACCAGGGCCAAGTATTACTCGAAAGAACCCTGCCTCGACGCCAGATTTCCTCTGCTCTGGAGGGGTCCTATTATCTGTACAGCAGCCAAGAAGCTAGAAAATAGGGCAAAGTGCCCAATGTGAGCCAGGTTTTGCCCTGACAGACACACGCCATCCTCCTGTGCCACAGCCCAGGGACATTTCTGAGCCACCCTGTGTGCCAGACCCACGTATCTCGGCTAATGAAGGGATGTGACACTGATTGAACACGGCCCCCGGTCCTCCTGCTGCCACACTCATGGGGGGAATCGGGGATTAGGGATGATTACGGAGCCCAACGATGAGCTGTGCAGCAGCAGGCAGCGGGTCTGAGGGGGTCTGGGCATTTTGCTGAGACCCTGACCCTCTCCGGCCGGGGAAATTCGGCAGCAGCAAAACCACTTAGAGACATAACAGCCCAAGGGGGCAGGGTAATCACATCGGCAGGGACACCACTCACATCGATCACAGAGTAATTTGGCTATTGGAACAGATAACTGGAGATTATCTGGGTCCACCCACAGCTACAGGTCACTATTCTCCTTTGGAAAGCAGCTTTCCTCTCTTCCCAGGGAGGGTTCAAGGTGTTTAAATACATGTCCTGGAGCTGGGGGGCAGGCTCAACAGCTAATAAACATACAGCGTTGCCTAACTGATAAAATATAGTTAATACAAGACTAACAGGCTGCCGCTCAGCGGTTTGCTGTTGTTTCAGTTATTTTGTGACCTGGGAGGGACATGGGGATCGTTTGCATTTGGAAGCCTCACGGTGGGACTTTGCAGGCAACCCCATGGTCCACCGAGCCCCCATGGCACGGATGGTCCACTGAGGCTGAGAGCCTTCCCTCCAGCACAGCCGGGCATTAAAAAACCTCCCCAGCCCTCGCTGCCAACTCCTCCTTTGTGCCAGTGGAAAACTCCGACTGAAAAGTCCAGTGTCTGCTGGCAGGATTTTCTCCCTCCCCGCCCCACAACCCTTCTGTCAAATTGGATTGTGCAGCAGCAGGATCCAGAGTGCCCTGAGATAATCTAAAGCTTATTATTCTAAGTGAAGGAGGCAGCCCGTGGAAAAAGAAACCAAAAAGCCCCACGTCCGTGTGGCAGCTGCAGTCCTGAGGAGGGCACTGGGGTTTGCATTGCAGAGCTGTGCCGTCCAGGAGGGCTTTCCATGCCTTTTGTACCAGTTAGAACAGGTGGAAAAAATGCCACTTAATTTTATAATACATTTTAGTGGCTTGGGAAGTCCTTAGGAAGATAAATGATAGTGCTAATGCAGCTACATCTACAGCAGCGAAGGTATCTGCTGCCCGTTCCTGACTCCTTATGGAGCCTTGGCAGCCAATGGCTTTGGCTTCCTCACAGCGTTCTGCTGCAAAGAGCCCTCCCAGGAACGACACGAGCTCTTTACAAGAGCAGAAAACAGTCCAGAAAACCAGCAGCCAACCCAAGGATGCAAAGACATGCACTTTAAGTGGTACAGAAAGGATGTTTGGCCCATTTTATCGCTATCATCCAAATGACAATATGGGCCTCTGCAGGATATTCAGGCTGCTCCCGTTGAACAAGCAGTTCTGCAGCTAGAAAATACGAGAGAATATTTACTGTGGCAGAAAGACAGGAACTCGCACAGGGATGTGATAGCAATAGGAATAATTAGCAAACTGCCAAAAGGATAAATACCGAGATCATGCTATGGCATGCCAGCCCCGGAGTGCTCTTCTCCAGAGCAGAGGAAGGGAGCTTGACAACAGCACATGCTCAAGGACCAGCGAGCTGAACATAAATCAACTTCTGGTGCTGAGAATGACAATTAGCTTCCCAAAGAGCATCCGTATATATAAATACCTTGCTACCTGGCACAGGAGGACGGTTGGGGGGGAGAGGGAGAGAAAATCCACAGGGAAACAGTACATTAAGGTAGGTTTTCTTTCCATTTCCAGTTGAGGAGTCAACGGAAAAGATGCTCCAGAGGTCACCTCGCCCAGCCCCTGGCCCCGGGTGAGATCAGCCGGACCTTAACTGTTCCTGACAGACGTCGCTATAACGTGATCTTCAAAGTGTCCTTTCGCAATCCCAGGGCTACAGCCCTCTCCTCCTCATCCCCACGTCCCAGCCTTCCTCCTCGGCTGGTTTCCAGCCTCGCTTTTCCTCCCGGCTGGGGGACAAAGGCAAAGTCCCGGTGGTGCCACGGCTGAGCCTCTCCCAGGGCGGCCACTTGCCCAGACACGCCACAACAACAGCCTCCTGTGCCCGAGAAGAGCATCCCCACACCAGGACCTGGGAATTCAGCCTTAACGCCGTCAGACTGCAGATTCCTCAGCTCTGAGGCCCCTTCTTTACTGAGCACAATTAACTTTTTCTTTAATTCCTTGAAATCCCAACCAACCCAAAGCCCCTCAAGCCCGCCTCAGGCTTTCCCATTAAAAACACCCCTGTTTCTAGGAGGCAATGAAGCAACCTCTGGCTTCTCTGCACAGATCAGGGAGTTTGTGAAAAGATTGTGCAAAACCAGTCCCTTCCTCGGAGCAGCACCAGCGAAAGGTTCCTGCCATCCCACGCACAAGATGCAAATATAAATATGTATATTGTGTCTGTTTGTGGGTTGGGTGGTGTGTGGTTGTGGGTGTTTGTTTTGGTTTGGTTTTGGTGTTTGGTGTTCTGGGATTTTTTGGTTGTTTTTTTGTTTGTTTGTTTTTGGTGTGTGGGTTTTGGTTTTTTTTTTTGTTGGTTGGACTCGATGATCTCAAAGTTCCCATCCAACCAAAAAAGATTCTGTGATTCTGTGATATATAAAAAAGCAGATTTTCACCTGAGCAAAACATGAGTTACCACTCCTGACTACACAAGCAGATAGGATATGAAGGGTTGAATAATCAGGGCAACTAATATGATCCAAGAATATGAAAGATTCATTTTATTCTCCACTAAAATACAATAATAATAATAAAACCAGACGTTTTCCTCTTCTTCAGGGCTTCTCTGCTCCTTCTAGTGATCTGGATTGGGTATTAGTACCTCAGAATGTGCCCTCTCTATAGCGTTGCCTTCCCTGACATTGTGCTGACAGTAAAGTCAAGGCATAATCTCACCAATCATCATTTCATTGTCTACCAGCACAGAAGAATAGTTCTTTTTTTCATTCATCCTTTTGTGCTTTCAGATACATAAGACATGAAGAGAATCTTTGATCAGCACAAAACACATAAGAGTTTGATCAACTGGGAAAATTTCCTTCAGCAATTCGCAATATCACTTCCAGCTCTGCCTGGTAAGCAGCTGCCTGTCACCACGGGGAAAGCAAATGGAAAAAAAAATACATATTAACGTAAGCACATTTGTCAGGACATCTCTCCCCCCCACACACCCTGTGCTTCTCGGCGCGACAGTCGGCAGTGTCAGGGGAGGCGCAGAAAAGAGGGGGTCCCTGTGTGGGGCTGCACCCCCAGCCTGGCCAGAGAGCAGAGTCACGGGTTCTTTATTATTATCATCATCATCATCATCATAATCACTATTACTATTATTATTATTGTTACTGTTATCATCATCATTACTATTACTATTATTATTTAGAAGATGGCTGAAAAGAAGGCAGAGCGAGATGCTGTCACGAAGCAGGCAATCCATACAGATCCAGAGCTGAACCCCACTGGTACCAGACTCCAGAAGGACGTGCGGGGGTGCCCTCCATGTATAACCCAACACCCACACCAGTAGCTAATCCCGCGGGCTGCGGCACCGGACACCACGGCACCGGACAAGCAGGATCTTTCTTTATTAATATTTTCCCATATTTCCCCCACACCCCACAAACACCTCCCATTTAGAGGCAGGCACAGCATTAGAGAGCGAGCAAGTTGAAAATACTCGAGGTGAGGTGAGTTTTCCCAACATTATGGGATAGAGGCTGATCTCGGTTATTTCTGAAAAGCAGCACCACCGCAGGCCGGGGGCAGGGAAATAAAGATGCTTTCCACCACCCCTTCTGCCAGGCGCGTGCAGGGCTGCTTCTCTTGCGAGTAACAACACGCACGGCTGCTCTTTGGTCCGCGGTGGGGATTGAGGTGTGTATTTCCAGAATTAGAAGCTCAGGGCTTCCTACCCTGGTGTGAAGAAGCCTGCCCTGTGCGCAGGGGCCCGGCGGGGGGTATATAATCCATACGGGAATGCTGATTGCGCGGGAGGCAGCACTCGCATGCAGAAATTGCCGGCGTGCAAATGTGCTGCAAATTCATCTCCATCTCCCTCCTTTGGGATGCTGGTGGGTCGGAGAGGAGATGAAGATGGTGATGCCCCGGTGGCTAACTGGTGGTGCCTCTTGGCTAGGGTATTTTTTTTTCTGCCCCCCAGGAAAAGCAGGGCTTGTGCAGTCACGGTGTGAGGAGAAAGGTGAGCTCTTGGAAGCTCCTGTTGCTAATTCACTTTGCAGATAAAAGAATTCTTAACCCAGAAGCAAGGTTTGGTTCATCTCTGAGCCAGAAATCTGGCCTGCCACACAGGGGTTGAGAGATTAAGAAGCCCTTGACAGCACAACAAAAGAGTTCCCAGTGCCAAGGTTCATACGGTCAGTGCTGTCGCCGCAGCGGGGAGAAAACAGTCTCACAGCAATTAAACCAGGAGGAGACACCATTAATGAGGTGTGACCATGATATTCGGTGCCTTCCTTTAAGGTATCTTCATTAAGAAGCTGTATCGCCATCAGTATTTCCTGCCCCGGTACGGCTTGGGTTCCCCCTGCTCCCAAACTGCGCCGAGCCCACGGTGTCTGTCATCCTTCCCCCCCGCTCACCCTTTGGGGCTGGGCTGTACATCCTCCGCTGGCCATAAACTGCAAACCTGAAAAGCGATAAAGCTGCAAAAGCCGCTTCTGAAAAGCCGGGCAGCGCGCGCCGGAGCCCCGTGTGAGCCCAGGCACCGCCGGCCTCTCCTCGGGAAAAAGACAGCAAAGCATTTTCCACACAGCTTTTTCAATATTACACCATTTGTAGAGCTCTGCGAGCGCAGGAGGAAAAATAGGTGTAAAATTAGAAGTGTGAAGCATTTCTGCAGCCCTAAGAATGTTATTTAATATGTCTGGGGTTATTAAGGGTAGGGATTTAACGGAACAATAACATTAAACATATTAGAAGCATAGCAGAACTCAAATTTCTTTCAGCTTTTGGATTTTTTCTTTTTGCTCTACGTGATGTATGTGCCATTGAAATTCAAGGGTTCACAACAGGTTCCAGTTCAAAATAGGCTGGAAAAAGTAATTACTGTGAATCTGATGTATTGATACATAACTTCTCCCCTTTTATTCCTGAGTTCCCTTGCCGTCATTCCGAGAACCGTGAATGCTAGTAAGCCTGTCCTCAAAATCTCCCAGGAAGCAGGAAAATACTAGCCCCGTTTTTCAGCAAAAGCTGCAAAACAGGGAGCTGTTAAGGATTCAGCTCTGCCCTAAGCAAAGCACTCTAGCCTCATTAAGCACACGCTTAACTTTGGGCACACATCGAGCCAGTGAACTATGCGTGTCCTTGCCAGTCAAGCAGAGTCTTCCTCAGAGCTCTTCTGTGCTCGGCGCTTGGCGAGAAGGAGCCCCTGAGAAGCCCCAGACCCCACAGCGGCTCCAGCCACTTCCAGACCCACAGTTGGGTCTTTTTAATTCTTCTTCCATCCACGACAACAACTACTTTGGGAAAAAAAGTGTGTCGTTCTGCCAAAGGTACAAGTCACTTTGGCCACGGGCTTTGGTAGAGGCCAGGCGTCACCTTTCATGTCGACACCTGCAGGTCCTAGGGGTGCTCCAGGCTCCTTGGACCCCAATTCCTGCCCCACGCCAAGCACTGCAATGCCTCTAAACAAAGAAATAATGACCTGTCTTCTGTGTCTTGCCAGACGAACCAGAAATAAGGCCCAAATCCTGGCTTTCAATGTGTCTCCTGCTCCACACAGGGCATTAAGAATGGATCTAGTAAAGCTCAGACTCCTTTCATGAGAATTTTGATGAGCTCTTGTGCTCCAGAAGAGCTGTTTGAGCTGCGCCAGGTAGAGGAAGGAGCTGAAGGGTCACGGGCTGTTCGTATGAGCAACACAGACCCAACATCTTCCTCCCAGCCCGAGGGGAAGAAGTTCTTCGGACCGAATATTGACACAACTAGAAGGACCACAGTGTTTGCACTCTGGTACCGGCTCCCTCTTTCAGTTTGCAGTTCAGAGTCTGCGTTTCTCCTCTCTCAAATGAAATGTTTGCAGTTCTTAAGATCGTATAATAGGGATAAAGCCTAATACAATCACACCTCTCTATCAGCCACACAATGAGGCCGTCATTTTATGGTGGCTTGGAAGAATAAATAAAAGGATGCTCAGCCTCCAGCTATGAAAGTGGAAAATCCTTTTAAATTTCCCTGGTTTGTGCCACGGGTGACCTATATATCTGGTTTGTACAGGGAGAGCCACTCTCCCAAGGACCCCAAAGGAGAAACCAGGCAAACTTACGGCACGGTCCCTCCTCCCTGCCCACCTACCCGTGCAGCAGCAAAACACTTTGGGCTTTTCATTTATTTAATCCCTCAGCAGGTACTGGATACTGAATTACACTGAGTTAAGTGCCCCAGATTTTGCAGATAAATAATTACTGTCAAAATCATTAATAGGCCAGAGCCTACATGGTGTGCATGTGTAGACCAACGCATAAAAAAAGAGCATGAAATTCTCATTTGTGCAGCGAGCTCTGGAACTTAGAGCCTGGATACTGTTCTCCCACCCAGCACGAATGGAGAAAGAAGGGATCAGAAGAGTGAAGGACCTTGTACGCTTTCCTCCTGCAACCCCCAGATCTCCTGCCTGCCAGCGGATGCCTCAGCTCCAGCCACCACACACCAGTGTCCCCGCTGGTGCCCAGTCACAGAACCGCCAGCTTTGCTTCTCAAGCTTGTTTCCACCCCAAATCCAGAGAACCTTCCGTAATTGTGGCACCGAGGTCAGCCGGGATGTGGTTACTGCGAGATAACGCTGCCCAGGGCTGCGTTTCCGATCCCCGAGGTGCCGTGATTTCCCAGTAAAGCCCACGCGCCCCTGGACCCGCTGCTATTAATGATCCTTAACGAGTGGCAAAGGGCAACGTGCCTCTCTGGGCTGGCGAGAAGAGGTAATTGCCTGTTTCAGGTTACTTTGTGGTTACAAAAGAAATGAGATTTGTTTTGATACAGTGTGGTATTTTATTGCTCTAATAAAGCAAACTACACAACATCTCACTTTTTTCATTTAATTTAGTTTTACTCCTGTCCCTTTACTGCTCCTCCTGTCAGCAAACCCCATCTCCAGGAAGGGTTTCTAACTTACTCTTTGCCCTCAGCTGGTCCCGCAGTTCAAGGGTAAACGACCATTTCAGAACCACAGAATCTCAGAATCCCAGAATAGGTTGTAGGTTGCCGTTTTGAGCGTTTCTCAGGCAGTTCCTTGCTACCTGGTGGTGATGGGCAAGGGCCAATACTCCAGGGTGCCCCTAAACCTCTCGAGAACTGGGGAACAGCCTTTCTCAGCCTCAGCCAGAGGATGCCCAAAACTTTTCAAGAAGAAAGAAAATCCATGGATTGTCTTAGTATTAACCCCAACGTTTCACTCCCCGGCTAAATTTGAATTAACTGAGCATACCCTTCTCACCCTTGGCTGCTCATTTACTCCATGAGTGGGAACCCAAGTAAGAGGGCTGGGAGCCCTTTTTTGTAGCCATTTCACAGACTAATGGTGCTGCCTTACAAAACTATAAGAAAACTTTACTTTCGCTCTAAACTTCTCCTCTCCCAGGCTGGAAACCCCCACCGCTAATCCGTGCTTTGTACTAAGGGCACCACATGAGTCACAAATTACACTGGGAATTACACATCAGGGTCCTTTGGGCTTGCAACTGCCTGGCGAAAGGGTGGCTTAGGGCTCCGCAGCCCACGGGGAGTCACTACGCTGCTCCCAGGGAAAATCAAGCCCTACTAGCATCTCTTCCCTCTTCGGCATCTCCACTGATGAGGAGGATTTTAACCTCCTGGCCCCCAGACGGGCCCTGCTGCAGGGGCTCTCTGCAGAGCATCATCCCTCTCCTCCTTTAATCCTAAAGACACTGCATTTTAAGAAAAAAACTGGAGGCGAAGGTTTTGAGGAGCATCACTTCCAAGGACAGTAGATGCAGGATTTCAAAAGGACTCGGTATTGGCCTCACCTGCTCCTCTAAAGTGAAAAAAGACCTACTGAAATCTCTGAAAAACACCCGATATGGAAGAATAAAGAGCAGGAGGACGTGAGGGACGGGCTGTGTGGCTGCAGGGGCAGGACGGCTCGGGCTGCTTTGGCTGCTCGGGATAATCACTGCTTTATTTAAACACCCCCCACCGAGGGCAATGCGTTGGGTGAGCTCCCGTGATCACGGTGCAGAGAAATAGTCACCCTCAGGGGATCACAAAAACACATCCACCCAAAGCCGGGGTCCTCGGTGTGAACCTGGTGTCCTCCTCCAGACAAGACGTAGAAATTAGTTTTGGCTAATTAAGACTTAAAAGCCTGCCTATGTGGGGGTTGCTTGGTAAGATAAGGGCAGACTAAAATAAAGTATGCAAGGGGTGATAATAAAAGAAGAGCTTGGAAAAAAACGCCCAAGAAAAAAAAAGAGATAAGAGCAGAGGACAAGAGAAGGGAGGGAAAATCTGCAAAGGATGTGCAGTAAAACCTTTAGCGAAATGATCTTGCTGCCAGTTTTTTTTTTCTGGAGCTGATTTATGACGTGCAGCTGCTCTTCCCAAACAGTGCGTGTCTGGCTACTTCTCCTTCAATTTTTAACTGCGTTTAAATGTCTAGGAAATATGAAGCTTATCAAGCGTGCAGTGCGATAGGTATGTGTGCGTGGCCCACGGGAGTTCTGTGGGAGCCTGGTTTCAAAGGGGGGACTGTGTTTTTCCTGAGGCCAAGGACACTTGTATCCCAGTTCTCCCACCTTTTAATATGAACTGGGAGGACAAGTGTACGGCGGAGCAAAGCGATGGCGTGGTATGATCTTTGGACGTCATCCTCCCCCTCCTCCAGCACTTACTGTTTTCCTTTGGGTCTGATCCAACTTCCTTTCTACTCGGGGAAAGGTCTCCCATTGAGCTCAAGGTGAACTGGATTGGGAAGGCCAGAACCAGTTCATAAACTGGGACTCCACCTACCCATACCTTAATTTAAAGGCCAGTGAAGTCCTGGGTGAAGCTTCTCGTTGACCTCAGTGGATGGTGGAGCAGAGGCAGGTTAAAGTGAGTAACTATGAGAGCCCACCCCTGACAGCAACCACCCTCTCATGTCCATGCCTGGACGTGGGGGACAGAAGCCATACCCTCTGCTTTTAGTCTTTAGTTCGAATAGCGTCCATGACACCGTCCACAGTCCCTGAGAATGTCACGGCAGGTATTGCAGGACTAAGCATGAGCAGGAGCAGAAGGGTCTTAAATTAATATTGGAATGTCAACTCCATCCAAAGCACACTGTGTGCCCAACCCTTTCAGGACTGCTCTTGGATAATCAAGAATACCCAAGCCATCTTCTTGTGTTTTATTACAGGTCCCTGGAGTTCCCTCCTTAGCAAGCTCCAGGAGGCTGCTATTACCAAATGCCTGAGTAAATTCCAATAAAGTTGAGTGAAGATCTTCATTTTATCACAAATATTGGTAAGAATTAAACCTGATTTTTGTTTGGCTTTTTTTTTTTTTTCTTTTTTTTTTTTTTTTCCTGGGCACTGTTTTCCAGGCAGCTCACAGGCAATGCCTGTATTGACAGAAAGGCTCGACAGCAATATGAATGTCAAGCAAGTATTATAGGATTAGTTACAGAGAGTCCGACTGCTCTCTGACTGCATCGGCTTATTGGCTGAAGCAGGCAGGAGAGGAAAACAAAAGAAACTAAATAAAGTGGGTTCACTGCTCGCCTACAGGGATATCTGCAAAATGACCCAAAGGTGCAGAGCAGGGTTCAATTTGCCATTGCGTTTTCTAAATATGCAAGAGATTTTTTTAGTCACATCTTTAAAAATGTTAGGGCTGGAGCCCCTCTGCTGTGAGGACAGGCTGAGAGAGTTGGGGGGTTCAGCCTGGAGAAGAGAAGGCTCCGGGGAGACCTTAGAGCCCCTTCCAGTCCCTAAAGGGGGGGGCTCCAGGAAAGCTGGGGAGGGACTCTTGATCAGGGAGGGGAGCCATGGGACGAGGAGGAAGGGTTTTACAATGAAAGAGGGGAGATGGAGATGAGATGTGGGGAAGAACTACTTTGCTGTGAGGGTGGTGAGAGCCTGGCCCAGGTTGCCCAGAGAAGCTGTGGCTGCCCCATCCCTGGAGGGGTTCAAGGCCAGGTTGGAGGGGGCTTGGAGCAACCTGTTCTGGTGGGAGGTGTCCCTGCCCAGGGCAGGGGGTGGCACTGGGGGGGCTTTAAGGTTCCTTCCAACCCAAACCATCCTGTGATTCTATGATTAGCTTCACCCTTTGGTTTCCAGCACTGCATGCACTGGTACCACCCCATCACATCAATCACATCCTGTCATGAGGGATTTCACTCACATAACTATTGTGCAGTCTGACAGCAGGAGAAGAGCTGCCCTGGGAATCTTGGGGCAACACCACCTCCTGCTCCCCCCACCCAGCTCTGGTCCACTCCCACTAACAGGGAGCAGAGGACAGAGCAGTGAGAACACCAAAACCTAAAAAAAACCCTTCAGTAAGAAAATTAAACACTGATTGTTCTTAATCTTTTACACCCTGAGGAGAGAATACGAGGAGAAGCAGACATTAGTCTCTGGCTCAGAGCTACTGGAAGGCGCTGGGCTAACACCATCTCGGGCAGGCTGGGCAACCAGGGCTCGCTGGGGAACTCTGGGAGCCACGGAGCCAGTCGTTCTCCAAGAATGCGCATTCAGTACAACCTTCATCCCCACTAAAACCCCACTTCATCCCCACTACACACTCTTTTCAGGACACCGCCTGTGAAGTCAGATTTTTACAGACATATTTTCAAGATACACCTTTTCTTCCCCCAACACACACTAATTCTGTAAACTACACCCTAAATCCGATTGTATCAGGCCCCTAAACCCTGTGGCCAAACAGCAGATCTATTCTTGATATGACCTTAATAGCTAAATCCTGCCATTAGGTACAGGCACAGGGCTCCCGGGGACACAGCAGGACCTCCCCTGCCTCTTGCAGCGCTGGTTTTGCTAATGATTAATGTTCGGTTTTGTAAGTTTAATGAAGACATTGTTCCCACTTATCTACAGGTCAGATGGCAACCGCAAAACAACTTTCTTGCTCAATGGCTGCGGATTCCTTGCTGATACCTCTGATTATTTATGCATAATGTGCATTTCCAAATAGATGACCATATTAAATTATCTGCTTCTGCCTTATTATTTCATGAGTTTTAATGGTTTTCCATTCCTTTTTTATTAGAAAGAAGGAACAGCCACTCATGCTAATGATGTGCTGTAGATATGTTTTACATTTACATCTCTGAAGTTATTGGAACTTCTTTCTAAAGGCATATCAAAGAGCAAATGCCTGAAATTGTTGATTTTTATCCTGAAAATAAAGAAAAGAAAGCAGATTGAGGCTTTTTTTTCCCAAAGACAGTGAGATTTTTGGCTTTTTGAAGGATTCTCAGAGATCCAGCCAGACCTTTCCATGCAGAAGCCTGGTGTCCCGCTGAACCCCTCCTGCACCAAGTCCCTTTGTACCAGCTTCACCCAACTCCCGCTCTGGAAACCAACCTCTTCCAAAAGCCCTGGGAAAACCATGCTCTCCCACGGGTACCACGGGATTGGAAACCTCTGCTGGGATGCGAGGGAGCAGCCATGGTCCCTTCCAGTCCAGAGCGGTGTCCCCAGGCCAGCAGGTCCCGTTGGACACAGCCCCACTCCGTGGGAGCTCCATGTCCCCCTCCGAGCTGCAGCCCATCCACCCGTGATGTGTGGGGCAGCCCCACGGCATCGGGGACGCACCTTCTGCCCCGGGGACGGCAAGGATTGAAGTGAAACCCACCCTGCGACCTGCAGGAGAAATTTCTCACTCCTTTACAAACACAACTACTACCGCAACGGTATTTCACCAAAAATAACCACGTCAGTTCGAGCCCAAAATGGGATCAGCCCATAAATAGTTCAATAAACTCCTTCCAGGCACATCCTGAACCCAATTCCCATTTGCAACACGTACTACAGCTCTGCTTAGGCTTAAGTAACGCCAGCGAATGGGAGACGGTAAATTCACCCTCTTAAACATACAGAACACTCCCACCATCCCGAGCCAAGGGACACGGCGGGGCTGTCCCACACCGCCCATCGCTGCCACCCCAACGCTGCCAGGGCAGCCACGGTTTATACAGGAGAGATATCTGAATATCTGAATTGCAGATTTCAATCACCAACATGGGCTCCCAAACGAAACCAAACCTGAGAAAAATTTTATCGGGACCTTTTATTTCCAAAACTGCTCCAAAGGAAGTTTCGTTCTCACTGGGGTTATGGACTGTGTGTGTCTGGGGAGGCTCCAGAGCTCTTCACCTTTATTCTAAGGTGAAGCCCAGAAAGCCCCCCGCATCCTGGGCTGCACCCCCAGCAGCGTGGCCAGCAGGTCCAGGGAGGTGATTCTGCCCCTCTGCTCTGCTCTGGGGAGACCCCACCTGGAGAACTGTGTCCAGCTCTGGAGTCCTCAGCACAGGAAGGACGTGGACCTGTTGGAGCGGGGCCAGAGGAGGCCATGGAGATGCTGGGAGGGCTGGAGCCCCTCTGCTGTGAGGACAGGCTGAGAGAGTTGGGGGGTTCAGCCTGGAGAAGAGGAGGCTCCGGGGAGACCTCGGAGCCCCTTCCAGTCCCTAAAGGGGCTCCAGGAGAGATGGGGAGGGACTCTTGATGAGGGAGGGGAGCCATAGGACATGGGGGAACAGTTTTACAATGAAAGAGGGGAGATTGAGCTGAGATGTGGGGAAGAACTTCTTTGCTGTGAGGGTGGTGAGAGCCTGGCCCAGGTTGCCCAGAGAAGCTGTGGCTGCCCCATCCCTGGAGGGGTTCAAGGCCAGGTTGGAGGGGGCTTGGAGCAACCTGGTCTGGTGGGAGGTGTCCCTGCCCAGGGCAGGGGGTGGCACTGGGGGGGCTTTAAGGTCCCTTCCAACCCAAACCATTCTGTGATTCTATAATTCTGTGGTTCTTAAACCCTGGGTTACAAACTCAGAGCCCACCTTGATGGATCGCAGTTTGGGTGCCGCGATATTGAGTTAAGCAACAGTCTCCCTCCCTGCTATAATCACCACAAACAATTTCCCCGTCTGCAGTTTGCTTTTCAGGGTTATGTGTTGGCTGAGGCTGCTCCTGTCGCCGCTCCTCACATGAATATTCTCTTTACCTGCTGCGTCTGCCTGTGCCTGAAAGAACCGTGCCATTTTTAATGGCATAATTTTCTGGGATGAACTGAAAAGCAGCACAGCATGGGCTGCATTATTTATACGCAGAGTCCTACAAATGGCAAGGAAAATACTGTAGGTTTCCTGGAAATAAATATATTCATTGTACTAAAGCCTCGTGTATAACAGACTGTATGTCACTGAAAGAATTTAATTACTACCTCAAAAATGTCTTCATTTTGCTAGATTTGTAACAAAAAAGGAGGAGTGTCGAGACACATTTTAATTCAAAGACAAAAGCCTCCTTACCCACCCAAAAATACCCCGTGTTGATAAATCTAGAAACATGCCCTAATGTTGTTGCTAATCAGTTGAAAACTCTTAGCATTTTTACAGCATGAAATAAATTGCAGATTGAGTTGGGAATGCTAATGAGAGAAGCCATAAAGTATTTTGTACCATCAATTATGACTGAGGGGAAAGGACCTGCACCGTGGATCAGCAGAATATCCTGCAGCCGTGCCTCACTTGGGACTGCGATTCCTGGGCATGATTTGGAAGCTGATTTGCCAGGAAGGACGTTGGGGAATATGTGACGGGCAGCCACGGCTCGGCCTGGACGGGAGGATGCGGGTCTATCCATCTGACCCGACAGACCCCCTCACCCCAGCCAGGTTCTCCACGTCACGCTGGGATCAATAATAAATAACCTGCTTTGGGATAAAACCTCCCAACGGTAGGTTAGCTCCAGCCCATACCTAAAAAACGAACTGGGAACAAACAAAATCCTCTTTTTAAAGCTCAGATTTGTTTTTACACATTATTGTTATGCACAGACCACCTCCCTGACCACGCTCAATGGTCAGATTCCAGGGAAATGACGATTTCTGCCAGGGAGAAGGTCCTTTATCAGGTCAGGTCCTTTATCAGAGGTCACTATTTTCTGCTTCACACACTATCATACAGAGTAAAATTAATTTCAAGTCATCATTGTAATTTCACCAGCTTGTTTTTAAAAAAACTGCTTATGAGGGTCCTTCCACCCTGGTGGAATTGCCGTGTTAAAACAAGAGGATAACAAGAGGAATAAGCTGAAATGGGGGCTGTGACAAGGAGAAAAGTCTCAGGGGAAAAAAAAGCAAAATCCAGACTTACATTTCCTTCCTTTCCCTCTCCCCCTTCACACAAAAATTATCCCCTTGCCCCCAAATAAACGAATCCGTGGATTCCAAAACAACCTATTTGAAAGAGCCTGTTTCCATCCTGGTGCAGAATAAATTTCCAACAGCTTTACACCACGGGAAAATCACATTTTCGTATTCCCCACACCGGACCCGCCGCAGTTCCACGCTCAAGCCAGGCAAGATTTGGTCACAAGGTGGTTAAATGAAATCTCTCCTCAGCACAGAGGAGTTGGCCACGTTCAGCCTACAACGTTCCAGCCAAATAATGCTTTGCTAATGATGTCTGCAGTTAGATGACAAATCAGGCTATTTAAATTGCTTCAGCACATACATCCTTTACAGGCAGGGTATCCAGGTAACCGTTGGAGCAGGGCTTGGGGGTGGGAGGGAGAAAGCAATAGCTAATTTCTTCAGCTAGGTGGAAAATTAATCCTGAAGAGATTTGTCTGGATTGTTATGGTCAATTTGGAGAAAAACAATTTTAAAATAATTATTTTAAAATGCATTTTAAAATGTGTAGTTATGCAAGAAAGGACAAAATAATTGTCCTTCAAAAATACAATAATGGCTAGGTTTATTTCTGAAAATAATTAAAAATATTTTAAAGCCCTCACTAGGAAGGTTTTCTGTACTTTAATACACGTTAGCATCAAAATACTTCAAACGACACAAAAAATATGAGTTCAGAGTTTCAGGTGCTGCCACCAATCACCTTTTTGTAAGTTTAATGCTAACTAAAATATCAAATACTCCTTTGTCCTTTTTTTGGTCCCTAGAACAAGCTCAATAATCATTTTAAAACCTGGTTAAGGAGGTGTTGTTGCTGACCAGAAATAGATGCTGAGATGGGACAAGGCCAGATGTGGTCCCCTCTGAACCCCAGACAAGTCCTGCCATGGTGCCCACCGAGCCCTGCGGAGCCTCGTGTCCCCAGTTACCGTCCCCTGGGGGAAAGAGGGGAAAAGCCCCCTGCTCTGCTTGCCAGCTCCCCCAGTTTGGGGCACATGGGCTCTCCGCCACCCCATACCCCGGGGGGACACCGGGCTCTGTCCCCGCAGCAGCTCAAGGGACTGCCACGGCATCCCACCAGGGGACAGCGAGGGGACCCTCGCCGCCTGCCCGTCCCCCAGGTACAGTCACACTCCGGTGGCGTTTCTCTTGCCACGCAGAGGATTTTCGAGTATTCACCACATCTATCAAACGGGAAAATACAAACCACTTCTGATAGCCCTTTCCTTGAAAACTATTTTGGAAAATGTGACTCATTTACTTCTCTTCTAAACAGGAGAAGTAATATTTTCCAGCACTCCCTGAGGGTGCATTTAACCAGAAGCTAAGCCAGATGTAGAAATGTTTGCAGAGGTTTTCGTTCCTTTCATAAAAAAAAAAAAAAAAAAAAAGATAAAATTGTAAAGCAAGAGACAAGGTATTATTGGGTTTTAAAGCACTGTTGGCCTTTTTGATTGCCCTCAAAATCAGATCAGATCACAGAGAAAACACGGTGTCTCGCCAGCTAGAGAAGGTCACATTGCAAAAGAATGCAGGTGGTCTCATTTTTTCACAGCTAACGTAATGGAAGCACAAATCTTCCAGCCACCAAAGAGCCTCTCCTGCTTTGGCAATTGCCACGTACAATATCTGATGAACTCCGATGTCTCACTGCTCAAGGATAAAATCCCAGCAGGCAGGGGCTGCAGGAACGGCGACACAGTCAGAGGGAAAAAACCTTGTATTATTACAGCAGCTACTTATTTTATTCGCCAGAATTAAAACCTCTTCACAGATAAAAGTGGGGATTTTTTTTTTCATCCCACAAAGCAATTTTAGATTTCTATAGAATCATTCAAAAGCAATTAAAATCCTGCTCCTGTTGATGGATTTGTATTCGTGGCTCGTAGTGATGTCAGGCTTTGAAATTCAGGGCTGTTGAGTGTAATTCTTTGGGGCTTTGGAGTCATTGCTGAGTGCCAGGAAATACCTTCCCTGAGTTCACAGATATTAAATGTCTTTGGTAACACCAAAATAGTTTCAAGGCCTGTAGCCATTGAAATCTAAAAGATATTGCAATAAAGAATGGGTGCAATATCAGGCAATCCAATACACTGCAATTTCACCCCTTATAGTGAGTGGATTTTGGGGGGAAGGGAGAGAAGAGAGAATCCAATAATCTAATACCAGTACAGTTAGATAAGAGGGACCAGGGAGCTTTTCCAAGCTGTGCTACTGCATCCAGACTGATAGACTGACATTGCCAGGGAAATAAAAAATAAAAGAACAAAATCCTTCACAAACAAGCAAGTAAACAACCCGCAACCAGGATCCACACAGAAATGATTCACAGCTCTCATCCACTTAAAGGTCTGTGTTATTTAAACCAGAAAGCGAGCCTCCAGTACCAGTGTTTGTTTTGGCTTGGGTTGATACAACAAAGGAAACTGTTGTTAAGAATGTAATTCGGGTGTCAGCGGTGTGAGGCCGTTCCCAAGCGCAGGGATGGAGAAGGGCAGGATTGTACCCCCGAGCCTGGAACAGGAGGGAGGGAGGAACCCTGGTATCCGGTGCCCAGCAACAGGAGCGAGACCTGCCGAAGAGAAGGGCTCTGAGGCACCTCCTGCAATACAGGAACCATCCTGATCCCCGAGAAGGTCCTTCTCCTGCCAGAAGATGCAGCACGCAACAGGAAAAGCACAGGGTCAACAATATTGGACACAAAACCTTGCCAAAACACCAGCAGAACCCTGATCAGCGATTAGGACTACTGGCTTATCAGCATCTTCTGGAGACTGGCATCACCCCAAGAACCCGGTGTTTGTGGATAAACAAGACAATTTCTTTTCTTAGGCCACATTTAGTCCACAGAATCGCTGCATTGTTGCTCCTTGAAAGGCAAATACAGACAAAGTAAGCTCAATAAAGCTATAACCGTGCTGCTGCCTGGCATAGGAGGCCACCAGGCAGAACTGGCAGAAGATACAGGCTGGCTCAAAATGCTTAGAGCAAAATAAAGTCTTCGAGGACAACAGCACAGCCCAGCTGAAGTCAGCAGGGGAGGAGTTTGTCCCTTCTGCTGCTGCTCTGGGGCAGCTCGGCACTTGGGCATGGTTTGGGCTGTGGAGGGCAGTGGGGAGGTCATCACGTTGGGGCTCAAACAGGGGCAAAAACAGGTTTCTGTCCTGATTTGGGGATTTCATAGCATGGCCAGTCTCCAAGAGGGTGCGTGACCATCCACAGAATCATAGAATCACAGGATGGTTTGGGTTGGAAGGGACCTTAAAGCCCCCCCAGTGCCACCCCCTGCCCTGGGCAGGGACACCTCCCACCAGACCAGGTTGCTCCAAGCCCCCTCCAACCTGGCCTTGAACCCCTCCAGGGATGGGGCAGCCACAGCTTCTCTGGGCAACCTGGGCCAGGCTCTCACCACCCTCACAGCAAAGAAGTTCTTCCCAATATCTCATCTCCATCTCCCCTCTTTCAGTGTCAAACCCTTCCCCCTCATCCCATGGCTCCCCTCCCTGATCCAGAGTCCCTCCCCATCTCTCCTGGAGCCCCTTTAGGGACTGGAAGGGGCTCCGAGGTCTCCCCAGAGCCTTCTCTTCTCCAGGCTGAACCCCCCCAACTCTCAGGGGCTGTAAAAGGCTGTTCATTAGTCCTGCCTTCGTCAGGAGCTTCTTGGGTCCCACAGACAGAAGGGTTTGGGAATGCCGCAGAGCTGGGGACTCGCGTGCTCAGAGAAATGATGGGATCCAGGCCTGCGAGGAATTCCTCCCCCCACCCCTTCAGATTATGGGGTTAATTAATAATAGTTAATTAATGATATGTCAATCATCATGAAACGCATGCCTGTGTGAGACAAGCCTCCCCTCGCGGCACTAAGCATGAAGGCCTTCCCTGGAGGTACGTTTTAAAGAAAGCCCTGGTGACAATTTCTGCGCAGCCTCCAAGAGGATGTTTTAATCCTTTTATCTCAGGATTCACTCCAGCCTCTCACAGGGAACCACCCAGCAGAGGCAGTTAAAAAAGAGAATTTCTCTGCTGTTGCCTTCCAGGTAGGACACGTGTCCCCAGCCCAATGGGGAGCTGGGGCTGGAGGCATCTCAGAAACTCTTTCATCCTCAGTGATGGAGCAGCAGGAGCCAAGGGGAGGATGTGGGGGCAACATCCCTGCTGTGAAACACTCCCTGACCAACCAGACACCCCATGGCCGTGGCCGTTCTCCCCACGGTGGCTTCAGGAGGGACGGGCACCGGGAGACGAACACCGAGGAGCGCTGCTCTCCCATCCCTCTGCCAGATGAACATCCCCGGCTCTTGGCTGCTGGGACGCTCAGCCCCATCTGCTCGGGTGGCATCGTGCCCGCTCACAAGTAGTCAGACGATTTCATGGGTGCCAAAAAAGGGCCTGGGTTGGAAAAGGTGGCCTGGATACGCTGCAAAAGCCATCCCTCTCTTCTGCACAGCCTGGCCGACGGGTAACGGAGCAGGATGCGGCTGCGCTCACACTGCTCACATCGCCCCGGGCACCGCAGCACGGGAGAGGAGGCTGTTAGTGCCCTGGGTGCTAGAGGCACAGAAAAAGCAGCTTCTGTACCAAAATACCCTGTGCACACCAAGACAGCTTCGAGGCACGCGGATGGAATCAGCAGCACGGACGCCCGGAGCGAAGGCACGGGAGGAGCAGGAGCCCTGCGGCTCCCATGGCCAGTGACGTGGCGCAGTGAAAACGGGCATGTTTGGGGCTAAATTCCCAGTTACTCGGTGCTTGTACCCGGGGTCAGGAGGCTGCTGAAAAAAGGCAGTGGGGAAAGCAGGCTCTTTGCCTGCTTTGCGGGTGTCGGAGCCCAGGGACCCAGGCTGGCTGATGCTGAGGATGCAGGGAGACGCACGGTGACACTCGGTCCATGCCAAAGGGGACAACTGCTGTCCTCACCTTGCCCAGGGTTGGCACGAGCCCTCCTCGTTGCACCCCATCCTTCTCCATTTATAGAGGAAAACCAGCATTTTGCTGGCAGGAGCCTGTGCCGCCGCCAGCCCCGGGAGGCAGAGCCGCCATTCCAGCCACAGCATCTCTCTCCCGCCCCCCGGCCGAGCATCACTCAGGGCCCTGACACAGAACCTCGCGACATGAAAGGCTGAAAAACCTCCGGGTTTTACGCTCTGGGAATCAGATTTTCTGCTTAATAAACCCCTAAAGAATCAGATGCAAAAGAGGTTTGTTTGAAAATTTTGGCTGGATTATCATATCGCAGCGATTCAAGCAAGCACAAAATATAGGGAAACAAACACGCTGGGTCGAAATTCTCTCCTTGTGTATCGGGAGAGAGAATCAAACAAAATACAAGTCAGCCACACTTAAAACTAAAGAAAATAATAATAATCGCTGCTAGATTTCCCCGGAAATCTACAGATTAATTTAACATCTTCATTTCTTTTGCTGCTTCATGCCAGCTCATAAAAGCAGCTCAAAATCCACGTACAGCCTGTGTGTATCTGCACTCCGGGGGCAACATTCCCGCTAATTCTCCCAGGTCTCCATGCCCGGCCGTGGCGTTGTTTGGCCCCTGGCTGGGTGAGCACCCCTGCGTGAGGGATTTGGCCCCCCGATTAGCAAGGTTTATTACAAAAGGGCTGGAAGCGCTAACAGGATCAGCTGGAAGCTGCTGCCGAGGACAGGATCCCTCTTACGTGCTGGCTCGGGGTATTTTATTATCCGTAGCGCGTAATCCAGCACTTTAAATGGCTTCTATTTACAACAGTTTTGCTGTCCCCCCCCACTCCCCAGCTCCCACACATTTGCAGTCACTACTGACTCTGGGTTTCTGCTGCTTCTTCACATGCAAATGAGACTTTCAGGCTTTCTCGCTTCTATTTGCCCACACGCAGAACGGAAAATTGTAAGTGAGCAAGAAAAGTACTAACACTATTGAACCAGACACTGAAAATGAAAAAAAAAAAAAGTCAGAGATGTCCGGCGTGTCCTAAAGCTGTGTTATTAACAGCTGTTATGGCTATTTTAAACACACTTTTTTTCGTTTGTTTACAGCAGTGAGTCACCAGCAGCACCGTGCCAAGGGCGTCACTTGGACGCTCTCTGGGCTTTGCCAAAACCTTCCTGCCCCCACCTGCCAGACACTGTCACGTCGGCTGTGGGTCCCTCCAGTTGCTTTCCCATTGTCACTGACCATGGGATCGTGTCACCTGAACCGGTGACCTCCGGCAAAGCTGGATGCGGGTCCTCATCCTCATCCCCATGAACACGCTGGTTCATCCGCCCCGTCTCCCCACTGCTTTTCCCCTTCCGCTTCCAAGGGCAACATCCTGAACTCTGCTGAGGGATCCAATGAGCAGGAGGTGGAAGAGCTTCAAACAAACCTCGGCGCCAGCGGCCAGACCCCCATCTGTATCCCCCGGGGCCGTGGGGATCCCCAGAGCTATCCCTGTGTGAGATACGGGCCAGGGGCAGAGAGGGGGCAATTTACCTCCCTAAAACCTCCAAAAATACCTCCTCCCAAGGGGGGAGATGAGCACGGCACAACTTGTCTCCAGGACAAAGATGCATGTGCTGCTCCAGAGAGAAAACAGCTTCAGCCTCTGCTTTACGCCACAAGCCTTGCACAAATCATTTTCCCTCCCTGAATTTCAGTCTCCTGAGCCTCCTTTAAGGATTATAAGCTGTAGAGAAATGGAGACGAGTTCCCATGAAATATTTCGGGGTAGCGATATCTGCATATCCCACCGAAAATATTTTGGACGGGTTTTTTTTTGCTTAGATTTACTCAGGCCATCTCAGCTCAGCGCCACCACCGAGCCCCCCGTGGCCCCAGCCCCGTTACCCAGCAGGACATCACAGGTGACGCATTTCACGCCAGCTCTTCCCTCGATAGCGTTTGCTGCGCTGCCCATACCGGGTGAAAACATGTGAAATAAGAAACTGAGGAACTGAAAGCGGGCGCCTGATTATAAGACAAAGCCGTGGGACCGCATTTCTTGGTATGCAGGAAATTACAATGAAGAAGTAGCTTGATTAAAATCAGACGCTGAAGATGCTTCTTTCCTAATACGCTGTGGTAACACACACACAAAAAAATGTCAGCTGCTGCAGTAACTGGCTTTTAAAGAAAAAAACATGGCATGTCTTTATTCCCAAAGACTAATTAGCAAGATTCTCTGAGCACTTAGATCGAAGGCGGCTAATCAAGCAGAGACAGTTCACCACTGTGAAATCTGGCTGCCCACTCGGCTGCCCCTCAAAAAGGTGCGAAGGGGCAGGTACAGCCAGTACCCATGGCCTTCTGTGTCCATGCAAGACAAGAACAAAAATAGCTCTTGAGCATCGTGTTATCGTCTGCCAGAGAAACCCCAACAAATGAGTGGGATTAAAATGCAAGGCTTGAATTATTTGTACAAAAAGCCCCAGGTGCAGAGACCGTGGGGTCTGTGAGCTGTAAAGTCTTCTCCTGCCAGGAGCTGGAGATGCCATGGGGAAGGATTCTGGGGAGGATTCAGCAGTAGTGGTGGGTGGCAGCTTCCCGGGGCTTGGAAGACGGATGGTGCTGACCCCACGGACACGGTGATGTCCTGCAGAACAGCCCTGGTTTGCTGGAGGAAGGTCCACTCCTGCGACCGCAGTGACTCACACCGTCCCATCCCGGCTCTGGGCGGCTCCTGCCTGGCTCCAGGGGCGCAAAACCCAGGGATAACCCAGGGATAACCTGGGGCAGCTCGGTTTGGGGCAGAGAGAGAGGGACAGAGGTTTATTTTCCCCTCACCGGCTGCCAGCCTGGTGAAACGCTGCTGTCCCCTGTCCCTGCAGATCCCAATGGGGATCAGCAACCTTTGAGCTACCTGGACTTTGCAGACTTTGACTCTGGGGTCACTTCACAAACACACTTGCAGAATTTGAGAACAAATCTCTCCTGGGCTGGCTGGGACCAATCCATATTCCAGCCAGCAGTCGCTGAGCTGTGGCGGGGGAAACACAGCGCTCAGGGACAGGGAGAAGGTCTCATCCCGGGTCCCATCTCTGTCCAGGGCCAGCGGCTTCATCCCGGATCCACAAATCACCCCAGATTTCCAAATCTGCAGAAATGAGATTTGGACCAGAGGCACTGCTGGGTGCTAAAAGACAATTTGCACTGAAATACTGAAGAAGTATGATCTGATGAACCGGTTTAGTTATAAAACAGTTAATGAGCAATATACCAGAAGTTAAGGACAACCTCTACTGTCCTTATGTTGGGCCACACTCACATCTCATGTTCTTTAAATAAAAAGTGACATAATTCATCCAGTTTACTCCAGATTTGTTCCTGATGTAAGTACAATCCAATCTGCCTGTCGGTCTCACTCAGGCAAACATTGCAGCAGGGACCTGGCAGGTAAGGACTCGAATGCCCTTAAAAAGCCCAAAACCTGATGAGGCCCACAGAATATCTGATTATTGACTGTTCTGTCCAGCAAGGAAAGCATTTCTCCTTCGTGATGTAAGCACTCCTTGCAATTTTTAAATACATCTATATAAAGTGAATGCTGGGACTACCAGCTTCGACCCCTCGGGCCAGTTTATTCACCCTTAGTCTCCAGGAACATCCCTCGCACGGAGTCAGCCTTCTCCAGGGTCCGGTGGCACATTCCACCCTGCCGAAGTGTTAATCCCAGTGGGATTCCAGCCCAGCAGCCGCTGTGTGCGGATCCCACTGCTCTAGCTGCTCAGAGAAAACATCGCAATTGGATTTAATTGCTATGTTGACTTATAACAGTGTGTTTGCACTGGATCCCTGCCAGCTGAAATGCAACAGGTTCGCGAAAACGTATTTCCTCCCAACAGCACGAGAAAGGCCATGGAATAAGGAAACCAATCTCCCAGCGGCCCCGATCCTGAAGTTCACTTTGACTCCTTGGACTTGGAATCAATGCTACCGGTTGGGAAGAATTTCACCAGCCTAATTGATATGATAATCAGGCCTGGAGGCTGCCTTTCACAGGTACAATGCTCAGGAAGGGAACATTACTATAGGAAGTGAAAGTGATTAACAGTTGTTTGTATTACAGGGATTGTTTGGCCTGTTTAATATCCCTACCCAAAGATGCATTATTTGTTGAGCAACCCTAAAAGGAAATCAAAGAGAAACTTAAAGAACGTTGCTAATCCTTTGTCACTATAAGTATGACATTTAAAAGCCGGCAAAAACCTGCGCTTTGCCAATCAAAACAAAAACATTACCTTCCCCGTGGCCCTGGCTGCTCCATCCCAGCCCAGCTGACAGCGCTGGTGTCTCTGAGCCAAAACATGGGCTACAGGAGCACTGCAGAGCCCGAGAGGTGGGTCTGCTGGTTTTATCCCAACAGAGCACCAGCTCCTCACCACAGCGTGGCCACCAGCCCAGCCAGTGGCTGGCCACACGCTGGGCCGTGTCCCCAAGGCTGAAGGACCAGGAGATGCTCCCCATGGACAGCATCACTTCTACAGCAGTGAGGGTCAGGGGGGACAGTGGGGGCAAGAGTGACAAACAGTGTGGTCAGCAGTGTTTGATTTGTTAATCGTAGAATTGTCCAGGTTGGAAGGGACTTTAAGATCATCGAGTCCAACCATCAACCCAACACTGCCAAAGCCATCACTAACCCATGTCCCTCAGCACCACATCTGCCCAGCTTTTTAATACCTCCAGGGATGGGGACTCCACCAAGGAATGGGGTTTCACTACGTGATCGCCTGTGATTCAAGGAGACCGATTTTCGTGACCCCAAAAGTCTCTTCTGGCCTGATTTCACCCTGGCGCTAATTTAGTTCTACTTTATTAAAGACTTCAACCGCAAACTGCAGCTGCTGAAAGAAACTGCAACGTGGCTCCTACCAACCCTCTACTGAGACTTGTAAAAACAGAAGAAAAGAAAAAAGACGTTAAAAATATCAAGCGAAATCTAAAGTTGGAACAGAACTGGCTTTTATCTGTTTCAGTCAAAAGTGAGTTCACTAGATACAGTAGTATTTCTTTGAATGGAACAAATAAACCTCAAAGATTTTATAATGAATACCCTTTCTACACTTTTCTACAAAGCAGCCTATAAAACTGGGAATGAGAGATGTCATTCTCAAACACACACCACAGGACACTTTTCTCACAACTCCAATAACAAGGCATCATCTTCTATTCCATCCCATTTGGCTTTTCCAGAAGGAACTATAAAAACCTCTCTCAAAACCCTGGCACCCGCGTATGCGATAGGAATCCCAACCCTGGCTCTGCCGGAGCAGAATTTCCCCCTTCAAGAATAAAGCCTTGGGAGGAAAAAAAAAAAACCCAGCGTGTTGGTTTTGTTGCTGAGCCAGCTATTTAAGTCCAGCAGCCAGCAGAAACAACGGGAAAAACAAATAAAACCATAAAGCGCATGTTCCTTTTGGACAAATAAGCCAAAACCCTTGGAAATTTATGGCTCTACAGCATCCCTACCTGGTAAGTCATACAGAAAGCTGCGGCTGCAGATATCAGCGATCATGTAAATAAATTTTATTATGCTGTACAACACTAGTACAGTTAGACACACTAATCATGGGAGAAGGGGAGGTTGCTATTTTTTTCCTGTCTCATATGGTAATAATTTTGCGTGATTGAACTGTTATGAGCTAAATAAAACTACACATTAACTGTAAGATACATTGCAAAAACATTAAATCTTCCCTGGAGTTTTAGCAAATACTTGCTTTTTCTATGATGCATTTGGAATTAGCAAAGGAATCTACACTGGGCCATAGGATTTATAAATAGAATTGGCTCCCTCTGCTATACTTTATGGGCAATTATTTCAGAAATGAAGATGCAGAGCCACAAATAAATAAAATAATTGCAGCTGATAAGGCTTTATTTACGGCTATCCCATCTCCCTGGCTGTCAGGCTTCCCTCCTCCCATCTGCTCCGTGAGCCCAAACCGACGGGCCAGGAAAAGCTGTCAGTTAATGTCAAACACGGAGCACAAAAGGTGCCGAAGGCAGATCCCGGTTTCCCCATTTCCAAATCCCGCCTGGCCATTCCTGGAGCTCCTTGTGCCCTGGATAAAGTCAAGGTGGAACCAGGAGGCTGGGAAAGGGCAGAGCAAGCCCGATGGTTCCGCAGGGCTTCAAGCAGTGTGCCAAGGAGAACCTTTTGCTGTCACCCCCCTGCAGAAGTCCCTGCCAAGCTCTGGAGACCTCCCCTGCCCAAACAGGCAGAAATTCCATTGGGAAGCTGCTGAGAACAGCTATGTAGAGCAAACCCAGCTTCCCCAGGTAGTTCCACTGAACCAAACTCAGGCAGACACCAGCCTCACACCTGCACCTCACCCACCATGGACCTCACACCATTCCCCTTCCAGTACTTTGAATCCCAGAGAGGGTGGGGAACTCAGGATCCCAACGTTCCTTGGGATCAGGCCTGAAATGCTACTGATGCCAACTGTATTTTTTGAAGAACAGTGGCTCAGGTCAGTTTAACACAGAAACACAACTCACATCGCCTCCCCCAGCACTGAAGAGATCAACCGAGGCCCCATTTGCAGCTGGGCCCTCAGTACTACTCAATGGTTATGCTTCCTGGGGTTCATGAAGAAGGTTGCTTATCAGCTCAGGAGAAAGAAAAGTGTAATTTCTGCTGCTTTGAAAAGCCACGGAGCTGAGAACACAGAACGACTGTGTTCAGAACAACTGAAACACATGGGATGCACCACGTGGAGACATCCTGACTATCCACCAAGGACTTCCTTCAGTGACCTGGCCTCAAAAGTAGCCACCAGGATGATATTTTATGGTCCTCAAATTAAAATACTTAGAAAATATGTCCTTTACACTGCCGATTCTGATGACCAGTGACGTCTGCCCCTGATCTGCGAGCTCCCAGTAGCCTCCTGACCCGAGAAGGCACAGGCAGCTTTGTGAAGCCTGGATCAGAGAGTACCCTGCAGAAAAGAGGGGGCACCAGAAACAGCCTGGAAGGTGTCTAAGGCCTGAAGAAGGTCCTAAAAGAAGTCTCATAGCTTTAGAAGTCTTTTTTGGGTTTTTTTTGGGTTTTTTTTGTAGTTCCAGGCTCCTTATTTTTGTATAAAGAAATGATGCTGCAAACCTAGCCCAGAACTTCATCATCAACAGTCCTGGCTGAGAAAGGCCAATGGGACCAGATGCTAAAGGAGACAGGGAGATTTACACCACCCAAGCATCTGGCTCCCTCCTTGCTGTTACCAGCGCGAAGACAAATGCTCGCAAACATCCTTATTCAAAATCGCTAACGTGTTCGGTCACACTCAGCACAACGGCAGCCGTCGCCCCGCTGCGGTGCGGTGCGAGGGAACAGAGCTGCCCAAGGCTCTGACGCTGCTCTTCCCAGCGCTGTATTTAATGCAGTGAGAAAACAGGGTGTTGCTGCCCTTCAAATCAAGCAAAGGGAATGATTAAGACATCATCATTTTCTGCTATTGTTCTAGTGGATGGTCGTAATTGCCTCTACACAGGAGCGTGGCTGTACCTGTGTTGCCATCCATCATCTTGCCAAGGCCGTGTTGTATACAGTAGGAAGGGTAAACTTTTGATTTGACCTCATTAGCATTTCCAGAATTACAATGTCACACCAATGATAAAGATTGAGATTATCTGCCTCTCGGCAAACGGGGAAGAAACAAATCAGGCACCGCGCAAAAAGCCAACAGCGCAACCACGACTCTGCCAAACACCTAAAGGCGGCTCCAACCCGCCTGGTTCCCGATTTCCACCCTTCAAATTAAGAATTGTGCCTCTGTCACCAAACTTGCAGATACAGGGGATGGATCCATGATGGTCTGAGCATTCAGGGAGAGGGCAGAGAGGGGAAGATGTTGGAGTAGATGCTCTCTGGGACTGCCTTGCCTCTGACTTGCCACTATTACCTGTGCTCCCTCTCACCGCTCCCAGGCCACCACTGACCCACAGAAACACAGGGAAATTTGTGTGCAGTTTGGGAAACAACAGAGAGGCATTTGGCCTCTGCACAAACGCCATGTGCTGCCTGGAATTTCACAGGATTTCCTTGTCATTCCCAGGATGAACGCACACAGGGAGGGCTCCTGCTCAAACGGGGCTTGAAGGAAAGTGGGACCCATGCTTTGGTCCTTCTGGCAGTCAGATCGGATCAAGTCAAACCTGTACTTGTCTGGGGTCAGTCTACAGCGAAATCCACAGCGAAACAGGGGATTTCTCAGTCTCGCCCCTGAGCTGTGCTCCCCACTACGGCTGTAACAAAGCCAACATCCTCCAAACCACTCCTTCTCGGTTACTTTAGTCTTTTATGGGCCATCTTGGAGGAAATTAACTGAACTTCCCTATAGTGGGAGCAAAAGAAAGGAATGAATTTATTATTCCAGTGGTACCCTTGACACAGATACTGAGTAGCTTCATTAAACATTTTCCAGCCCCGAGTGTCTTTGCTAAACCCTCCACAATACGCACAGAGCCATTTCCCCTACTACAACACAAACACACAGGTCAGGATTCAGAGCTCATCTACATCTGCTTTGTATCTGAAAAACTTCCCTCATCTCAATGGGATCCGGGCAGGCACAAATCAAGGCTGCATCATCCCATCCTTCCCATTCTCTCTAGATTCATTACCTTGCAGTACCACCCTCGCACAGACTCATTTCCACAGAGTCAGCACAGCCACAGCCAAATGACTAATACAACCCTTTAATACAAACAGCAATAAATCAATGGATTAAATTATAATTTATCGGACAAATACTATTTAGCCCTTCCCAAAGCTGTTCTGAAGCATCTCTCCTGTTGGCCATATTCCAGAGGAGCACTGACACCAGATAAAGTTTACATAGGAAAGAAATGCTGAAAACATCCTGTATTTATGAAGGGAGATTTCACAGAGATGGGGGTGAGGAACATTCCTGAGAACTCTGCAATGTATCCAAAGCCCTGGGTTTTTCTCCCAAAGTCCACTCCAACAGGGCAAGGTTTCCACAGCCCCAAAGTTCTACCTTCAGGGGAACCAGACACACAAACCTCAAGAGACGCTACACCCAACTTTTAACAGCTTCAAAAACAGCAACAGGCTATTCCACCGCAATTTCACTCTACAACACAGCCTTTTTTGTACTTACTTCATGGGTTTGAACAATGCTTGTCCATAGTTCTGGAACGTCATGATCAGCTTCAGCTGGGTGCCTCCTGATTTCATCGCTATGGGGAAAAAACAAAACCGCTTTAAAATGCTGCATGTGGATCTACTTACACTCAGCTTCCTCAAAACAAAATCATTTATCTTTTGCTCTGTGTTAGTCAGCACTGCGGTATCCGAGCACCAAGCAGGGTAATCCTAACTGGAGAACAGATCCTTCAGCGGGGGCAGACCACGGGGAGGGCTTTGAGCTGCCGACCAGGACTGGAGAGGGACCGTACTCCCTGACGTGTCTTTGTCTTCTTCAACCGGCCACAGGCAGGACCAGTACGGGCTCCGTAAGCACCCAGCTGAGCAGCATGTGCAGGAACTGACGGTCACAGCCCTGTTTTCTCCATCTCCCATCGCTTTTGGACTTCTGTTACCAGGGGCCCACACGGGAAGGGAGACGGGGTGCTCCCCAAGACAGGGATGGACAGTCCAACGCGCAGCAGACATTTCCCTAATTAAAAGTATGAGCAGATACTATAGCAATCTCTGATCTCTGCTGCGAGCCTAATAATTGTTGATGAGCAGTAGGGATATCTAAGTTCATCTCCTCTGTGCACCATGGATATGTATCCCAGGCCACCCATTCCCCTCCAGGGGATCGGATTCCCCGTGCAGGGGAGCAGAGCTGGCCCCACTGGAGGGAAGGACTGTGGTCACAGAATCACAGAACAATATAGGGTTGGAAGGGACCCACCACCAAACCCCACAGGCTTCTCCAAGGCAGGAATCAGAAGTCAGGGGACTCTGGAGTCAAATGGCCCCTTGATTCAAACCAGATTCAAGCAGTCCCTGGAGGGTCATGGCTTCTCATGGTAACCATCTGTGGTGGCTGGAGACACAGGTGACACAGACAAGCCGTGCACGTTCTCACAGAATCACAGAATGATATGGGGTTGGAAGGGACCTCTGGAGATCATCCAGTCCAACCCCCTGCCAGAGCAGGGTCACCCAGAGCAGGTTGCACAGGAACGTGTCCAGGAGGGTTTGAATGTCTCCAGAGAAGGAGACTCCACCACCTCTCTGGGCAGCCTCTTCCAGGGCTCTGCCACCCTCACAGGAAAGAAGTGAACTTCTTATGTTCAAGTTTGTGCCCATTACCTCTTCTCCTGGTCCCTGCTGGGGCCAGCTCTGATCAGACATCAAACACCCTCACTTTCCCCCTGAGAGCTAACAGGAACCTGAGATGGACACTTATTCAAAACCAGTCTGAACAATTTGGACAGTATCATGTTAACAGCCAGATTATAGCATTTCTAAAGTCAGAGTGAACCCTTATTTTTTATACAAGATTTCATAAAAATGCATTTTACTTGATGATAAGATTACTTAAAAGAGATAAATACGCACTTTGGCAAACCAGCTGCTTTTCTCAATCAAAACTGCCCCCAGTAAGTGAAACGACCCACACGCTGACTCCCGATTCCCTCCTGTGCCGGGAGAGAGGGGCCACGGCAGCCGTGTCTGTGTGGGTGAGCCAGGCCTTTAAAAACGCTTCCTAGGAATGATCAGATAATCAATCCCTTTCTCTACAGTTCTGACAAAACCTGTGTCAACTGGAGAACTACACAAATGTCAAGTTACCTTGCTCTGCAAATTTTGGCTTAGAGCTGCCCTCATTCCACCTATAGAGCTTGTACATTTTTTTCTCTAACCAATGCCATTAGCTGCACATCCTTTTAATTACTCATCTCTGTGCCTTATTACTGACAGGTCATCGGCTCTCTTTCAGCACTTGTGATATATATTTCTGCAAACAAAATGCTATGCAAATCTGGTCAGTGTAATTACACTTCTAGAATAAAATCCCTCCTGCCTTGCTGTTTTGCTGACCCCAGCCTTCTCTTGCATTTCCAGTTTATCCCAAAGGAGCAAATAAATAATTAGAAATTAGAGGGCATTAAATAACTTGCACTGAACAGGTAAAGTAGAAGCACGTGGCTTTCACAGATCAAAATCCCTCCCTGGTGCAGAACGGGCCGGTTGATCTGCCCCGGGGGGAAGAAGGGGCAGTCGGAGCTTCCACAGCTCGCCCAGAGCTTGAAGCCCAGGAGAAGCACCACCTCTCCAGCCAAAGACCTACGTGTGCTGCCCTGGGACCCCCACGCCCCAGCTCTGTGCTTGGGGACCCCCGCAGGCCCACGTGTGCTACCCTGGGACCCTCACAGCACAGCTCTGTGTTCGGGGACCCCCAGGTTATTCTGGCCGGCCCACAGGGACGTGTGGCCATCCCCGACCAGCCCCTCTGCCCACCCTGCCCTGGGGTGCAGGGTTTGCTTGGCTCGTTAAGGCCCGGCCTGTAATTGCACCCCTCTTTGCCTGGGGTAATTGCACCCCTCTTTTGCCTCCACACAGGTCAGTAACACCGGCCTCAGCACCCCAGGGCAGAATCGCCTCCATTTTCTCTGCTGTTACTCTCCCCAGCCCAGCAGCCTCAATACAGCAGCTTCCAGACCGCTTCCACCAACCGAAGACCAGTTTTTCTCTACATTTTCTCCAAAATTTATGTCATTTATGCTGCTTCATTAAATTCCGAGGAGCTCAAGGCTTAGAGATTGGCTCCTTCTCCTCCATGGGACATGTACATCCAAAACATAGCCAAGATCCTGTAAGCTCATCAGAGAAAAGGGAAGGATAGAGCCTATTTTGAGGTCCGGCTGGGAAGCCAAGCGTTTGGGAAATCACCTCAACGCAAAGAAGAAAAAAAAGTGATGTTCCAGCATGTCCTTTTCTAGGCATGAAGTTTCAGATAGACTAAGAGGGCTGGTTTCTCAACAAATTGAAGCCACTCGACAGATAATGATTTTGTTAGCAGCCGAACTCAACAATGAGCATGTCATCACCAAGCAGGGAAACGTATGAAGAAGATTAACAATTCAGAATAATTCTTCCATGAGAAAAAAAGGCCTGGTTTCCTGTCAGAAGGAATTGAGCTGAAGTAAGACAAAAGCATCTCCCTGGTCTTTCTAGATCCATCTTATTGTATTGCCTTAATTGGCTACAATAGGAGCCTCAACCAAACACAAGTTTTGCTGGCGCGTGTCCCCCCACTGCTGCGAGGAGTAAACTTTGGGCATTGGTGGGAAAAGTGTCCCATTGGGGACACCCTTGGGGGTGGCAATGCCAGGAAAGAGCAGGCCTCACTGGAGATGACTCCCTCAGACCCCTACATCAGATTTCTTCCCTTCGCCTAACTTAGCGTTACATCTGCCCACTGGCTCCCCTCTCCTTTCTGAGCTGTATTCCTTCAGGAACTCTCCTTTCTGCTCAGACCTCAGTTAAACGTGTCCCTCTGGCCATTATGGCCAAAGAGTGGGAGACCCATCATCTTCTAGAAGCTTATCGCCAGCAAACATTGTTTGCTTATCTGCAGGTACCCTTGTCCCTTCACCTACCACCCACACAAACCTTCCTCAAGAATTTCTAACATTCAGAAGCAACATATACAATTTTCCAAGAAATTGGAGGATGCTACACCATCACAGCCTGTCGCAGCCACGATCAGCAGGCTGAGGAATCTTTAAGAAGGCCTTGCAACCTAAGGCTGACTCCAAGGGAAACTCCAGTCACACTCTGAATTCACCTTATTTTTTTTTTTAAGGTTTCTGAATACCCTGTAACATCACAGGTCATGAACAGCTCTGTAAAAGGCTTTATAAACCTGCTAGCTCCCAGCAGGTACCTCAAATCAAGTCTCATACAGCTCCTGGACGTACTGGCACAGTGTTAAAAACAAATCCCAACACAACCATTAGTTTTTATCTTCAGGCAACTCAAGTCTCTCTTTTCCCCCAAAGCAGAAGGGAATGGAAAGCAGCATTAACCTTTCCGGTTAACCCCATGCAAGGCCTTTCGGGTGTGAACAGAAATCTTCTGAATTTTATGAGGCTTTGCAAAAAATTCCCAGAGACATCTTTTTGCTTGAGTGTCTGTGGGATTAGAGCCCTGTCCAAAGACCAGTGAAACTGGTGGGATTCCTTCTGTTTTCTCTGATGGACTTTGGATCAAGCTTCCGAAGATCCCCGCTCCATCTCCATCTAGAAGCCTGTTGTCAGGGCCACGTGCCATGCCTGCTACATCCCTTGTCCCCCCACAAATAAAAGACGTGAATATCCCCCCTGATCCACAGACACCATCCAGTAAAAAAGACGCGCTCCCTGTCATCTCTCAGTCATCGTTTTATAACTGCGTGTCACAGGGTTTCTGACTCTCTCTTCTAAAGCCTCTGGTACCAACCCCTAGTAGAGACCCAATGTTGCCCAAAGGCTTTTGACCCAAAAGGATTTGGAATGTGAACTGGTCTGGCTTTCCAGTTTTTGGGGTTTTTTTTACAGTTTTCCTGCAGGACAGCCCTCATCCTGCTGGCCTGGCTGGACCGTGTGGTCTTCTGATGGAGAGCAGGAGTCCCAACAGGACCTCTGAACCTGGTTTTCGGTCAGAATCCAACAAACATTTTAAAATGTATTTAATCATGCAAAGCTGATGCCTGAGAAGTGAGATCCAGTCAGAGCCTGGGATGCAGGAACATCTGAAACGGAGGACGTTCAGATCCATTTTGGATTCCTATTTATAGATCAAGCTTAAATCTAACATAAACATGTTGATTGGCTTTAACAAGCAATGCTCTGCCCCAGGGTAGAGACATGGCCCTGTTCAAGCTGTAAAGAACAAATTTCAAAACAAATTCAAGCCCTCATCATCTCTTAATTTGTTCTTGTTCAGCCAATTCTGCTAACTTGTTTCTAAAGGCCTTTCTTGGTTTAGTCAAGAGAGTAAAAGACTTGTGGAGGGGAAGAGATCTGCGCAACCGTTCAGAGGCTTTGTTGTACATTTTAAGTCCCCTCCTTTCATCTGGAACTGTAAATCAATCTGTTGACTCCTGGCAGATTCATTGTTTTCTCATACAGTAAATCAATGCTGATACATTTCATTATGTTTTTCACACGTTTTCAACAGTACTTTTCCCCTTCCTTTGGATGAGATTTTTATAATTTCCTTTAGCACCAGAATTTAGGTTCAATATTAGGCATCTTGTCTTTTTTTTTTTTTTTTTTTTTCCTGACTTGAAGCAGAGTCCACCTGAGTTAATTGCAGCATTTATTCGCTGCGTGAGTAATCTCGCCCGCCTGCTTTCTAATTACTGCCTGCACAAACTGAAGGCATCGCAGGTTCCGACATGAACTCAGGCAGGTAATGTTTCCAAACCAGGAAATTTCAAGAATCAAAAAATCAACCCCAAGTAAAGGCAGGACTGACAAGCCCCCCCCACCCCCCCAGCACAGCGCCTCAGACAGAAGGACCGAGACCACGCTGCCTCGACAACCCACCGGCCCGTGTCTGTCGTTAAACTGCTGACAGCGCTGCCGCAATTATGCACAGACGTCCTGTAAATATGCAAGAAAATAAGCTAACTATGGTTATTTATGCCTGCAATAAACAGTTCTGAAAGGCAGAGGAAATGTGCAATTGCCTGTGTGTGTGCTGCTCCTGAAAACTGGGTTTCAGCGCTCAGTGGAAAAACAATTCTCTCTTGGCTCCTATTTATGGCAAGAGGAAATTTTCAGTGAATTAAATCAAATTAAGAGCTATCCCTTTATGCTGAACAAAATGAATAGGAAATATATATATCCATGCAGGGCAGAGAACACATCCTCAGCCCGCAAGCCCCGGGTAACCCTGTCCTTTCCAAGGCCAGCTCTAGGTGTCACTGTGGGAGCTGAGTGTGACGCTCCTTCCCCTCCCTGCATTTGTTCCATTTAAACTTTAACATCAAGAAAATGTCACCTTGGTGCTCCCTGCTCTGGGGAATTGCTTCTGTCACCGTTTTCATTTTAGAAATCACGCTGCAGGTTACAAAGTGGTGTGAGGGGGTCTGGTGGATGGCGGGGATCAATCTGGTCACCGCTCTCCCCCATAAATAATGCAGCCCAGCAGAGAAATTACAGCGGGGCTAAGAAAGCTGGTTAGCTGCAGTTTGGGTCTAATTACTGGAGATATCAAGAACCCGCACAGCAAATCACCTAATTCCATTAGAGCCAAAGCAAATCTGAATGCTGGGAAGAGACTGGATAAAGCAATATCCCATTTCATCTAATGCATGTAAGCCTGTACATTCCATTGTCCTGCTTGCAAGAAGAAGCCTGGAGATTGGCCATTATGAAGGTTTCCATTTATTTTATACTTCTAACCTGGCAACAAAAAGCAAAAGAACAAAAAATGACCATAAGGAAAAAAAACCCAGACAAATAAGAAGACATGCAGGAATATGCAAAAGAATGGAAGAGCCCTATAAATGTCCCTTCGTCAAATATATTGCTCTTTATTAATCAGCTTACACGCTTTTGAATCCCCATTGCTACTCTGCAGTAAAGCTGAAAACTGGCAGGTATTATTTTAAAGCATATATTTTTAAACACCCAAAGAATTTGCAACACAAAACAAGAGATGCTGCACTGTGTAATAAAAAAAAAAAAAGTATATTAACAATAGGCTCTTTCTTGCTTTGCAACCTGACAAAGCTCCTGAATCCCCCCAGGGGCAGGCAGTGGATGCTACCAGCAAAATTCAGATCCTGACATCTCTACATGGGCGAGAGTCCCCTTCCATTTCCATACGCTTGATTTCAGACTGGGATTTATGTGTAGGAATCATTCCCTGTCAGTTCCCACAGTGACCGATAACAAACGCACCTCATCTTTTTAGTTGATGGGAATTATCCTGGATCATCGCTAGAAACCGTGGCTCTGTGTTTTTGTGAGGGGCACAAGGGGCCTCTCCATGCTCTGAAGAGCCTTGTTCAAACATTAACAGAGAGACAATCCCGTAGGAAATCGCTAATAACGACCATAATTCTTCCTCTGTGGTCCCATGGCCCTTTCCCTCCATCGATCTGAAAGCTCTACCAAAATCATAATTAATGATAACCTCATGACACATCTATATGACACATTAGGTGAAATCATGGCCCCAGGGAAGTAAGCTTCCACGTTACGTCACCAGGGTGAGGGTTTCACTCCTATTTTCCATGATCACCATTTCACTGCCAGATTAACAGCAGCACAGAGGGGTTAAGCAACATGCCCAGAAGCACAAGTGAAGATCAAGCCCAGAAGATCAAGCGAAGAGTGAGCACTAAACTGTGATTTCTCATTCCTACCTCCCTCCTTCTCCCATCAGCTTCTACGTCCCTGCATCAACCTTAACTGTCCCACTGCTCTGCAGAAGTGACAGACGCCATGGCTCAAACGCTGCCGAGTTTGCTGCAAACCCTGCTCTCCTCCTGCATAGACAACACAGCGGAGCTTGGAAGCATTCACCATAAAATCATAAAACCATGGAATGGTTTGGCTTGGAAGGGACCTTAGAGACCTGGGCAGGGACACCTCCCACCAGACCAGGTTGCTCCAAGCCCCCTCCAACCTGGCCTTGAACCCCCCCAGGGATGGGGCAGCCACAGCTTCTCTGGGCAACCTGGGCCAGGCTCTCACCACCCTCACAGTATCAATACACCCAGCAGCCACGTGCTACGGAACACCACCAAGGCCAATGCATTTTGTGTAAACCTCAGCAGATGAGCCGGGAGATGGTTTGGTTGAGCACCAGCCCTGCACAGAGCTGGGGACAGCTGGGGGCACCACTTCTCTCTTTGGGGACAGGGAAGGGACAGGCTCCATCTTTCCTCCTTGATGGATGCGCTCAAAGAGCAACGTCAACACACGTGTTACAAAGTGCTGGCTCAATCCCCATTCACACGTGTCACTAATATCCCAGAAATGGGCTGGTGTTGAGGGGAGAGGTCAGGAAAGGTGAGGGCTATGTCAAGGACACCATCACCTGGGCCACGTCCCTTGTCATCCTCCAGCACAGACCAGAGGAGCACAGGCAGTGCCTGCGGTGTCACCACTGAGCCAGAGAAGGGACAATACATAGAATCATAGAATTGTCTGGGTTGGAAGGGACCTTTCAGATCGTTGAGCCCAACCATCGACCCAACTCTGCCAAAACCATCACTAACCCACGTCTGCCCGGCTTTTAAATACCTCCAGGGATGGCGACTCCAACACTGCCCTGGGCAACCTCTTCCAAGGCTTCACAACCCTTTTGGTGAAGAAATTTTTCCCAATATCCATCCTAACCACCTCCTGGGGCAACTTGAAGCTTAACTGTCAAACCCGATCTCCTCAGCGAATCACTCCAATCCAGAGTTTTGGGGACAGAACCCCAGGCTAATAAACAAGCCTGTGTTTGTTGTCTTTAATGAGGGTCCCTGATGGACCCTGGGACCCAGCATGCGGGGTGGCACCCAGCTCCCACACAGTGTTGTACCCCGAGGCCTGCCCCCCGCAGCTCCATCCCCACAGGAGCAGCTCTCCTCTGCCATCCTGCTTTTCACACCTTCTCCATCCACATCAGCCCCACCAGCCCACTCCTCCTGACCGAGGACCCCCCCGACTCCTGCCCAGCAGCCGCTGTGACCCACACGAGGGACAATGGGCACCTCAGGGCTGCTGGTGCTGTTCCTGCTGCCCGTTTCCCGCTGAAACAAGGGAATTTTTGCCTCCTGGGGTTAAAGCCCTGCTGAGCTCATCCCAGCCTCGGGAACCAACTCAGCAACCGCCTGGTCAGCGCAAGTAACTCCATCTTCTGCGCAGCCAATGGAAAGGGCTGGCTCTGCTGCAGGGACCCGGCTCAAAGAACACCGGGGGTGCATTGGCTCAGTATCCCAGGGTTTCCCCTTGGGGTTGTGGGGTTTTTTTCCCTGCACAGCTAAATTCAAGGAGACGCACGCTGCCGTCAGGCCCTGGAGAAAAGCCCTGAACGGTGTCACCTTGTTTAAGCGGCGCCACGGGCTGCGCATCCCGGGGTGGATTCCCAAGCGGAACAGCGGGAGCCGCCAGGCACTGCCTTTCAACAGTCCTCAGCCACCAGTACAACCCCAGCTCCAGCAAGATGCTCTCTGCTTTTTGCCACCCTTTGTCTTAATTATTGTATTTATTTTAAAGACCCGAACAGGGCACTTTCAGCCCGACTGTGACTAAAAGACCCGGCGCTTGCCTCGCTGGCCGACTTCTCAGTTATGCAGGTAATACAGAGCTGGCAATAGCTCCTTCTGTTTAACAGGGAAAATGAGTGCGGCTGCCGGGAAGCGATGCTGGAGGCACAGCGGGGAGAAGCCATGCAAAATATTCGTTAATATTCAAATGGCAATGACACCCTGAACAATGAGCAAATAATCACAAAAAAAATGAGATAAATCCAGACATACCAACGCTGGTTATCTTTTGGGAGACAAGGTCTTGCAGCAAAGCCTCGATCGCAGGGTTATGTCTGGAATACAGCTCGTACCGATTAATGCCAATGTGGAATTTTAACCAGTTTGGGTAGGAGTCTATGGTGGTCTCTCCAGTTGGCAAAAATTCTTCATTGTCTTCATTTTGCCTATCACCAAAAGAAAAAAAAGAACACAACAAAAAAACCCAAAATGAGGAGAAAGAAATGACGGTACAGTTTGTAACAGGCATCAAGAAACAGGGCTTCAAAAGGTGGCACCCGGGAGAGGCACAGCAGGACGCAGGGGGGAGAGTCCCCGGCTTGTCCCTGTACCCACTGGGTCCCAGGGGAGCTGCATCCCCCCCCTCCCTTCCTCACTCTGCACTTAAAGCCCGTGGAAATCGGGAGCAAAACCCGGTGTGACATCTCCGAGCTCGGCAGGGGCCCTTTCGGAGCAGAAACACGGAGCTGTGCGCTTTGTGCTGTGTTCAGGCTGGAGTATGCCACACACACCGGGGACCCAAGGGCCAGCATCACCCTGCACCTCTATCCGAGGGGGACGCGGGGCTGGGAGCGCGGTGGTCCCCTGTTCCCCTGCCCAACATCCCCCTTCTCCTGCTGCTCCTGTTCCCATCCAGGGGAGGAGAAGAACCTGGGTCACCCTGAACTCCCTCTGGGTGGGTTTGCCCGTTCCCCAGCAGCAGGACACTGTTACAGCAAATAATGGTTAAAATGATGTTTAGCTGCTACATTTCATGTTATTTCGGTGAACTTTGGCTGCAGCCTCTCAGGAAAATAGGTACAAGAGGCAGCTGTGTTGTGGGCATCAGTGATAATTTCACTCTTCACCTACTGCATACACTATCACAGATCTTCAATCCCAAAGTCCTCCGTGCTTTTAGCCATCTCCAAATGTCCACACGTTTGTGACTCTTTTTTTTACTTTCCTTTTTTTTTTTTTTTTGTTTTGTTTTGTTTCTTGTCTCTCAGAGAAACCAGAACTTTTTCAGGCTATCTCACTCCACAGTTTTGATTATGAGACAGAAGGGGCCTGGACAATTCACAGGCTGGAGGGGCGGAAAACAGGAATATTTCTTCTCTTTTTTCCTAGCAGTTCAGCCTCGCCGGCGGCTCTGCAGAGAGAGCTCCCGCGGGACACCACGCAGCGGATGAGACGTGCGGGTGCCGGGGCCAGGAAGAGGGTGCTGTTGGATCAGACAAGCCTTCGCCTTCCCATTTCCCAGGAAGTGGGAATTCCTCAGCGTTTCCTACGAGCCACGAGGGCAGGGGATTCGCAGTGGGGGCTGCGGGCTCCGGGGGCCACAGAGGGGCGAGAGCATTAATGGAGGGTGACAGAGCACCCAGGGCAGACCCCAGAGGCAGAAATCCCTGTGGGGGTGAACAGCCCCGGGACCCCAGGCGCTGCCTTTGAGGGAAGTTAATGCTTTACTGGGCTCCCGCTTCGGCAGGTACAGGGGGGCTCACCCCGCACCCCCCACCTCTCGCACCCCTCTTCTGGTGGCATCTGCCTCTGCCTGCGGCCGGAGAGGGGACACTCACCCTTGGAGCTCCCGCCTTCTCCCCCTCCTGTGCTTACTCTGTATTTCAAGGCTTGGTTTTTTTAATATTTTTGAAGGAACACAACCGGCCAGGCCTGTGTCCCCGATTCCTCTTTTTCCCGGTGACACCAAATCGCTCAGTTTCACCCTCTGCCAGCCCCAAACCAGCCCTGACACCATTCCCGGGGGAAACCTACACCACCAGACGGGGAAGAAGGAAGGCAGCGACCCCGGGGTGCCGCCTTTCCACCCCCCCACACTGCCCCGGGACCCCCCACCCGGGGCCACACTGGGCCAGGTCTCCGTATCCCCCCCCGCCATCGGGACCACACCGGGCCGACTCCCCGTGTCCCCCCCCGGGGCCGCACGGGGCAGAGTTCCCGGGTCCCCCTCCGCCAGCCAGGTCTCCGCGTGTCCCCCCCCCGGGGCCGCAGGGGGCAGAGTCCCCGTGTCCCGCTCCCAGGGCCACATCTGGCCAGGTCCCTACGTCCGTCCCCCCCGAGGCCACATCGGGCCGAGACCCCGGGTACCCCCCCCCCCACGGGGCCACAGGGGGCCAGGTCCCCGTGTGTCCCATCGGTGGCCACACCGGGCCGGGTCCCCGGGTCCGTCCCCGCCCGCCGCTACGGGCCACCCCGGACCGGATCCCACGCCCGTGTCTCCGCCTCCCCCCCCACCCACCCCCCCGGGACCACACCGGGCCGTGTCCCCCTTGTCGTCCCCCCCCCCCGTCACTCACCACTCGGGCTGCTCGGCCGCCCGGGGGTTGAACCTGATGTCGCTGTTGACGTTGAAGAGCCGGTCGCCGTCGGCCAGCGGTGGCCGTGCGGCGCGGTAGAGCGGGTGCTGGAAGAGGGCGGCCAGCGGGGCGGCGGCGGCGGGGGGCGGCGGGCGCGGTGGCCCGGGGGCGATCAGCCGCCTCCCCCGCCCCGCCGCCGCCGCCGCCGCCGCTCCCCCCCCGCCGCCGCCGCCGTCGCCGCCGCCTCCCGCCGCCCTCTCGGCCGCCTCCCGCGACTGCGAGGAGAGGTTGGAGGCCGGCTCGGCGCTGAAGTCCTGCAGGATGCGCAGGGTGTGCTTGCCCGGCCAGCGCGGCGGCGAGCGGGGCGGCGCGGCGGCGGGCGGCGGGCAGGAGCAGCCCGGGCGGGGGGCGGGCGGCCCCCGCCGCTCCAGCCGCGGCAGCAGGTCGATCATGATGTGCATGGTGCAGGCGACGAGGAACACCATGAGGATGAGCACCCGGAACTTGCGGACCAGCAGCATTTTCATGGCCGGGGCGGGAGGGAGGTCGGCGGGGGAGGGAGGGGGCGGGCGGGGGTCTGGCGGGCCCCCCCCGGGGGCTCGGGGCTCTGCCTCCGCGGCGGGCAGCGGGCCGTCAAGTCCGTAAAGTTATCTCCATAGGCGCCGAGAAACACACGGGCTACGAACAATAGGTCCTCATGTCCCAGTATCATCAAGAACTCAGGAGGGGGAGGGAAAAAAAAAAAATTAAAAAAAAGGAAAAAAATTTTAAAAAATAATAAAATAGCACCGGAGCGAGCTTTTTCAATAGGAAAAGGCGGCCGGCGGCACGGCAGGGTACACAGCCGTCTGCTCACGGCTTCTCGCTCGTTATATTACAGGGATCACAACAAACAGGGAGAGCGGGTTCCTGAAGAGAAACCGGCATCAGACGCCAGCTCTGATTAAATAAAATAAAAAAACAAAAAAAAAAAGAACAAAACAACCACCCCAAAAAATAACGGGGAGCGGGAGGGGGGAAGAATAATATTAAGAAAACCTGTACGGAAAGGCGACAGAAGAAAAAAAATCATCCATAATATTTGGCTGTGCTGGAAACGCTGACTCCCTTCCTTCGGGTCTGAGCAGTGATGCAGCAGAAGCGCTCCCCGCCCGCTCCCTCTCGCTCTCGCTCTCCTCTCGGGCTGCTTAAGAACATTGGCTGGAAAATAATTTTCTTAGAGCGGTTGCAGTTTCTTCATCCATCGCGTCCAGGGCTTGCGGGAGATTAATATGTTCAGCTGCGATGGAGCCTGGGTGGCTGCTGTATCCGAGCTGGGCTTTCGCTTTGGCTTGCCTTGGTTTTTTTTGGCTGCACAACTGTCTGATGGCACAACTGCAACATAAAGGTTAAATATGGCACAGGAAAAAAAAAAAAAAAAAAAAAGGAGAGGGGGGGAAAGGATTAGAGGAAAGAAACTAATATAAATCAGTAGAGGTTCTTTTTAAGCAAAGAGGTCCCGTCTTTGATCTCTGCTGGGTTTTACAGATCTGCCTTTTAGAGGGAAGAGGAGAGAAGGGGGAGAGGAGGGAAGAGGGGGGAGAGATCTTTGGCAGGTGCAGAGTGAAAACCTCTTTCAGCTATGCTGAATTCGGGAGACTGGTTGGACTAGTAGCTCTGCAGCTCCAGCTTTCAGTGGGTGTGTTAAATATTATGAGCGAGCCATGATTCCTGCCTTCCTCACGTCATAGTTAGGAGATTGGCTAAATAAACGCTACAGTGATAGTAACAGGAAAACCTCAACCAAAAGCCTTTTTTTTTTTTTTTCCCTTGCTCTCCTCCCTCCTTCCCACCCCCCTTTTCATTCTACTGCAGCTCCAACTGGGGCAAGGAGAGGGCGTCTGTTCCACAACGGTTTGCAAAATAAAAAAGAATTAAAAAAAAAAAAAAAAATAAAGCGGCAGGGGAGAGGGGAATCTGCGCTAATGGCGTTGCAACGCCTGAGCGCGGCCGCTGTGCCCGGCTGGGAGCAGCCATTCTGCCCTGTCATTGCCTGGGCTGGGGAGCGGCTGGCCACCGGCCACCGGCTACCAGCCGCCCCTCGCCCCCAGCCCCGGCCGGAGCAAGGTCAGCAGGGAGAGCCGTGTGCTCCGCTTCCTCCGGAGGAACAGGCTTTGGTTTTAATCCGAGATCCTGTGGGCTGTGATAATCCGGGAGCGTGCTGGGGGGTAATCTGCCCTCCCTTCTGCTGCCCTCGGCTGCGCAGGCGGCTCTGCGGCAGGGTGGCCTAATGGCTAATGGAGACAGTGGTCAGGGGGCCAAGGCAGCCCCCAGAGGGTCTAAGGTTGAGGGTGGTCTGGAGGAAGGGACAAGCCACCTCAATAGTCTCCAGGTGACGAGGCAGGGATGCTGTGGACTGCCGATTTTGTCTCTGGGTGAGGGGTCCCTGGTCCTCACTGGGGCTCAGATGGTCCTGGAGTGAGGCTGCAGCAGGAATGAGCCGGGCAACGTGCTGAGATGGTCCAAGGAGGGGGAAGGCTGCCGTGTGAGGAAGGGCTGAGAGAACCAGGTTTGTTCAGCCTTGCAAAGAGAAGGCTCAGGGGAGACCTTATCCCAAGGTTCCAGTATTTAAAGGGTGGCTGCAAAGAAGATGGAAACTCCCTTTTTGCGGGGAGTCACACGGAAAAAGATGAGGGGTAATGGGTACAAGTTACTCCTGGGGAGATTCCGATTGGACACAAGAGGAAAATTATTCACAGTGAGAAAAATAAAATCAGCCACTGGAATAATCTCCCCAGGGAAGCGGTGGATTCCCCTACATTGGGTATTTTTAAGATCTGGCTGGACAGGGAGCCGGGCCACCTTGTCCAGACTGTGCTTTGCCAAGAAAGGTTGGATCACATGATCCTTGAGGTCCCTTCCAACCTGGGATTCTATGATTCCATGGTTCTGCCTACCCACCACCACCTTTCCATAGAATCATCTCTAATGCTGATCCTACTGGCCCATTTTTCCCTGGATTAAGCAATATTAAAGTCTATCTTTCCCCAAAAAAAGTATTTGTTTCCCCCAGGCTCCATCCAGCAGTGTTCCCTCACTGGGCACTTCTGTAGGGCCTTGTGCTCTGCACTCCCCTGACGCACACCTGTGCCCTGGTACGGTGTCACCTTGTTTTGCACAAGGGAGGTCACTGCTTTTCAATGGGAAAAAAAAGATTAATAAAAAAAAAAAAAAAAGAGCTGAAAACAAGAGGGCCATGATCCTATGGACTGCTCCGCACCTTTATGGAGGTCCATCCGGAGCTTGCAGTTTTGGTTCAGTTGGGGAACCCACTGCTGCTGGAAGGGGAGATGGTACATGGTGGGGTGCAGCATCAAGGGCACATGGAAGACCATCCATTTGTGTTTGGTTGCTCTTTTTCTTTCCTGTCTGTGGCTGCAGCCTTTCTCCTGCTGAGCTTTTGGTGGTGTCTCTGGGGCTGTCAGATGGGCTGGATTAGCAGTCCAGCTGGGCTGGATTGGCAATCAAGCCCGAGGAGACAAAAGGAAGCAGGTGGGACCTGGAGCCTGTGTCCCAGGGAGTGGCTGATGGAGGAGAGTGGCCGGGGCTCCAGGAGGGGTGAGTGTGGGGTACGCAGTTTCTAGGGCATCACTTTTATTCCCTTTGCTGTGGCCTTTTTGAAGGGCTTCTGAGTGAGCCGCTTGTACTTCATGCGAGGATGGATAATATGAGATGTTATCTGTTTTAGCATGGCACAGTGGGGTTTGTAGCTTCCAGCTTGTGTCTACAGGGTTGTTTTTTTCTTGGTTTTTAACTTACTAAAGCTGAAGGCTGTGGTGTGAGATGGGGTGAGCCCTAACAAGTATGATGGTGAGAAAGCTGAAAGTTACTCAAATGTGTTCTTTAAGTGAAAGTTGTTTGAATACATCTATTATTTTGCAGTAACAGAACATCATGTCAAACATGTCATAGCTCCATGTGCAAGAGGTATCTAATGAAAGTGAGATTAACTTTGAAATATCATGTCAGCAACTAAATGGAATTAATTACATGGTTTTCAAAAGGTGAAATAGCAGTATCACGAAGAAGTCGCTGATTCCTTGGAACTGATTTTTTTTTTTTTTTTTATCAGCATGACCTTTGGTGTATATTTGCTATCTGGTTAAGGATGGGTTTGTCTAAACTGTGTCTGAAGAACCTACTGTGGTGGCCTGCAGTGGAGTTAGGGCTCTGTTGGCCTGCAGCTGCTTTGAGGTACCCATCAAGGGCAAGGGATACCCCACTTTGCTAAATAAGGGGTAAAACCTGCTTTTAGCAAGTCTGATTTAAAAAAAGAGACTCATGGGGTCCTTCAATGCACCGTTCTCAAGTACCCCTTGTCCTCTGGTGGTTTAGGATGAGGAGTGATGGTAACCCAGATGTGGGCAGCAATGAAGGGCAGCTCCTGCTGGGATCCTCCCCTGTACTTCCTGTGGGTCACTTGGGCTGGTGCCTTTCTTACATGGACAAGAGGATGTCTCTTGGCTCTGGACTCAGCCTCCTCAAGGTCTTGGGAAATATCTTAAACCTGGTTAATTTGGGCTGCCTCCAGTGTGAAGTTCTCTGTTCCTGTTGACAGTCTGCAGGTATATTTTTCCTTAAATTGCCTGATATCTTTCAGGCTTCAGTCTTTCCCAGCAGGGATGAGCAGATGCTGTTACCTGAATCAGATTTTTCTTTTGTCTTCTTATTCCATGCAATAAAGCAAGCTTTAAAGGAGAATAACACCAGATAATTCTTTGTTTCTCAACTTTCAGTCCCTACAAATGCCTTTACCCATCAATGTGGTCATCTGTGAAATGAGATGCACTGGCTTGTTGGCAAACACTAGCAGAGAGCAAGCTTGTGGCTTTGCCTTGGGGAAAGGGGCAATGTGTAATTCTGTTTCCTGAGCCTTTCTCCCTCCATCCTGGAGACTGTCTGTTAATGATCAGCCCCAGCAGGATCTCACGGCCCCTCTGTGCGTCTCAGCTCTGCTGATGGGTGAGGCAAGGGAAGGAAGCCAGGATACGTCTGGCTTTTCCCTCTCCTGGGTGGGCTCCATCTCAACACAAGGAGGGTACCAGATTCCCTGCTTTCCCATTGATTTTTTTTTTTTTTTTTCCCTCATGAATAGGTGCAAGAATGCAACACTATTCTTGTTTTGGGTGTGAGTGGAGGGGCTCCTCCTGCCTCTACCCATCTGTTTGGGACCACGGAGTAAGTGACAATTTCATGTTTGCATTCCTGCTGGTGTCCCCATGGGGCTGGCAGGGAGCCTGATCTCTGGGCTTGGCTGGAGATGGGAACCTGAGTATCTGCTGGGTTGGGAGGGCTGAGGTGGCTTGTGGTCAGGAAGCCTCAGATTGTAGGTGTCTGAAGCTATAGAGATAAGTCAGGAGCTACAGGTCAGGATGGCCTGGAAACTGGGCAGCAGGTACAAAACAAGGACTTGGGGACCAGATCTAAGGGCTGCCAAGGCTGATGCATCTTCCCAGGACAACCTCTTGCTGACTCTGGGCCAGTGTGAGCTTGGTGCAGGAGAGCTCTTGTGCTGGGATTTGGGCTGTGTGTGACTCACCCCCAGTAAGGAACAGGGGAAATGGGGATGTGTGTTCAGCCAGCTGGATTTCAGCTCTACCCCCCCGTCCGTGTACCCTGACGCCTTGGCCCCTCCACTTCCATGCAGGTTACCCCCCTGGCTTCAAACGTTTCCCTTCAAGATGTGGAGTTGATGCGGAAAGAAAACTGTTGGTAACTGCTGCTTTGTTCAACTCTTCCTTCACCCAAGCTTTTAACCACAGAACTGGTGCACAGAGAGCCATGGGGTCTCTGTAATAGTGCCTGATTTGGGCACTTTCAGAAGTTAGTTGTTTATTATTTTTACTTTCCAGGGTCTTGGACTCAGTAAGAAAAATGTAAATATTTATCCCTATCTAAACTCTGTCTTCATATGGAATTCCAGCACATGGCCAACAGCTTTTAATTTCTGCTGTGCTGTGTGTTGGACCAGTGTCACCCCAGTAATTGCTAGCATTATGTAAACAAGGGAATAATAAGTTCTTAATGGAATATTTTGACATTAATAAGTTATTGCATACAGCTCATTTCAATCATTTCACTGAAATCAAGTCCCTTACATCAATGCTTTATTTTCTTCTTTGGCCATTGAATTAAAATATCTTTCCTCTGTTTTCTTGGAAGTATTTGAATGTTTTTGGAGATTTCACACTGAATTACTACCATCATAAGCCAAGATCACTTTGGATCTAACAGGCTTTTTAATTTGATATTACAAACTAACACTAAGCACTTTCTCGCATGTTCTGCTTTTGATTTTATTTAATACAATCAAGAATGCAGGAGTGGTTATTGTTGTAGATCCTGGCATTTCTTCATTGTTTTGTGCATGAATTAATAGCTTATCTGCTGCTGAAATCTGTGTAGATGTTTATTTTCCCCATTTTTGTCTGCTTGCCTCGCTGAGCAGCGACAATGGTCAGTGTACGTGATAATGTATTCAGGTAAATAAATGAAGCATGGTTTTGGGTGAGTAAACAGACCCAGCTATTATTTTCTGTTATAACGGTTTACAGCCTTCTGATGGAAAGCCTGAAAGCAGCAGGGCAAACTGTAAGTCAGGCCTGATTGCACATTTTCAATCAACATAATATTTTTATTGTTACTTCTAATGGAAAAATGGATTTTTCCTTTCTGAGAACCTCTCTCTGTGATGCTGGAAATCACGAGGGCATCGCAGCCTGTGGTGGGGCTGCTCGGGGTGCTCTTCTGCTCTTCCTCCTTCCTCCCTCTGTGAAGATTCGTGTACTGACCCAATTCATTGGTGCTTTGCCTTAAACGCAGATCTCGCTGGTCATCTCACGGGCACTGCCTGTGAACCTCCCACACTGGAAATCACCTTTATTGCTAAGGAATAGCTTAGCACTGAGAAGGTGGCAATTCCATAAGCTTGACTTTATAGTCAGCTTCGTGTAGGTGTATGAAGGATCAGTGATACCTGTTTGAAGTGGAGTCAATATATATTATTTTTAAAAAAAAATCAAACCCATGATGTCTTGGTTACCTCCCAGCCCAGGATTTTGTTAGCTATGTGATATTTTTTGAACAAATCTTGACCAGATCTCCTCCCCCAAACCAGAGAGGGAACGTGGGCAGCCGTTCCTTCCCCTGGAGGTTTTGCGAAGGGTGACTGGAGGGGTGTCGAGCCGCAAGCTTGAGCTGAACAGTGGTGACAGGAGGGACCTGTGGTTGGCTTCCCCTGTCACCAGCAGAGCTGGCTGGTGCTGTGAAATCCTCCCTGCTGGGCAGAGGGCAGCTCAGCCTGAGAACACCTCACCAGCCCCAGCTGAGCTCAAGGCTTCCAGCTCCAGCCCTTTGCTTTGACTGCTCCGGTCTTTAATTTGGGGTACAATGTTCTGGATGATCCAAAAGCCCAGGGATTGCTGGAGAAACCTGTTGAAAGCAGAAAACTCATTATTTTTATAATATTAAGGAAACAAAAGAGAAGGCTTTTCCCTGCCTGTTTACTACTCCTCAGCTGTTACCGCTGCAGATCAAGGGTGAGCTCCTCAGCTGGTATCAGCTGGCCTTGGTTTCAATGAAATGCCGTCTAATTATATCAGCTGAGGATCTGGACCACAAATGCTCCATTCTTCCATAGGCTGGAACAAAGAACAGCCTGGCAATGCAAGAACAAACCCCGGCGTTGTTGCTGCTGGAGGGGTGTGATTGGCCTGTGGAGGGATCCCATTTGCTTTAGTCACTCAAGCGGAGCAGGAATCTTGCATGAAGCCACACTACAGAGGGCTGAGAAATTGCCTCCTTAAGTGGTAGGATGTCATAAAGAAAATTAGCTGTTGGGAGCTTGTGTTCTTATCTAAAGGTGATTATTTAAAGTAAGTCAAAACAAATTATCTTGATGTGCATGACATAAGAGCACGCACTACTTGAGTTATCATAATTTCATCTTCCTAGAAAAACTGTTTCCCTTAAAAGGAATTGTGATCAAATAACCCGGATTCCTTGTGGACTTCCCGAGTTCAGGTAATAGCGCATGAATCTTTTTAAAGTGTATAAAACATGGCTTGCTAAATTACACATAAAATCACTTTGCAGACTCGTTGAAATCGATGGAGCTACGTGATTTATGCCTGGAGAAAATGTGTCCTGATGCTGAAGCAGGATGTAGTTACGCACGCGGGGAGCTTCACGCTGCAGTGGGCAGTCACGGACCCACTGGGTGCACAGGGACACAAATGGATGCACACACAAACAGTTTAATTGTACGCTGGAGAAGCTCTTTCTGGGAATTCTTTTTTTGTTGCTTTCTAATTTTGATTTGTGTGGATGTTTTGACTTCTTGAGCTTTTTGGTTTTTTCCTCTTGGCTGGCTAAATTTTCAGTCAGATAATTTTAAAAAAACCTGAGGAAGTAGGAGAAAACCACAAAAACATTTTAAGCATGCCACAGCCTGAAATAGGAATTAACATACTAATAAAAAACCCTCATGGGAGCATCTTACAACCAGGCAGTGTAACCTAAGAGGCTGCAGATCACTGTGCCCCCAGGAGATGCCAGGACTCTCCCCAGCTTGGATGCTCCCTGGCTGCTTCGGTTCTGTTTCCTCATCTGATGGGGGGGATACCCCTAGAGCATTGTTAAGATCTGTTAATAAGTGGCGCTACAGGAGAGAGAAAATGATGATATTTTAGGTCTCACTTCTTTGGAGAATAATTCGTACCCCTGACTTCAGAAACTTACTCTTAAGTGTGTTCTAGATAGGAAGGGCTGAAGCACTGGGACTTCAGGTGAGTCTGGAGTCACAAAACCCCTCAAATGTAGTTGTATCCTCAGGGATATATGATTATGTCCATAGGGACAGTGTGATGTGACTGGAAGTGCAAAGCACAGTGGGGTCTCTACGGAGAGAGGGGCTTGGGAGAACCCCCTTGCACCTCCTCGTTTCCCCAGTCCCCTCTGTTTTCCTGCACCCTGTCCTTAAAGAGTTTTCCTGAACACTGTTTGGACACAATCACAGACCCAATTCTAGTGATTTGAGATTAAAGACGATGAAAACTTTGACCATGGAGGATTCTTGTACAATAGTTGTCACTCAACAGGGGTCTCTGGTGTCTCTCCCTCTCTCCGCATCAGCAGGACGGTGGTTCCTGGCACTGTTTTGTAGTCAGTGATTCCCACTCTTCTGGTCCTAAATCCGCCTGTTTCCCTGAGGGTTTTTTCGCACTGTCTCACTTCCTTGCGTGGTTCTATTGATATGTTCAGTAGTAAACTCAGGCGAATAAATGGAGTTATTCTGCATTTGCCGTGGGAGGATGTGTGTATCCCAGTGGTAGAGCAGCTGTTAGGAGGGAGGGATCTATGAGTATGGAAGTGGGTCAGGGTGCTGGGGGCAGGTTTGTTTTCTGGCTCTCTCTTATTTCTTGTCAGGTCTTGGGCTCCTTCAAGGGATGGGCTCAAACACTCGAGGCAGCTCAGGGACCTGAGCTGGAAGCATAATTGCCACAGACTCCCTTGTAAGTCAGACCTAATTGCCTTTGGGGTTGTCATTTAGTTGAGAGAGACCAACGCAGATTTCCACGTGTAGGCTGGAGTAATAAGACTTGATTTATCTGCTCGGTCTCTTCAGGGAGGGGGGGGGGGATGCTTTGAGGCAGGGCCCATCCTTTATTCTGTGTTTGTACAGTGCCTACAGCAAGAGCGTGGTGTCCTCGGGTGGAATGCCGGTTGGAAGAAGGATGGGGATAATATATATATGCGCAGTGCCGGTAATCCAGGGGTGAAGGCAGTTGCTCACTTACCTTCTCTGCTGGAAGATAAAAACTTCGGGCATTTGCCAAGAAAAGTGTCAAGGTTATAGCTCTGGGGTGGGCTGCAGGCGTGAGTGTCAGGCACACACAGCCAAAGTGGTTTCGAGTGCAGGCTTTCTCCTTTTCTGGCTCTTTGAAGATTGAGGTAACTTAAAAAGGAGAGGGGAGGGGGAAAGGAAAAAAAGGTTTCCATGGAAATTTTTTGAAACCAAAGGAGTGAATATTAGTGTGTGCTTTGTTCTGTGTTCTTCACAGCTGATAGGAGTCACAGTGTAAATGGACCTAACTGCTGAATGACCTTTGACAAAACCAGATGGGAAGTCTTTTGTTGTTGTTGTCAGTGATGGTGATTTTTTTTTTTTTTCCAAGGTAAGAAGTCTTTTCTTCTTTTCAGTGAAGTGATTCACTGGCTTTAACTGGAACTTTGGGATGGGGACATGGTGACAGGGTAGAGATTGCAGTGAGTAACAAGGCTCAGTCAATTATTGACTAGCCCATCTCAGCACCTCTGTTTTCTTTGCTGACAAAATATGGTGACCCTTGTGTGCAGAGCTCAGCCTGCGGGAGCCCAGCGTTGACCATTCTGGGTGTCGCTGAGAGAAATGAACGTTTTTCTCGTTATAAAGTGAATTGAATTCTCTCCTTGCAGAGCTTTTCCTATTATCTTTTAGATTAGTGCTCTGTACAGGGCTGTCTGCTCCCATTTCTGGCCTTTCTCATAGGAAAACATGCAGAATAGGTGCAAGCTGCTGCAGTAGCTGTTGTTTTGTAAAATACTTGAGAAACTTGAGCAAAGCTGGCTTGAGCAGGGCTGGTGTGGCCCCGAGCTCAGCTGGGGCCCCTTAGACGAGACCGTTGTACATACAAATGCTGATGTTGTGACTCATCTAAATATGGATTCTTCTTCGAAGGGTGTATCTGCTGTTTGTGCTGGAGCTGATAGCTTCAGGAGCGTATGGGGGCTGTAGTAAGTGGCTGTGAAGATCTGCTGCACTCACGTTTTGCTGCGTGAAGGTATGCAGCTCCCTCTCCTCTCCAGCCGTCTTCAAATATAGACCGTGCCCTTCTGGCAGGGTTAGCCAGGGCACGGGGACTGGACTTCTCTGCCTTCTGCAGAGGCGTTGCTCCTCCCACCACTGACGTAGCCAGAAAAGTCTGAAAAAGGGCTAATACTTGAGATCCCCACATGGGCAGTGCCATGCCCCTGCAGCTCCTTGCATTGAAGTGATGAGGAAGAGGCTGTTGCCAGCTTGAGCTGGCAGCAAAGCCTGGCTGTCCTCCTCGTTGCTTGCTGGAGCCAAGAGAAGCTCTGATCGTGGGTCTTCAGCTTGGCAGCTTGATGGTCAAGGGCTGAACAGATTGAATTGAAAGGCTGGTGAAGCCCTTGGGTGTAACAACATCACCAGGGGCAGAGGTCCTGCTCGGCTCGTGCTGGAGACCTTGGGCACAACACCAATGTGAGCAGAGGTCCTGCTGGGCTCACTAATGGTCAAAGCTTTGCTGGATGAAGTTCTGCAAGGCCCACATACAAATTACTGGAGACATTCATGTAATGTAAGGCCAGAAAGGAGGGTTTTTTTTCTTGTTATCCGTAAGGTTCACTTTAGAATCCCAGTCTGCAAACGGAAATGAGGTGGTAAGTCAAGTGCTGGGGGTAATAAAGTGAAAATTAAACTTAATATTTGTATTTAGTTGAGATGTGGAGTGATGCAATAAGGTCCCTGGTATCTGATTGCTTCTGTGCCAAAGCACATAACAAATAAGCCAGCAAGAAAAATAAAAACTGCATGAAGAGCAAAGTAGCAGCAAATCCAAAAATGCCTCAAAGATAGCACATTGAAACTGGTAGGGATTTAAAAAAAAAAGCTTTTGGAAAGAAACATTAAAAGGATAAACATCAAAGGAGGAACAAAAGGAAATAGGGACAAATAAATTAAAGAACAAAATTATGAAGCAAAAGAACAAAATGTCCTGTACAGAAGGACTGAAAATGAAGGACATGAAGAAATAATGACACAAGGGAATAACAAAGAGTGTGAGATGCAGCTTTGAGTATCACTGTGTAGGTGCTCACAGTCCAGTACGAACACTAGCATTATACTTCCTATTTTATTTTCTTATTGTTTCTTACCCCAGAGAAGATAATTATAGGTTCCTTCTAATAATAATTACAAGTAGGCTGTGCTTTCTGCCTCGGGTCCCTAGGGATAGCACCTGGGCAGTGGTACAGTCTCTAGGGTTAGTTTCTGTACTAAGGAAGATGCTGTGTGTCTTGCTCTTGGTGTGTAGCTGTTACTGGAAAGACTGGATGTGGAGATAAGCATATAAATTAGGGCCACCAGGTCCTGCTGTGCAGCAGCTCCAGATAACACCCCCCCCCCCTGCCCCGGGCTCCATTGCCCAGGGCAGAGGGATGTTAGCCCTGGGGCTGGCTGCAGGTGTGTAACAGATGCCCAAGCACACTCTGGGGGTGAGCCCGTTACAGAGGCAGCACAAAAGCCACAGTGCTTAATCGCTCCATTTCCCACCTGTTTTTGTGTTATTAAACCTGTGGCAAAATGGGAGTGGAATGGGCAATGGATCTCCTGAGCCTGGCCAGACCCAAACTGCTTCCCCTTTAGAGGACCTCACAGAAACCGGCTGTGTCGTGTCCCCCCCCCAACCTGCTCTGGTATTTTGGTTTGTGCCCCGAAGGGAGACATTGGCACTGCTGTGACACGGCTCAGGAGGGGCAGGGATGCTGGAAGGCACCGAAATACAAATAGCCTTCCCGCGGGGGGGAAACATTGGCAGTTTGTGTGCCCCCGGAGCCTCTCTTCTGCCATTAAATTTATCGAGGCTTGTGTTCCCGTGCAGCAGCGCTTTCTCATCCGCTCCCTCATTGCAGTGGCAGCAAGAAATGGGTGAAGACTGCGGACGCGCTCCTGTTTGTACCCCGCAGTAAGTGCCATCTAAAGTAATTTAGTTCTTCGCTTTCTGGCACCTGACAGCCAGAAGGGCGGAGAGATGAACAGCAGAGAAGGAGAGCGAGGAGAGAAAAAAGGGCTGAGGCTGGGAGAGGTGAGAGACACAGCCGTGGCAATCGCTTCTGAAGTCTTTTAATAGAAAGGTCTGTGGAAATTTATTTTTTTTTTTTCTGCTTTTCTTTGCCCTCGAGCCCCCGGTGCTACAAGGGCAGGCGGTGACTCCGATGGCTGCCAGTCCTGTCCTCCAGCAGGGCTCTGCCTTCAGCTGGGGCTGGCTAACGCCTGTGGTGGGAAAACTGGCCCTGGGTGCTGAATATGCACATTTGCATTCTTGAAACCCAAGCTGAGCTTTTATTTAGTCTTTCTGAGTCATGATTCAAAAAGGGAAAAAAAAAAAAGTAGTATGCAGGAATCACAGTTGTGGAGAAAATCAGCAGAAACATCTTTCTGGCACAGCCATATGCAAGCCATATTTCTCCAACAATTGTTTCCCATGGAAATTTAACCTCTGAAGGACACTAAACTGTAGGTTTTGTAACATAAGATGGTATTGTCAGTCTGACAGTCCATAGAGCGGTAACACAATACGAGAAAATGGTACACCCGCATTTAGAGCAAATAAACCAAGGAGCTTCCCAGAGCCCGAGTTGATGCCTCCATCCCCGTGTGACCGTGGCCATGTCATTTAATTTCATTGCATCATCTGGAAATGGGTGTGAAATTAGTACCATATGCAGCCGGCATATAAAGGCCAGGGGAATAAATCATAGCGAGAGAAGATCACATTGTCCTTAAAGAGGAAAAACTTGAGACTCTGCACATCTGAAACAACCGTAATTTCCCATCTGCCCCAAGAGTGAGCGGGCGCTTGCCCTGCTTGGGGTGAGGGGACCCGGTGGCATCTCTGTGCCATCATCTGCCACAGTAGGTAGACGATCCCCATCACTTGCCCTGTTGAGAGTGGTCCCCAATGGGCTGGGACCGACATGTGCTGGGGCTGGGCTGGGCTGGCCAGATGTGCCTCTGCTAATCACAACTGGAATTGCCTTTCCAGCAAAGCTCCATCTGGGCCACTTGCGTCAGCTGCGGGGCATCAGCTCCTCTCCTCCTGCACAGGTTGTGTAATCGCATCAGGAATCAAACACACAATTTGGATTTCACCTTTTTTTTTTCTTTTTTCCTGAACATCTGGCTGCTGGCGTTTTAGGCCTGCTGATTTTATAAGGAGCCTGGTTAGAAATAGGTCTCTGCCCACGTGGGCATGGAAAACAAACGCTGAAAGGTTGCCAGGACAGTGACCTTGGAATTAATTTTCAAATTCAAGTGAATATCTCCATATTTTTCTCCACTCAAAGCGTCAGTAAGAGCAGTGTTGAGGTGTGTTAACTTCTCTAGCCTAATTCCGTGCTTATTTGAAGGAGTCCCCCTTTGCCCAGCAGAGAGGAGGGCACCGGAGCCCTGCAAGGAGCCGGGACGTGACCTGAAGCTGGTGGCATCTACAGAAAGAGTCCAGTCAACTTCAGCGGGCTTTGGAGCGAGCTCATAAAAGGCTGCTGGCACAGCACTCTGGTGCCCTCACAGCGCTTTAATTTCCTCCCTTCCCTGGCCTCAGACGGTCTGAAGCCCCTGCCCTTCGGTGCGCCCTGATCAGCTCCCGGTTTTCGCCGGGGAAGCAAAAAACCAGGACAAGTTTTGCTGGAGAATTGTCAGAGAAGCGATTGCAGCTTTTAATTTGCTGGGCTTGCTGGCCCGGGTCCATCTTGGCAGATAGTTCGGTAGCTCATTATTGCTGGAGGCTTTTCTCAATGTGTGTTCTTTAAAGCGGTGTTGGAGGTATCTGGGTACACACTGGTCTGTCCCGGCAGCAGCCACCCCCGGGAGCCCCTTCCCAAGGAAACGAAGTCAATGGGGCTGTGTGTCGCAGCACATAAACATAAAGAAAGGTTTCACGGTCTTGTTCTTAATGTTTTTAAGCCCAGGGACTTGGAGGAAATGAGAAGATAAGTATGATAGTCTGTTCCTTCAAAGCCCCCCCAAGCACTTTTAACTGCGTTTCTAGTTATCGTAGCAGATAATAAATACAATACATGCACCCATGCACATAAAACAGCATTATTTTGTGCTTAGTCCATGTGTTTCATGTAGAAATCTGGATGGGAGCCAGATCAGTAAATGACTCTGATTTTTAATGGAAATCAAAAACACAACAGATGTACTGTATGCTGAAAAGAGTTAAAAATAACTGTTTGCAATCTCTGCGCTTGCCTTTAAACAAAATACACAATCTCCAGAGCAGTGGCTGTTTAGCATATGGAGACTTTAACGTTAATAATTGCCTCCGCTATTTCTGAGAGTTTGCCAGGCTTATGCAGGGGGGCCTTGAAGTTAATGACAAGTTCCACAGGCAGCATTTCTGCAAACATTTTAAGCACTTTCTCCGTGTTCAAACCCTCTGACTGCTGTGAGCTGTGAAAATCCTAATGACCGCTTGCATGTTACAGTAACTTTTGTGAAAAGATGTGCAAAAGCCTAATAGAAGTTATTTCCCATCCCTGCCCTGTTGGGAACCGGGTGTTTTTATTTGGTTTGTATCTGGGTATGTTAAGAAGTTAATTCTGGGTCACAGAGCAAACTCTTTTTTTAATGCTGATGCATCTTTCTTATGACTGGAACCAGTTCCTTCTCATTACAAATCAGGATAACTGGTTCAGCATTACATGGAGGATTGGCTGCATCTGGCAAAACTGGATTAATTCCAAGATGCAGCATAACTCCAGACTGACTGCAGTCCTTGCGAGGGAAGGATTTGTCTTGAAGAGTTAATTTAAGTGCTGTCCCAGTGTGTACACCTTCCAGCGTGCTTGGCCTCACGGCAGCTGTCAAATGACCAGGGAGCCTTTATGGAAATCTCTTTGACAATACACGTTTGTGAGCGGGTGTAAAGAAAACATTTTCTTCCTTCATGGATGTTCTATAGTGGAGGAGCTTCATCTCCACATCACACTTAGGCTTTAGTGCACAACAGTTTTAAACAGTCTCCATGTAAGATACTCCGTTGGAGACTCAGAAATAAGCTTTCGGGAGCCAAACTACCTGAAAGGCTGACTTTTTTTTAAAGAGGAAATTTTACCTATTTCTGCCATCTTCTATACAGTACATTTTTGATTCAACATGTTTCTCTTGTTTAAAAAAAACCCTTGTTTGCTTAGTGTGCTAAAAAAAGACCTTTGAAACGCCATGAGCCTGTAGTGATGAGTTATGCCGGAGAAACCAATATTATATCTTTCATCGTGTGTCTGGTGTCCTTGCCAAACTTCTAATTTAGCAGCGCACAGTAGTGCCCCAAAGTGAGTCATGGATTCTTCAGTATAATTACCGCGCCGTGCAAAGCCCAGGCTACAGAAGTCTGAACCTTTTCCTGTCTGTCGTTTTTCCCCTTCTTCTTGCGTTTCAAATACCACATGCTTTGCAGGAAGGCTGTGCATTGCATCACAGCTTCAGCCCTCTTCTGAGCACATATGATTAAAAACTAGACTTGGAGCTAATAACTGAAAGCCCTTTTCTGCAGGACAGGCACAAAAGAGGAAAATGCGTTCGGATATTTCTTTTTGCAGCTAGAATGTGGTTTTTAGGGGAAACACCCCGGTAGAGACAGCCACTGTAGAGTTGTAGGACTTGATATGAGATCTGAGCAAATGCTGAGGGATTGTCTTGTTGACATTTTTAAAATTAGTTTTTCCTTGAATTGACTTTTTTATATCCTCATATTTGTCTGGCCCACGCAGTGTAGAAAGTGGTCCTTACCCAGGAGGTGGTTGCAAAGGGCAATTGGGAAGCTCGTGGGCTCGTTCAGGATCCAACCCCATGAATAACTCAATCGCAGAAGGGTCCCAATGACTTTGTGTGTTGTCAGCAAGGTGTGAAGGTGCACCTGCAATCTGGAGCTGCAAAAGTGCTACTGTAGCCAAATTCACGTGCATTTAGGTGTATTCATCAAGAATCACTAACTTTTACCTTTTTTTGTAAGTGCATACGAGGGCTCAAATCCTAAAAGGTCACTACAAAAGATGAAATTCTTTACACAGTTGCTGACAAGTGAGGTCTGTCTTCAGGAAGAGCTGTTTCAAGTTGATTTCGAAATTTCACATCTTCAAAGTTGCTGGACCGCGATTGTAACTTCCAACAGGAGTCTGGAGCGGATGGGGACACGGAATCACGGAATTTTCAGAGTTGGAAGGGACCTCTAGATATCATCTAGCCCAACTCCTCTGCTAAAGCAGGATTCGACACAGCTTCTCCAGAGCAGGGGGGACTTGTGCTTCTTCAGACCGTGAAGGAAGACGAGTCCTGTTTGCGAATGTGCTAACTTAAATATCACCTCTGTATGTGAACTGCTCCTGCCTCCGGGTCCGCGTCGGGGGGTGGTTGCAGCACAGGTACCACCAGGGCATCGAGAGTCCAGGCATTTCAGATCTGGGGGATTTCGGTTCCTTTGACTGCTGGATGCTGCCAGGATGGCCAATGCTCAGGGGCAGATCGGTTCTGGGTGTTGCGAAAAGCCACTTCCTGAGCTCTTAACCGAATAAATTCTCTTCCTGCAGAAGGCACAGGAAAATGTGGTTGCGTTTCTGAAGGCACAGTCTCATTTCAGAGAGCTACTGCAGAAATACTGCCATTGCAGGGTCCAACTACGTGAACGTCCCCACCTTCCACGTGTTTCCCTATTTAATAGGGAAATGTGCCTTTCAGACAGGTCTATTCAGCTATAAATGACAGATGATTATTTTCTATCTGTGACCATGGAAAAACACAATGACAAAAGATGTTACAAACTCCCCTTGCATTTCTGGAAACTTCTTCCCCTCTTTCCCAATCACCGTTTTGGTTGCCGTATCGCGACTCGGGGTTGTGGCTCAGCCCTGCGCTGGGTTTGGGCTTGGATACAGGCAATTAAAGCAAAGGGCTTGCTCATGAGAGGGGGGTTGTACAGATGCAGGAACACTTGCACTTTGCCATCACCGTGCTCTGCTAACACAGCCCTCAAACAGCCTGTCTCAGTAATTGCATTAACTAAACTCAACAGTCTGACAGATTCCCAGACGTGTCACTTCTTTCCGTCTCATAACTGTGTTTATAGGAATACACTGTGGCGAGAAGTTAATTCCACATCCACGCTGTGTTAGGTGTCTTGGGGTTTTTTGGCTGAAAAGGACTGTTTCAGAACTGCAGTGTTGCTGTTGTACGAGTTTATATAGGGGTGAGACTGCCTGAGCTGATGGGTCGTTATGTACACGCTGTTCCTTTCCTTGGAAATTGAAGAATACTCCTTATACATATTGAACTCATTATTCTTCAGGTTATGGAGATGTGAGGCTTGTCCACTGTGCTGTCTGCTCTCTACAGTTGCTGCAGCATTAATAGCGTTTCTTCCAATTAATTTCTGTGAAGTTCCACAGATGCATGAAGAGTTTCAAAGCACAAATAAAAACATTTTCTAAAAGAGTCCACATCCCAAGCCTGAGGGTATGTCTGGAGGAGACACCAGTAAATGATAGAATGTACTTGGGATGAAAGACAAGTGAATTCTACGAGAGGTTGGTGTAATCACCTGGGATGGGTGAAAAAATCAGTTGTTTTGATGAGAGTGTGTTGAACGGGAAACTTAGACAGGAGTTGGGGAGAAAGGGTTTCACCAGAACCGAGGTCTGATGGGTGACATCCATGAGGACGCTCCAGGCGCTGGGGCAGCATGAACAAACCCTGTCCTACCCGCTGGGACTGCGACAGCTGCCTCCGAGAGGGGCTGTCTGAATGCTGCAGTGCTGTGATTTTTGTCAATTAAAGCCTGATGCAATTAGATGAAGCCCTTGCTCTGCGTACTTGACACTGGAAGATGCTGAGGAGACTGGCCCTGGGCCAACAAAGCACTTAAGTGATTCCATTAGCTTAAATGGCACTACCTGCACGCTTAAAATTAAGCATGCACTTAAGTGCTTTGCTGTGTTGATGCCAGGGTGTGCAACGGGGGGCGAGATGAGATTTGTGGTGATCACCAGAGCCCTGCTTTGGTTTCTGCACACAGGGGGGCTGCAGGGTTTCACTTACTGCCTCTTCAGGCCCGCTCTTCAAGTTGTGATTTTGATAAAAACAAGTGGAGACGCTAAATAAATCACACACCACCACCACCCCCAAAAAAAAAGTGCTTCTCTCACAGAATTTTGACAACGCGGACTGTCAGAAACTGCTCACCTGGAGTGATGCCAACCTCAGCCCTTCCAGGTAACACACCGAGGTGCTCGAGGCAGTTAAATCCAGCCTGTGCCTGGGAACCTGGGGGTGCTGCTTGGGAGCAGCTGAGGAGCATTATTGGCGATGCCTGATGCTCTTGACTGATCGAAGGCCGCAGAGCCAGATGCCTAATGGCATTCTTGGATTAAATGGAGCTGTAGTCTGTGTATAATTGTGGTAAAACTATATCATAAAAGGCTGTAATTATTATTTCTTGGTTTGTATGCTGTTCTTAAAAAAAACCCAAAGGCACTGTTAATTCAGAAGTAAGCACATCCACTAAGTCTGGAAAGTTAGAGGTCATACAGGTGCAAGGGTCTATGGAGAAATTTGAAGTGATTTAACCTAAATTAAAGAAAATGGGCTTGGAAGGGACCTCGGGAGGTCATTTAGTTCATCTGTCTCTTTGAACCACCAGCACCATATATTCCCCAGTCTCCCTGAGCTATCTGTTCCAGGGCATAACAGTCTTCGCCATTAGAAAGTATTTCCTGATGTCCGAATTGAATTTCCCTGGCTGTAATTTTATCTCATTATTTCTTGTCTAACCCACCACACACATGAAGAATGGATTCTTCCCTTCCCATCTGCAGCATCCTCTTACGGCAGTCCCAGGGCAGCGCTGAGCTACTGTTCCTCCGCCCGCCTCTCCCTTACAGCCTATTTTTTGTGAATTTTCACACTTCCCTCATTTCCATCCCTCTGGGATCTTCCTCCAGAGAACCACCTGTGAGGGGCTGAGGAGGGAGTGGGAACCGTGCTCCTGGGGTTTGGGGCAACAGGAAAGGCTGGTGGGTGGAAGGAATTCTGCATCTCTGTCCCATCCGAGGGTCTCAGAGCGCCAAGTCCCAGTACACCAGCCTGTGCGGGTGACTTTATTGAGGTGGGGGTTTTATTAAAGAAATGTTTAATTCTTGAACTTCTAATTTCTTAGCAGTAAGTGACAGAGGAGACCAAGCCACGGTTGGATGCTGCTGTTTGTGGCAGGTCTGTGTTTTGCTGGGTGGTGGCTGGACATTCCTGCTCTATGTTTGTGACACTCACAAAGGAGCTCAGTTCCGATGTGAGGTTTGGTTCTGTCGGGCAGCAAACAAAAGGCTGATGCACTTTACAAGCCACGCTATGATTTCTGCAAGCCTTGGCTGGTCAGGAGAGACCCAAAAGCTTGAGAGGGGTATGAAACAGAGGAGGAGGAGAAGGGAAGCAGCTCCTGAAAGCCTTCCGGGCTGCTTCAGCTCAAATCAAGAAAGCCCATTTCAGGCTTGGGATGTTTCAGTCACATTCCAGTGATTGATTTTTATTTTTCTATTAAAGATCAGGATTTTTTAACAGCTTGGCACACTTGATAGCCCTATCTCAGTGTCTGGGCACGCTTTAGGTGCGGAGTTTTCCACGAGCAGCTCTACCAGTATATATTATATTATATTATATTATATTATATTATATTATATTATATTATATGAACCTTTTCCCAGGAATATCCCCGAGGACAGCCGGGGGAGATCAGGATTCAGAGGGCAGTTCTTGCACTGCACGCTTTTATCGAGCACCTCTTTCCCGCGTGTGCCTGTGCTCTTTATAATCCCGAAGGACTCGGGGAGGCTGCGCAGTCCATCCCCGTCCCTGTCCCCCAGCGGTGCTGGTGACACCCTGTCCCAGCCGGTGACATTCCCGGCGTGGGGCTGGCTCCGGTTACCCCCTCCCTGGAGGCTCCCACCAGTTGTCACCACTTGTCACTGGTCAGGACCCAGCAGTTCACGGCCGGTGCAGAGATATTTTCCTGTTGCAGAATGTGGCGTGTGTAAAAGGGAACCGGGTGGGTGTGATTATTAAGGTGTAATCAAATGCATTAAGGCAACTATTTCCTTCATCGTTAATAATGAAGGACCTGGCCATCTAATCTTCCCTTCATTCCCCCGTTTCTCTTTTGTGGTGAGAAATGAAATGAGAGCTATCGGGAGCTCCAGGAGCCTTTTTGCACCGTGTATTTTTGTTGTCATAAAAATCATAAAATAAGTGCTTCTGTCATGTAATTCTAGTTAAAAATTTTCCAGGAGAAAATCTTTCCTTTATCAAAGCTCCGAAGTGTTCCCATAGATGAAACCAGGCTCTTGGTTCATCAAGGTGCTTTGGAAAACTCTCCCTTAAACCTCTCTCGCAATACGTACAATTCCTTCTCAGGTAGTCTGCTTCGGTTTGGGTTTCCTATATCGTATGTTTATTTGTTTACTAAAGCTTATATAATTTAAATCCTCCCTAATGGCTAAGGGATTAGGAAATGATGAGTTATAGCAATAATTTTAGACCATGTTTAATATCTCAAATACTTTTCCACTACAGCAGGTTAAACAGTCACCAGCCTTTACCTTATAAAGCCTCATTTAAACCTAATACTCAAGATAAACGTTGTAGAAATTACCATTTAACACTTTTGTTTGACATGGGCTTACACTGTTTTCTCAACTGAGGGAAATGAGGAAAACTGAGTTGAAATGGTTGAATTCCATTATCTTTGATTCTGCTCTTTTTTTTTTTTGAAAAACTGATGATTTTTTCCCCGTTTGTCTAATGACTCCCTTGAGTTTGTTAACCTTTGTAATTATGCCATTTAATTTTTCATCTATCTCTTAAATCAATTTATATAGTAGATTCAAGACATTTTCTTCATATTCTAGACTAAGCTCTCTGTTCCCACTAGAACCTGGAGTTCTCATTAGCTCTCCAAGGCTGAGGTCTCCTGACGTGCTTTGCCAAGGCTGGTCCTAGACTGATCTACCTGCAATAACAGACTGGCGGCGTCCACTGGGAGACCTCAGGCAAACTGGGGCATCTCAAAGGCAGTTCAGTAAAGTAGAGATCTACTTTTATTCTCGCTTTCCAAAGAAAGGAAGTGAATGAAAAGGATGTGGAATGACTTGTGCGAGATAACGGGGCTAGTCCAGAAGTCTACTCATGAATGGTGGGACCCCATTCACTTCAGGGCTTTTGGAGCTCATCTTCTGAGTCAGGGCAAACGCCCCTCAGTGGCTGCATCTTCAGGGCTGGCGGAGGACGTTTACGAGCCTTTTCTCCAGCTTAGTTTGACTTCTCTTCACACTGCTTATGTGCAGGCACTCAAGGAGGAGACCCACCCTCTGAGTGAATGAGATTGAGTTTTGCCTTTACTTCTCCCTTACTTCTCTAGCTGATTAGAAACAGAAGAATGAAAAGAAACCTGGAGCTTTGAGGTGTTCTGGGGTTTGACCTCTGAAACAACTGATTCAAGGAACCATAGCTGAAAATGAGGGAGTAAGAGTGTTATGACTGAGAAACATGGGAGGGAAAATTCAGGTGATCAAATGAATGGCAGTTTCTTCAAGTCAGACTTTTCACTGACTTCAGTGAAATCCCAGATTGGGGCTGCAGAATGATGTATTTTCAAAAACAGATATAAAGTGGCTTTGTCAGGAACTGGACACGCACATGACACATCTCTCTCCAGGTCACAAGACAACTGTGAAATCCAGTTCCACAAACAAGAAGTCTAAAATAAGATATTTTCATAATTCTGTGGAGCCCTGTAATCCATGAAGCAAGGATTAAGAAGACTTTGTGCTACTCCACTGGGGACATGGGTGATTTTGCTATATCAATTCATGGTGTTTACTGTCACAGTAGTTGCATCTACACTGTTATAAGGGAGCTTCACTTCCAGCTGGGAAGTGTCTTTAGAAACATGAGTGGGACCCAAAAGTATTCTCACGGGAATAAAGTGCCTTCCTCCTGGCTGCTTGGGTGGTGAGCCTTGCAAACACAGGGCGAAAGAAGTTTTATAGCACCTGCTTTTTTGATGGTTATTTCTCAGTTGCCTTTGAGTAAATGTTGCAGAGACAGTGGAAAGAGCTGGAAAAATATGGATTACGGAAACTTGTCTTTTAGGTTTTTTGTTGGTGTTTTTTTAGAGAGTGATGAAGTGCACTTTGCTTACGGCAGCTGAATTAGACCCCAGGGCTGATACACAAAGCTAGGTTTGAGCTACCCTTATTAATGCTGTTAGGAAAACTGCCGCAAAAGCTGCTTTTTGGCTGAATGAGGACAGTCCTTGAGATATAACCAGGCTTCTCCTTCTGCTCTGGCTTGCTCTGTGCCCATCCCTGGCAAGGATTTCTCATGGCACCTCTATCAAAGCGAGGGCTTATAACCCTTAGGCACACGCTCTGTATTTTAGTGCTTTTATGGGCTCTTGGTTCCTTCTCACTGGTTTCTCTTGTTCTGAGAGGTAAGACCACGGTTTATACTCCTGCAACAGGAGCATCCTGCGCAGCACACAATATGCTAAAGCCCTTTATTCAAGGGCAGGCAAGTGTCTTCGCTGCGGCGCGTTGCTTTGGACCTGCGTGCCCAGGGTCCCCAAAGCTGCCAGCGTCTCTTTCATGAGATGTCGAGCTCCTGCGAGCCTGGGGAAGAGCCCTGACTTCTCTCGCTAATCCCTCCTGAGGCGCTGCCACGCTCAAAAAGAAACATATGGAAATAGGCCTGTCCCCAGCAGCTCCCTCGCTGCTGCCTTTCCACCAGTGCCAAGTTCAGGGGCAGGGAGACCTTGTTCATGCCGCACACACCACCTCCTGCTTCCGTGAAGCTGCCAGAATGGCTCCTCCAAGCGAGTCATCTCTGTTTCCAGTGATAAATCCTGTGATCCAGCCTCACCGTCCAGCAACTGGCGGGGCTTGGAGATGAGCTGGCTGGTCTTTGAGATGGCAAAGTCCCCCCTGCACATGATGCCCCGTGCCAGAGACCCTGCACAGGGGCTGGGGATGCATTTGCCCCCAGATCACTGATCCCCAGGTGGGGTGGGAATTGCAAAGGGATTTTTTTTTTTGGAAGAGGGCATCCTAACCGTGCCCTACAAGTGAAGCCGACAGTAATGTAGGCTCTAAGTCCATATCACTTGATCCCTGCGTTTGGTTCCCAGTGTAGGAAAGAGCTTTCTTAGAGACAAGACTGTCCTGTGCTCTGTCAGCCCTTGGCTGGTCGTCATAGAATCATAGAATGGTTAGAGTTGGAAGGGACCTTAAAGATCACCGAGTTCCAACCCCCCTGCCCTGGGCAGGGACACCTCCACTAGAGCAGGTTGCTCAAAGCCCCATCCAGCCTGGCCTTAAACACTTCCAGGGATGGGGCAGCCACAGCTTCCCTGGGCAACCTGTTCCAGTGTCTCACCACCCTCACAGTAAAGAATTTCCTCCTAACATCTAATCTAAATCTCCCCTCTTCCAATTTAAAACCATTACCTCTTGTCCTGTCACTACATTTCCTGACAAAGAGCCCCTCTCCGGCTCTCCTGTAGGCTCCCTTCAGATATCGGAAGGCTGCTATGCCCAGACTTTTTCCTCCTTTACTCTTTTTCTTCTCTCCAGAATCCAAATCGCCAGCTCTGCCTCTGGAAGAGGAGCAAAAGAAAAGTGCTTTTTATTAATTGCTGCATAAAAAATCATCCGCAGCCCCGCTAGGACGAATTTATCTTCCAGCTCTTCAGCTTGTACTTTAGTCATACTTTGTCAACCAGACAAAGCTCATCACTTACATATAAAACCCTTCTAGAGAATATACAAGTAAGGAGAATACATGTATAATGAAATAACAAGTCTTGGCATTTCCTACAGAAGCAGCCAAACATTCAGCTGTGATCAGTTTTATTAAGAGGAGAAACTGCTAGAAACAATAGTGGCCCAAATAATTGATGAGAGAAGAATTTGATCTCTGGCTGGTGGCTGTAATAAATTTCTCTTGTCAGCTCAGTTCATTTACTGCAGGTAGAAGCCCTGTGCAATGATTAAAGAAGCACAATATTTTAGGCACAACAGAATGTAACAATTCTTCCAGTGAACTGGACCAAAATAGCTCGGCGTGTAGATAAATGGAAGAAGAGGAGGTGCTTTTGTTTGAAGCTCGTATTAAATTAGGGAGCAGTTATTTTTATTCCTCACCCCTTGCAGGTGACAGTGAAGCAAAATGATATTTCTGGGACTATTGCCTTGTACAGACGATGTCCAGCCTTTTCATTAGCACCTTGGGAACTGAGGCAGGGGAAAGGAGATGCCCTTCCTTGGTGTGCTCACCATGTGGGGAGATGATTTGGGGTGACTTGGGGCAGGAGGAGAGGGAAGGTTAGGCGTTGCTGCAGAGGAGGGCAGGGGAAGCTCGTGAACACTCATATCTTGGTTTGCTTTAGCTACGGGTGGTGTTGGTGACCTGGATCTCCTCCTCCCAGCCCATGGGGCTGAAGGATGGGGACCAGGCAGGGCATGGGAGGACCTGCCTGGAGAGGGATGGGTGCCTTCCTCTCATGTGCCTAAAGGGGTACTGTCCCTGCCCAAGGCTGGGGGCTCGGAACTCGGTGATCTCCAAGGTCCCTTCCAACTCTAACCGTTCCATGATTCTATGTCATTACTCTGTTTTATATGTGAAGGTGCTTTTTGTGACTATTTGGGTAGCTTGGGTAGGAGCCACAGATTTTAAAAAGTATTAGACCCCGGCAGAAAAAGCCCCATTGCTTTCCATCAGGTCGATGGTGCTTGCTGGTCTTCCATCAGGGCCTAAAGAGAGCAGCAGTTATGAATAACTCATTTAATCTGGGCAAGAAAATGAGTAAATAACAGCATTGTCCTAAGAAAGAGTTATGTTTAATGTTTCATTAATGTTTCATGAACGCTGGTAATTTTTTTTTACCACAATTTAGCATGCTGGGCTCTTCCATCCCCGGAGTTCTTTCCAGATGGGATAGCGAGTGCAAGAGAAAACTGTCACGGCCATCAGCGTGTCGTTAGAGTTAATGCAGGAGTTGTCAAATGAGGTCTGTTTGCTGCCGAAAAGCTCTGTATTGGCACCAGGCTGCAAAACTGTAACATTCATCACCAGCGAGTATTATTTAAAAAGATCATTTAGTATCTGTCAGAGCTGCTGTAATGTTTGGTGGTTGGTTTTTTTTCCCAAAGAATTTAAGTAGGAAGATGTGTGTGTGCACGCCTGCACTTCTGATTAATTGTAATTGTAATCTCACATAATGCACTCCTCAGCTTGACATTTTTAAAGTAAGGGTAGGTTGGTTGATTCCTGAAATTAATTATAATTCAGATTTTGGAGTGTGAAACGGATAGAGAGCTTTCTATAAACCCTTTAGACACAGCTAGAATTTGGACTGATTTATTATGCACTTCTATGCTCTGCTGCTAGTGTCATGAAATCTTCAGGAATTTATTGCAAGAAAATGGCTCCTCTTCACAAATTTGATGCAAGGAGAAGATGGAATTGGTATTTTAATTACATTTTGATGAAGGAAAACAAAGCCAGCCAGCACTGTGGCCCTCGCTACACCTGATGAACTGATTCTCTGGTGTCCTCAATACAGAAAGAGTAAGAAAAACTTATATCTGCATGAATCCATGTGTGAAACTTTTAAAAAAATAAAAATTACCATATGCTGAGACAGCTTACTTGCCTTCCCTTGCAGGAATATATTAGCAAAGTCAAAATACTTCCTAGCACTTCAGCAGGAACAGCCTTCCAGTGGTTCTCCTTTAGGTGTTAAACGTATTAATGCATTTCTTCAGAAAGATTAAATTGTCTTGAAGTTCTCCTGAGACTGTGGCAGCAGAGATAGTAACTTCTGAATTCGATGAATGCCCCAAAAAAAGGTCTTGCTGTGGAGGGGACGCTCTGGAATTACAGCGTCTGCACAAGGAGTTACTGAGGAAAAGCCCTAGCAGTGTGAAGGCTGAAGTATGTCTGAATCTGAATCACCTTTCCCGTGTAAAATAGTTAACTTTATCACACTTAATAATCCTCAGCGGTAATGAGGAAATTCTCCAGCTAAGGATTACAATACAGTAATACCTGCACGCTCAGAAGCCCAGAGGATGGAGGGAAAAAATAGTGAAATGTTCTCTGGGCTCTTTAGAGTAACCGGGTTGTGTGATTTGGATCTACAGAAGTGTTTGTAGCTGTGCGATGGGTATCGCTGTATCTCCATCGGTATCTCTGTCTCTGTCCCTCGCTGGGAGCCACGAGCAGATTGTTACAGAAGAACAATAGGATTTTTTTCATTAAGCTCTTCCCTGTTGGCGAAGGAAGATAAGGAAACCTCCTCCCCTACTTGACTCATGCAGTAGATAAGATAAAGATCTATATATGAGATAAAACTTAAGTGCAGCAGGAACTTGGAAGTGCCATTTTCTAGGAGACAAACCTTAGCAGGCGTCAGTTTGAAAAAGAAAATAGACATTGATTTATACCGTGTTATAGAGGAATTATGTTTCTGGTAGTAAAAGCAAATCCCAGTTGTTGGCTCCAGGTGTACTTTCTGTTGCAGACTGTGAGCTGTAACAAAGGCATCCCGCACAGGTTGTAATTCCCCCTCCGGAGCCGGGGAGGTTTGGTTGTTTGCTCTGCGATAGCCTTCATGCCGCGTTAAGGTGCGTGGCAATCATTCCCCCAAAACTGCTGACCTTCGCAGGCTGCGAGGCTCCTGTCTTTCGTGGATGAGCGTTTCTCGAATTTCTGTTCTGTGGTGAGGACAGAAAAAAAGACCTTTTGCAGATTTATCATTCTTCAGCCTTCCCGAATCACTGCATCCACAATATCCCCAGTCGTTTGGGGAACTCCAGACCCAGCAGGAGGGTTTCCTGTTCTTGGAACACTCCCTCTTCAAAACAGCGACAGAGCAAGAGAGATGGTCCATTTTTCTCCCTTGCAGAACTTATCTGCCTTTTCCTCTTAATTATCTGCATTGCTGGTTTCTGTGTGTTATCTACCTCGCTTGTTCTCATGAATATAGATTCTGGGGATTGTGCTAACACACATTTCCCTTGCATTCGGGAATCCAGTTGGTGCTGTGTGTAATACTCTAACGGCATATGTGGGTCAGAGCGCGTTCTGAGCTGGCGTGATGAGCTCTGAAGTCCCGAGGGACAAATAACCCACATCCAGGCCTGTATTCCTCTGGTAACTTGGGAGAATACACTGCTCGTTACATGACTGCTTGAGGACCTATACTTTCATGGTTAATGTTATGAAAAATATCATTTAGGTGTTCCACTGTCTGCTGTCTCAGGGAATATTTCCCTTTTTGTCTCTAGCTTGAATAATGCGGTTGGAATTTTCATGTTATCCTAATTCTTGGAGTTTTCTCCACCACCCTCCCCTTCCTCTAGGCACTCTGCAGGTTCTCTAGAGACTGACAATTGCACCCTTGAAACCCAGAGCAAATTTCAGAGGAAAAACATCTTAATATTAACTAGATTTACACAGGTTATTGAAACACATACAGCACTCTCTATTAAGCAGCTGTATATCGAGACCTTGTCAAAAAGTGCTCAAAGATCCTTTAATGGAAAGGAATACATGGACCAGAGGAGTCTTGTATGCGGTGCAACATTTGACTGAGGCAGGGACTTGGATAGAAAAGGCGTTTGCTCTTGGTGGGGTGGGATGTGCCGTGATTTGGAGGTGTCACCCCCTGGATCCCTCGCTGGGCAGAGCCGGGCTGTGGGCAACTGGCCATGAGGCCATCACTTCATGAGAAACAGGACAAGCACTCTCCACATGTGCTCAAACCAGGGAATTAATCAGGATGAAACTGAGAACAAAAGGGAAGGGTGCTCAGGTACGGTCAGCAGGTATCTCCCGAAATGGACTGCAATAGAAGGTGGCAGAATATGCTGGCAATAAAATCCAGAGACGAAGTGCATTCATTTTAGCGATTAAGATTGATTAGTGGAGTCAAAGGCACTGTATTGGTTGCAGCTAATGCGAAGTTTAAAGCATTTTATCACTGGTAATTAAAAATTGGCTTGATTTCCTATTTAAAATCTGTGTCCTGTATTTGTAGTAAGCATTATAAATAATAAAATAATAGTATTATGAGCTATTTAATATTTATCACCCATCTTTCTTAGTTGCTTGAGTAAAATTGTACTGTACTTAAACATGAGTCTTCCTCTCTAATTCTGAATAGCCAGTTTCAACCACTTTTTTGTGACCATTCTTCAAAACCATTTCATAACAGTATCCATCCCCGATTTCTTTCAATGAAGTGAAAAATGATCAGGATTATATAGATTTCTGTCTTAAAAAACCTAAAGTTTTCTCAAATGCTGACCCTAGCTTTACTTCTCCACAGAAGTATGATTTTTTTTTTTTCTTCATTTTTTTAATTTTGGAGAAAAGCCTTAATGGAGGCACATTTATACAGCAACAACATCCTTCTGCCTATAACTGCTTGTTTGCTCGGAGAACCCGCTGAAGCCATCCTGACAAATGAATTATTTTTTTATGGGTGTGAGCTGTATTTCCCTTAGGGGTGTGTGTGGCCGGTTGTACCAGCACATCCTCCCTGTCACGGACCAGGAACAAGCCTCACTGGGACAGTGATGCTGGTGTGAGGGCTGCTGAGAGAACGCCGGCTCCAGGGATGCTTCACAGTGACCAGCTCCATCCTCTCTCCAAGGCCCCAGGAAAGCATTTCCCATCTTTCTGGCCGTATCAAACAAGGGAAGTTTGGCTCGCAGAGAAAGACGTTTTCAAATGACTCTTGGCTTTCAAACCTGGGCTCCACCCTGTTCCAAGGGCGCTGATTTACATGCAAGTATGAAATTGTACTGGATGCAGCTGAAAAAATATGGGTGGCTTCTCAGCTAGAGCCAACCTGCACAAGCAGTGCTCCGCGCAGACCTTTTCCCCTCGCTGGCTCCGAGGCAAATGTTTCTGGTCCTGAGTGTTGTTTGTTCCCAGCCCCCAAACATGGGAAAAACCAGCTGCTTTTTCCTGCGCGTTGGCTGGGAAGGACCGGTCAACGGGGGGGTCTCCGAAGAACCGCTCCCAGATGGGTCGGCACCACTTGTCCCCCCATGGGCCACGTGCTGAGGTGACGCTGTGGTCTCTGCAAAGAAGAACTGGACCAGGAGAAGAAATAATCATTGTGCAGCCTTTCTCTTCCCCAAGGAGAAGGAAGCAGTGCTGCACACTACCTTATGCTGAGCTCTCCGTATACAGTTGTTATTTTTTATGTAGGTTTTGTCTTTTTTCATTTGCTGTTTCCTTGGATCCTGATGCTCTGAGGGAAGAAATTTGCCTCCCATCTTTGACTCCTGGGTAGCACCGGGGGAGATTTACCCTCAGCCAGTACATACAGCAAAAACAATGTGGAAAACAAGCTGACAGGCGCAGATTAGAGCATGACCAGAAATGCAGCGCTGGCTTTTTTTCTCTGATTTTGAGCACTCGGTATCTCAGCTGCTCAGAGGAAAGTTTGTTTCAGTTCAGAACCCAAACCAGAGGAACCTGTCTTCTGTCTTCCATGAAGCAGGATAGTCCCTCACAAGTTGCAAGCCGTTACTGAGAGACTGAGAGAGAAGCTGTTTCTGAAAAAAAAAAAAAAATCCATAAAACTAAGTTTCCTCCACCCATCCAAACTGATAAAACAACAAACCACAAAAACTTGTAAATAAAACATGAGGCAGAGGAATTTTCAATGGCTTTGGGGGAAGGAAGAGACAATAGCAAAATATGTGGCAGCCCTACAGCAAAACGCCACATGGGCGGCAACGCCTACTTGATGCACAGTAAAAATTAAAATCCCCCCGAAAACCTCTAAGGTTGCTCGTGAGTACTGGGAAACCCCACCACAGAACTGAGGTAGCAATTTTGATGGGGCTTTCTTCCTGCTCATCTCCAAAAAGTCAATTTAAACTGTCTGCTTTGTGCTACAGCAAATATTTCTCGTTCTGCATCTGAGAACCCCAGCGCTTCTGGGATCCTGCTGAGCTGCAGCTTGACCAACTCAGGCCTTATATATCCCTTATATCCCAAAAGTTGTGTTGGTGGAGCAAAGAAAGGGGGGAGAAAAAAAAAAAAAAAAAAGATGGGGGAGAGAGGCAGCAGTACTACAGCAACCCTGTGCCGGGGCAGTACAGGCACATCTGCAAATAAAAGGCAGAGAAAAACCTGCTTTTCCAGCTGCAGATGTTCAGTTGATTGGTACCTCTGACAACAAGCCGGAGCTGCTCACAGGGATGTTCATTGAGTATCTTTCTATCGGGGACTAAATTCCACCAGAATCGAAACTGTTTGTGAAATGATGTTGTTTAGTCAAGTCGTTTTTTTGGTGTAGAAGTGGAGGAAAAAAAAAAAAAGATACAAGAAAATTACAGCAGCATCAGAATGGTCCATGTCTGCAGCAGTAAAACAAGAAACTTCAATTACCCCTTGGAGAATTTCAAATTATATTTTTCCTACTGTCATAGAAACTGTCAAAAATAAAAATAAGTAATTCATGCAGAAACCAAATGTTTTGATAAATCCAAAGCACCTATTTCCTCTAAAATTTTCATTGCAAGGAATTTTGAAATGTTGGTGTTTTGTGTTGATGTGGAACAGAAATTCATCTGAACGTGGTGTCCAGTTGTGACCCAGGGCTGCAGTGAAATGCTCTTACAGATAAAATTTGAGTGGTCCGAGCACTATCGAGGATTTGGTGGATACGGCTTTAAGTCTTTTCATTAACACAGGCTTTCTTATAGTCAAGTAGTTCAGTCTTTCTGCAGCTCATTTGTCTGTGCAGAAATGACCAGGACTATGTAGATCATAGAGCTCTAGATTAAAATCGTGAGAGGATCTAAAGATTTTAGGTCTGAAAAGAGACAAAATTCTATAAAAATTAGGGTGAAATCTCAGCTCTGGGAAGCAAGGCTACCAGCAGCAGGGGGGGTTGGGTGTTTTTTCTGGGGGGTGGGCATGGTTCAGCACAGATAGAAAAAGTCTCAGTAGTTGGCTGGGCATCTTTATCTTAACTGCAAAAAGTGGGGAGAGGGAAAATCCAAGGCATTAAGAAAATCCCATGTGACTAAAACATACACTGGATAAAATCTAATCTGTCTGTTGATTGGTATGAACAAGTTTTTTTCATTTTCCTTTTTCATCTATATTAAAAAAAAAAAAAAGGATATGTCCTTCTACCTTTCAAGAAGCATATACCGTAATCAGGATTACGTTGGCATACAAACATGGAAATTAAATGAAATATTGCTCCTCTTTGTTCTGTTTCTGCAAGAACGACAAAGCTGATGGTGCTGTAGTGTCCTCCTCATAGTACCTGCCATGTGCAAGTGCAGTCGGGGTGTGTATGAACATCTCTGGGTAACTTCCACCTTCCAGAGATAGAGACAGTCCTTGGTGTGTGTTCTCTGACTTACAGCGGTGCATCGCTGACCCTTCTGGTGGTCCCCACAACGAGACTCCAAATCCTCATCCCACCGAAGTCAATGGGAATGTAGGCAGATGGCTTGCTGGAAATTACCTTTACTTCTGAGACTGGTATTTCAAAGCATCTCGGTGCTTCTCTCGGGCAGCACTTTGGGCCGGGGAAGCTGTGCACGGGAGTTGGGTGTAGTTGGGGTGTCCACAGGCACATCCCACCAGCTGGGTATCGCTGGCAGATGCCCCGGCAGAGCCCAGCAATTCCTTTCTTTCCCCTAAGTGTTGTCTTGAAAAGATGCGTGTGTGCTACATTTGGGATCTCTTAACCTGAAGTTGTCCCCTCTAATGTTTCTCTATAGTGAGGAGCTGGATGCAGCAAGATGGAGAAAATACTTAACTGGATTGTTCCAGATTTGATTACGACATGATCTATTCTGGGAACAACCACCACCATTCTAGTACATATTTATGAGGATGGCGAGGGGCCTAACAGGAAGCATGACGTGCATCCTGAAAGCAGGGCAACCCTCCAAGGTAGTTTATATTAACTCACGGACAGCATGGAGAGGAGCGGGGCGCTCGGATTCAATGCAGACACGTGGGAGAGAGGTAATTTTCCACTCCTGCTGTTGCGTCCCTTCTGGCTTGGGGCTGGAGCTCGGCAGCTCTCTTTGTCCAGGCATGTCCCAGGCTGGGTGTTTGAGGATGAGCATCAGCAGAGAGACCATCCCTGCTGGCAGGGCTGCCACGAGTCCCCAGGGGTTTTGTTGGATGCAGATGGCAGGTGTGCTCTGCACCCTAACCTGCTTCTGTGCTCTACCCAAAAAGTCTGATTATTATTTTTTTTTTTCTCTTAAAAATGCTAGGTAGAAATACCATAGGATTATGGAATGGTTTGGGTTGGAAGGGACCTTAAAGTTCATCTAGTTCCACCCACCCCTGCCCTGGGCAGTGACACCTCCCGCCAGACCAGGTTGCTCCAAGCCCCCTCCAACCTGGCCTTGAACCCCTCCAGGGATGGGGCAGCCACAGCTTCTCTGGGCAACCTGGGCCAGGCTCTCACCACCCTCAGAGTAAAAAATTTCTTCCTAATATCTCTTCTCAATCTCCCCTCTTTCATTGTAAAACTGTTCCCCCATGTCCTATGGCTCCCCTCCCTGATCAAGAGTCTCTCCCCAGCTTTCCTGGAGCCCCTTTAGGGACTGGAAGGGGCTCTAAGGTCTCCCCGGAGCCTTCTCTTCTCCAGGCTGAACCCCCCCAACTCTCTCAGCCTGTCCTCACAGCGGAGGGGCTCCAGCTCTGTTTGCTCACGATGCCTGTGGCTCTCTTGGGTCTCCTGAGCGATGTCTGTGCCATCGGGCAGGGATCTGAGCCACAGGGACAAGCCATGAGGCCACCACAAGGTCCAGCCCTCTGTGTAGTTGCACTCTGCTGGGTGATGCCCACCCTGCGCTGCCGGGGCCGTATCACCAATATCCTGATGTGAACCTGGCTGTTTAGGAGCAATCTCTGTGTTTCAGTAGACTTTCCCCTCTCTTGTTGTACCCTTCAAACAGCCACATGTCACGGTGGCTGCTGTGTGTGAGGTAGGGATGGGCAAGTTCTTGCTTGCTCCATCTTTTTGGGAATTACAAGAGGGGCCAGGGTCCCGAAGGACACGTAAATGCCTGCAGCGAGAGCGCTGCTCTGCGTCCTGCCCGAAACCAGGCTCTGGACCTCGCTCAGAGAAGCTGTTGTTTGTGAGGACTGTGTTTTATAAACACAGTGTTTAGAAAAATCTGTGGCAAATTTAAGAAGAGCATGGAGATGTTTGCCAATATTTGTGAAATGTCACAGAGAGTTTCAGGGGCAGTTTTACGACTCCTTTCAATATTATTTTTCTTGCATTTTATAGTAAAGGCAGGATTACAGTGTCACCTTATAAAATAAGTAGATGCATCAGTAGACATGAAACAAAGAAGGAACTGGTTTTACTGGTGCAGATAAGTCTCGCATCTCAAATAGGAAACAACATTCACTCCCAATGCCATAACCCAGCAAGCAATAAAATGAGCGCAAAGCTGCACCTAGTTTTATCAAGTACCGGCCCGTTCTTCTAAAGGCAGTCCCAGGCAAACACAACCTGGGAATTCCCACATGCCTAAATTAAGAGGGAATGGTGTTAAGTGCGGTGAAGATGTGGGAACCAGCCTAAGGCCCCGTTGAGAAGAGGAAACCGCACGCTGCGGTTATCATCTGTCCTGGGATGTTCTGCTCTGTTCTCTGCTGCAATATCCCAACGAAAGGATTTGCTCACAACCTGCAGCTCTGCGTGTCTGACTCTGCTTTTGCCCTGTCTGCGGCAGGAGTGCATTAACGAACTCTGGCTCCTGTCCATCGATCCCATCCTCCAAGAGCTCGTCTCTCTCTGAAAGGCAGGGCAAAGCAGAGCAGCCTCGTGGGCTCCGCTGACCCCTCTCCAGCAGAAAGCCCGATGCAATTAGTCTCCACTGGTGCCTGTTAGAGTGACGTTTCCCTGCCAATACCGTGCTGCGAGTGGACTGGAGCCAGCGGGGATGCCTGGCTCGCCCTGCTATCTCGGAGAGGAGAAGTGGTGCTTGGAATATGTCTACACTGCGAGATAACATGGCTGGGGCAAACAGAAGTGGCTTTAAGGTAATGAAATGGGCTACTACAATCACAGGGAGGGCTCCAAGTAGTTTTTAAGGATTTGGCCAAACAGCACATCCAGCATGGACTTACCTTTTGCTGGACTCTGACAGTCCATCCTCACAGGACATGAGGTGGGATCCAGCTGGGGCACGGTGTGGTGCTCAGCATCCTCCCCTGCTGGCACTGGTGACCCTCAGGGAAGCACCCAGACCACACAGGGAGGCTGGATGGGATGAAGGTCTGTATCAGCCATGGACACATTTCCCCACAACTCTCAGATGTCTTTCTGATCCTCCCCAGATTTTTCTTCACGCTCCCAAATCCCACCGGTGCCACTGGAGGAAGCCGAGTCTCCGGGAAGGGCTTCCAACATCGGCACAAATTATGTGAGGATTCAGACAAGTCCCAACCTGACGTTTTTCAAAGTGAAATGTGAGACCCGCTGATTGCATTTGCCCTGTAACAGCAACCGAAGCGCAAACAACATCATTCGCCATGGATGGGGACAGGGAGAGAAATAGGGGGATGGGGAAGGAGTGAGAAAAAAGAGGTATTGAATCACATTGTGGAGGAAAACAAGCTTCTCTATAGACAATTTTGATGAAACTATTAATTTTGTGTGTAATGCTTAGAAATTAGCATGATGTATCCACTGTCCGTGCCAGAGCTAGAGAGCTAATTATGTCAGATACAGAGGAAGATATAATTATCTCCCTCTCCTCAGCAGGGCTCGTGGCTGCCACCAGAGCAGGACAACATGAGGGCCTCCTGAAGCCCACGGCGATGGAGGACGCCTAAAGGAGCCCCCCCAGGATGCTCCAGGCTGGAATGGTTGGGACTGCCTCCCGTGGAGGGGTTTGGGCAAATGGGGTCCAGTTTATGCAGCCCATAAGGGACTTTTCCCCTCTTTCCCTCAACTGGGCCGCCCAATGGGCTCTGCAAGGTTATTCCTCATGAGGTTGAACCTATAATTAGGTGGAGGTTTCTCACAGAGGTGACACACCTCCAAGCATTACCCAAACCTTGCAAAATTAAGTTCTGCAGAAAAGCCATAAAAGTAGAGAGAGGGGGGGAAAAAGCCCCAAGATTTCATTCCAATGGAGCCAAAGATCATGGCCTCTTTAAATGTTATTAAGTCAATAATTAAGTGAATTTGGAGTGTGAACTGTGTATCCACTTTAAATGGATTAATGATATGAGAATTCATACAAAATTGCTGTGTTGATTTTATGTTAATGGCTGTTTGAATATAAGCTGAACTATTAACCAAGGATAAGTGGAACTAATGTGCCAGCATTACTATAGAAATATAATTGAAAGGATGGTCTGCAATTTGCCAGGGGCCTCGTTGCTCTGGAGTGGATCGGGGGAACAAAGGCTCCCTTGGACAGATTGGAAGGGCATCAGGGCGGGAGGGCTGTAAAGGGAGGGATGCTTAGAAGATGCCTGAATGGCTTAAATAAAAGCTGGAGGGAGGGGTATAATTCAGCTGTCAATGGTGACACTGGGACACCCAGCAGGGCAGGGGGTCTAGTTTGTTAAGATCACCAGTTTGTGCTTTAAACCTCTCCGGGCACTCCCAAGCCTGCTGTGGTTTATGCCAGCAGCCAAGGAGCAAATAATCCCGAGATCTTGGAGATAAATTTGTGCTTAAAGCTGCGTTTCACATGAGTCAACCCTTCCCCTCGCTCCATCCCGCCCCGAGCGCAACGCGGCAGGGACAGGGAAGCTGCTCCAAAAGAGCAGGAGAAGTCGTGTTGGTTGGTAGGAGGAGGCACGGCAAGGAGGAATGGCATGAAAATGAGCAGCAGGAAATGTAAGCTGGCTGGCAGTGAGTTTTTCCAAACAGCAGTCTGGTCGATTGTGGAATCCCCATTACTTGAATCATTTAAACATAAGCTGGATAAAAGCCCTCAAGAAAATACTCCGGAGCGTATTCCTGCTTTGGCAGGCGGGTGACTAGGATGACCTAATAAGTCTTTCCAGCTCTTGGTTCTTGGGGGCTGTGGTTAAAATAAAGATAGCGTTGAAATAGTTGCTGAATGACCTGCCTTGTTCTCAGCCTTTGGATTTCCCCCTCCCCTCTCAGGCAGCATCCCAGGTGCTGAGGGGCAGCCTGAGCGCGGGCGCTCTGCGGTGCCCGGGCATCTTCCACCCTTCGGTCCCCCTTCGCTTCTGGCTTGTTTATGTGCTGGTGGGGTACAAAGCCCTCGATTTGTGTGACTGGGGGTATAATCAGGCTCAAGGCTTTTGATGCTGATGATTCTACATAATTGCGGTAACATGGTGGTAGTCCCCTGCAATCTGTTGGCTTTGGAGGGGCACAAGTGTGGGTTTAAGGTAACTGCGGACTTGATGGAAGAAATGGATGGTTTTCTGCTGGATTAGTGTGTTGAACTGGCCCGGTGGGGCGTCTGACAGGGACAGGCTGTGCGAGGGGGAGGCTGGAGCTGGGGACGAGGGGAGCAAGGAGCAGTGATGGCGAAGGGAGGGGGATTCCCACATCCAGCAATGAGAAACGGTGGGTCTGCTCAGGCGTGCTGTGTAACTTCATCCTTAGTTTGCCTGAGGTGTAGGGATAAAGATGCTTCCTCCATGCCCTGATTTCGGAGCTGCTGCTAAAATCTCCCCCCTCCCCCCATCCAACACGACTCGAGATTTTGAGATGAATCTGCAAGTTCTCCGTTGCTCCTTTGTGATCGCTGGGGATTGCAAAGATACCACCGGGACCTGGTGGAACGCCCAGGTGTCTGTAAGAGCCATTGATTCTTGACTCTACTGAGGGTTAAATCAGGCTCCGTAGATTTGCACATAAACCAGCAAAAAAAATAAAATAAAAATAAATCTGTGTTCAGAATTTACGGGCAGCATTATAAACACAGAATTGGGTAGGTGATTAAAAACGTTGTTCGTAATATAATGCTGCTGATATTTAAAGAAAATGTAAATAAATCCTCAATCATGTTTTTCATCCTTTTGAGGCTTGTCTGCCAGAACTACAAACAAACAAACAAACAATGGCAGCATATAGATGTTTGGGAAATAAGCTGCGTGATTAGCTAATCTCATCTAACTGAGGCATAATGATAAACTGGATCGTACATATTTTGTAGTTTATTGCTGTTAGTATGGCTGTGTTTCAAGGTCAGAATTTTTATCCCTCTAACTTCATAAACATGCGCACTTGGAAGAAATTAAAGTTATTTTGTATTATAGATTGTAGGAAATACCAATATTTATTGCTTAGGGGCATGAAAAATACAGCACATCTTACAATTTGGGGTGAAATTCTTCCATTATTGGTTTGGGTCTGGCTATGAATACACCCAGTCTTGATTTTTTTTCACTCCAAAGGAGCCAAATCTCCACATTCCCAGAATATCCAGTGCACTTAGAAATCTTCGTCTTTGTGTGCAAATTTACATTTGCAAATTTACAAATGCAGATTTGCATATTTACCTGCTCATTTTTTCAGACCCCTTCTCCCAGTAATATTATCTATATTATCAAGCTGTAAGGCAGAGCTCTCCCGGTCTCTCTCCTCCTCTCTGGGGCAGAGCTCGGAACAGCAGACCATAATTCTCCATTTGTACTGGGGTGAACATTTCCTTAGCGCCGTGTTTTGATACATTTACTCATCTTCCTCGAATATCACTTTATTTCGCTGGTACTCCAGTCTGGTAATGGACATACCAGTAATCTATTTTGCAGTTACAGAGCAATACACCCCTCGACAGATGGGAAGGTAGGGGAGTAGTTATTCCTGAAGGAGGGGAGGAATGACAGCAGGTCAATCCAGGGGCAGAAGTGGGAGCCTCTGCCCGGATGAGGAGCTGGGCAGGGTGGGATTGCCTGGGAAGAGGCTGGGAACAGTTTACCGTTGTGAGTCTTTATTTCTTTCACGGTACGAGATCTATGTATCCTTTCACTGCCAGACATATGGGCAGCCCCTAAAGAGGCTTACATTATTGCTACTTAATATGCAAGTTGTTTTAAAGCAAGTGAGACTTGCAATGGTAATGAACACTTAAGCAAAACGCATTTTTCTTCACTGGCCCATTACTATCCAGAGATAGCTAATATCTGCTAAATGATTTTTCTCTCAAAGATAATGCCCAGATAAGCCGTTAATACCTCCTCCCATGCACAAATTATGTCAGATCCTCTAAAAGTAGGAGGTTGACTTTACAACCACAGTATCTGAAAGCAAACTAGAAAGTCTGGCACCTTTCCACTTGCCTTTGGTGCCTACAGGGGATGCCCGGGTTATGATTTTGAGGTTTTATCCAAAGTCATCAGAGCTAAACAGTTGCTTTTTGTTTTGTTTGTTCTGAAGGTTAAAATTATCAGTTAATTAAACCCTTTCAGTAGGTAACACTTTCAGAAAGATGCCAAGTATAACAGGAGTCCTGTTGTGGTCACCAGGAGTGACCGTGCCACATCTCGGCAAGGGAACAGACACCCACAGAGTATTCTGCCGCGATGTTTTTGGGCAGAGGCACTTCATTTGCACTGCCTCACTGGTGTCAAAGCAGCTCTTCTTAGAGAGGAAAAGGCAACTTGTGCACAGCCTCCTGCCCACCCCTGAAAAACACAGCGGCTCTGATGGTCATATGCCTCCTCAAGGTCAAAACCGGTTGTCCCTAACAAAGCCCCGCTTCATGGGAGCTTGGCTGCTGTGTTAACGACACAGGGATTTTGGCCCTGTCAGCAGCATAGTTTGGTCACAATAGACCTCAGCAAAACCCTTTCTGAGTGCCTGAGAAGAGAAATAAACCTCCTTCTCATTTATGTGCAAGCCTTTATGTTTGGAAGAGCAGTGATGCCGTGGATGCGTAGCCCCTGGAAAGGCAAAGCAGAAACCCACCTTGGAAGCTGCGTAACTGCAGGAACATGTATAATTTTCCCCCTCTGGGTTCAAAGCTGCTGAAATACAGACTCCTCTCTGCCCCAAGAACAGTATTTCCTTGGCTCTGAGCTGGCTGTGGTTGCAGCCCTGTGGAAAGCCATGTCCATGGGGACCTGCTTTGCAGAAGGTTTTCTGCAAAGGGGCTTCTCACCATCCCATCACGTCTCATCCTGGAGGAAGCAGCCCAAGAGGCTGCTCTGCCTGTGGAAGGCTCCATGGAGGGGCAAAATCATCTTCTCCTGCTCTTTTCTGCCTTTCCAGTTAGGACCAAACTCCTTGCCTTCTCCTCCCCACCATCCCGATGGCCTCCTTCCTCGTCCTGTACCGACAAGCCCTTTGGAAGCACCTGAAAAAAATGACTCAGTTCCCTGTTCTGCCTCCAGATATGGGGAGTTTGTACGCCCTGTTCTTTAATAACCTAGACAGTTAAATTAGAATAATATTAAGGGGCAGTTTAGTGAGGATGAAAGGCAAACAGTGCTGCCAACTGCAATAGAAAAATGTCTTGAGTCAGGTTTTCATGAATTACACAGTAATCTTAAAAATCACAGTTAAAATGACTAAATTGGCCCCTTTTTCCTTTGCCTTCTGATTTCTGGGTCTTTAGGGTACAATCATAAAGTCTAGAAAATTACTATTAATAAAAATTAAGAGAGGAGCTAGCTGAGTTTCTCATGTCATCGCACGCTTCTGGCAGCCAAAGCTGAAGAATGCTCAAAAATCATAAGACTCGAGATAAAAATCATGTGAGTTGGCAACGCTGCTCCAAGACTCCCCGAGAGATCCCGTGCCTCCTTCTGAGAGGGTAACCGTGCTTTTAAAATTGCACCATTGCAAAATTAATCAGGGGAGAGGATCAGATGGAAGAAATGGAAGGGAGTTTTGCAATGGCTGAGATTTACAGCCGGGGGAGGCTGACTCATGCCTCGCCACAGCTGTGGTGTGTGTCCCATCACGCTGCTTCACTCCAGGCTCTGGACACGTCTGGGGCGAAGGCACGTTGGATGTCATGGCTTCCTTGGGAGAATCGGCAGAATTGGCGTTCCCTGGGTCAGGGAGATTAAACGGTTCCTTATCGGGAGAGCGGTGCTGCGGCAGGGAGGTGAAATCTCTGTGTGACCACAGTGCAGGAAATGGATGTTTTCTTCCCTCAATAAAGGAAAAGGCCAATTTTCATCTTCATCCAGCCTAGGTAATATTTCTGAAGTTAGTTAAACTCATGTTTGTGACGGCAGAGTTATACTTAGTCTGTCAGACCCTATTGATTTCCAAGTATCAACATTTTGTTGCAATATTGTTAAGTATATTATAGCTGTTCAAATAGCACTTTCCAAGGTTCTGTTCTCTGGTTGATCTGTGAATGATTTACAAACTGCTGCTGGTTTCTGAGCTTGCCACTAGGTGCTGGGTCATGTAGGTATTTGGAAACGTGTATGATTCAAGCAAATCATTGACAGCACATGTCCAAAGGGGCAAAAGCACACAGGATACGTGAGCGACAAACAGGTGTTGAAGGACTGGAAAAGCACGGTCCTTCCACGTCCTGTGCGTGCCATCTTCTAAGTGATTTGGTTATTTATTATTTGTGGAGTGTAATTTTTGTAATTTGATGCAAACCATCCCCCAACAGGAGAGAGATGCGAAGGGAAGAACAGATGGTGAGGCAGAGCGCTGCAGCCTGTGCTGTGCTCCTTGGGGTCCCAGGCTGATTTTTCCCATAATTATGACTGATGCTTTGACCAGGAATGTGGAATGAGTTTTGAGCGTCATCAGCAAAACCAAGAGGCTGAGAACTCCCCATGGCCAGAAGAGAAGATGTTTCCAAGCATTTTAAGCACTTCTTGACATGTCTGTAGCAAAGGATTCTGAAAAACAGACTTGGCTATTTGACAAATTGTCCTCTCGAAGATGGTAGATGGGAAAAATCTAGTGAAGGTGGCCAAAGTTACTCCAGACTGACACCTCGGGTGTAATTTGGCCCTCTGAGTCCTTCACTTCACATGGAGGAAGGTTGGTATGAAGCGTGCAGCTCTGACTGCGACTCTGACGTGTAGTTCTTACAAATATACCTTAAGCAAATGTATGGAGTAGGATTGTTTGGGGTTTTTCACTTTGTGAATATAGTGCTAGAAAGATAAAGAGTAGCTGTAAGTGCCTGGCACAGGTGAGAGATGGATGGAGGGCAACATGCGGGTACTTGTTGAGGAAGAGTTTTGGGAGCAGAGTGCACCTATTTCTCCTCTCATTGATACTGAACCATTCAGGAATAACTCCCTTACAATCAATGTAGGACTGAGGGGAAAAACGAGTAGAAAATCTCTTGCCAAAGTAAAGGCCTTTCTTGGCAGACGCATACCGGCCGCGGCCTGTAGGTTGCAGCAGAGTGTATGCTTTTCATTAGGAAATACGACTTTATCCTTTGTTTTCCCAAAGTGGAATTCCCCAGTAAGATAAACCAACCCATATTTGTCTCTATCACTAAAAAAACCCAGCCTTGACCTTGCTGGCGAGACAAAAGGATGTTGTTTCTTTCGGATTTTGCTACGTGGGCGTGAGCAATGCCGAGCGGTTCAGACCACGTGAGTCAGCGCCAGGTGGTCCAGCAGCAGAGCATCTTCCCATCATGATGCGAAAACGATGGGCAGGACTCAGACGTACCATAAGCAACACTTGGAAAGACTGGTCCTGGAGGTCCCATCCCATTAGGTCGTTTCAATATCTCCATTTTCTTTCATGGGCTTTGGATCCAAGGTTTGTACAAATCCCTGTAGCTGTGTGTTAAGCTCATGTAGCACATGGTGATGCAGGAAAGCAAAAAATGTGACACCACAGACGGTGCTGCGGTGAGAAACTGCTCCACGCTCATACGATCCCATCACGTGCTACAGAAATGAAAACCTCTAGCAGATGGCACTGATGTAACTCTGGCTGCAAAGATGGGAATGAACAACAACTTCACACGTCGCGTTCATTCACTTCATTGATTACTCACAAAATAAAAATACAGGAAAGAAAAAACTACAAAACAAAATTGTATGGACCTTTCCATGACAAAGTATTCTGCTTTTCACCAGGAAATGCTGAGAGGAATCCAGCACTTCGTAAAGCCAGTCATAAACATATAAAAATATAGGAATGCCAATGGAAATTATTGACTGAACAATCTCCTTTTTAGTGGGAAATATGTTTTATCAATATTTATACTGATCTGCTTGAAATACTCAAGGCAGAATGGGAAAACCAGTGAAAACTCAGAAAAATGTAAAACATGTTTTCAACTGGCTGAAAACCAGAAGTCATTATGCGATTTTTTTAAAGAAAAAGCAGTCTCTATTTCTTCAGAGATTCATTTGGTTTAAGGCCAGAAAGGACCATTAGATCATTTACTTTGACATTTTGTTTAATGAAGGCCAGTTACCCCTATATTTAGCCTGAAAACTTACATTTGGTTAATTTTTTTCCAGAAAAGCAACAAGCATCTAGTTTTGATTTGTATGTGCTGAGAACTGCAGAATCCACCATTTCCTCAGTATTTTCTACAAGCAATTTCTAACTTTCCCTATTAAAATGTGCCCTTAATTGCTCACTTAAAATTGTACGGCTTCACATTTCAGACCTTGCTTCTTGCTATGCTTTGCTCTTTTAGATGAAAGAGTCCTTTGATAACCCAGTGTTTTCTTCTTTTGTGTGTACAAGCACACTGCAATCAAGTCACCTTCCCATTGTCTTGCTGCTTGATGAAACTGATTGAATTCCATAAATAACATGTAAAACATTTTACTAAATTATTTTAGACTCTTTCTTTACTCCAATTTTCAGCAGTCTTAAAAAAGGCAAGTGCTAAAACAGGATAGTTTTGCTGGTGCTGTGTGCAGAGGTAAAAATTCACCCCCTAATTCTCATCTTTAAACGTATCCAAAGGTCAAATTTTCTCATTTGCTTTTTTTCTTCTTTTCCTAGAACAAGGGCTCATAATCATTTGCTTAACACTGTGCCAACTCACTGCTTTCCATGTAGCCCTCCTTCCTGCAGTTACGGCCTACGTTCCTCATTGATGGTTGTAAAAGTTTGCATTAGGCTGGATTAAAATGCGTCTTGTTTTAAGTGCCCAAAATTGCTAAATAACGCACATTGCTCTCCATGAGTAACCTCTTATTGTCTGCTGTTGGTTCCTGCGCGTCAGATTGCTGAGGCTTCGCAGCCAATGACTGGTTGGCCCACAACCGTACCGTGCTACAACCAACCTCTCTTCTACAGATGTGTCATGATGTTTTTATAACTGGCACGTTGTGTTCTGGGGAGTTCTGTGACACACCGAACTCTCAGTATCTATGCATCTCTGTAGTTATCTTTATCAACCAGACTTGTCATCTCATCAGCAAATGACATCAGATTTATATGATGAGGCCTGTTTTGCATAAAACCATGATTACCGGCATTAATTATATTTCTAAACTTATTATTTTAATTAACTATCTTTATTAATTGAAGTTTTTATCGGCTTTCCATAGCCTTGCCTGGCTCTGATGCTGGCCAGCTGGCTCACACTAGAGCTCCACTTTTGACTCTTGGCACTGCACTAGCTCTCATCCACTGTTCAGGAATTTCCTTTGTGTTAGCCTACTTATTAAAAACTAATTTCAACAGGCCCAGTCTTCATGGCCCAGACAGTCAATGTCACTGGTATTGTCTGTGCCTTTCCTCTTCAGTGGCAACAGCGTTCCTGTTAAGTGCTGGGAAGGGGAACTGCCATCATGGCACTACACCACCCAGGAATACCTCTACGTCATGGCAACTTTCATGCTAAATTGGAAGATATTATCACCTTCAGGCTTTTCTGCCGTGATTGAGCAATTGTTTTAGTTCTACTTCTTATCCTATGGATAAAATCAGATGGGAGAAGTATTTCGCCCAAAGCTTCAGGGCAGATATGTGTGATATATAGGCATTAGCAACACCAGTCTCCAAAAGTCACCTCTTGTGTATAGACTTCTGTAGAGACAGTGAATTAAGAATCTGTCCTATATGGTAATTGAGGCCAGCATTATTCCAGAGAGCTAAAACCCCAGGAATTACCCAATTATCCGTGCAGACTGACATCCATTACTCCGCCAGCCCCGGCCATGGGACTGCGTTCCTGGGGAGCGATATCAGATTTGCGTGGGCTCCAATGGAGACCTGCGTGGTGTGACGTCTCCATGTGAGCTGTGCTAAAAACAGCCTTAGGCACACTGTAAGCCTTTTCCAAACAGAGCTCATATTTAATTTGGTGTGTTATGGAAAACTCTGGGCAAGTTTTCCACTCAGTTGCATTACATTTTACAACGGCACTCTGCGAAGTACAGCGTTCTGTATTTTTTATCATTTATCTTTAGGAAAATAAATACAAGTCCTTATAACAATTAAATACCTATCCGTTATTCCCAGGGAGCCAGGGTTATATGCCAGAAAAGTAAATCAATTTCTTTATCAATTGTTGTATATTTAGATTCAGTGATCAAGCAGCCACCTCAATGGAACACATATTCCAGTTTATATGACTAAGGGAGAAGGAAAATCATCATGAAAGAGCACCATTTGGGTCCAACTCCCAGACAGGATGGAAAAGGAATTAAATGCAAAATTGTCCAGATTGCACCATGGATCCATCCATCCACAGACTAATATATCTCTTTTTCCCTCTTGGAAGCTCAGATGACATTCTGGTAGCCTTTCAAATGGATCCAGCACAGAACGTGTGATCAAAATCAGCTGTGTGAGTGAGAGTGAAGACTTTTGCCCAAGAGGCAGGGAATTTAGTACAGGTCTAAAAATCTCTGCCTTGGGAATAAGCAGTAGTCTCATTAGCAACGGCTCCACCTGCTGCATATCCCTGTGCCCCTTTGTCTGTCAAGACCTTGACAGAAGAATCGCATGTATAAGCAACGGGTGCTCTGATTTGGAGTGTATTCATGGAATAGTTTTTAATCTGGCTAGAAAATACCAAAATCCTGGCTGAAAAGTTGTGATGTAAGAAGCACTTATTAAAGATACCTGCAAACACATCTCTCATCATCCACATTTGCATACCAAGGGTTAGCTCAAATAATTGACAATAATGTCAAGCATATCTTATTTATGCCAGAGTTATTTTACTCACGTATGTCACTGAGCACAATTGTTTTCTCAGTGTTTTAAGATTCTTCCTACAGAGAGGCAGCCATGGAAATGTCTTTCCAACGTGACCTCAGGAGCAGCTGGGAGAAGCTGTGGGCACAGAGGGGCTGGGACCTGCACATCTGTTCTTCCTTCCAGCTGGTTTTTGTATGTTCTCCGGGTGGAGCAGACGTTGATAGCTGTTCCCTTATAAAATATGTAATAGTGTACTTTATGACCTAATACATTTTCCAGTCCTAGGGCCTGATCCAGAGTCCACTTAGTTCTCTGAACAAGCCTTCCAGTGGCACCAGTAGGGCTCTATCAAGTTCTTAATGAACCGGTGCAAGTGAGAGGTAATTTAGGGCCATTATCTTTGTAGGGTTGCATATGGTTCGGTGATGCTCCACCGTCTGACTCCAGAGTTCTCTCCTTGCTGCTTCTCTCGCTTTCACTGGCTGCTCCTCACCAGCCGTCGGAGGTTTCTGTACGACAGCTCTGGGTCTCTTACGCTGTCTGAGGCCACTTGCCACCGAGTCGCAGGCTCTCTTGCCTCCTTGGCAGCCTTCCCCGGGAGAGCTCCAGGCCCAACGGTGCTTGATACTGTCTGGTGACATTTTGTGGCACTCCTTCAGTCTTGTCATGCTTCTCTGTGTTATGCATCGTCAACCGCAGCCTCCTAATTGTGACTTGATATTTAAGTTCATTGGCAAAGGTTGTTTGCTCATGGCTTTGTGTATCCACTTCAACAGCCTCAGAGAACAGAGTGACGGGGAGAGATGGAGCTTTGCGTTACGGGAAAGTGCTGCTAATCCTTTCACAAAAAGATAATTTCCACATACAGGGTGTATCTGGGACACGGGGAATGTCCAGGAAGGCAGGAGCCAGGATGCTGAAAATGTACAAAGGCTAAAACCAGCCAGAGGGAAGAGTCTGCGCTTGCTCCCGGGCTTGGGCATCATCGTCCCAGCTGAGACCCATCTCTGCCTTCATAGGTTTGCATCCGCAGGTTGCAAAAAATAATGGCTTCAAGAAATGGGATCCAGCTGTTCTGCCAGCAGGGTTTGTGTGTGTCGCTCACTCCTGTGCACGGGCCACTTGAACGAACAGATACTGCTTTGCCTCTTCTGCAGAAGAGGAGATTGTGCCGGCTTCTTCCTGCTTTGGGTGTGATCCAAAAGGGCTAAATCGATTTCAAAACCAGTACAGATGTGCCAAGTACATATATATCTCACCGGTTTGATGTGGTTACACTGGGGCCTCCAGAGATTTCACACCTACTGGATGTTTCTGGGAAATGCTGTTTCCACTCCTGCAACTCCTTGGTTTTGCTCTTGTTTGTGCTTGTCCCATTAGATCAAATGAGGCTAATGACTGAGGGATAGCCCTGCTTCCCAGGGATTTGAGGACTTAAATGCTTGAAAGCTATTAGCAGACAGGCTCTGCTGTGGAATACATTGAAGACTTTTGCTGCAGGGGATCATCCTAAAGGCTGCAAGAAAACAACAGCTCAGTATTTTGACAACATCAGCTCACAACTTTGTTTTAGCCAGAACAGCCTTTTTCTGATCCTTATGTACGTCATGGCTGCAAGTTAATTTGTTCCATGTGCCATTATGATGCAGGATACATTCAGAAAAACAGGGTTCTCCCAGGGTGAGAAAAAAGTATGTTTACTAAGCAGTTATAGCCAATGTGGGTTTTTTTCCCTCCCAAATTCCCCATGTGCTTTCCCATGCTTTGCTTTACCCTCCTCCCTCCTCCTCGTTTCCCTGCATTAGAAGCCTGTCTCCCCATCACTGGTGGATCCAGTGTAACTCCCAGTGCTTTCCACAGCTCTGGGTCTGGAGCAGTCCCCCAGTCCCACCAGGGCAGGCGGCTCCTCTGCAGCTCCCTCAGACTGTTCCTGAGCTTGCCCGTTGGAGCAGGGACTTCACACCCACCCCCTGCCAGGGGTTTTGAGGCTGGGGGATCTCAGCCCACGTGGCACTGATGTCCCACTCCTCTGGGTCCCTGCAAACCCACCCAGGTCCCCTTCCACTCCAGCAGGAGCAGGGAGAGGTGGATGTCTCCTCTGCTTCCAGCTTTGCCTGAACTTCACCCAAACACTGTCTGGGCTGTGCAAACACCAGATTTCTCTCCCGCCTGTGTCTGCTCCGCAGCCGGAGGAGTGCCTGGGGCTGGGTGGGCAGACCCGGGCACAGCATTGCCATCCGTGATAGTAACACCATGTTCCTGAACCTGCAAACTCTCCTGGGCAGGGCCCTGGGCTTCAGACGCTGCATGAGCTGAGGCGGTGCCTTATTTCAACAAACCATGTGTTTGACCAGTAGGTTTAGGGCTGGTTGGTTGGTGGTGACAAAGAGAGGGGCTTTGCGTGTGGTGTCCCCAGTGCTATTGCAGGGAGTTCACTCTGCTATCACGTTATGCGTGCAGAGGAATGAAAAACCTAATTAGCATCACCTGTGATGAAAGCTCTGTAATCATGACTGCAATCTCGGAACAATTAATCATCCACCTACAACAAGCCACCAGACTCATTTTTCTATTCTGTCTCTCAGTTCTTCTGCAGTTTTGAAAGGGCTCCTGGAGCAAGGAGCTGGTGCGGGGCATGGGATCCCAGCTGGGAGGTAAATCACAGCTGGAGCACGAGTTCAGGGAGCAGACAAGGTGCCTTTAACAGCTTTTGTCCCAGTCCCCTGCTGCCACCGCTCCACACTTCACCTACCATTTTACGAGCTCCCTGCGTGCCTGAAAACGCTATTTCTGGCAGCATGAACTAAACCCGTTCAGCCCCTTTGAAGACTGCAGAGCCTGGAGAAAGAATAACTTTCCCATAAATATATATATATATATATATACAGGTTGCACCTCTGTCTATATAAGTTTTTCAATTTTCTTTTAGAGGGGTTGTGCTAAAATGCCACGAGACAAAAGCATCGTAGTATGAGTCCTCGCTGTGGAAAAAAAATATCAAAAATGTAGAGAAACTGGCTGACCGAGTTGAAAGTTTAAGCCTGTTGCTTGGAGTGTCTTTTTCAGCTTCTAAACAGGCCACATAAAGATCGTGGGTTGCCATGAATGTCAGGCACCTCATGAATGGCCTGTGCAGTAGAAAAGGCATTTTCTCTGTTTAGCTTGTAGGCTCATTGTACTGCGCTGCCAGGAAAGGTTGATTTTCACGGCACGTTGGAGACCAGGTCTTCAGTTGCTGGGGAGTGATGTAGCTCCACCTAAATCAATGGATCTCCCAGGGTTTGTGGTGATTCAGGGTGGCACTGAGCCTCCCACGCTCTGTCAGAGACAGCAAAATGTTTGGTTCCTCTAAAGCAAAACAGCAATTTATTAACTGTTAAAATCTGGGGAAAAAAAAAAAAAAAGGAATCTTGAAGTAAATAAATTTGATGTGCTCTTGACACCAGCAAAAGGGGAATTTCATCGCTTTCACCCTATGTGTGAAAATGTTGTACAGTTTTACAAGCAACAAAAGAGTGTGACCAACAGTGAGACAGAGACAGTGTGACTTATATGAAAGGAACAGCGTGATGAGAAAATGTAAATATTTATAAAAAGGCAAAATAGAGTCTGTAAAATTATCTGCCATTTGAGACACGTGGATACTACTACCAAGGATAATACAAAGAGAGACATTAAAAATAAGTAGTAAATTCCACGTATAGGGACTTTGGAATAATCTAATAAAATGTACGTGGCTAGACAGCACCATTTGGTTCTACAGTTTTAAACTCAGGAAAACATCTCTCAGGATTATATTGGTGACAACATCTCATACCTGTGCCCAGCAAGACACTGCTTTTACCCCCTCAGACCTGTCTCGTGTTGCACCCAAACTCTCATTGCCATTGAGGCGAACTCCCATCTCTCCCAGTGGGTAAATTCTCTTCTCGTTTGCATGGGAACGGGAGGGCTGGGGGGTGTCGTCCGCGCGTTACACTGTCAGCTTTCCAATCAGGTCATCAGAATTAAAAAGCAGTTTGATAAACCCAATTTTCCAGCTGAAAAACACAGTACTTCTGATAGCTGTAATCTTTGTATGTGATTTCTGACCCAGTTTTCACAGATAAACGTCCTTGCAGCACGGGCATTTTTTCTTTCTTTCTCTTTTCACTGCCTGTTTGCAGTTTCTCTCTGAAACATGAAACATTATGATGTAAATGATAGTTTTCTTAGAAAGCAAATCCACTGGGATTTTTAATTAGAATATCTTTGTGAACATCTGAACCAAACTGTAGCCCGCTATGAAGTCTGGAAGTGATGCTGAACAGGACGGCTCACAGTTTTGTTTCATGTTTGCTGGTAGAACTATTTGGCGAAGATAATATTTCAAAATATGTGGCTCGGTCACATAGAAGTTCTTGCAACTGAGAGAAGGCGAGGGAGCTCGGAATGTATACAAAACCCTTCTTTGGAAGAAGGAGCAGGGCAAAACGTGCAATGAGGAATTATATTATAAAAAAAAAATCTTTAATTTATTACGAGGGCAATTTTCAGATGGCAGTGTCAAGGTCCTTCATGTTTATGAACATTTTCCGCACTCACCTAATAACTGAGAGTCAAGGAGAATATCAAATTAATTTTAGTTTTGGCTGGAGAGTTAGACTTTTTAAAGAATGCTAATGATTTTGTCCAGACATTAATAAATCTGCAATAAACCCCAGCCTGCAAAAGACAAATGAAGGGATGTTTTCGTCCTTCGTTCCCTTTCTCTTCTTGGAAGGCTGGGAATGTTATTTGTCTGTGCTGCGGGTGCTAGGGACAGGTTTTTGAGGGCATGGGACAAGATTCAAATGTGCAGCGTGGGTCAGAGGGACAAATCAAAAAGGAGAAGGTTGTCCTGTGTCTGCAGGGAGATGCCAGTGTCCTGTGGACACGGAACAGACTGGAAATTTGAGAGAAAGGCATCGCTTTCACAAGCAGAAATAGAGCTGTAGCTGGGAGGGTGTATCCGGGAAAGGTGGGTCCATAGGGATCCTCCTCTTCAGCCGCTTGTCCCGAGCACCTGCTGCTGAGCGTTGCTGGAAACCGGGGGCCCTGGTACCTGGTTTTGGGGCAGCCTGGCTGTTTCCAGGAGCTTCTCCTTAATTGCAAAGCGAGCAGAGCCGCGGGCGCTCCCCCGGGAGTGGGTGCTGCAGCCCCGCAGCTGTGCCCGGGCAGAAAGCCATCTCACTAACCTGGGAGCCTGAGCATCCTCGACTCCCAGTTGCCTCCCTGGCAGCTGAAGATATTAATCATCTTGCACAGGACCCTGAGTGCCTCTCATAAACCTAGATGAGGACAAACAATGAAGTCGACTCTGGGTTTTTTTTGCAGAAAAGTGGATGTTACTGAGCGTGAAGCCCAAAATACAGTTTAGTCTCTTGTTACCACCTCTGCAGGGAAAAATGTAATTATATTGAGCTCTAAGTAACTTAGTTTGGGACAAGTTATTTAGTCTCTCTGAAGTATCACTCCATTCCCCAGAGCATTAAAGAGTGAATGCTGGTGTCCAGCCATTGCCATAGCAGCCCTGCGAGGGTTTATGTGATACATCACACACCAGAGCCTTCCAGTAATTCCTCTGTAGGTTGATAATGGAAAGAGAGCTGTGTAAGCCCAGGGCTAATACAATATGCAGAGATACAGCAAGGTCTGGGCAAACATTTAGAGTGAAGGAAAGTAGTGGACAGAAGCCAAAAGCCCAGCTTTTCTCCGTTTTCATTTCCTCATAAATACAAATACTCAACATCCATCGCTCTCTCCCGCAGTGTCCCTGCTTTGCACCGAAGGCTGAGCATCTGTTTCTGCTATCAGGGACGGAGAAATTCCCAGTGAATGGCGCCGAGACAGCACGTGGATTTTCCGGGTGGCACCGCTCAAGAAGCTTCTAGCAAACTCCATCTCAGTTTAAGTGACTAAAGGATTGACAGAGTGAGACGTGGCAGAGAGAGCAAGCCCTGGGATTTGAAAGCAACCAAAGAAAATGTCTTCTGGGAAATAGACCTAAGGGTCTTTGGTACCTTTGAGTAGTTTACTTTTTTTTTTTAAGAGCTGGAGCGCTATTTCTCTTAAAATGGGTTATGGGTAGGGTTTAGGAATATTTTCCTGGATTCCAGCTTTCTGTATAATGCATTTTCTCCCCATAGATACAGCATATATTCTCTGCCCTGAGCATAGTGAGTGAGGAGTGTAGTCACAGGATGAAATCTTTCCAGCATTTTCTGATGTAAAATACACACCTGGATTGATTCCCAGGTCCATTCTCATCCCTTTTGACTTGCAAAGCCATGGCAAGACTCCAGGGAAGATGTGGAGCACCCTGGAAAAATGCAGAGTACTCACTACACCCAAAGAGCTGAAAAATCTGAAGGTATTGCCTAAGGAGTTTGCTGTGCAAAGGAGTTATAGTACTGGAGGCAACAGAGAGACACACAAATTTACGTTGATGGATGGAGACCTTTATAAAACGTAGCTCTTTCCTATCTCGGTGTAAATTCTGCCTCTGCTCCTCTTTCCCCAGTTGAGGTTATGGGCCTAAATCATAGATTCATAGAATGGTTAGAGTTGGAAGGGACCTTAAAGACCATCAAGTTCCAAACCCCCTGCCCTGGGCAGGGACACCTCCACTAGAGCAGGTTGCTCAAAGGCCCATCCAGCCTGGCCTTGAACACTTCCAGGAATGGGGCAGCCACAACTTCCCCGGGCAACTTGTTCCAGTGCCTCACCACCCTCACAGCAAAGAATTTCCTCCTAACATCTAATCTCAATCTCCCCTCTTCCAATTTAAAACCATTACCCCTTGTCCTGTCAATACAAATGGAGCAAAAGAGTTAGAGCATGTTCCTTCACAGATGTTTATGTAAATGAAAACCCCGAAATGCCAGGTCAGACCTCAGTCCTGGAGGGGACACTCATGGAGCTCTGCTGCTGCACAGTCCCTGGGGGTCGGTGTGCAAGAAGTGCTGCAGAGAGGCTCTGCCCTCAGGAGATGCTGTCGCCCACCGGGAAGCATGAGAGAATTCATACTGCTCCTTCGACTCCAGTAAGAATTCATGCAAGGAAGAGCTGAGTAGGAACTTTCCATCAAAATGCCTTTTCGCAAGAAAATATAATTTCTATATTTCTATATTTCATCCGTCTTTTATAAAGGTGGATGAATTGATGCCTTTTTGCAGTTTTTCACTGGGAAAAAAAAAATTGCCTTGAGACGTAGAGACTCATGCTGGCTTGATAAACACACACATCCTTCCTGGCAAACGGTGCGATGCTGACATGTCATCTCATTGTCTTGTGAATAAGTAGCAGAGCTCTGAGTATCGGTGAGAAGAAACAGATGATTCTTTCTTGGCTACTTCATGCTAGTGAAAATTTCCCTGCTTGAGCATCTTTAATCGGCACTTCAGTACTTTCACATAAATTGTTTGGAGTTTATAGGGTTTTCTCAATGCTTTGAAAAAAACCTGGAGGAAAGGAACCCTTATCTGGTACCAGTTGATATCAGGAGAATTTTGCCCTATTAAATAACTCAGATCAGACCCAAAGTGTCTTATGGGTCTTTACATGAGAGAACCAGCATTGTCTGTGTGCCAAACTACACATCTGGCTAACAGGTTAACACAGTTGTGGGAAAAGACACATTCCATTCCAATTTATAATATACAACAAATGCTTGTTGGTTTTAAAAAAAAACACAACAAACCCCACAAGTATTTGCTATTCCAAATATAAACTGTGGGAGGAATAATAATAATAATAAAAAAGAAAATAAAGGGAAACCTTGTTTTATTTTTCTATGGAAACTGTAATCCTACATGATGGAAACAGTAAAAATCAAGCTCATAAGGATTTCTGATGATGGGATAACCCTACGTTCTTTGTTCTGAATACAAATTAATACATTAAAATGTGCCCATAAGAACTGCAGCTTTAGTGTGAGTAGCCAAGAATAAGAAACTCAGCTTCATAAAATGGCACCTAATGTGAAAGCTGTCCAAAAGATGTCCTTCTATATATACCCCAGAAAAGGCCCATTTTCTTATGAAGCAAAAGAATGGGTAAAAAATGCGGGCTACCCCAGAAGCCTGTCATTCAAAACCGGGTTTGTATACGTTTTTCAAAATCGGTACTTCTTTATTACAAACCTTTATAAACCCAGTCAAGCCAATTCCAATGAAAATTAGCTGTTGCTGCTTTTATTTTCCTTCATGGAACAGCGTGGAACGTGAAAACACCCTTCTAAGCGGGTGGAATCACTCTTTCTTGCTCCAGAGAAAACTCCTGGTGAAATTATTGCCCTCTCCATTCAACTACAAAGTTGAAACCAAGATTTGACCCACTTTCCCTTGATATGGATATATTTGCAGATTTGCCTTTAGTTACACCAGCACATCGGGAGTAGTTCTGCTGGCTGTAGTGAGAATACTCCATCTCTACCCCGCACGCTGGGTAGCGAGAGTTTGGTATGCACAATTTTAAGTGATATGGATTAAATTTCCATTAACTGATTATCACTTAACTTATGCTGATTTGATGTCAGGACAGTTCCAGGGATACACAAACAGAATCTGAAATGATGAAAGTTGTTTGGGAGATCAGAACTGAAGGCAAAGTGCAGTTTTTTTCCGATGGAAGTAAAGCTGGCTTGAAACTAATTGTATTAGGCTTTATACCCGTTCTGCTGCAGCAGCTGAGGATATGAATGTTCTAAATTAGTGAAGGCAATTTCTTAGTGGAAAGGAGCCTTGGTGGCCGGTTAGACAGACAGGTAGGGAGAATAAGCTCAACACGTTTCATGAATGTAGGCGGCTGGGTAAGGAAGAGAAATCCTATTAGTGCCCAGTTAAAAGAATGGCTGTATCATGAATTCAGTGCTTATTAGAGGATCCAGAGGGACTCCAAGCATAGAGATGCAAATCCATAGGAAATTCGGTCCTTGAATTCTAGTGCTCACAGAATCACTGTTTCTGTGGAGGTGTTCTCAGATATGAATGGTGAGAAATTGGTCTCATTTATATGTCCCTAAATCAAGAATAACCCCAGAGCAAGGAGATGGAGTCATCATTCTTCGATATTTCAACAGCTCCCATGGCCTCAGAATCTGAGTGCTTTCTCTATGTGCCCGGATCAATTATTGGCTGTGAGCTGGGGAGATGCTAATATCCTCATTTCACAGATTGCACCTGAGACAGACTGGAGCCTCATTTCCTAACAAGATTTAAATCTATAACTTCTATTGCTTTCATTACAAATCAAGGGACTTTAGATGCTCTGTACGAGGGTGTTCGCTCCAGAAAATACGTGCTGGAGGATGGAATCGAGCTGACATGTTTTGCATCCATGGTTACCTCTTTAATCACAGAGCCCGCTTCCCTGGCTGGGGAAGGCTATGGCTCTTCCTCACTGTGTGGTACCCTGCAGAGCCAATGCAGGAGGGAAACGGGAAGGGAAGGGAGGGGAGGGGGAGAAAGATGCTTTTATTTTTGCTTTATCGTTGTGGGAGGTGATCAGACGCAGCAGTATTCTGCAAGAGCTGGGTAAATAGTGGAATCCATCGTCTGATGGCAGTTGCTCAGTTGCAGCATCTCACTTCAGGGCGTTGTTTCTTCCCTGTGTTTCCAGAGAAAATTCCTCCCGGGGTAATGATGAAAAACTAGTCACAAATCAACACAACTCAGAATACGTAAGACTCATAAAATATTGCAAAATAAAGCAAGCAATACAAGAGCCCAGTGCTTTCATCGTGCAGGGAAAGACCTCCAGAACACCAAGGAATTTTGGAACCATTTCAGAGACTCAGAAATCATGAAACTTGGACATTTTTCCTCTCAAGGCTTTTCCTTCTCTCTTTCCCCTCTCCTCCCCAATGAATCACTCTGTAAGAGAATACATTACCTGGAAACACAGCAGGAGTCTTGGCCTTAGTATAAGAGAGCAGATTATAATGAGTATTGCACTAAAGAAGGGGGAATAGAGAGCATCAGCAGCCAAAAAAGATACGCAATTTGTGGGATAGGATGTAACACAGAGAAATTGTCAGTGATGGGGTGGAAATAAAACTATGTCAGTCGCTGTGAATTAATTATTCTCCTATAAAAACAAATCAGTGGAGGAACGTAGCGCGTGGTTGTATGGAGCCAGGAGGTTTGGCTGTGGCACAGGAAAGCGGTCGTTCCAGATGGCCCAAGGGCACGTGCGCTGCTCCGCTGGGGTAAAAACATCTCATTGCAGGGCAGGCAGGATCTCGGAGTTGAGGCAAAATTGTGATTTCCAGTATAATCCCTTTCTATTGCAGAGTTTACAAACCCAGCCAGAAAATTTTGCTTTAGGCTGAAACTGAGCTGACAAGGTCTCAGCACAAGAGCGAGTGTATCCAGCAGGGAATACTCTTCATTGTGCTGAGAACAAGTTTTGAGTTAATGAATGAGAGGAGGTAAGACCATAATTATTCTCTTGGAGGGAAGGAGAACAAGTAAAACATTAAAGCTTACACAATACCAATTCACGTGACTTTTTGGAAGCACAGATATGCCTTGCATCAGATATGCAAGGTACACGTATGCATCTACCTGCAAGGCACAGAGCTGGTGCTCTGCCTCGTGGCAGAGTTCGGTTTCATGCAGAGATTTGCACTCTGAAATGTCTGATTAAGAGCTCTCATTGTGCCCAGGCCTCCATTTCTGTCTCCACCACCAAAGCTGGGCTCACTCAGCCTTTCCCTTGCACCCTCAACAGCATAAAATTCACCGCAGCCATAATTTCTCCTCCCTCAGATGGCAAAAGGTAGAAGCAAAGAATTCCACCACGAGTGTCCATGGAGCAAAATTTGTCATCCCCTCTTGCTGTCCCTGTCAGCCTTTGGGGAGCTGTAGTAAACCAGCCTGTAAATGGTGGCGGAGGCTGAATTGCCTAAAGCCCTTGGAGCTTTGCAGTGATGCTCCAGTATTTTTTACAGATAATTTGGAGACAAAACTGCGTTCTGAATCACGGCCTTTACTCCATGCTGACAGTGCTTCCCACCCTAACCGTCAACCCTCATTAAAAAGCAGCCATTAACCGGAGAAGAGTTGAAATGGGGACAGGAGCAGATATTCAGGAGGGTGGGCAGAAGGGGTGTGAAGTTTCTATCTGCAGCTCTTCTAAGCTATCACATTTTTCCCTCTTTGCAAAGATTCAGCCTGAAGAGGTGGGTTCAGGGAGTCACACTGTCACTCCCCTTGTGCCGTTAGTGAGCACTTGGGGCTTCTGGGGGCTTGCCAAATGTCACAACTCTAAAATGAACTACTGCAGGCACAGATGTAACATTTCAAAGCAAAAAAAAAAAAGCCCAAACCCACTAGTGGAGTGACTTTTCTTAGTGTTTCCATCTTCTGGGCTTACTCTGTAAGTGAATGGAATAGTTGATGGCCAAAGGACATGATGACCGGTTTGGCTGGGATTTTCAGAGGGGCTCAGAGGAGCACGGTTACCCGTTATCGGTGATCTCAAATCGCTGTTGGAGCTGTAACTTTCCTACAGAAGAAGGAGCTGAACAAGTCCCTGCCGCAAAAACGAGCCATTGAAGTGGCAGCTCTTTGGCTGCCCCTACGACCCACTCCTTACCCGCTCCCCGGTAAATGAGCAATTCCTTGGTTATGATGTGAACTTTCTTACATGCAGGAAATGCTGGAGCAGCTAGAAACGGGCAATTACTGTGAAATAACCGTGTGCCCCCAGGCTCCTGCTGAGGGTAACCCTGCGGTAACCCCTGTCCGTACCCTTTGAAGATAGCAGCCTCTGGTTCGCTGCACAGACACCATGGGCTTGGAGATGCTCTGTGCTCTCAGAGACTCCACACACCGTCTTACTCTTTCACCAAAAAGCTTCCTTTGAAATGCTTAGCAGAGGCAGATCGTTACATCAAGGGGTGCTTCGCTGCTTTGTAAAATTCACAGCTTTTATTATGTTCACGAGGGTGAGACCATCCGACCAACTCACACCTTCCCCGGACAAGTGGTCAAACACAAGTTCAAACTCTGGAGGTGAAAACCGGTTTCACTGGTCCCCTGTCCTGCTCGGGCTTGAAAGAAGAAGTGTCTGTAACTCATTACCTTGCAGGCATAAGGGGATCCTCTTCCTGTGCATAGCCTGAGAGATAATGCATGTAACTACCATTTTGCATCCTGCTGTTTGCTTTACTGAATGGTGCCCTACAAACTGGTTATGTCTGAACTCAGCAGAGCGTGCATTTACCTACTATGTGTGGTTTTGCACACATTTTGGAGCCCTGTGTGAAATGTGCTTCAGTATTTGCCGATGAGTAGTCTAAAACCATCTTGGAACTTTTTCAAAGGGTCACTAGCAAAAGTTATTTAAGCTGTGTACGTATTTCAGTCTATGATTTGGGAACACCTACTGTATGGACTTGATCCACCTATAGATCCTTCAACAGCTTTCCTCTCGAGGGGTCCCTAAAGGCTGCCACCAGCTTGGTCACACTGGGATTTGTCCCCGTGGAGTGTTACAGCCCAGGGTGGGACAACCTGATGGTACCAGCGCTCAGAAGCTCATCTGCAATGATAAGGTGCTTGCACAAAATGCATGGGGCAATGGGGCTGCTTGCTTGAAGGTATTCACATCCCCATGGGGGACATTTGGGTCCGGCTACACATTAGGTTCATGCTAAATCCATGGGGAATAAATGTCAGACATCTCCAGTGGTGTGTCCTAAGAGAAAATACTGTTTTTAAAAGGAGCATCTTAGGTGAGGACAGAGGGTAAATATTTTTGTGAATGATGATTGACCTGAAGTGCTGTCAAAGGTTCCTTCCACGGATATGTGCAAAATCTCTCTATTCCCTCCCCCTGAACACAGATATTTCAAAGTTCTAAACGGGGAGAAAATCTCTGGAGAGGAAGATACTGCAAATAAAATCTAATCTATAAATGTCTCTCTTTAAAGGCCCAGTCCAAGCTCTCCATTTTATCTTCTTGACAAAGCAAAACAACTCAATTTTGAACTTGCTCACATTGATTTTACATCAGGGAATTCCACCAATTTCTGGGAAATTATTGACCTAAGTGAGATCAAAATCCATCCTTTTTCTTTCTTTTCCTTCAGAATTCTTTTTCATCTATTGATTATAGTTGTGTGATGTGGCTTATTGACTCCGAGCTAATAATGACCAAGTGCTTTGGGGACAAACCAAGCTAGCTTAATGGACCACAACACCAGAATTGATTCCTATAATGACCCAGAAATTAATTAAACTAATCATTCCCATGTAGCCATGTACTAGGAGGCCTCTAGTGTTGTCCCCCACCTGACTATGGTATTTAAGCCTACTCAGCCTCCAGCTGTTGAAAAATATGAAGGGATCTTCCACCTTTTAGAGCTGTGAGTGGGGTCAGCCCCACTCGGGGTAACCCCGACGGCATCGGGTCTGTGGAGCGCAGTCGGGATTCGGCCAACTGTAAGAAATAGCAGTTTCTTGCCCTCGTTTGTTCTTTCCCTCTTTGCTGGGGTCAGATGGTTCACATTTCTGAAAGGGCATATTTCTTCTTGATCACTTAGAGACAGTAATAGTTTCTTGCAGCGTTTACAAGTCTTGGTGTTTTTAGAATATATTTACAGTGCTTGACTTCCTTAGGGAGCAGATCCAGACGCAGGATAAAAGTGGCAGGGAGGGTGTGTGCGAGTACAGCCCCAGCTTGTTCTTCCCAGTCCAAAGGGAGAAGGCTACGGATTAATTGCGTATAACGAGGTAACGCCTGCCAAACGGCGTGCAGCAGCTTGCAGGGCCAACCAGAGTCCAAAATGAGACCTGAGCCGTGCTCCGGGCAGACACAGCTCCGTCTCCCTTGGGAGACTGAAAGAGTCTTGGAGCCGTACGACTGCCACCATGGAAAGTGGGACCATGTGGCAGCTGGTGGCACTCGTGGGGGACAAGATTCCCTTTGGATGAATCCACACAGACATACTGGTTTTTATGAGGCTAAAAGGTCTGCTTTCCTCTCTGTTCTGACTTCTGTCCCTCTGACTTTGCCAGATGACCACGTTGCTCTTGATGCACGTAGGCTACAGCAAGCTCCAGGCCAGGACCCATGTTTTTGTAAGATTTTTTTTTACAGAATCCCTTTTTTCTGTAATTCTACATGAGACTCTTTGTCCTTCCAGTAGAACCACTGTAAAATAATAAGTTTCCCCACGTACAGAGGTGTGGTGGAGAGTGAGATGTGGTCCTGAAAGAAGACTCAGGTCAGGAGGTTTAGCAGTGAGCACCTGCGTGGGAAACAGTGAGGCTGGGGTAGCAAAACGCCCTGTGGAAGGTGGGGGATGGACACACATTAATAAATCTCCCTCCCCTCTTTAGCTGGTGCCTTAATCTGGCTGAAAAGCACGCTTCATTCCATATCAAAACCCACCCCTCTTCCTCTGCCGCCTGGTTTTGGCAGTTACTGGCAATCGCCTTGCTGTCAGGGAGACCTTTTCCTCTGGCACATGGAGTAGTGCTTCTGAAGTTCCCCAAGCAATCCAGTTCACGTGGCCCTGAATCTCACTGCGGGCTGAACCGAATTTGGGGACTTTTGGGACATTGCCTTTGAAGTGTCTCTCTGGTTTGAGCTACCACACGGATGCAAAGGCACCATCTGTTATCTCTGCCCCGTGTGCTGCAGATCTACCGAGCTCAGCATCGTCCAGGAGCCCTGGGGACTGCGTTTCATTGCCAGGTGATGAAATCCCAGAAAATAAGAAATTTGAAATTAAAAGGGGAAACCAGAATGGCATGTGGTGTGGTGCCTCCACAGGGGAAGAACTAAGTCTGGCACTTGTTTCTGTTGGGAAACTGAATCTGTTTCAGCTGTGAAGCTGATAGCAATCACATGCACGAGGTTTCACAAAAAATCATCAGTCTCTTCCACTTTCTGCCTGCTCCAGCATCTGCAGCCTTCGTTTGGGATTAGCAGGGAAGGGGTTAAGTGGTTCCCTTCAGCAGAAGAGCCGCAGCTGCATGCCCTGAGTGCATGGGGGTGTTGGGGCAGGGACAGCTGGCCCCAATTACCGGATTCCCTCACACATAAAATGACTTTGCTCCAGTAAGTTTGCTTGACTGGAGCTGGGCTGAGTGGAGGTTGGACTTGGTGAGGGTTTGGGGTAGGGAGAAAATTTTGCTTTCTCCTTTCATTCCCCCCCCCCCCCCCCTTTTTTTTTCCCCTTATGAGGGTGGTTGGTGTTGGGTAAAGTAGCAGAGTCTTTTTTTTGTCTTTTGAAGCTGCCTTTTCTGCAGTGCTCTAGGCCTAGTTGCCTCATTTTTGGGGGGGAGTGCTATTTGGTTGCTGGTTCTAGGAAGCTCTGTTTGCTTCCTCCATCTGTGCCTTTTCCACAGCAGAAAAAATCAAATGGGGAGAAGATGTCTCAGGAGATTAAACCCAGGGAAGGGGATGAAAAGAAACAAATACTGATGAAGCAGCCCAATAGATCTGAGATAAGTTAGGGTATCTTAATAGAAAGCTTTATACAAAAATATCTCTGGACCTCAGATTTCTGGTTTTTAATAAGTGGTCCTTGTTGATGCCTAGATCTTTAAGTGACGAGGTTGTTTCCCCAGAGTAGGACTCAATCCTGGTAACAGGACCTCACCATGACCCTTCTTGCTCTCCCTGTCCTGCAGGGAAGGAGGTTGGTGTCCACCTGGCTGCTCCTTTCTGCAAGCAGAGAGCAGATTTTTCAAAAGTATCCTGATATCGTGGAGCTTTATAAGGTATGGATAAATCCTTACAATTACTCAGAGTCTGGGAAAAGGGCTTTATTTTAACTCTTCTGGCCGGTACGGTCTCTGCCTTGAAAACACTCTGTACTGTATGAATGAAGAGTGAGTAATCTTGGGGTTTTGGTCTCTTGGAAGGAGCAGTTGACTGTATAGGGCTCATCAATTATCAGTGTATGTGTGTAAGAGAGAAATAGGGAGATGCTTTGTCTCTGTGCAGAAGAGCTCTACAGAAGGAAACAGATGCTGTATGTGTTTAATCCCTCCCCGGGGTGGATGCCCAAGGAACGGGCTGAACCTCGTGTCTGTCTGTCTGGTGTGCTGTAGGCACAGGCCAGCTATGGATTAGCCTTGGTAGAGAGAGAGAGAAGAATTAGGCTTTGGATGGCCTTTTAAATCCTAGACCACCCTTGCCTACCGCTGCCTTCAACACAGGTCTGCATTTCATCTAGTGCTAAAATGGAAAGAGACTTTAGTGGCTGAAGAGCATTCAAATGAGCAGCCCATGGTAGGGCAAGCCCTGGGGTGCTCCTTGGGGTCCTGTGGGTGGGAGTGGAGCAGCAGAGCCTGTCTCCCCCATCTGTTGGGTTGTGCGATGTGCTCAGACAAAGAATAATATGCTCAACTGGCCTCGCTTCATGAAGGTCGCTGAGGGCTGCTCATTAGGAAGCAAAGATGAAAATGCTGTTACATCCCTTAACTCAAGGGCATGAGACGAGACTGGAATCGATTGTTCAATAATGCTGAAGATAATAAAATTGAGATCTTGTGGTGTCTGCCCAGGCTAGCCAGGACACACCAATCAGCACAGAGCTTCAGCTGTGCTTGTGGTGAAGAACACCTTCAGTTCACCAAACCCTTCCTTCAGCAAGTCCTGCTGCTCCCTGAATGCTGGGCTGTGCCTAGATGTCCATCGTGATGCAGGCACCTCTTGTATTCGGGGGGGTGAATAATTTCAGAGGGGAGGACTGCTGCTCAGAAAGGTCGGGCAGGGCAAGCACCCAGGGTGGGTAATCCTGGAGGAATTAACAGCAGAAGTTTTGCAGGTTTCTGCTTTAGATCTGCCTTAACTCTCCTGCAATGAACAAAGACCTGTTTTAATTTCTTGCTCATAAACATGACTCGCTTTTAAAAACAAAAGGAAAAATCTTATTTCTACTCCTATGTCTTAAACTATAATTACCAAAGCCAGCTCAAGGACTAGTTTGCCAGTTCCCACTCAGGACTAATGAGCACTGGCTAATTAAATCCCTTTTGCTTTGAAAATTCCAGTCAAGATACTTAACCAAAAGGAAAAATGATTTCTGCTGTCTTTTAACCCTATTAAAAAAAATTATAAAACATTCAGTTCAATTTGGCACTAATTCATTTTAAGCCAATTTTATATAAGCCATTTTCAACTTTAAAATCTTCTTGTTGGAAAAAAGTGATCTCTCACAGCTGTTGTACTGACACACTCCAAGAGCAATTTATGTCCAATCTTTCTGTGCCTGGCAAAGGCCCGTGTGGTTCTGTCCATGCGTTGTGGCCATAAATTAACATGTGAAAAGCTGGTTTTATTGATGTTGCTGTTTACTGATGTTGTTACTTTTGTCCAGGCCCTGTGTGTATGTAAAGTCAGAGCAGCATTATATCCTAAGAGATGGGTTTGGGTGTAACAGGAAAAAAAACTACCCAAGATTTAAGCCAAAGCCAAGAGATCGGGGCTTGTGACTTGTGGAAACCTGGCTTTGATTAAAATGCTATTTGTACAGCATTAGCAGCGCACGTTGCCTCCTCTGCCAAGTAGTTTTCTTTGTTGCCAGCTCTGCTATGCCGCTCGCTGTATTGGTGTCAATGTACAGTGCTTAATTAGCTGGAACTCGTACGTATATTCAAACTTTAGATCGCACGGTGATGTTAAGCAGAAAGCTGGCTTGAGTGGTTTACTCCTGACTTATCCCCATTTCTGGATGACGTTAGCTAGATTGAGATCACTTATCCGGTGAACGCACTACACATCCAAGCTTTTGAGTTTCTGAATGACTGCTTCAGATGAATGTGAGGGAGGTGGTAATGAGAGTGGCTGGTGGGTCCTACCAGCAGAGTCAATGGGACACCTCTCATCAGTCATGCCCATGTATAGCTAAATAATATTTCAGAAAATGCCCAAGCATGTAATTAACGGGTCCAAAGGAGAAGGAATCTCTTGTTTTACTTAATATCATGAGAAGGATAGCTTTTTGGCCTGTTAAAATGGTAGAAAATCTTCTTGTCCCATCAAAATGGCTAGGCTGTCCCAGGCCACCTGCTTTGGTCACAGACAGGCGTGTGACATGCGACTCGAATGTGTGTTTCTCGGATTCACTGAGCTGATTTCCCTGGGAAAAGATCAGGAGGGTCTCCCAGTTCATCAGGTGTAGCCCTGTGTAATTACACTTGGCTTGCTCCAATGCTTTTCTTTTGGGCTGTGTTCAGCCAGAAGGAAGACTTTTTTTTAAAAAAAAGAAAAAACAACAACAACTTTTTGGGGGGGTGGAGGAAAGACATCACTATAGGATTTTGTTTGTATTTCCATGTGAAAGAGTAAAGGCATCCATTAAAAAAAAAAAAATAGTGAATGACTGCCCCCTTTAAGTTACCCTCACTGTGGCCAGCTGTCGAGCAGAGCCAATGGCCAGGGATGTTCCTGGCCCCATCCCAGCCTGCAGAAGGACTTGTGGAGCACGGGAATGAGCTGCACCACCCTCTGGGATACATCTCAGAATACAGCCAGCAAGGAGTTAAATGAAATGCAGAAAATAATGCTTCCCTTATTTTTCCCCTTCTTTCCCCTCCTCCTCCCATGTGCTTTTATTTTTGTCTTGAGCTAAGTAGAAATGTTTTTTCTTCTTTTTTCTTTGGCTGAGCTTATGTTGTTATTTGATTTTTATACGATCCTCAGGTACCTAATGAAATTGCCACATGCTCAAGGGAAAACAAGTTTCATAACAGAATGACAGTAAAATGTTGCTAAAATCCTCCAGGATAGAGGAAGGATTAGAAGAAGAAAATGCAGAATAATGTAGACATTAGCTTAAAGACAACAAAGGGTCCCTAGTCCACTGACACACCAGAATCCAACAGAACTATTCATAATTACTAATAACAAAAGGCTGGTCTATTATAACAACTCCATTCAAACTAAAACACATGTAAAGCTTGTGTGCTAGTGAGTGTATTTTGATGATAGGTCTGGTTTAAACCTAATCTGCTGAAATCCAGACAGGATAGGAACAATGCCTTCTCTGGGGATCAACAACTTTGTCCCTGAACAGACTGCCTTATATAAACACCCATAATTGAGCTAAAATTCATGCAGACAGCTTGGATTAAAAAGAAACAAATATCAAGCAAATAAACAAAAGTCATGAGCAACAGGGGCTGGTAAAGCCATTGTGGGGAAAAATATTCTTTGAAGCATATGCCAACGTACTCTAAATCAAGAAAATTAATATTAAACACTACAGGTCACAATAATGAACATATGTTCCACCTTCTGAGGAAGTAGCTAGAAATGCTCCTTTCAACAGTGGACATCGTGTTTAGTGTGTTTTTTAATCCTACTTCTTAAAAAAAAAAAAAAACAAAAAACCCTGAACTGTTAGCTTGGGTATTCACCCCCACTTTGGCTGTCACCTCCCTGAACACCGTTGGCAGGAAAATGCCTCTTGCTCGGAGCTCGCAACGCTTTCAGCTGGTGCTAATTTATTCAGCTGGGAATAAAGGTGGTTTATCCAGAAGACTTTGGTAGCTGTAGTGACACGGGTGTGTTTTAATGCCGTAGAGATAGAAATGAAATCACTCAAGTATTTTTTCCCTGCTAGTGTCTCTTAGTTCGTCAGAACGGACAAAAGCCTTGTCTCCTGGAGCTCACACAGTGGCCTGGGGGAATCCTAGACTCCGCTGTACCTGGTGGCACAGGGGTGAAATTCCTTCCCCATCAGGGAGCCTGTGCTCAGCCCTGCAGGAGGAATCTCCCCCATCCCGTGCTGCCTTCACTGCACTCTCTTGGGCCGATTTATTTTTTTTTTCTGTTTTCTTTGCATTCTCACAATGAAATCGATGATGGGGAGCTTCGGAGAGGTGGACATTTCCTGTGTTCCCAGTGAACGTGGAACCATTGAATGTTCTTTCAAATTCCTAGTCCTGCCATGTGCCAGGGTGGTTTTTTTCCCTCTTGTTAAAGGTTCTGGGAAAGGTTGTGTGTGAGACACCCTTGAGGACTGACAGGACTGACTTCAGCCTCCTATTTTTAGGGTAGGCTTTGAGATTGTGGACACCCAGCTTGGGTAGCCTCTGCTGTGTGACCGGCCAGCTTTAATGTGGGCGTTTCAAGAGATTTTCCCCATGTATCTACAGCTAAAGGTAGGGAATATCTGTAGGAAGCTTTCCAAATTGGCAGAAGAACATGGAAAAAGATAACTGTGGCTCTGAAATCCAGCATATGGCCAGGGGCATCGGGCTGAGGAACTTGCTGAGGGCAGGCTCGGGGCTTTCTGAGCCAAGGAGCTGTTTGTTTTTCCTGCTGTGTTCAAAGAAGCCAAACTCTGTGTATGTTTGCAAATAAACGAGATTACACCAAATGTACACCTGACAGGTCGTTGGTTTCAGTAACAGAAAAGAAAAATAAAACTTGCGAGGTCTGACTAATTACAACACTTCAGATAATCTACTTGAAAGGAAGAAAGTTTAATAACTCTTTAAGCAACTTCCTCTTTAAAGTGCTTTCTAGTTCAAAACTTCAGTGGATTTTAATGAATTTTCCTGCTTGGAACCATCACAGTGAGCACCACAACTGTGCAGAAAGACAGCTACCCCTCAACTAACAGCCTTTTAGTAGAGATTTCACCAGCTTCTCCTCGTTCTTGACCTTATCTCCAGCCCCCATTAGTGACCTTTGGACAAGACTCTACTGTGACTCAAACTGTGATTTAAATCATGTATGAGAGCTCTCTGAAATAAGACTGAAAAGAAAATTCCACTAACCTTGAATTCAAAAAGCATTCTCCAGGGGCTTGATATTTAGCTCAGTTTTCAGTTTCAGCCCTGCTTACTTGTGTTGGAAAAGTTATTTTTGGTTGCTTTCTGTGCTTCATTATAATTCTGAAAATGACTAATTTGATGTGACATTTACTAATGTAGTATGATCAGACATAATTTGATCTTATTAACTTAGATCGTACCATATTAGCAAACATCGGATTCTATTTGAGACATTTACACACGCTGCAAATGTGGATACACCTTGAAATCATACTGTATTAGTATAATTTGTCAGCTTAATGTTGTATTTGGTAAAGAACATCAGAATATACTGCGATTTATAGCTACCTACTTATAAATCTGCAAAGATTCGGTTTGGCTGTGCTGCTGTCATACAGTTTTATCACTTAAAACCCAAACGTCCTTAATGATACAAGACCACTGCCGTTTCCTGTTCTTTGGAAGTGCTTTCACTGCCTTGTGTATTGGTGTCTGAGATCTAAGTTAGCGAAGTAAAGAGCTAATCCCCCCACCTGTCCATGGGTGACGATGACCAATGTGGCCTGAGAAGGCTGCATGGACTAGAAAGCAACAGATAATGGAGTGGTGCCGCTGCATCAGCTCTAAATCATCACATTAACCTCTATGACACTGCTTTTTGTTTTCCTGCTGGGCATCAACCACTGTTTTAAAAGACTAAATGTTTGTTGATACTATTTATGAAGGAATTGAAAGGCCAGTTGCCTTTTATAACCTTGTAGTTGAGACAATAACTCTCATGTTTGCTCCTTCCCTTCTGCTCCTTCCCTTCTGCTCTAGAGCTACGATTTCTCTTTGCCAAGCCAGGCTGTAACTAGGGGCTTATCTCCTGTGCTCCTGCTGGAGACCCTCTCTCCTTGTCTCTCTCTTATTATTTCTGGTGAGGGGGAGGAGGTGTCTTCCTGGTCTTGAGTACGCATCAGTGCATTCCCATCCAAGCCAGCTGGCCATTTCTGCTAAGGAGGCTTTGGGACAATCCTGCAGTGGGCTGGAGGGACAAGATGAGCATCCCTGCAACATCTGGGCAGTGGTTTTGGGTCAGCAGCTGTATTAGGCTGTGGTTGTGTTCAAGGGGAATACGTGCCCCTTGCTGTTTTGGGTCAGTCTCTTCTCATGGCACCACAGATTCCACTGCAGGGAGTTAGGACAAAAATAGGATTTGGTTAATTCTAGATCCTGCAGATTAGTTGTGTCCCTTGTACCCAGACCTGGGCAGAACTAGGGTCACAGAAGTGTGTGTTGGCATTTGAAGGGCCTGAACCCCGTTTTGCGAAGGTGAGGTCAGTGGAGCATGGGCCTGACCTCCACTGGGACCTCTCTTACATTGCATAGCTGCTCTCCAAGAGAGGGACTAACTGGTTTTGGCTTTGATGATTCAGGATTTGCATTCTGGGTGTCCTCCAAGCTCCCTGCTTAAAAAGTGAAAGAGGCCATGGGCAATGTCTGAACAGTCCTGGAGCTCAGGTGGCACAGGGGTGTGGGCTTAGCACCAAAGAAGTTGGTGATCCAGGGTGTCTAATGGAAAGTGCAAACTCTTTCCCAGCTGCAGTGGGAAGAATTGTGGCTGGAGCTGTAGGACTGGAGCTAGAGCTTCAGCCTCAGGCTTTGGGGCATGAGGGATACCTGGTAGTTTGACTGGTTTTTGTCTGTCAGAATACACAGGAGCTGTAGAAAAACCTTTCACTCTGCCATATTTCAAAATCTTTTTGATTTAGATGTCAGGTTACCCCTTTGATGTAACTCTTGCAAAAACCCTCAGTAAGATTAGTAGAAAACCCTCACTAAGCTAGTAAAATTTTACCGAATAAAAAAACTGAGCAGGGCACCTACAACAAGAAAGGGTGTTTGAGCTCTTTTCGCTGATCATGATTTTGAAAGAATACATTCAGTTATAACCAGACAGTGGTTTTGATCTGAAACGGATAGTGTTGCATCTTTCCCAACAGATTCTTCTCTTTTATGTTATTTTTTCATGCTCTAGTTGGAAAATAACAATCAAAAGCAATTCCAGGCTCTAAATTCCTTTTGTTTCCACCAGATTGTTCCGAGCACTGAGCAAATCCAGCCAGTTGTCAGCCTGAGTTGCTGTTACTCTGACGCTTTACATCTCTGAAGACAGCTCTGCCTCCTGCTCTGCTCTTCAGATAATTTAAAATCTGGTGCTGGAACTTTGTTTCACTAGATGGAAATACGTGGGGTTTTTTTCAGGTGATTCCTGTGTTTCCAGGTTTGCCCAAAAATACCTTAGAGGTCTTGAATCTAAACTGCCTTCACTGTATTGTTCAGCGATGCAGGCATGTTACGGAGCTGTTGGTACAGAATATCTTTCTCTTTTTATCACATAATCACACATGGAATAGCTCAGGCATTTTTGCCCGTAGTGAATTCCACAGCTGAACAGAAATAAGCAAGAACTTGCCTCTAACTTCACCAGTTCTCCAAACTTTCATTTCAGTAGAACCTTGGCTTTATTCTTTGTGACTTTGCCTTACATATATAGCTCTCTACAGGTGTTCACCTGGTACTTCAGACTTGGTGCATATTTTAGGTAGAATCACTATTGCAATTTAAATCAAAGTGCACTATTTTGATTAGGTGCTTTGTTGAAGTTAGGTTTTGTCCACTTCTTGTATTGTTTTTTTAAGATATGCACACACACCCCCCAGAACTGTTAAGTGGGGGAAAACACTGTGTTGGCTACAGCGTAGGGAATGGTGACTAAGAGGGACAGAAGCTCAGGAGGAATGTCATGAGGTTTTTGTACTTCCCCTAGAATAGTGGTTCATAATTTTATTGGTATTTATACATCGACATCCATTAAACATATTTATAAATACAATGCATAATTTTCATCCAGGGCCTGTTTATTTCCAGTTACCTGGATTCAACGTTTCCCAGAGAATCTGACGGGTGAAGGCTGCAGCGTGTGCTGCCCGGCTCAGGCTGCTCCTTTGGGCTCCCGTTCCTGCCAGGGCGGAAAACTCTGTGGTACGATTCGTTCGTAAGGAGGAGAAGGCATGCATTGTATTTTAGTTTTTCTTTCTAGTGGAATAGGTTCTTCGCTCAGACAGAAGAGTAACAGTGTACCAGAAAACAAAATGGTTTTAGCTGTTCTTTATCTTGTTCTGCTGTTAGCTCTCCCAGTTTAAAAGGCTCTTTCTATGAGATCTGTAAAAAAAAAAAAAAAAAAAAAAAAAAAAAAAAAATCTCCGGGAAGCTTCCTTTGGGAAAATACACTATTAAGAGAATATTTGATCCAGACATTAAAAGCTGGTTTGGGGGCTGAGCAGTATCAGATCTAATCAAGACACACAATAAATCTGCACTGTTAATGAAATGTAAAAGAAAGCAAATTATGAACATAAAGCAAAGGCTATCTTTTTTTTTCTTAAAACAATCAAAACGCCCTATTAATTTTATCATGGGATGAATAGTTCATCTGCTAGTAGTTCAATGGAGAGAATATTCACATGGGATTTTGGTTTATTCTGGTATTCCATCAACCTTTGTAGCTGTGACCTGCTGTTAAATACAAAGCAGGTGTTGGAATGGAGTTAGGTCTCTGGATTACGCAGACATGTGGACTACTAATTGGACTTTGTGTAACTAAACTTCACAGATTCATATTGAAATGCTGCTAGCGACCATTTAAATACCATTTCAAATTAAATCCAACCCTTACATGGTACATGACAACGAGCAGGCAGGGCTGGGGTTTGGGAATGAATTAAGGTGTTGAATGGGCAGCCGTGTGGAACGGTGCTGAATTACAAAATTCCCATTTTGGACTGTGATTCTTTGTCTTGTGCAGCACACAGGAGTGTCTTCAGCTAAAACTCACTCTCTCAAAAATAGATATAAGATAATGGGCTGGAATATTTCTTTTCAAGCCAGTGTTTGTTTTTGAGCAATGATGTAACATTAACTGCCTCACATGGTAACATCTTAATTATCATCTATATAGAAAGGTATGAGCAGTGTGATAAAAACCTACTGGCAAATTCTTGGGTAGTTTGGATGAATCTTTAGTCTTCAAGTTAAGAAATTAGATTCCTTTCTACTTTATGCCATGGAGTGTGAGCAGAGTCACTACTGGCAAGGAAGGTGGGGTAGGACCTCTGATTCCTTTTGGTTCAATTAAATTAATTCCACCCCTATAGAAAAGTCAAGGGGACTTTATGGACTTATTTCTTCTTTTGAAGCTGCGTTTTGCTCAGTGTTTAAATTCTGTACTGCTCCTGCCAGGCAAGGTGCTGGAAGGCTCCATGGCTTTGTAGTGCTGCAGCCTTCAAACAGGGCTTCATTGCTCTTAATACTTTGAAAATGGACTGCAGTAACTTGCTATTTGCTGGGTTGAAAAAAATCAGTTTCTTTGTTTGAAAACTGCGATTCCCTTACAGTAAAGGTACTACTTTGCCCTAATATTCAATAGTGGTGTTATAAAAAAGGCAGTGGATTGAAATTAAGTTGTGAATGATCTAAAGTTTCTGCAGTAAACTGTGATCAAAATCTTCCTTTTTTAAATTTTTTTTTCTTTAATGTTGACCTACATCTTTTGATCTGGCTGCAGGGCAAAAATCTGGTAGAAGCAGAATTAGGTTCTCAGTTGAACTAAACTCACACACTTGAATATTCACTTTTAGAGGTGCATTTTGTTTATGCAGTGACTCACTAACTGGAATCCTGTATGCTCCATACCAAATATTAAGTCAAGTTTGAGCTATTCTCTTTTGGTGTCCATTTAGCTACCTCTGTCTGTTAATACAGCTTGCTTAGCGTGATTTGGAGGCCAACAACACGTCACGCTATCCAACTTTTACCAGAGCAGGGTTTACACAGGCTGTTTGGAACACCCTCTGGATAATCCCGTTGTCAAACAGCCCACTGAACAGGCACAGTTTGCTTCCCGCATGTAACACTGCAGTCTGGTCAGCGTTAAAATATCCCATTTTGGTGTTATCTGTACGATTACATACAATATTCAAGGGCTGATCTGGATGTTTTTGGAGGAAAGTGACCTTAAGCACCCACTCACTTGCTTGGTACCTTCAAGATGTTATTAGATTCAATTGTAAAGTTTCTTATTTTAGTCTTTCTTCTGTCTGAGCTGAACTTTCCCTTCCGTTTCATCAATCTGCAGCTGTAGTCATCAGGTGGTTTTGGTACTGTGTTTGGGAAAAGGAGGGGCGGCTTAGCTCTGTGGCCAGCCTGGGTACCTTGAACAGATGTTGGGTATCATTTTGGTATCAGCAGGCAGTGTACGGGAGATGCTGGGTTAAGGGCATGGGCACAGCGCTGTGAGAATGATGTGCATCCCCTGGGGAGGATCCATGAGGGAGCTACAAGGATGTTGAGGGGTCTGGAAAACATGACCTCCAAGGAAAGATGGAAATAGAGGTTCTTTTGTCTGTAGAAAAGATGGGGAAAGACCTCTAGTTGCATGGAGCTGTTGTTAAGGAGAAAGGTGGTTACTTGTTCATGTCCACAATGAATAAACCTGGAGACATTCCAAGTGGTTAGAGCAAGGCAGACTTTGAGTTAGGCAGTAGGAAAAGCCGCCTTTGTGGGAAGAGTTGCTAAGGGATGTCCTATCTGAGAGAAGCTGTGGAGCCTCTCTCCTTGGAATTTGGTTAACATTAGATCACAGATGACATAAGTGTGATTCATGCTTCATTTCTGTATCTGTGTGACCTCCCTGACCTCTCCAGGTCCCTTATGGCCCTATAATTCTGTGTCCTAGCAGCAAAGCAGAAATATGGATGAAATACTAGTTTTACAGCAGCACAGATATTGATTTTTTTATTATTATTATTATTTTTTCCTCCAAGGTCATGGGCAATGAAATCAGGAACATTGGACCAAAAGTGATCCCCTGCATCAATGAGTCTAGTCATCTGCTATTGAAATGCTGGGTCATTTAGTCACTTTGGAGATCTTTATAGAGTTATCTCTAAATACAGTTGGCATCGATGATGGATATATTTAAGGCAGATGATTGGTGAGGTGGTAGAAATGAAATGTGTGTAATGTCGAGTCCTCTATCTGCCGGTCACTCTGCTGGAGCTGGCAGAAGAGCGTTCCTCTGCAGAACTTTTCACATGCAAATGCCTAATTCCTGGCTTTATCACGGGAGCTTTAAAATACAGTGAACCTGCCAATGTATTCTCCTTTTAGAAAAGTACATGATGATAAATGCTGTCACTTGAAATTATTTTTTAAAAAAATCACTACAGCTGGAAAGAATGAAATTTGATTCCAGCTGATTTCAGGTGCGTGATATTATGCAAGTGAGGCTTTTCATGGGTGCAGGCTTTTTTATTTTTATGGTGTGCTTTCATTAAAACGTATCTAATGTAAACATTGTAAGCATATTTTTCCGATGTAGATTTTCTTACATGCAGATCAGGCAGTTTTGGATTTACTGGGGCAAAGTCAAATGCGCCATTACCTGTGTCACAATACGCAGCTGGAGAGAAGCATGTTTAGGACTCTTGGCCACTTTGATTTCAGTGAGCTCTTTCCAGCAAGAGCATCCGTGTGTGTTAGGAGTTGAATAAAGGAAGAAGGGTTGTGGGAGGGCTATTCTAGCAGGGGCGAGGTAAAGATCCTTGTAGCACTCTCCATGGATTAATCCATTAGTCTCTATTCTTCATGTTTCTGGGACATGAATGCTACAATCCCTTCTAATGAGAATTGTGTGCTTCAAGTACCAGCTGTCTAACACGAATTTTTGGTATCGTAAGAGTTCACATGTCTCTTGCAGGCAGCAAATTCTTTTCCATTTTAGAAGTAACTACATTCAAAAATTGTGGCCTATCTTAATTTGAATTCAAAGCTGAGGAGTAGGCCTTGATCAAAATTAAATTGCTTTTCTGAATGAATGGCAGTTGTAATCATTTAGTCCTGAAATTGGCTGGTACATTCAGAGAAATTAAGGTTTAAAAGAGGCTTTAGTGGAATCACTTCAGGAACCTGAGCATCCTCCCTTTAAAAAAAAGTGAAAGCATTAATGGCAAGATAATTGAATAAATATAAAAATACCTTTCTGATTTGAAATTAGATTTGCTTGTTTTGATCCAGAAAGCTGGTTTGTCCTCTTCTAAATTAATGCTGCTTTGAGCTGGTTTTGTGCCCACGTAGACCCTCACAGTAATAGCTGAGCAAATTACCTTCGTTCTCACGTGTGGGAAACTGAGTCACAGACAAATGGAATGCCCTGGTCAGAGCTGCATTAGATCTGTCCAGGAGCTGGGAATGGAGTGCAGATCTCCTGAAGCCTGGTGTGGGAGATTTGATATGTGAAAAATAGAATGTGTCTCAAGGCTGAGCAGGTGGCCCAAAAAAAAAAAAAAAAATGGATCGTAGTCTCTGTCCTGACTTTTTCTGCTCTGCTCCTAATCCTAATTTCCACTCTCTGCTCCTAATCCAAGAGCCATCATGAACATGGGCAAGACTAGCATTTTTGTCAAGGTGTTTGAGTGCTATAAATAATTTAGAACTTTACTTCTACATTGCTCATGCGCATTCATTGCTTGGGAACAACTGAAAATAATAGTGAGGATGATGATTAGTTTCTAGGGTGACTGCATGAGTTATGATGGGGCTTGACAGGGTTCTAGATGCCTGCAAAGGTTTGCAAATGCAGCCCCTGAACTGTATTTTCTGTGTGTGGTTGTTTTCTGCTGCATCCTGAGCCACTGCGGGCATACCACTTGTGTTGTCTTTAATGGGCAGAGTTCTGTGCTGCTGCAGTGGGACAAGTAAGGGGCTGTTCTCCCCCCGCTACTTCTTTCTTATTGTTGTAACACCGGCTCAGAAAAAGCAGCTTTTTTGTTTTTAACAGACAATCCTATGGGATATGTCTATGCTTAGATGAAACATGCATTTGAAGACCTTGGTTAAGGACTGAGGAGAGATGTGAGCGTTCCTGTCTGGCTGCGGCGCTACTTTGAAGTGCACACTTTTCAGGATAAACTGAACGCGGGTTGAGGTTCCCTACGGTGGTTGAGAGCAAGGATGGAGCCGCTGCCAGTGTGTAATATTTCATGTGGATTCACTTGGTGCAGTGAGGTTGTTCCTGCCCAAGGTTTGGGTACCACAGCCTCGGGGCATTGCCCACCACCTCTCCTGTTTCTTGAAGGAAGTGGTGCTTGTGCATCTCAGAGCATGGAAAATGCTCTTGGGAGAGCTTTAGTGCAAGAGAAAAGGCCTTTGGAGGGCCAAAGAACTACATGAGCCCTGTCAATCTTGCATGTGTTTGGTAACTAACCTCAGACACAGGCTGTGGAAGGAAAATGGGCAACCATTGCTGGTGGATCACAATCACAGAATCTACTTGGTTGGAAGGGACCTTTGAGACCATCGAGTCCAACCAACAAAAAAAACCACACATCACCAATACCAAACCAAAACAAACACCCACAACCACACACCACACCCACCCACAAACGGACACAAACCAACAATCTCGGGCACTAGAGCACGACCTGAAGTGCCACGTCTACACATTTCTTAAATACCTCCAGGGATGGCGACTCCACCACCTCCCTGGGCAGGCTGTTCCAGTGCCTGACCACCCTCTCAGTAAAGTAATTCTTCCTAATATCTAACCTAAACCTCCCCTGCTGCAACTTCAGACCATTTCCTCTGCTCCTGTCGTTATTCCCTTGGGAGAAGAGGCCAACACCCACCTCTCTACAACCTCCTTTCAGGTAGTTGTAGAGGGCAATGAGGTCTCCCCTCAGCCTCCTCTTCTCCAAACTAAACATGCCCAGTTCCCTCAGCCTCTCCTCGTATGACTTGTTCTCTGATGCTTCAGCCAAGCTGGTTGCTCAAAGCTCGGTTGCTGCAGAATGACAGCTCTCAAGGTCATGCCAAAGATACGCAAAACTGCACAGAAATAAACCCAAACTGTAATTCCAACAGGTTGTGTAGAAAGCTCCAGTTGTATAAGAAACCCAAGGTGATGTGATACTTCCCGTAAAGCAGAAAACCCTTGCTGGTGTGAGCAAAGCTGCTGAAATAATCTCTTCCTCTCTGCTTTTCTTCTCCTTTCTGCTCTCATTTCAATGGCTGTGGGATGAGACGTTACCCGCTGGCTTCAAGCCACTGCGGGGATCCCTGCAACGAAGGGCAGACATTCCCCCAGCAATTCTGCAGGGCTTAGCAGAGCTTGTTCACTCGGAAGCGTTTCTTCAAGGCTCTTCTCCCTCTCCTTGTGGCAGTCCTTTGGCTGGCGCTCTCGCAGACACAGCCTGCTCTTAGCATGTTTACTGATTTCCAGCTTTTCCACTAGCAGCACAAATTCAATCAGAATTTCATATTATTCCAGCAACCCACAGCAAAAGTAAATGCCAATAATATTGGAATATGATAATAGCCCTGTGCACAGGCTTGAGAAATGTGCTGCAGCAGCTTGCACGGTGTTACCTAAAATCTCTTAACTTTTACGCGTAGCCTAACCAAGCAGGGTAGAAAATGCCTCCATCCTCAGAGCTTTTTAAAGGCTAGGCTAGACAAACATCTGCCAGGAACACTTGGGGTTGAGAACGTATATTAGGTGACTTCTCAAGCATTATTTTTCTAGGATTTCATGTTTCTTCAGGGGGGAGCGGAGGAAGGAGAGTTTCCCCTATCATTTGGTGGTGTAAATAGCTCACTTAACTCCCCGTACGAGTGTGGCTGTTTCCAAGCACCACGCAAGGAGGGGGGCCATTCCCCCAGCTCCTGGATGTGGCCCAAGAGACTTGCCCGTGAGGCTCTTCTCCTTTCCCAGCACGGAGGTTGCTTTCATAAGGCATCCTGGAGCAGTGGTGGTCCTGCAGAGCCCCTCACCCCTCTCCAGGAGCCTTCCCCCCATCTCCCTGCCCTGTGCCCATTTGGGGAGGCTGCTGTAAGGGTGATGGAGATAGCCGGTGGTCCCATTGTCTCTGTAGGAACAGAGAGAAGATCAGAGACTGTGGCTTGGATCAACTGGGACAGGGTGCTTTGGCCAGAAGGGCACAGGAGGCCGGTGCTGACCCAGAAGCAAGCAGCACTGCTGGCCTCTGCTGCAGGAGCTCTGATGGAGCACCCAAAGGCTGGAGTGACCAGTGTTTAGGGGCCACAGGGCCCACAGGTGCCTCCAGACCCCCCACCTCACCATGGTAGGTCAGGCTGGATGGGGCTTTGAGCAACCTGCTCTAGTGGAGGTGTCCCTGCCCATGGCAGGGGGGTGGTTGGAACTCAATGATCTTTAAGGTCCCTTCCAACTTGAACCATTCTGTGATTCTATGGGAGGGGGAGGCAGAGGAAGTGGCAGAGGGCCATCAGTCAGCTGCCGGGCTATTGAACGTGAACTCCCAGCTCTTCTCCCCTGAGCTGCCTGAAAGCACAAATACAGCCAAGGAGTCTCCTGGCTATTAAACTCAGCCTTTGGGCAAGGGATTGCGGTGTCTTGCTGTCTGCAGGTCGCTGCTCCTTTGTGTCTGCTGCCACTTCCACAATCTCCCCGAGCTGTCTGGGAGAACTGGTTGTGTCTGTCCAAGAGCACTCCCCTCCTCTGCAGCACGGAGCCTCGTCTGCCAGAGAGGAGGTCAGGCAGGCGCCCTCCTTCATTCCTCAAGTCTTCTGGGAGACAGTAGTTCGAGGGCTTGGATGATGATGCATAGTATTTGGCATGCAGCAAATATAAAACTGGCTTGAGGAGCCTGCTTCGGTATGTCTCCAGATGGGTGGAGATAGATCTGTCGGACTGGCAGGGCAATATGAAGTCCTCTGTAACGTCTGCGAGAGTATTGCTTCTTGGAAGGAGCAGAAGCTTGGGAGGGCAAAAGAGTGGAACCAGAGGAATTAGGAATATCCTTTCATGGGTACGAGGAAACTGAAGGCTGAGGTTTTTGAGGTGAAATAAACTGAGAATAGGACAAGCAAAACTGTGCAGGGTGCCCAGAGACACAGCAGCCCAACGTAGTGACCATCATGCTGAAAGCAGCAGTGGGTACAGCTCCTTCTGGGTGTGTGGAGCTGGGTCAGTAGCGTTTCAAAGATCATGGCTGTGTGGAGGGCAGTGAAAATTGGGCCAGTTGGGTTTTGTGCTTTGATTACTGCCAGTCCTGGGCAGAGCCAGGATGTCACCGAGATGGGGAAGAGACTCATGCAAGTATTGGCAGAAAGGTTCTCCTTTGCTTGCCCTGAGTCCTCTTGGTGTTAGTGTTGCTGCGTTCAGCTGGGGATCCGCTTGAGCTTAAGGCAATGTGACTGTGGTACAGTTTATCCTAAGAGGAAAGATGCATTATTGTTAACCTATTATTGATCTTGTTAATTATAATAATTGATCTACTATTAAGTTTGTGTTGGAGCTGTACCTTGTGAGTTTGCAGCTGGAGATAAAGCTGACTCAAAGACACAGCCATGTGAAACCCTAACCGGAGGGAGTTTTCATTTCTTAACAGGTCACCAAAGGTTAGAATGCTGGTGACAAGTAACTGGTTCACCTGGCTGTGTTTATGGAACTGCTGAAAAACTGAAGCTACTCTGTAAAGTAAAAGGGTCTTGTGTTCCGTTAACGAATATTTTAGCAATTCATGAACTTTCTGAATTGTAAATTATACTGCTACAGATTCATCCTTTCTAGTCATACAGGAGCTTCGTGGTATTTTGGAGTGTGTTAACTCCCTTGAAAATCCCTTGCTCGTTCCTGTGCAATTTATTCTCCTGTTTTCTGTAATGAGTTAATCCATTTTGAATGAAGTTGAGCTCCTCACCGGATGACTACATGGCAAAAGCTGTTCCCCGATCCCCCGCCAGCTGCTGGCACAGCCCCGTGGCCAGTTCCCTGGCGTTATCACCTCTCCGTGCTCAGGCCTGCCCTGGAGGATGTCATAGGTCTCACCTCACTGGGGTTCTGAAGGACAAAGACAGACAAACCTGACCATGGAACTGCAAAGCTTTGCCCACTTGGGCAACATCTGCCTGTACAGTTGACTTTAAAATCCTCGCTGAAGTTATGGAGCATTTACCACTGCTGAGCCCCAGAACGGGCTCCCACCGTGGCCACTGCCTCCCGCACCCAGGAGGAGCTTCTGCTCCTTAGGTCCTACATGATTCCAGGGGAAGGAATTCTTTCCTATTGACACTTTGGGGGCAGAGGGGATTTATTGAAAGGTTACTTTCTAGAGCAAATCCAGACTCCTGGGCAGGTGATGTACGTGCTGCATCCTTGATGTTCTTGTTGTTGGGAATTGGTGAGAAACTGAGGTAAATGACACAGACCCTGGCGTCCTACCTGCAAGGCATGTAGGGTGCTTGGAATATATAAGCGTTTCTGCTAATGACAAGCCATCATTCTAAATGCTGCAAACAGCTGCAGGTGCTTTATTATTCAAGACAAATCATCGCCTTCATTTGTTTCCATCAGAAACCGACTTAGAGAGCACATCTCTGAGGAAGGGAAATGAAATAAGTGACTCTTTTGACAAGAATTACATATTACTGTAGCTTTAGCATTATCAAGATCTGGTTTATTGGGGTAACAAAATTATGTGTTTTTAATATTGGACTGAAATATATTTAGTTTGGAGGGAGTGTTTTTGAGAAACATGAGGAGAAAAAAGAGTGATACGGGGAGGGGGGGAAAATCTGGAAAATTTTCCAGCATTGCTTTCTGCATGAAAAAGCTTTTGAAACTAGAAAAATGAATAACGGATGCATATTTTGCTATCGGATGCTTAAACTAGCACTTGATCTGACACATCTGCTGGGGTTTATAAAGCACAATTCCAGGTCAACAAAGCACAGGAGGTGTGTGCTCAGCTCAGCCCTCAGCCGGGCGCTCGAGTGTTTTGCTCAGCCCTGGCCTGCGGGCTGATTCCCGGCTCCCATCTCCGCCAGGTACCGAGAGCCTTGAATACCCCAGTGAATAGCAATTAATGACACTCAACCACTTCAAATGCTGGCATAAATTGCAGCATCTCCCAAAGGTGGCTATTAGAGCTAATCAGAAAATGCTGTACTTCCTGCAGAAAATGTCAACTTCTTGTTTTTGTAAACCAAAAGCAATCAGGGTGAGTTCTTTCTCCAAGGAAAGCTCCTTTAAAATAAAACCACACACTTTACAGAAATATTCTCTCTGGTCAAACCCCCAGAATTCTGTCACAAGGCTTTTGGCTGGGTTTAATGATTATTGCTAATACCGCCAAACACTGGGATCCAGTTGCAAGGAATTTTAATAGAGGCTCATTTTAAGAACTGCATCCCCTCAAACCGACTCTGCGGTTAAGAATATTATGGCTTGTGAGATTTTGGGGACAAGTACTGCAAAGCAGAGTATCAGCGTTTAAAAAGGATGACACTAAAAACCTTTTGAGGCTTAAAATTTACGACCATCTATACCGCAAGAGAGTTGAGTCAAAGGCAATATTTCAGTGCAAACATCTCAAATGTGATTATTTCACTGAACTTGAACCAGATTTAGATGTTTTTCAGATCTGGCAGGAGTTCAGTTCTTATTTTGTTAAAATTGTGAAGTTAAATGAGTTTAAAGATTTCCTGCCTGTGAATCCGGCGTACGGCAGTGAGGCACATAAGCAGGTGCTGCTGTTGAGCACTAACTGTGTTTTTTGGAAGTGCCACAGCTTTCATTTCATATTGAAGGAGTTGAAATAAATATTATTACTGTGCTAAGAAGTATCTTTGGCTGTTTCTGAAATCCAACTACTTGCCATGTTCTGTTCCTATGGCTTATTTTTACTGCTTTGGACTGACCGGACGTCCAGAGGGTATAAATGTATTCTTATTTAGTATCACTAATATTTTTAATTGCTCCTGGGACAATATTTAATTGCTGATGAATTTTGCCTCACTGACATTTCTAGAGCAAGTTAGGTTGAACCTGCAAAAGGTGTAGTTGGTGTAACTTACCACCCTGGGAATGCTGTTTCACAGCAGCAGATACCACATCGCATGCTATGGCAGAAATGCAATTGCACTCTTGAAAAATTGATCCAAATAAGGCAAGTATTGATGCTGCTTTCTGGGAGCTGTGAGGTGTGGACTTGACCGTTTTATCAGGCTATTTTCTAGGGAGAAAATGAGCATCTAAACTTTCTTTTCAGCCGGTAAACAAATCCAGAACGCTCAGGCTTCACCTCTGGCTTGAACTACAAGAGGAATAGTACTTATGTAAATGGCAATAAAGTTTTGCCTATATTCTGTCGAACTGTTTGATATTGGAGGTTGTTTGAACAACTCACTGGACAACATAAGCTTGAAAGGTCGATTATTCTTTTCTTTTTTTTTTTTTTCAAAATAAATATCTCCAGCAATGACACTGCCTTCACACACAGCTCTGCTTGGCAGAGAGGCACTAGCTTTAGTCCAAGTTTTTTAATGAATATGCTAAAAATCCCCTGAAGCCAGCAGCTCTGAAAAGCGGTTGCCAGCAGAGAAGGACACCATAAAGAAAGGAGAGCATCAACGTGCGGGGCTTCAGCCACTGGCTCCCGGCGGCCGCGCATCCTGCGGCTCCTCGGCATCTTGGACAACACTGCGGTGGAATTAATATGCTTTTGTGCAGGGTAATTATCAGTCATTTTGGGCAGGGCTGGGCAGGCCAGCCTGCTCGTTTGCTGCCAGCGCTAATCGCCTGCTGCCCACCATGCTGGCGCTGGCGGACGGATGCTGTTTTGTGTAACACACAATTATCTGGGGTTTATGGTTCTTCCGATCGCCCCACCGCTCCCAGGTGCCAGAGCGGACGCTCTGCTGTTGTGCTTTTTAGTGGTGGTCTGGGAAAAAAGGGAATTTCTGTGGGGGAAAACCAAGGGAAGGGTATGTTTTTTTTAAAGCTCAGATTCCTCTGTCCAAAAACTACATATTTCCTGCAGTGCCATAAAATAATCCCAATCAAATGAACTCAAATCCAGCTCAATTTCTCTCCATCTAGTTTGTACCAAGAGCTGGCTAAACCATGCAGGGAAAATGAATTCACTCCCAATTTCATCTTGGTTCCCTGTCCCTCTGGTGTGTGAGTTGACCCTGATTTCAGCAAAGGGATTATTTATTCCTTGGTATTCACTGCATAGATCTTGTAAGTAAAGCTTGTAAATTGTTTGCTTTGACTATTTGCTGCTTGTGAGATGTGGATGTATTATTATGTTTAATCAGAGCATGCTTGGAAGCAGAAGTACTTTTCATGAATAATGGCTTTATCGAAATGTAATGAATATGATTCTTCTGAATTCAGTGGATTTTGGATTAGGTCCGAAATGAGTGGCATATAGGAAGCATCAGAGAGGATTTATTTCAGTGTGTGCATTTCTCATTTTTTCTTCATCTCAAGATATTGTCGTTTCTTGCATCTTCTTAGATACAGGCACCAGACACACCTGTAACTTTGCTGCTGGCTTTCAAAATAACTGAGTAGTGGAGTGAGTCTCAAAAATTTGGAATACAGAGTTTAATATGATCCAACTGGAAAGGCTGCTGCCTAACAGCAGTGCCTGTTCTGGGGTAATTATGTCTGAGCCATTAGGTGGGTAAATGCATAATATTGAGAAATACTTAGAAGGGGGTTTTTTAGCATGCATAAATTGGGCTCTTACACAAGATGAAAAGAGGGTCATTGGGAAACATCAGTCGGCCTCAAGCAGTGATGTGCACCCCATTGTCAGTGGCTCATAATTTTGGCAAACTTTTACCAGCTTGAGAGGAAGTTCATTGGTTGTCGGTCTTGGACCAAAGTTTCCTGTGAAAGTGAGCCAGAAAGCCTAGTGAGAAACTGTTTTTCTTCCAGACAAAATTGAATGTGATGATGTGCTTGTCTCACGGAGAATAGGCGTGTGTTACTCAGATAAATACTATAAATATTTGCAGGCTTAGGAGGACAGGGTAGGGCTTTCTGGCCATGCTTTGAGCATGGTGGTGCAACAAATGAGCTTCAGCGATACCATCCAGCCTGAAGTGCTCCAGCGTGATTACAATCTGGCTGGGAATGCTTTAGTTCAGGGTTGAACAGGACTTGTCTTTGTTTTTCTGTTTAAAGAAATACTTGGGTTTGTGGGGTTTTTTTAGAGCAAAGGTGTAGGGACGTAAATTCTGTCTTTAGCAAGCTCACACCAAATGTGTGCATGTGTGGACAGTCATTTTTGTCTGAAGGCTGTGGCCAGCTCATGGTGGTGTTGCAGGGAGATCAGAAGGACTAAGAGTGGTGGGAAGAGCGATTGAGGGTGAGGAGGAAACAAGACCAGGAGCTGGGATACAGGGAACTGGGCAGGTCCAAGAGGATCTTCAAACTTATTGCAAGGTTCAAAATCCCAGTCGGACCAGCTGTTTGCTGCACTCGTGCAATCTTCCCCTCTTGAATGGAAGTCGGGCCACATAGAAACATCAGTGCCTGTAGTTCTACTAAAGAAACAGGCTCAGGAAACAAGGAAAAACCTACCCAGCCAGTGGTGTTCTTGCTGACATCTAGGTTGTGGAGTGGTTTGGATGCTGGCTGAAAATGTTCATAGCAGAGGGTAGAGACTTTGCAGACAAGGGTGGGGGTGCTCTCCTGTGGGTAGCTCCTATATGGAGGTGTTTTTCTCGCTGGAATTTGGATCATGTTCTTCACTGGTTGGGTTTTTTAATATTTTTTTTTAATATATATTTTTCTGAAGTGTTACCAGCACACGCAGCATCTCTTAGTAGTTTCTTAACTGAAAAAAGTCAGTTTAGCTTTACAGGAATGAAACTTCCTTAAAGTATTCCTGTCTGGCATGCAGGATAAAGAGAAAATATTCTCTATAATGTACTTTGCTTCATTCCTGTTGGTCACTAAGAATCCAGCTTGGAAGTGACTGCCCCTTCCCAGGCAGAGGTTTCCTGTTTAGAGCAGACGTGTTTGGGAATGAGTAGGGTCTTGGTGTTCCTGAGGACAGTTTCCCAGGCCTTTTGAAACAGCAGCCTGTGTTTCAGATGTACCAAGCTTGTATTGCCTGCAGAGGAGAGAGATCTCTCAGTTCCCACCACACGGGGTGTGAGAAGAACTTGCTCCATATTCTGGTACACTAGTTCTCCTGCGCTCTGGGCTGGCTAAATTTTATTCCTTCAATTTCTTGCGCTCTTGGGTCTTAACAATTTCTATAAACAAGTGGAATTATTCCCAGGGTGTACATTATGTGAAACTACTGTTTTGGTTTTTTATCAGAGAGTAGGCTGATATTCTGAATTCAGCAAAATAAAGCAGTTTTTTAACATTAAGGATGTAGAGCTATTGAAAGATTCCACGTGTGATAGAAAGGAGCCTTCCAAAGGCAACGTATCCTCTTTATTTCGTAGGAAATTGCTACAACTGGAGTAAACCTGATCCCACTGAAACCAATGGAAGTTTCGCTCTCGGCTTTGCCAGCAACGCCTTCCTTTTCTTTATTTTACAGCTAGGGTACAGTAGAGAGAACACTTGGGGGGGTATAATACTCTGACTTCTGGGTGTTTTTTTCTTTCCGTTTCCTAGGGAGATTTTGCACTTACTTATGCCATGGATTAAAAATGTCATGGCAAAGCACCATTTCAATCAACAGTTTTAATGATGTGTGATTATTCATAGCTTTCTGAAAATGTCATAAGTAGTTCCACTTCACATGATAACATACACTTTCTAAACAAACACCGATGAGCTATCTTGATTTGTGGTTTCTTACAGCAGAGTTGCAGGCTCCTGAGGAAAGAAGGAAAACAATATCTGAGATACAGAGAAAAGTACAAGTCCAAAGAGATTAATCATTAAATAAATGCAGATGTCTAGTCTTCCAAGCTGCTGTCCCAGGATTTTATCTATAATGCTTTCACTGCTCTGATCTGAAATATGTCTATTTTGCTTTTCTGTATGAAATATGGTTTAGATCTTAGTGTAACAGATCTCCCTTCTTAACTGTTACAGCAGACTGAATTCTGGCAAAAAATGCTATATTAACACATCCCAAAGAAATGTGGGGTCTAAAGGGAAGATGTGGTTATCGCTGGTATTGGTGTGAGCATCTCGAGCTTTATGCCGGTGTTACCAAGTAATGCTGCTTACACCATGCCAACATTTTATAGAACAGTCAACTCTGAACCAAAGATCGCTCCTGTCATCCGCTGTATATAATAAGGGAGGGTGACAGCAGTCAGATTGCTGCAGAATGATGAGCTGAGGGGGAGAAATGCCTCTGGAAATCATCCGTGTGGCAGCGACTCTTTAACCCATTTTGTTGGAGGGATGGCCCTTTGGAGTCGGGGGGAAGGAGGTGGGAGGAGCGGCGGGACGAGGGGCTGAGCGGTCACTGCTGAAGAGCTCCATAATTCCGCCTCCTGGGAGCTGAGGGTGATGAATTAAATGTCACCCACTGCATAAGAGACATGGTTGCGAGTGCCAGGAAGAGCCGCTCGATGATCTAATCCCTCCCTGTGGGCCACGGGAGCCTCAGCATCACACTGCGCCCTGTGGTGGACCGAGCCGAGACCAACTATTGTTAAATATTAAGGAGGGAAAAATTAATCTCTTAGTTAAATATTTTGCTTGCACACCTTGGGGAGCAGAAGCATTTCTAAACAGCCTGGTCTGGACCAGGAATTTTTTCAGGTGTCTGTACTTACAGGGTCATCTCCATGTGCTTCACTTCCACAATAACTTCTTCCTTGTAGGATTGAGACTTGCTCTGTTTAATGATGACGAGGCTGATATTTGTGTTACACCAAAAAAAGTATAATAACCAACCAACCAGTCTCAACAGCCTTTAGGACAGATGTGTTGTATCACAGCTATATTGTTTACATGAAAATCTCAGTTCTTACTGCAGGGATGGCATCGCAGAACCACTGTGTGGAAAATACCCCTCATTGTCTGGCTCATCAGAGTAATTTGCAGTATGAGAAGGTGGTTTTATTTGATGAAAAAGGGGGTTAGGCAGAGGTAAAAACACACCATCAGCAGTCATATGACCTCCAGCTAGATTTCTGAGGAGACCAGCCCAGGTGAGTGTGGCGTTTGGAGATCAGGATTCTGCATGTGCCAACTCATTACTCAGTCCCATTATAGAGCATGGACAGTTGTTGGAAAGCTATAGGGAGAGAAATGACACTGATACTCGGTGTGTTTATAAATATATGGATACCTGCAGCTGATGCCCCTGGGTCCCCAGCGCTCAGCCTGGGTGTTTCAGCCTAATTAAATGTAAGGGTGTCTCTTCAGTGCGAGTTCTGCTGAGGATTCTTGTGACAACCGTTGTGGTGTGGGGGTTAGATGTCTCGGTGGTGGGAAAACAGATATGTAAGCCCTGGTTACACAAGCCTTTAGAAAGGTTGCACTTTATTGCTTTTCACGTTTCATCCAGTTCTTACTGTGGAAATGCTGTACTATAGAAAAATCGTTATGCAGATCAAGAAACATGAGCGTGTTGCTACCACAGGAGGAAAAATATAAATAATTAAACCTTGTGATACCTCTTTCACAGCCCTAATCTCATTAATATAAAGCCATTTTAGAGATGGAGAAGAGCTGATAACAGCATTGGACTCGTGAGATATTTCTGTTTTCCATCCATCAGGCAGGTAATTGCGGGAGTTATGACTTTGTTAGGCAGAAATGTACAGCTCTAAAGAACCGATAACTGAGCATCTCTGCTCAGCAGACAATGGAGCAGCATCCAGTAATTGAATACATCAATAAGCTTTCACATCTCGTATAACTTCAGTGCCCTGGACAGGAGAGCATTAGACATAATCATATTTTGATCAGGAGAAAATAGAAGTTGGATGAAATAATATCAATTTTATTTACAGGGCAGAGAAGAAGCCATCCAGTCTGTGACAGAAAAAAAGATTTTTTTTATCCGGCTTTGATCTGGCTCTGGGCTTTGATTTGGTGGCAAATGGGTCTATAACTCATTTACACCAGCTGCCAGGCTTTTTCAAAGCACAGAACATTAAGCAGAATCCTGCTTCGAGGAATAAATATACAATCAACATAATAAATGGTGACAAAACAGCCCCAGCTCATTCTTTACAGTTTTAAGTTGCTATAGCCTTCATGAAACACTGCAGATACTCGGCTCAAAAGCTGCATATTGATTTGTGACCCCCTTGGGGCAAAGAGCATCTTTTGTATGAGGTGTGAGAATAGGAGTTTAAGGAGGGTTGGGGGTGGTTTTGTTGGATTTTTTTATTTGCGACAGCGCTTTGGGGAGCTGCACTTGCATCGGTTGTGGAAGGCTTTGACACCCCCCCGGTCTGTGCAGAGCTGGGGCTGTGGGTCTTTGAGCTGTGTGTTGTGTGGGAAACCGGGGTCTGAGCCCAGAGCACCCCTTGGGCAGCCCCACCGGCGGGGGGGATTCCCACCAGTCCTCTGCCCAGAGGGGTGCCTGTTCTCTTCGAGACACTTATGGTCCACTTCAGCTGTAACGATGCACTTAACCACGGGCTGTGGTGTGCACTTGGTGTGGATAAATCGTGTGTCGTGGTGCTGCCTCCTCTGCAGGGGCCCTGGCTGCTGGGGAGCAAAGGGCTGGTGTCTCCCTCCTGAAAGCACCGGAGGCTCCAGTGGTGGTTTCCAGGCTGGGACATGTGAACTGAGGGAGGGCTTCTTCCGAGGCTCTCGGTGGATCTACATTTCCTACACAAGGGTTCATAAATTGAGGATTTTTTTTTTTTTATTTGTGCATTTTATTCTGTGCTGGAACTAAGCAGTGGGGTCTTGTAGGAGGGGGTGGCTGAAAGATGGATTCAGGCAAATGCCAAGAAATAAGGCACACTTTTAATTTGAGGTGGAATATCTGTGATAACAAGCTTTCAGGTGAAACAATAGGCTTCTGTGGCTTCCAGTCAAGGCAGAGCCAAAAAGGTTTTACCCTAACACAGGTTGTGCCCTTAAGCCAGGGCACTTCGTTAGGCTCATGGGTAGGAATTCAAGGTGAAGTTTGATGGCCCACGTTACACAGGTCTGATCAGAGGATCCTCTTAAAACATGATTGTCTACATTAGAGCATATTTAATGATGTAAACATAATACCATGGTTATCTGTTCCTCTGCTTTAGAGCCACAATAATTGGACTACATCCATCTTCTCTCTTTTTGCTCTCCTCCTAGTCCGAGATGTGGATCATTATCTCATGATACAGACTATTTGCCTTGGCAGGTTCTAGGGAGGAAATAGTTCAATTACTTGAGCTGTTTTGGATAGGCAGTACAAGTTTCTATGAAATCTTTTTCCCGGTTCCTGATTTTTTTCAGTAAGTAGCTCTGTTTGAAGTAGTTGGCAAGAGACAAATCAGGATTTAAACTTGGGAACAATAATGGAGATGCTTCTGCATCAAATCAAAGTATTGTTCAAGGGCTGAAATTCTTTACCATGGTTAGGCCTTGTATGTCTATCCACGAGCAGCCTGGTGGGTGACAAGCTTTGCAAAGGGAGTTTGCTGTCCCCACAGCCAGCTTGGCCGCTTCAGGGAAAAGGCTTATCTTGTACATAAAAGGCCAGAAAACAGAATGTAAGGCTCTTCTGAGGTGCTGGATGGGAGGAGAACTACTTTTTGATTGAGGTTTCTTGTTCTCTTTGACTAGACTGTGGTCTTCTGTTACTTAAGGGGTGGCAAATGAAGTTTTCAACACCCTGTTTAAAAGAAAATTTCTCCAACCTGTTTTCCTGAATCCCCAAAGACAATTACCAAAACTAAGCAAGTGCTCTGTTTCAGTGAGCACCAGTAGTCTGGGAAAGCATCTCGGATACCACCACAAGATCTGTAAAAACTCTCATTCCAACAGATAAAACGCATCAGGTCCATTGCAATCATTGTGTCTGAGCTGAGATTCCTGCTGCTGGTGGGTGTTGCGATGCAAGAATAATTGATTATCGCATTAGTCTGGCACATCCCTGCTGAAATGGTAATGTATTAGCTGCCACGAACTCCCCGGGTCCCACCAACAGAGGTGGGGCTGCAAAACAGTGAATCAGGTTTTTGCAAGCACAGTGTGAGTGGGTGATAAAAACTTGACTTTTGAGAGTGTTATTAGCAGGAGTGCATTTTATCGGTATGCGCTCAGAAGCGATGTGCTGTCACGCCAGGGCTCCCGGGTTCATTCATTATCCATCTACAACTTTGCTTTTATCAATAAAAGTTTTCTCAATACCGTACGCTCGCTTCTTAGATTTAAAATTCAACTATGTGCTAAAATGGTCGTTCCAGGTTTTCTACCTGTCAGGATGTCCTCTCATCTCATTAGTCTGTGCAACAGATTAATTGGCTTCAGAATATCCTGGGGATAAAAGAAATGTCAGCTATGTTACGGCGTGCCAGGCGAGGGACGGCTCACAGTGATTTATGAAAAGACTTGTGTTCCCACGGTCCCCCTACAGCGAAGTGCTGGTGTGGCCTTGCTGAATCCCGAGTTCCCACAAAAGGGAAAGACTTTATCTTGGCCATAAGATAAGCCCAATGTCTTACTTGAAGCAAAACGTTTGGCCTGATTTTATGGATTCTTAAGAATAATCTGCCACAACATGCGTTTCAGTTTGGGAAAAGATCAAGGTGGTTTAGGTGCTGTAAACCAGGAGTGTGCACAGTGCTGGAAAGTGGGTGCCAAAAAGAGAAGGAATAGGGTCATCCCTGGCCGTCCCATCAGGATGGGGTTTCTCCTCATTGCCACTTGAGCTTCTCACAGCCAGGGACGTGCTCCACACAATGGGAATTCACGTTGGATGTTGGGTTTACGTGTGGATCTGCATTTGAGGGACTAGGTCCCGAAGGCTGCTGCCTCACCCACCGAGCAGGGAGTAATTCTGATTTGGGTACAGCAGTGAGTGGCAGTGCTGGAGCTGGGGACGTGGATAGGGGAGGGTGTCTGAGGTCCTGGATGTGCTCCATGTGTCCCCAGCTCTGTCAGATGTGGTGTTGAGTGATGGAGCCAGAGATGTGTGTGCCCATCCCAGAAGCGCTGCAGCGACTTACTATTCATCTGCGGAGAGTACCCTGTAACAGCCAAGATTAAATAACATAACTTAAATAAGGCTAATGATCCCTATGAATAAAATTCCATTTAAATAAACTTCAGAGGGTTTTTTTTTTCCCCCATGTACATGTTTTTTTTTTTTTTTTCCCTTGAATAATGGGAAAATCAGGATGTGTGGTTTAAAAGCTGGATTTTAGCTCAGATAATTACAAAATTTCTGACCATTTCTAAAACTTAATGAACACACTTTCTGAACTGACAGTTTATATCCTGAGTTTAAAATGGCTTGAAATTAAAATTTAAAATAGGACATTAAGCCAGGAAATAAATCTTAACAATGGTAATAGTAATACTGTATGGAAACCGGTTAAGAAATCACAGACCTGTGGACATAATTAATAGTTTTAATAGCTCCATTAATATAGGTTTCATGCTAAACATGACATTGATGTTTATTTTCTCACATCTCTGGCAACATATTTTATCAAGGCACCAGTCTTTATTCTAGTTTTAGGTGGTCCAATACATAAATTGGCACAACTCTTAAAATTTATTTTGGTTGGAATGATCATAATAGGGCAGGTCAACGATCAGCTTTGTGTAGAGATTTATTCTGTTGGATTAGTTTCGTGTTATTGATTTGTCTGTAGTTGGCACAAATTTTTCCCAATGAAGTGAATAAACTTGAACAAACTGTGTGGTTTTTTTAGTTCGATGGGGATTTTAATCTCGCTTCTGTCTGCACTAGATGATACAAGTGCACTATAAATACTGGTTCAATTTAGTCTGTATTTTGTTTACAAGTGCTTCAGATGGGACGATAATCTGTAATTAATGGAATATTTTACTAACTTTCTACTTAGCCATTAGTTTAAAGGGTTCATTTTAGTAAACCAAAGAATGTAAAGATCCTTGTAAATAAAAATCCAGTTGTAATATTCTTCTAGTATTACCTTTATTAGTCATTCCTACAACTGCTATTTCAACACCTAGCAAAGTCATGCTCCTCTTTGTCCTTGTTGACTGCAGAAAAACATAAATCACAAAAATCCAGGCTGCTTTTACCAGAAAGTTGTCCAAAAACCTAAAGAACAGACCTTGCAGACTTTTAAATCTCTTACAATCTGAAATTTTGAAAGATATTTATACACATTTATTTATTTGTTTATACAAGTACCAGGCAATGGGGGGGCACCCGATGACAGAGCTAAAGGGCGGGTGCTCTCTTCTCTGTCAGCAAAGGTCACTGGTCAGTTTGGGAAAATCAGAGCAAGATTTTCCCAAGGAAATGTTGACTGAGATTTTAGGAGCTACTGAAATTTTGGGGGTTCTTTAGAGTAGGAAAAAATAAATATGCAATTCTGTGCTTACTTGCTAGGTATTTGCTGGGGAAGGAAAAAAAAAAAAATTAGACAGGAGTTGGATTTATAATCTTCCTTATCTCTCCGTAATTGGTCAAGTAAACTCCAGCCGTGTAAATGCAGGAGTTACCAGTGGGGAAGCTTCTCTAGACACACCTCTTAAATGAGCTTCATCTGTCTATAAGCCAAGTCAGTCCCCCCGTGCTACTAAAAGATACTACCAAATTTCTGTATATGTTTTCTTGTGTCACTTCAGAGGGAAAAAGTACCTTTCAGCTCTTGTGTGTGGATTTGCCTTCGGAGGCACGAACAATGTAACGTGCTTCGAGTTTAACTGCTCTTTACGCACACACCCGGGCATGCACACAGTTAAAAATTAAACTAAGTACCTGTCTATTATTTTTAATTACATTTTTCTAGACCTGGAACAGAAAAATAAAACATCTAGCCATTTTGACCCTGATGTTAATTGTTTTCAATAAAAAAACAGTACCACCTGTCAACTGCAGCAGAAAACATATGCTGGGTACAATGGCACGCAAACCCCGTGCTACACAGCTCATCTTCAAAAGCCAGGCCCGTATGATTAATCTTTCTCTAATGAACATATAGCAAACACTGCCACAGAGTGCAGCTTCAGTTTTCAGAAGAACATATTTGCTATCTGGTGTGAAAAATGTGTTTTCCATACATAAGCAGTCCACAAATAATTTCTGTGCATGAGTCAGGAAATGAAAAGTTGTCTTGTTTTTGTGGTGGAAAGCCTGTTATTGGGGTTTAAGTCTTTCTCTCTTTACATAAATGAGAATAACTGTCAAGATGTCTGTGAAGCCAGGATTTCATGCTTCTCCAAAATCCCTCTAAAGTGGTTCTCTTCATGTACCTCTTTACCCAGAGGCTTGGAGTAAAATGTTCTTGTTACCTGCTGGTGAGTAGATAACATCTAGGAGCATGTGCTCGAGGTAGGTCACCTGCCTCTGGAAGGAAAAAGTGGGGCTCAGTTCCCTCTTGCACAGCGAGAGCATTTTGGCCAGAGGTAAATAATTTCAGCCGCGTCTTTCTCCTTCGTCAGCAAGGGTGAAACCTCACGGGGAAGTTGGACTTTCCCTAAGTGTATTAAATGCAAGGTCATCCCTTTAAGAAATGAAACTCTCACAGTGTAAAAACATTTTTCTTTGGTTTTATTGTCCCAGTTTGTGAAGCTGAGCAGAGAAAGGGCAAACAGAGAAAAGCAGTAATGGAGGAAGTGGAACAGCAGACAAAGTATATTTAAAAAAAAAATAAATAAATACAAAGAGAAGCAAAAAGCCTACATTGTCAGGTCTTACAGACTGTGCTAACTCATGTGCTAGTAAGGCAGCAAGTGCATTGGGATTTAGATATTGATTTTGAGGATCTTTTGAGTGCAGATTGGTCAGATAATAACATGAGATTTGACGTTTCTTTTGCTCCTTTTCCATCACCAGTGTCTGTCTTCTGTAGTGATGCTCTGAGACAGTGTGTGTGCATTTGCAGAAGCATCCAGTCCCTATAGATGCAGTTGTGGCTGGGAAAAGGGACTTTCCCGCTCCAGAAGCTGCAGGATGCTGTGTGCCTGGGTGGTGGTTGATGGGGGTGGGCTGCGAGGGGAGCCGCTGCCTCTTGGGGAACCGTGGTATTTGTGATTGAAACCCGTATGGCCCCTTGCAGCCACGTCAGGAGAGAACGTGTGATAGTAATCAACCGAGCTGCCTTCCTGGAGATTATTTTTTGAGCAACACTGAGTGAATTTTCAATGGGTAGTGAACGACCGTTCCACTGCCTGTCAGACCGTGGAAGTCGTCGTTTTGATTAGGGAATAAAACCAAGAATTTTCCTGGCAAGTGTACTTGAATTCTGAACACTGATGCAAAACACGTTCCCAAATTCGTGTTGTTTGAGTAGTTAAGAAGCTTTTGAACAGCATTTGTTGATGGGCATCAGCAGCACATGCAGGAATTGTGCTGTGTTGGGAAGACGTCTTATTTTGATACTGATCAAGGTACATCTTGTGTAGCAAATACTAAAACATAAGGTGTTATTCAAGCTTCAAAGCAAACATCAGCCAAGTTCATGCTTTGTTCAATGTCATAAGTCATTCAAAGTCCTAATTATGTTTCTTCTGTTTTTTTCTGCCACTGAAGCTGTGGAGGAAGCTGAGTCCAGGTACACGCAGCTGCCACCATGGTTTCTTACGTGCTGATCTGCATCCTGGTAGTGGCACAGCCTGAAAGGATTTCACACCGCTGTATTTTACAGCTCAATTAAAATGCCCACTAAGGAATTCATAAAGCAGATTGTCCACATTTACTAACAGGTTAATGGAAACTTCTGTCAGTAATCCAGCAGAAACCCCGAATGTTTTCCTTTACTTAACACGTTCCCTGCAGGGAAGTTCTCTATATGTTAATGTGTGTGAGCCAAGAGGAGATGGATTCACTTTCTGTAGACACCTAATTACTTCTTTTTGTCTTTTTTTTTATGGTGATCCTCATAGATTTCCCAAGAGAAAGTTACTGAATTTGCAATGCCCCTTGCTCCCTCTTGTCCCAGCCCATCTGACTGTAGAAGCCTGAACACACCCAGTTTATATTTCTTTAATGAGTTTGTAAAGAGAAGCAGTTACAGGCTCATTTTAGTCACTCTACACCTTCGTTCCAAAACCAGGAAAAGCCCAGTCCCAGGCAGATGCCTATAGCTGTGCATAACTGTATGATCTGTTCCTCTGTGATGGTATTTGAGGCCAACTAACCCCCTCTTCTAGGATTTAACCCCAGAAAATGCCACGCGATAATAGGACAGGTTTTATTTACATTCTGCTTATGGCACAGACTCAAAAGATGCGTGACTCCAACTGTCCTTGTTTGCCACCTTTAGAAACCTGTCTGTACTTCATGTCGGAAGCCTCAGAGAAGGAACTGTAATCTCTTAATCCTGGATTAAGCATCTTCCGTATCTCTAGGATGACATCCCATCTTGACATTGCAGCTGCGAACTTTGTGAACTTCCCCCCGAGGGACGACTTGGCACTTTGTCTATTCATGCAATTGTCCAAAACTACATTTAAATGTCCCCTTCCTGAAGCAGCCAACTGTGAAAAGCTTTTCTGAATTGTTCTTTGTGTGTTTAAGTTCTCCTGCTCTGCATTATTCTTCATGTCCTACGTAGTGGTATTTTCTGGTGCCTGAATCGATATTTTTCAGTGATCAAGTGCTTTTGCTATGAAAAGGCTTTTAGTACTGTTATGGAGCAGTCAATAACCATGACTGACCTTTCAAAACTCGTAGGCCTTTACTCCAGCCACTTTGAAAAAGTGAATCTATATAATCTACTTGTGTTTCTTGATAAACGGGCTTTAAAAAGAGTATGTAAACAGCAGCAAAGGCCTGGCCTTCTGGCAGAGTGTCTTGTATCAATGGGCTCATTTCGTTTGAGCGTAACATGGTTGTCCTATGCAGAAGCCAATGTTCATTAGCAAAGGTGACAAAAGTATGGCAAAGCCCCGCTCCTGTCACTCCTAGACCCGTGTTCCCAGTCCCAAACAACACTTTATTTTGTGAAGTAAATTTGCTAAGCTGTTTTGAAAGAGTTTCTGACCATTCCTGGAATATTCTGCTTTGGTTACACCTGAAGATTCTTTAAGGTATTTGGGGGGTTTAAGCATTTCCTTTTTCCAGGCAGTTGTTGGTGCCTCACAGCAGCTGCAGAGAGGGGAGCACATCCCTGGGCTGACCTTCTACAGGGAGCGTGGTCCCAGCGGCAGCCTTGGCTGGATGCTCTCCCTCTCCCGAGGGGTGGATGGAGGAGGCATTGGAAGGGCAGGGCAGAGCTGAGGACCTGGGGAGGGAAGAAAGGAAAGAAGGAAAGGAGGTGCTGCCGCTGGAGGTGGGACAGACTTGTTTAGCTCTGGAGATCAAACAAGATGCAGAAAAACAACTTCCTCCAAAAGGATAACTTCTACCGCGGCACTGGCTCTTAATTTGTGTTTTGGCTCCAATTAGGCATAGAAGCTTTACAGGATCACATTTTGTTTTCTGGGCAAATGGTCATCAGGCATAGAGGATTGCAACTGCCCGGTGCAAAAAATATTAGCAACGTTTCTGCTCACGCTACCAAATTCCCACCAGCCCTTGGAGGGACTGTCTTCCTTCTGCACCAGCTTTACTGCCCTTATCTACCTCGTTCCACAAAACGGCTCCCAGTTTATGCCTCCTCCCGACTGCAGCCTTGGCTTTGCTGTTCCTTTAGTGTCTCATCAGCTAGAAATATTTATTAAATGGTTCACATGCAAATGTGTGCCAAGAGAAGGTCTGGGAGAGAGCAGAGTTATAACGAGATCCCTGCCCTAACAAAGCTTGGAAGGCTTTTCTTCATATTCTTTACTTCACCCTCCATGCTTCTGTCTTGCTTTGAGATCTGGATAATTCTTTATCATGGACAACAACTATGTTTTCTGAGAAAAAATATTTTATGATGGCTGCCTCCTCCAAAAATAGCACATTTCTGCAAGGGGTCCTGCATAAATAAGGGTGGTTTTTTCCTTGCCAGTGAAATGCTGATTTACTGATGCTGCAAGCATCATGCTTGAAAACAGGTTATTTCAGTAATATTTCACAGTGGCAGGTACACAAGTAAAAGGGAATCATCACATTAGATATTAGCAGTAGGTATTTTTATTGCTTATGCCTCCTGTAAAATCAGACTCATGTTTCGCTCAGCACAGAATAGGTATCTCCTCGCAGAGAACCCGTTGATTAATGGTCTGCTAGTCTGCCCTTTACAGGTGGTGGCTTCGCTGCAGTTATATTGGCTGGATTTGCTTTCGGGGTATAATTAAAGAGAAAATAAAATATTACTGGAGACATTACTGAAGCAATGGCATTTTCTACACTCTCAAAGCTGTGATAATTAATTGATACCTCATTATTAGATTATTATGAAAGATGGACTAGAGTATGAATTGCAACTAAACCTACAGCATCATCAACCAACACACTAGTTCAATGGTTCATAAACCAGCTGTTTAATTATCTTAACATGACAGATAATAAATATATAGTGTGGCTCATTCCTACCAAAGGTGATCACACAAACAAAATTTCTTGAAAGAGGAATTTTTGGGGGCTACTCTTTTTAGAAAAGTTATCCTTTCTGCTTTCTTTTGTGCAAATTGCTGGATAGAACACTGAGCTTAAATGGGAGGTACGTTTTCAGAGCGTATTCAGAGGTTATTTGCATTCAAACTCAATACACTTATTTTTCTGCTGGTGTTTTGTAAGTTCACGTCAAAACTTTATATCTGATTTACCTGTATAAATCTCTGAAAAGCAGAATTACAAGAGTCAGGAAAGGCATCTTTAAAGGGCTTCCTATGGTGACTGTTGCTAAGGAAACCTTCATATTGCACCAGGTTTTGAAATGCCGGTAGCATCTAAAATACACCGCTGAATTGCATCCGTTCTGACCAAAATTAAGGGTGACAGGTAAGGGGGTATAAGTCATAGTGTGTCTCAGTTATGGAGAAATAACAGATAGGAGTAGGATGCAAAAAAATACCCAGGGATTCATGATTTGAGATACTGGATGCTTTATGCTCCTGAGGTTTTTAGTTTCTGAGCGGAGGAAAGCTGCCCGAGTTTACCGGACGATATATCGACCTAGACATGAGTGACTAGCTGGGGGTCATATCAACATCTGGGTACAAAGGGAATTTAAGTGCGGATTAGTGCATGTTACTAATTAATGCTGTAGTAGAATTATGCAACAGAACTGAGGAAGCTTCCCAAAATGGGGCAATTTGCACAGATGCTCCCAGTGACGTGATGCCTTTTGGCCAAGGGCTGGCCATTTGATACTTGGATTGGTCTTCCTTTCCTTCTCCTCCCCCATTTCTCTGCTTATCTGAGATGCACATATTGCACAGGAATGGGAGTGACTTGGTGGCCGTGCGTGACCCTGGTTTTGCACACAGCTGGAGAACAAAGGGCCTCAGCTCCTCATGGTGGCTCCTCTTTTCCTTCCAGGCGATGATTTCTCCCATGGGCTTTTCGTAGCCTTTCAAGACCCGTCTGATGGGCAGAGGCCAGCATCCCTGGTCCAGGGCTGTGGTGTTACTGGTGGCCACCTGAATCCAGAGCATCCTGACTCGGCCCCTCCAAAGACAAAAAATTCCTGAAGCAGGGAATTGCAGTTGAAACGCTGTTTGTGCCGTCCTCCCGCGTTCCTCCTCTGCAGAGCCTGAGCACAAGCAAGTCAAAACAGGCCTGGGAAGACAGAGGGCTCCGGCAGCTGCCTAGAAAGAACAGGGCTGTTTAATTGTGTAAAGCACTCGTGCTTGTCCAACAGAGCACCTGGACTCGCATTTGCAGGAAATCTTTTTCAAACTAGCCTTAGAACTTAACAAGGAATAAAACATCTCCTGCGTATCCTCTCCACATGTAAGCCCTAAGTAGAAGTTTGCACTGAGCTGGGAAATAAAACTTCTGCTGGTTGGAGCGGCAGCAGTTGCGTCTGAGTGGAAAGTGGCTGTCAGAGAGAATCTCTTAAAAAAAGAGTTTCAGGTGTACTGCTAAATAAGGCATAATCCATGAAACTGGGACGAGCACGGTTTCCAGGGTGTCTGTAGAGCAGGTTTATTGATCATTGGCAAGTTTTGCTATCGTGGAGATAGAAATAGCACCTCTTCAACAAGGGTTGGCAATTCAGGTGCTTCAGAAAATGGTTTTTGGCCATTGTTCCCCCCTGAAACACTGAAATGTCTCCTTAGCAATCGCCCTGTGTCGATGTGCAAAACGCAGGGCTCCAGCTGATGTACCCAAGTCGTGAGCTGCTGAGCGTGTGTTGCTGCTCACAAGAACAAATGGCAATAAAAGCTACCTTAGAACATCGCAACTAATCCTGTATGTTTATATCATTCCTATTTCATTTCTTTTTTAATGTCGCTTCACATAAACAAGCACCAAAATAAAATTCGTGACATCTGAGAAGTGTGGCAAATTCTCAAATATTCTTACTCTATACAAATGCTCAAATGCGTGTAATACGAATATAAACTTCAGGGACTTGCTAAATAAATGATTATAGCTGCTTTGTAGTACATAGCAACAGATTTTGGGTTCTGTGCAGGGAAAGCGTGTTTATCTCTTAGATGTATAACTAACCGCTTATATCTGTAAGTAGCTGACTTTGTGCTCATGCAAATCAGTACAAAATCGGAGTGTTTCACATGCACATTGTGACTTCTCACTTCAAAAAGCTCAGGGTTTTGCTTTTTTGCAGCAGCATAGATCATATTTTCTTTCATGCGAGTGTAATCAAACTAATATTTCTACTACTTCTAGGAACAGTGCATTTTTTTGTTTGTTGCCAGCGTTCCTCTGTGATGGTATTTCTCTCCTTGACAAAAGCTAAAAATAAGTTGCAAGACTGGTCTGCTGACTGTGAAAAAATTGTTGCCCAGGCAACCTGATCTTTTTCAGAACTTTGTGGCTTCAGCGTCTGATGGTTCCAATAGGTAAAATTGTAAAATCTTCAATGTTTCTATCCTGCAGGAACTCCCCTCCTTGCCAACAAGTTTTCATTCAGAATTATGATGAAAATGAAGCTGGTTTTCCTTTGGGGAAAAAATGGTCTGATTTTGGTTTGGGGGTAAAGATAGCATAATGTTGGTGGTTGTTTCCAAAACAAAGTGGACATGGTCTTTAACTGGATGGAGTTTTCTTCTGTGCCAGGGGGAGCCCCAAAGCATCTGGGGCCCCAAGACTGGACTGTGTCTTGCCTCCGCCTCGGAGCAGCCCCAAGGGTTTGTACTGGCGATGCTGATTTTGGTAGCAAACTGGCAGTGATTTCTCAGTCTGTCTCTTATGGGACTCTCCCTCTGCTTTCCCCAAAGCCTCCTTGCAATAACACTTCCCAGAAAACTCCCGTTAGATCTCCTCCCACTCCCAAAAACTTGGCCGGTGAGCAAGCTTAAGAAACGCTGCAGATTAAATTGTGATTTCCAAAGCGCTGTGGATTTATGACATGAGAATCAGCCACAGGCTCTCAGATGTCACCATCAATGAGCAAATGCCCATTGACTTCATGAGAACTAGATGGGCCAAAATCCACCGGTTTCAGTTGGTGCACAGAGCTCCACTTTTAGTAAGGGAAAATACTGGCAGTTGAAGCATCAAGAATCCTGCCCCCTTTTTTCTGGAAGCAGATTAAAGAAACAAGATCAATACACCATGTAACATGTCCTGAGAACTTACTAGCTAGTTATCCACCTTATTAACAGCAAGAATGAAATAAAGCTCAATTTAATTCTGCATAGTTTATTCAAAGTGAATAAATGAGCAGGCAAAGACTGCTGTGTTTATACATATTTCATAGAGGCTTTTGATAAAAAGCAGAACTAACCATTTAAGTTTAATTGCATCCAAATAAAGAACTATTTCCCACGGCTACTGAATAATACAACATTGTTTTTGTTCTACTGTGTTCAAAAACAAAGGCATTTCATAGTAGCTTGGGAGGTAAGATGCAAAAGCCTTTATTTGTATGTGCTGGGGAGGGGGGTGGAAGGAAGGTAATTACAATATGCCATCTCAGACAAGACTTGCTAAACCTCAGAGATAGTGGGAGATAAATGTGGTTTGAAATGAGAACATCAGATAAAGAGGCTTTAAGGAGTTAACATTCCAGCCTGTGCAGTAACTGCATTAAGGTTTGTGCAACCAGAGGCAGTTATGATTTTTTGTATTGATAGCTTGTACTGTGGAGTACGAAATTCCCCAAAGAATCGCTCTGTACAGTTAGTACGAGACTCTACACTGTTAGGTCCTCCCGGGACCTGCAATTCTTGCTAACAAGGCATCAAGAAGCGAAACACTGAAAATTGGGTTATACACACACTTTCCATAATACCAGGAAAACAAACAGGATGTTAGAAATTTGTACCATTTCTATGAACCTCAGCATACCTCAGGACAGAGCGGGATGCTTTCCTTTGTTCCTTACTTATGCCGTTTGATACTCCAGGATCTGAATGCTGAGCTGTTTTATGGGAGCTACCAGTAATAAGACAATAATTCCTTAAGCAGAAGGGAGAGAAAGAATGTGGGAGAAAACTCTTGCCAATGTGCTTGGTTGTGCAGACGGTCTTCTCTTTTGGCAAAACTCAGTTTTCATATTTTAAGGTGAACTGTTGAAGCACTAGAGCCAAGTTTATCAGCACGAGCAGCACGTGTGTCTGTTTTATGGTCGTGCCTGAGCGCCCCAACGTAAGAAATGCAGAGGGTGAGATGGATATGGGAGTGAGATTTCGGTCTGAAAACAATTAGGGGCACAGGGAGAAGACTGAGGGCTCCGACTTGTGCTCCCTCTTCCCTTTGATGTCTGCCCGCTGGGTGTCACCACTCTGGTGGCAGAGGGACCCCAGTGTCCCCTGCCCGGTCCCTCCTGTTGAACTACAATATCGCTGCTTTTGGCTCAATCAGGCAATGGAAGTGCCGAGCCTGAAAAGCAGATGCTGTGACAGTTTTCCTGCTCCTTTAAAGAGAGCTGTTGTCCCTGGAACCGATGCCCCACACAGGTACCACTGCTGCCCCGGAAGGGCTGGAGCCAGCTCTTTGGCTGTGAGTATTGGGGATGGGTGATGCCGCTGGGACCTGGGTTTGCCTGACACAAAACAGGTCTGACCCAGGAGCCACGTTAACCCCATTGTCTTGGTTTAGCCACAGTGACCGAGCCTCTCTGAGAGCCTGGGACTGGCAGCCCAAGCCCAGCCAGGTGCCAAGGGACCTCCATGGTGTCCACTTTGGAGCCGGGTTGTGCTCTGCCTCCAGAGCATGTAGACCAACCAATTTTTCTTATGATTAGGCGTTGTATACAATCCTGTTCATCAGTATCTCCATATTGCACCTATTTCTCTTCCTTTAGTTTCCTTTCTAAAAGCAATCTGTAGAATATAATTGTTAGCCACCATGTAACAAATGCTTTTCTGATCGTTCACTTGAGTAAACCAAAGCCCAACAAAATCATCATTATTAACCATCCACTTGATTGTCCTGTTGGATGCCAACATGGTGGTGTATGTTGGCCTGGGGATTGCAACTGAGAACTGGGAAAAAAAAAAAACCAACCCAAAAGGCTTTTATTCCTCTCAGAAAACATCTGGTGCCTTGGGCTGATCTATCGAGGTGGAGGCAGGCTCTATTCATACAGTCTGTTGCCTCAACTGGAGATAAATTACACTCTTACTGAAAGACTCTTAATTAAAAGGTGACGGAAAATTTTACTTTCAAAGTCCAAAGTGAGCCCTATAGCCTAATAAAGCATACTCACCACCAAAATTTAACAGATTGTCTGTAACATTTAAATCTGTGTTTAAAAAAACCACCAGCAGCACAACTGTTTAATCAAAAGTATTTTTTAACACCGTGTTCATTTCTGGAAATATTGATTAGTGCATGAGTTCTTACAAAAGGGGAGAAGAGAAATGCAGAGATAAACACTGTTAATGTTTCGGCTGTTTTTTGCACAGAAGTACGGGAGTGCGAGGCTGGGGGGAAGGCTGGGGGAAGGCTGGCCTTGCTCACGGCTGGAGCAGCTTCGCCCCCCTGAAACCAGTGCCTCTAATTGTAGGAGGGGACTTTGTTTCAGTAACCTCTGTGGTGGTACTGTTCTTCATTCCCTGGCAGTGCGTTTAAAAACAATTAAGGCTAAGTATGCTGTTACTCTGATTACTGAGTATGGAGAGAAAATACGTCCAATCTGTCCTGGTTTACTAGCAAAGGAGTCCTTCACACACCCACCAGGAGCTGCAGAGTGTTGCTGTTCAGAAAACATGGAGGATTTTACAATAATGTGCAAAGATGTGGGAGGACTCTGCTTGGGAGAGCAGTCCCCAGAGTACATAAATTAAATTCTCTCTCGGTCAGAAGGGTTGGGTAAGTGTTGGGTTTGCTGAGATTCAGTGAGAAATACAGATGTGCTCAGTAAAACATCTGTGGCATCAAGGGGGTAGGCACATACGTGCAAATAACCACAGTTCTTAACTAATGACATAGTGCCCTTTAGTATTTAATATTACAAACTGCCTTCCTTGCCTTGCTTTGACTCTGGCTATTCAGGTCAGTTCCTAAATTCAGGGCACCCCTTACACCCCACACGCCGCTGGCCCCAGGGAGGGGGCACTTGGGCCATTTTGCCCAAAAAGCAGGGTTGGCTCTTGGGCTGACCTGTGTAACCATCCGCAGAGGCCAGTGCCCTCCTGCTGGTATCATCGCATGAAAGAACTGGCTGTCAGTCTTCTCTAGGTCCAAGTCTTGAAATTCCAGTTGCTAAAACAATTTTGTTAAAAAACTGAGGTACCTTTCTTGGACAGAAGACAGAGTATGGTCTGGTAAGCTCTCTAGCAATTTAGAGATTGCCATAACTCAGCCCTCAGCCCAATTAAAGAGGGAACTTTATTCTATTTTCAGTATTTTTAATTCACTTCTGGTGCACTCAGAGTTGGTGATTGTCTGAAGAGAAAAATATGTTGGCATCAGCTTCAACCTCCAGCCAGTTGAGTATATACCCCTATTTTTAGCAGATGCAAATGGGTCAAACTCAGAAGCCTTTGATACAAATGGTTTTAAAACATAGCTTAGAAGTATTAATTTTTCCACGGGGTAGCAATCAATTCCCATCTCAGAGAGATGGATTTTACTCATAGAAACCAGCAAGAATAATAAATAAAACTATTTTAGAGAAAGAGCTCTGACCAGCCCTGGGGGACATTTTACGTTCACTCTGGTTGCTAATTCTTTGCAGTTACCTGAATGACCCTAGAATGTAGAAATTAACATTAAAAAAAAATTACAGAACCAAAGAGGAATCACGTGCCTGTGAGACCACAGACAGAGCCTGTGGTTGTGTTGCTCATTACCAACGATCATATTTTGTCTTACTGATTCTCCTTTCACAGGTGATGTATAAGCTGCCTCCCAAGGACAGGGGCAGGGTAATAAAAGGAGGAGTAGTATTTTCCTTCCTTTGGACGCTGCTTTGGTTTGTGAGCAAGGTTGGTGTGTCCAGGCTCAGGACTGAGTGCATAGATTTGATTTCTCAAAGAAACCTTGATCCCTTTAAAGATTTCCAAGTTGCACAGAAATGTAGCAATTACTCTTTTGAGGAATGCATCAGAAAACTCAGAGATTTCTCTCTGCGTAGAGTTAAGGACATTCTATTTGTGTAATTAGCACCTGCTAGTCTTCACAGTGTCTTCGAAGCTTCAGAATGGGAATACAGGGACCCTAAACTGGTTTCTCCAACAAAAGGCTCTCTTGTTTAATTTAAACGGCAGAGCTAAAGAGGATTTCAAACCAATGAAAGCTGTATATGGAGAGTTGTTGGCAGTATTTTGTTGTACTTTTTCTGCTTGTATCTGCCTCATCCCCACGGTCCCATTTGTTGTTCTGGAGTGGTCTCTTTTTCTGGATCTTCACCATTTCCCAAGCTGAGGTCGTTTTCATTTCATGTGCTCCTACAACCCAGCTAACACCAGTTCCAGCAGCTCTGAGAGGTGTCAGAGGTACTGTTCGGAGTGGCTGGATCTGAAATATTTGCCAGGAGTATTCTTCAGGTGCTATGGTCCGTATCGTTACAAATCACCCTTGGATTCACTCCATGTACTTGCACAGCAAACGGCTTATCCAGAAAAAAAGGCTCTCTCCATTGGAGAGAGGTGCGTTTCAGCATTGTGCCTGCTCTTCAGATTAACTGCTCGTGTCTCTCCATTTTGGACTGCACTTGTTTTAATTTTTGGACTGCTTGTTTTAATTCCTTCATCTCCTTTTCCACTGAAAATGAGAGCACTTTGTGCTGTTTCCTGCTCTGTGCCAGCTGTGAGCTTTGGCCTGGGGCTCTGTGGGGCCAGCACTGGGATGGGCTGTCGAAGCCCTCCGAGCTGAAGGTACCAAAATGCTCCAACTGAAGCAGGAGGAATTTCAGTAATGTAACGAACGGCACTGCATGTTAGAGCTACGGAATCCCTTTGGGACTCTTCAGGATAAACGTGCTGCTCTCTACAGCTGCACTTGCTGGAGCAGCCCAAAATAACGCCGAAGGTAGAAGCAGCAGCGAGCAGGAGCTGGGAGCGCTTGATGCCTCTCCTTGGGTTTGTCAGCACACCCAGAACGGTCAGGTATATTTCCAGTTAATAGTTAGGATGTTGGATGTTCTTCGACTTCGGAGCATGAATCCTGTTAGACTTCCCTGGAAAGAAATGGGTTCTCTCAGGCAACATACAGCTTTTTCAGCCTGTGTTGAGTGAGGAGGCTCCATCCAGCTCCCGACGGGTGTTTGAGTGGACCCTCTTGAACATACCAGTCACTCACACGCTCCTTCAGCTGGTCATTAGAACACTCCATGCAGCCACTGCACCAGGGCTTCTCAGCATCATGGGGTATTGCAGGAGACTTGGGCTTTTCACAGAAAGCTTTGGTAGGACAGATTGAAGATTTTGATCTTCAGATGTCAGTGTTCATATGTCAGTGCTCTGTTCAGATTGTTCTGAATGACATTTTTGGATCTCATCTGAATACAGAGCACAGTGAAAAGCCCAGCTCCTCCAGCAATGACCGGACTTCCTGCTGGGAAGGTATAGCTTGTTTGTACAAAGATTTTGAAAATCTGTTGTTTGAGACAGGGTCTGATGCCAACTCTGGTGCTCTGCTGTGCTAGAAAATGCTCCTGCTTCATCTCACAATTTGGTGTAACTCCAGTGCGTACATTTAGAATCCAGTCCATACATTTAGAAATATAAAGGCTCAAAATACTGTGCCCCATGCTGCCACTTCATTTTCAGTGAGGTGTTCAGAGGATGAACACCTCAACAGTGAACCAGGAGTTACAGATGCTGGAGGAGCTTCCAGCCTTGCAGAGTAACCAGAAGGAGCTTTCAGGCTGTGGGATGGAAGATCCCTATGGGTTTATCCTGGTGGTTCATTGAACGTAACAGAACCACCTTAAATTTAAGTGGTTTTTTTTTATTTTTGTAAGTGTGAAGGGATGATGGCTACAGGCCAGCAAGGTACAGGTCTTTTATTGACTTCAATGGGACTGCTCAATTGTTTGAAGTTAAATATGGCATTTACCAGTGGCAGAGATGAAAGCACATGGTTTGAGGATGCTCTGCTGTCAGAGGAGCTCAGTGGGCTCCTTTTGATCCCTGTCCGAGTGTCTCGTGTCTCACTGGAAACTCCTTCAGCAGCGGCAGATCTGCCTCCCTCCGCAGCGGTCGCGCCGGTCTCTGCCAAATCCTGCGTCTCTGCGATTTTGTCTCTTTCTGTGTGTACAAATACAAAACAAGAGCAAACCAATAAAGTCATTTTCCTGAGTGACCTAATACAGTCTCCACAGAGGCACTAATGCTCTTTCCTCCCTCACACCATATGAGTTCCTAATGAGACATTAATGAGACGTTAATTGCTTATGCAAATTTAGAGTAGTAGACAATGAGGGTTGTTGTACCAAGAATTTAAGGGCCATATAACTACTGTGGATGTTCACATAATTCCCATTAACATTAATTGGAGTTTCATGCAGATCAGAGCCTGGTATCTTCAAAAGTTATAAAATAAACCGTTGAATACTAATAGGCCAACTTGTAGCCATGTATCTTTCTTATAAGGACTTCGGTTTTTATACCGGTTGCTAACGAGTCATCTAGTGTTAAAATGCTCCAGATGGCATTGGAAGTAGTTTAAAATACAAAAGAATTATTTTCACTTAATATGTCAGGAATGTGAAGCTTTATCCTACGTGATTGTAAATAAAATACAGGGGCCATGTATTTTAACACCTTGGAAACTTCTGTGGAGTGTTTTAAACTTTGCCGGTAAAGTGGATAGAAGAAAAGGTACCAAAGTTTCATTTCTAAAAGTAACTCCTGGAGATGCTGAATGAATTCAGTGACTCCAGTCAGGGTCTGCTGATGAGGAACTGCGAGAACAGTGACTAAACCTCTTTGACCAACCAGCTATTTGACACATATGCTGGTAGCTCCAAGGCTATCTCGGTTGTCTGCCTTAATAATGTCTCTGCTGTCATTTCCATCTCTCCCCTCTTTCGCTGCTCCCCTGTCATTTATTTAACACGTTTCCCACAGCCCGCTTCCCATCCAGCTCCAAGCATCCTCGGCCATAAGGGCAATGGTGCCTCTGCTCAGAGCTTGTTTTTGCCATGACAGATTGATAGACAATCCATGTTCCTTCCCTGCTGAGAAGCCTCATTTGGCCTGTTTAATGCCACATCTTTTAGAGTGAGTTCTGGGAGCCCTTTGCCCCGCTCTGCCAAGTCCTAACTCGGTGTACGCATCCCCATCCTGTGGAAACACCGGGGTCGATGAATTCAGCAAGCAGGGCACAAGCTCTCGTGTATTTATGAATGCTCATGTGTTGTTATAAGCCTCTGGCCACCTGGGAGGTTTTGCAGTTGTCACAGGATCATTATAATGGTAGAAATCCAAGGTTCGGGCTGTCACAGCCCGAGGTGATTGGCACCTCGTGCTCACCCACCTGCAGACAGGGCACTTCAAACCTCCCCGTCCACATCCCTGGTTACAGTCAGTCCACTCCACTTTAACCTGTTTCTTCTGATTTCCAGCCTCCAGTTAGGCTCCGCGACACTGTAATTCCAGGAGCAGAATGTCACTGGGAACCTGAGATGTTCACAAGGTCAATTAAAATGACCTGCAACACCAGGGGAGTTAAATAGAAGGTTTAGCAAATGCCTTGGATAATGCACTATAATTGTCTGCAAATAAAAAAAAAAAAAAAAAAAAAGCCTAAAATAATGTTGTGTATCAGTTCAATTACTCGAGCAGGTTAAATCCGGAGTGAAGGGGAGTGCTTGGCAGCACAATCAAAACATCTCACCTATTGGGGTGCTTTCATTTGGAACAGCAAAATAGTGGATTTGCCTCGCGTTTCAATGCAGTTAAGAGTTCTTAGAGCAAGAAGATATGGCCATTAACTGTTATTTTCTTAATAATAGCATCCCATTGTTAAGCAAAATGCCTACCCCGGTTGCATTCAAAGCACTAGAAATCCAAAGTTAAGGCAGCATAAAATGGTTTCTCATTGCATTCAGATGGTAATGTCTGGCAGTTCTTCTTTTTGCAGTCCTAGCATGTACTTCGTATGTTAAATGAGGTGAAATAGAAAAGAAAAAAAAAGGTATCTGAGGAAATACAGTACCCTCCATGGCACATTTTGGGTAGTATCAAACAAAGGGAGGGTGTGGTGTGATGAATGAGCTTTTCTGTGGCATTAAGGCAGAGAAGAGTATACAAATATACATATAGTATGAACCTAATAATAATAATAGCAATTTTAGGGATTTTTCGGTGCAAAACATTTTGTAAACAGTAATCAGCGAAGCTGTAGAGGTTTGGACTGCTGTGCAAGGGGAAGACTTGCTCTGACACCTTCAGACAGTCCATGGTTATTCTTTTTTTCCTTTGGCAACAGAAATTAACGGGAAAGCAATAATGACTTGTTTACTTGTGTGTATTTGATAACCCCAAAATATGTTCTGTTTCCAAAACACGGGACACATCCAGGTTATGTGTTTTCCTATTTTCAGTTGAGGAAAGCTGGCAGAAGAAGGAAATGTTTATATTCCTAAGGACAATAAGGCACTCTTTTCTCTTGGTAAACCGCTGAGACATCTCTCCTATCTAATGCAGTTACACAGAATGATGGGAGAAAAGTATATTGGCGGGGGAAAAATAAAAAGTTTAGCATTTATTCAAAGGAGAACGTTACAGCAACTTGGGTAATGACAAACCAGCCCCACAAGGTGCCAGCTCCAGAGGAGCTGCACAGTGGGGTCCTAGTAAAAGGAAAAGAAAAATGAGGAGTTTGTCTTGGATCTATGAAAACTCATTCATCAGGGAGAGGATTAAGCCAAAGAGCTCACAAACATCGGGCAAGTCCTTAGAACATGCTGTAACCACCAACAGTAAGTCCTTTCAAAGACTTCATCTCTTCAGTCCTGGGGTTACCCTGATGCCACAGGAGCCAGATGCCTCCCTGCTGCTTAATCCCTGAAATTTTACATGGAAAATACAACTCCAGGCAGGGAGGGGATAACAAAGGAGATTCATTTAAAAGAAGAGGGAGAGGGTCACGGTGTTTCAGCTTTCCTCTTGCTCTGGTGCCGCGGATCGTTCAGTTGGCATCCACTCTGTGAAAGCGGGCGGGCAGAGAGGTGTGATGGAAACACGGCCAGGAAGGAACCGAGCTCCAGCTCCTTCCGCTGTCCTCCCTCCGTGCACCCCAACGAGTCCCTCCCGCGCTCCCAAGGATTCATAATGCCTTTGTAACGTGGGGTTCCTTCCTACAGCACATCGTCCGCAGGCTCCTCAGGGGCACTTCCATTTCTGTTAGCGAATGCTCATGGTCTGCTCTCCCCTTTTGCAGATTTCCACCCGGGGGAAATAACCCCACGTGCACAGGCTTTTCCTGCCGCAGTGAGGCTTAGAGGGCTCTGTGCTGGCGTCTGACATGTCTTACCCTCCTCTTCCCATCGCCTCGAAACGTTATCTGTGACAGCAGGTTTCACCAGGATAGTCCTCTTTAACTTTCCACGTTTTTAATATTTTAAGAATGAGAGGGGAAAGAAATTTTTGTATTTTTAATAGAATAAGTGCAGAAAACGGCTAGGATGTGATTAATATTGAGAACAGTAATTACAATGTTGAAGAGAAATTAATGTGCTTTGATTGATATTATTCACAGCTTTAAAGGTCAGATTGCAACAAATATATAGAGATGGGTGTTAGAATAAAAGATACTTGTAATGGCACCGGTGAGAATTCACGGCTCGGCCGGGCCGGGCGGTTTGCAGGGCTCCACCGGGGGTGTCACCGGGAGCCACCTGCAAATGAACTGCAATTTCTTCATCCTGCAGCCTCCTCTCTCGGCTTTATACCTCTTACAAGGCTCAGGAAATTGATTTAATTTACTCTTTGGGCAGATAAGTATTCCATTAGTGCTTACTCTGACCTTTGCACACAGCAAGGTATTTGCTTTTCCTAATTCTAGCATCATTAGCAGTGCATAAGTTTTGAAATCTTCTTACACCAAAAAGCAGTAACGGTTATCTGCTATACTTGCTTAATGAGTCATAAAATGAAATGGCAGATGATTTGTTCTGCATACAATTAATCCAACAGTTAAGTAATGGCCAGGACTGCTGAAAAGGGACAATAAATCTGGTAACCTAGACAACGTCTCAAAGTATTGGCTTTACTGATCACAATCAATTAGACTTTTTTTTCCCCCGAGTCAAAAAAAAAGGAAAAAAGTTTTAGCTTTTCTGTTTCCTTTGAGAAGTTTCAATAGCAATTAGGCTCGTCTCTGTCATTCCGAGGAATGCTGGCCACATTGATCTTTGTTTATTTTAATCGTGTTAAAAGGGTTAAGCCACAGACTCAAAGGGCATAGAGCGGAGCGCTGAATGCAGCAGAGCGCTTTCGTTCCCTAATGAGAAGAAATTGATGAACAAGATTTGGTGCGAGCAGGCACTCGGGTCTGTTTTCGTGATTTGTGTGTAACGGGCTCGTGCAGGCAGCAGAGACGAATCAAGGTGAGAAATACTGAATTAATCACCTTGGCAAACTATTGTTAGTAATAAGTAGTAGTACTCCTAATATTATTGATCCTGTAATTTTTTATGAGCTTCACCCATGGGAAAGAGGGGTGATTTAGCTGGGGTATCAGGAAGAACTTCTTTGCTGTGAGGGTGGTGAGAGCCTGGCCCAGGTTGCCCAGAGAAGCTGTGGCTGCCCCATCCCCGGAGGGGTTCAAGGCCAGGTTGGAGGGGGCTTGGAGCAACCTGGTCTGGTGGGAGGTGTCCCTGCCCAGGGCAGGGGGTGGCACTGGGGGGGCTTTAAGGTCCCTTCCCACCCAAACCGTTCTGTGATTCTATGACAGAATCCAATCATTAAAGGCGTTGTACTGTGTAACTGTGTGGAGGGAACTGTAAAGTTACCGAACCTAATGGGTTCCTACCTGTTAGGCAGGAAGAGAGTTTAACATCCTGAGTCCAAACACAAACTTCACAGCAGCTGTTTCTGTAGCAAATACGTCCCCAACCTGGACGTTGGTGCAATGGGCTTTGGCTGAGCCGGTTTGTGGTGATAGTGTGGATTTCGGGATGCCAAGCTGGGTGTGCAAGGCCAAAAAGGGTATTTCAGCAGCCAAATATTACTAAAACCAAGGCTACAATAGAAGTAAATGAATTTACGGCAGATGGAAAGTTAAGTACATCATCTTCCTGCCTGAGAAGAAAACTTGTGTTCTCCCCACCCCAGTCCCACGAGTCGCCTCTCCAAAATTGTCATTAAAATGTGCACATTTGCAAGGCTGGTGGAAATGTATTAAGCAGATGAATCCATAAATAAACAAACAGCTGGATGCAGACAAAAATGGGTTCCTCTTGTCTGGTGATACTTTATTGCTGCTTTTATTTTAACTGATTGAATTTAACAGATCTGTTGTTGTATACCACGTATAAATGACAATTTGATTCAGACTTTAATTGTGTGAGTTTCACTAGCTGTGTAAATATTTTAAGGTTTAAAAATTACATTTTTCATAACTGTGTCAGAAGAATTAGATTCAAGTCTTGCTCAGTATTACAACAATGCAGGATATATAAAGGAAAAGTAATAGACTACATTTGTTCTCCGGAGAAGAGCAGTTGCTGTGAAGGCAGATGGCTATTTCTGAGAAATGATTTTTAATAAATAAACTGTAGAAAATATTGCTGTGTGTGTTTCAACATTACTCCTCCCTCATGCTGTACGTGATTTTGCTGTCACAAAATTTCTGTGTGTTCCTCTCGGCCTCCAATCCTGCATCCTGGCTCTTTTAAAGGCCTCCACCATATTGGTCTCTTCATGCACCACCCTCTCTTAGCAGCTTTTCACCCTTGCTCCCAAGCCACATGCAAATAAAATAAAATACATTTCTCCCCCTTACCTCTTTCACACTCTACACATGCTTTCAAGCCACTAGCATTTTCTTTTGCTTAATGCACTTTAAAAATATTCTCCAGGAATCCTATAAATGTATTTCAATTAGGATCTGGATAACTAACTTTTAAAACGTTACTACTGCTACTCCTGGCCTTTTGAACTTGTCTCTTCCCTTCCTACTTCTTTTCCACCGGCTCAAGATCAGATCATAAAGTTCACCCACAGTTTATATGGTGGATTTTAAGATTTCTGTTTTACTTGGATTTTTTCCATTTGAACAACTGTTGCTTGGAGGAAATTTTGTATTGAGAGATGGCCAGAGCAGCCGCTGGCAGGAGCAAGCAGAAAGCTGACGACTGCTCTGTGGAGGGTATGGATCACTGAACTCTCAATAACATCTGGAGAAGGGCTTGATTTCACATCTTCAGGGTGCAAAGTGCTCGATTCAGGTTGCAAAGCCATAGGGCTCGTAGAGTGTCTGGTGCAACCCCGGAATATGATTATCCGCTTATTTCATCTCGGGGCTGGGGTGAGAGGCTGGAAGGACGTGGTGGGAATGAGAAGATGGCTCAGGGGCTGGCTCTGTCCCCGTTACTCACTCGGTGGGCGGCTGGGCTGGGCTGGAGGTGGGGTTGGTGTTTCCATCAGCGGCAGCTGAGATGCTGGGAGTGGTGTGGGCTGTGATAACGCCTGCGGGACGAGGGTGAAGGCTGGCAGCGCCATGGGAAAACAGCACAGACTCTGCTTTTTGGAAGACGTGGATTCCTGTGGTGTAATTAGTGTTTTCCCACTCTAATGTATGCAAAGAAGTTGCCAAAGAGGAAGATCCATGAGCTACTGGCTCCCATTCAGATGTGGCTTTTCAATTTCTGCCTCTCTTTATACTGAACCTCTGAGTTTTCCAGTACGAGTTGTTGCGTGTCCTGTCTCCCTTGCTTCTGAACTACAGTATTTTCAGCAGATGCTCTGCCTGTGCTCGCAGGCATGTTAGCTCTGCCTGTGCTCTGTGCTCCCAGGCGTGTTAGCCCTGCCTGTGCTGTCCCACACGGTGTTGGAGCCCCCTGTCCAGCAGGGCAAAAGCAGAGACAATCTGCAGACCTGTCCTTCAATAGAAACAGTCTATGAGCTGCAATCAAATATACCAACAATTTTGCATCTCTGCTGACTTTGCCTTCTTCAGGTCCAACTCCACATCCCCCCACTATGGAATTAATAACATAGCTGTACAAATAGGTGTTTAAATCTTCCACTTACATCTTTAATTACGTTTGCCTTGAATCATAAAGGCAGTCTCGTGAATTAGGCTATCCCTGTCCTTATTGACCTGGTCCGTTGGCTCTAAGTGCTTCTGAACTTGTCTTGCTGGATTTATTCAGGCAATTCCTGGAGAAATTATTTTGCAATCTGAATTTGCATAATGAATGCAAAACATTACACATCTCCTGTAAAAGAAAGATCAAGAAGTTTGTTACAAGCTTGGCTATTGCACATTTCAAAAGGTTATAAAGCTGCTCGGTACGTGATAAATGCTGGAAGAAACACTGGCTGTGTTGTAGCAAGAGGGAAATTCTTCCCTGGAGAAATTTTATAGGGCTCCCAAAGCTATGCAGTGACTTTCCAGCAAAGATTATTGTGAAACATTTGTTTTGGGACCAAGTTGTGTTTTTTCAGCTGGGAATCTATCTTGTAGTGTTGAACTGCAACCAGCAGTCAACGCTGACACTCGATACAGCTAATTTATGAGTCCATCATAAGACATAAGAAATCTTTGTACTTTCCTTTGCTTTTGCTCAAGCAGCCCCACTCAAAAAATTGGGACAGGAAGGTCTAAATTGCTTGGGTGGGTCTTGATTGGAGGCTTCTCTCCAGGACCAGAGGTCTCCTCTGGGTACTTGTAGTGAATAGGGACTCCGCCGCAGCTGAATGCAGAAGCAGGGACCCCTGTGATGCCTTTAAAACACTCTCCTGTGAGACAGCTGAGAATGAAAATGCTTTTTATGACCCTGAGGTTCCTGGTTAGGGTGTCTGGAGCTGGATCTGTAGATACGAAAAGGAAACCTCAGCCTACTGCAGCGTAGAGGAGCTCTGACCTGAGCATTGGTCTAGAGGTTGAACATCGGGCAGCCTCTCCACAGAGAGGGAGTGAATAACAGAGGGATCTTCCTTTTGGTGATTCTTTCAGTGAGAAAGCTGAGAAAGACAGCATGTTGGCAGCCACTCTTGAAGAGCAACCAAAAATACGTGCGAAGAGATTATTTTCTTCATTGCTCAGATGGCAGTAGAGCCTCAGGATGAGGCAGAAGGCAATGCTCAAAGGAGAGCAGAGCTCCCTCAGACCAGAACCAGTGAGGTTCTGGGGTCTGCAGTACAGGTGAGTCTCAAATCCATGGTGATCCTGGTGTAAGATAACCCTATAAAGGTATGGTTTTGGCTTTTTTTGCTCATCTTTGCTGCTGGAGGTCCATGTTGGAGCAACTGTGAGGAATTGCAGGGCTGAAGGATACACTCGCTGTAGAGGTTACCTGGTTTTAAATAACACTCTGAGATCTGCCGTTCACTGCCGTGCATGAGCCATGTTGTTTCTGTGGCCACTTCTGCTATATTCTCTGAACTGTGCAATTTTCAAATTCTTCCCAGTGTAACAATGGGGGCAGAGTGGGACAGAGTCCGTGCTGTTGACAGCAGTCGACAAGTGAAATTGTAGCTTTCATTGTTTGTGCTCCTGACGGTGTTTGTAAGGTCCTTTTTGAGGAGAGGAGAAGCACTGGCATCGCTGCAGACAAATACTTCTCTCTAGAAGAGGCACTGGTGAAGTGTTGAAAATTCGACTTCACGTTCTTCCAAGCTCCCTGTTTCAAGAGCTGCACGTTTCCATTTTCGCTGCTGTCTGTTCCTTCCAAACATTTTCCATTAAGCATCCTGAATATTCAAAGATTTGGATGAGCAAAAAAGAAACTTGTTTCTCTCGACATGAAAATGAAAGGGGAAGTTAAAACACAGTTTCCGTGCTGCAGGTACACATTTCAGTAAAACATCAATGGTATACATGCCTGACTACGTTCCCGCAGAACAATTTTCATGAAATTGTTGATATTAAAATTCAATATACTGTTTTGACTAAGCATCACTGGGGATGCCACAATCTCTCATTATTCCCCTTTCAGCACAGACATAGCTCATAGTATGGATATGCAGATTTTTAATGCAGCAAAAGTATTGTAAAATGGAGCTATTTTTCAGCTATTACAGAATTTAGCAGGCCCAGTGAATGGGTTTGGTTTTTTTCAGTTCTTTTTTAAACTATTTGTTATCAGAACTCGGACAGCCGGGGGAAGGCAATGCAGGCAAGCCCCTGGCCCTCACTCCGTGTTGCATGGCATAAATCACTACGGAGGAAGACGGGCAACAGAGCTGAACTTCCCATTTCAAGGATTTGGTCTGTCAGAGTAAATATATAGCAATTTATAAAAATGCTTCTTAGATGCTTTTCTTTCCAGGTCAAATGTTGCGTAATATCACCATGTATTTGAAGTATCTGCTTCCAAAAGCTTAAGTTTTGATAACAAATAGTTTAAAAAAGAACTGAAAAAAAACCCAAAACCAACCATTTGTCCTATGTCAATGGCATGGATTTTGCAAAGGTTTGGGAAAATAAATCCTTTCCTAATATAACAAAAAGTAGCATTACTGGAGCAGATCTCGTGGATGATTACTGTGGTTTTTAGCAACAAGGGTTAACCAATTTAGTAAGCTGAGTCTGACAGAGCTTTGCGGAATAAGTCTCTCAGTGCTTTAGGACTAAATGCTTCACTTGGATTCTGGGAACCCAAAAGATTGATTTTGTTTGCCTTTTGATTAAGAGAACAGGATTTGGACACGAAAATCCAATTAGATGATTGCTGGGGGTGGGAGGGAGGCAGGGAGAGGGGGAGATGAACGGCATACAAATCTCCTGCCACCGACCTTACTCTGAGATCTGCACTACATCCCATCCCCACTGCCTTCCAATTAATTGTGGAACAGCTGTTGTTCTCTCGCTGCACACCGAGACAAAAAAATCACAAAGTTTTAGGATTGCCAGGTGATAATAGTGAACATTCAAAAAAAAAAAAAGGAAAACTTAAAACCATTGGAAATAAATAAAATAAATAACAGGGGTCTTAAAAGGTGAGAGAAGGCAATATTTTGTTATCTCCAGTATTTCTTGCCGTTAAGTATCTTGAACGATCTTACGTGCCTCACTATCGAGAAGCCTTGCAGCAAACCCCATCTGTCTGTCATTCGGAAAATGAGATGTTACCGTTTTGCAGAACCATAAACCACATTGGGAGTTTATCCAAAAAACAGATGATAAAAGTCAAAGTATAATGATCCAAACACTTTCTAAGTGAAAGACTATTTGAAGCAGCTGTTTCCCTTTATTATTAGAGACAATTATGCTGTCACAACAGCAGAATATTAACTTTTTGCATGTCTGGTTCACCTGTTTATGGAGTGCTACCCAACTGCAGACACGCCAGATGCACCGTGCCAAGAGTGATGGTGAGCAATAAGGCTCTGTGGATCTGAGGACTGCTCTGTGCACGAGAGCAATCAACCACCGGGTCCATCCCAGAGCTGGCGAAGGGCCGGGGGCAATGTTTAAAAGAAGACAAAACTTGCAATGGACCCTTATGACTCTGTCCTTGCTTCATAATGTCCTTCTAACCTTTTAATTTCCCAACTGTGTGGTGCTCTCTTGATGTGAAATATGCTGCCTTTTTTACTCCAGCCACATTTTTTTGGTGTCTATCTCTGCAAATTCTTGTTCAGCAAACAAAACACTAACCTGTTTGAATACTGCTAAGATCTTCGGTCTAATGAGGGCTTGTGCCAGTAAGTTGTGTAGACTCATTGGTGTCTTCATGGGGTAACTTGTAACAGGAATACAATAATTCCTATTTCTATATCTATAGCCTAGATTAGGAGAAAATGGACAAGACGCTTCCATTTCTGTTGAGGAATGATTTAGTGGTGGAACTTCAGGGATTATTTCACAGTGATAGATAAAAAGACGGCTGAAATACAGGTCTAGTAGATGAAAGACAAATGCATATGTGAAGGAACCATTTCGTTAAGATGTAAATCAGGTAGAAATTTCCACTGGTGAGACCTGAGCATTGCTGTGCACCGCTCAATTAACATCTAGCAAGTTTTATACTAATTTCCTTCTGAACGAAGTTTTAGGAAAACAGCCATGTTTCTCTTTAAGTGTATCTTCACAACTTTCTGTGGTTATTGAGCTTGCAACATTATCTCTTTTCTGGGGAATGCAAACCATGATAAACAAGGAGATAATCAGGGCCAAATGTGAGTTTTGGCAGTTGTTTTGGATTTTCAACATTTGGTGCATTAGGGGCGTGCACAGATCAAAATCCTGGAGGCTCCGTAAACATTGTAGTCCAGAAGCTAATAAGTATTCTCAAGCTTTTGTTTTCCTTTGCGAACATAACCTGGTTGCCAGTGATTAGTGGTTGTTATGATTTTGTCTAGAAATCACTAACTGCAGTTAAAAAAAAGTAATAAATTTGTGTATTGCAAAGTACGTTAACAAAAACAGTCATTGTTTAAAGGTAGCACTTCTCTTCTGCAGCTCTAACTGAATTTATCCTCTATATACCACATAAACGTGTGTGTGTGGATGCATAGGAGTGTGTGCATGGGATCCCCAGCTGGTTGGGTCTCCCGAGGCACGGTACCATGGTCTGAGCCCGGCAGAGGGACGCTCTCCAGCCACCCTGGGTAACAGCACAGCAGGTCACCAGCAAACTGCCTGAAAAATTACTTGGCTGAAATCAGTGGGTTTGGTTTGTCCCTGTTTTGAAAAGGGCTGAAGACATCTGGACCCTGCTAGAAAGGAACAGGCCAGACAAGAGCTGCTTTTAACACAAGAGAAAAATTATACAGTTCTTGTCTCGAGTACATAATTTGTCTGATGTGACTTGAAGAAGCCTCTGAAACTCTTCCCTGTCCTTTATAAAACGAGGATGAAAAGTTGAACAGTGTTAGCAAATGGCTTCTCCTGTGACCTATACAATACTTGGTGGTGATACTCAAAATGCAGTTTCAGGTAAACTGGGGCCATTTATAGCTGAGTGAGATAAAATACTTGTTTTCTTGGACTACATAGATTCTTGAATGAGGAGTGTGTGAAACAAAATATAAAAAGCAAATTCTTTTCTAAAGGATAATGCTATTATGAACTGAAAACTCAGGAAAAAAAACCCAAGCCCAAGTTTTTTCAAGATAGTGAACTTAAAGTTAGTGAAGTATTGTTACACTGAAAGCACCCAGATTATGCACTTCGTTTTCCCACATTTCTGAGCAAGAGCCAGTTTACCTTGGACTTTTCACGAGGAATGCGAGAATAAGAGCCCAATTGGGTTTTGTGCCCTCAGGAGCACCCAGTGAAAGGTTGTGTCTGCGCTGTTCGTGACCGTGACACCTTCTAGGCAGCATCTGGATCCCAATAAACACTAATCTCCTTTTTGACTTATCTGGTAGACTATGCTCTAAAGAGAAAAAAAAAATTACATGTTAAAGAGTTGTATTTACACAAAGGCAGCATTGGAATTAGCTTTTTTTATTGTCGTTTGTATGCAGCGAGGAAGCTAACTTACCAAAAAGAAGTCAGCGTTATTGTACTAAAACAGCTCTTAATTGATTGTGTCTTGTAGTATTAGGCCCATTTTTCTCTTTTTCCTTTGTCATCTCTTATGCAAGTCAATAATCTATCCTCTGATTTTTAAAAGACTGCAAATCACTACACTTCTGTTATTTACCAGTCATCTGGAACTCCCACCCACTGCTTATTCTCCTCTATGTGTTGAACTCACAACTACCCAGCATATATGTCAAAATAGTTTTTCACATTTTCTTTAAACAGCAGCAATTAATTGCTGTAATTCTACACATTCCAAAAAAGCCTGGGAGGTATAAACTGAGACTTACTCACATTTGCTACGTGTACATGGCAGATTGTACTGACATCTTAGCAACAAAATTAATTGAATCTATTTCTTAAGTGTTTTTCACTATAGAAGGAATATCTGGATGAGAGCAACGCCTTCTGGCTAATACTTAGTAATACTTAGTATTTTCTGTCTTCAGTATTGCTATTATTGAAAAAATAATATTCAAGATAATATGATACTGATATAAGCAAAACGGGCACCTTCATAGGGCTGTTATTTCAGTATAATTAAGGCCTATGGAAAAAAATTAATGAACCTGTTGCAAAATAGTAATTCAGATCAATATTCCACCATGTGGCTTTTATGACTCCAGGTTTCTAGGATATTCAAGTGCATGAATTTAATAGACAAACTGATAGAGCAGTTTGGGGAAATACTTCTCCTGAGCCCTGGGAACGGTGTGATTTCCAGGCTTGGGAAGGTTTTCTCGCGTTCACTTTGATTTCTGCCAGCTGCTGGACACAGCATCTCTCCGAGAGCGTGAACTTCAGCTGCTGAAACCGCTGCAAACTTCAGCTTTTTTTTTTTTTTTCTCTCTGTAATTGCCAAAATGCTGTACACAGGGAAGACATTTAGATGATGAAAGGATTCTGCCTTTTGAATTGGCAGTATATTTAAATAGAAAGAAAGCAGAAAATTAGTTTTTCTCTGGTCTGTTTGTTGTGTATGTTCTAAGAGATAGTTACATTAAAGGAGCGTATGCCTTACGGCCTCAGGTGAGATCAGGGCTCCATTGTGCTAGTCCCTGCAGGTGCCCACACAACAGAAATAGGCATTTATTTTTAATTATTTTCTTTCCACCGCTGAAGACAAACAGTCACACCAAAAGGGCAGGAGGAAAAAAGAATACATAGAGACAGGAAAACCTTCCTGTGGGGATAGTGGCAGAATCAGGAATGGAGATCATGGGATGGACCCTCTTGGCCAGCATCACACCAAAGGGTTGTCTTGACCATAAGAGCTGGGGAAGTTTGTGAGCGTGGCCGAGCGGGGCTTGGATAGCGGCTCTGGACCAGGGCACATAACCCGGAGCTCCACTCTGAGCCAATACTCTTAGCCAATGTAGGCTTTCCGATGTCCTTACCTCCTCTTGGAATTCATACAATTGCTGTTTGCCTTTTGCGAAAACCAGTAGCTGAGCCCTGTCTTTGTGGGCTCCCAGGAGGAACCTGGTAGCTCCGGGTCTGCAGGCATCCGTCGTGGAAGTCCTTCAGACCCAGAAGGCATGGAGGCAGCAGGTAGGACAGCTATGTGGCAGGCCATTTCTCAGAAAAATTGCTTGTTAGCAATATGTATCTAGAAAAAGTGATTTTTATGGCCAACCGGCATTTTCTAGCACTAAGCCGTTCATCAGAAAATTCCTGATGCACTCTGTTTGTGGGATTTAGCCTTCTTAATCAGAATGTCTTGTTCTTCCATGTGATTCTGCAAAATGCTAAACTACTGTTTAATTTTGTTTATATAATTCCACTGTAAACCTTTCCAAAAATCCTAAGCAACAAAAACCCAACAAAAGAAAACAGCCCTATGCTGTTTTCATTTAAATGTTTCTTAACCAAGCAGATTTCCAGTAAGTAGAATCCAGAATTATTTTGTTTTAGGAAAGCAAAACAAATACATGAGGTAAATAATCTCTCATTTTCTCCTCCATTTATTTTTTTTTTTTAAAGTGACTGGGAGAAATCTTAAACCTTGCGCTTTTCCTACAATGGGAGGGAGTTCAACCATTTGGAGGAAACGTGTTAAGCTGATGGCAAGGGATTGTACTGACATTTGCATAAAATAATTTATGTACATACACTTCAGGGTAAAAGTGGAACCAAAACACACAAAAAAAAAAAAATCCAAACTGCTTATTAGATATTTCTGAGACATAGGTATCTTTGAATATCCACACCATTTGTCAGTGAGTTGAGTTCGTGTATTTCATTTGTATGGAGCTGAGAATGTATGAGCCAGACTAAAAGAATTTGGTTTTGGCAAGGAATTTGTTTCCTAATGTAAGATTTCAAATCCTGTCACCCGACAGACCATCAGACAGGATTGAATTAATGGAATGTTTATTCAATGTTCAGAATGAGTGAAAAAAAAAAAAAAAAACAACCAAAAAAAACCAAAGAAAGACAACAAGAAGACAAAAAGAATCTTCTGGTCTTTTTCAACAAGTGAACTCTATCTTTCACTCTGATATTCAAATAAAGGAACGGTGGATGTTTAAACAGAGATTTCAATCCCAAACACTCCTTGCCTGTTTGTTTAATTACATTTCTGGAAGGTTACAGCTCTGCAGACATTCTGGACTTTGTTTTTATAGGCTTCTTGGATTTTCTGCTTTCTTTGACCCTGCCGTCTTCGACTCCACTCAGTTCCTCGATGCAGAACGAGCCCAGTCACCTCTGCTGAAGCCAGCGCCAGCTCTGCTCGTGAAGTCACCACGCACCAAGAGGTACATCAAGATTTTCCTCTTTATTTTCTCATTCTGAAAGTTGTGTTACAGCTCAGGGTGGTTCTAAACACACCCCCTGAGGTCTGGAAGGTGGTACTGGTCACTGGATGCTGGGCAATATATAGCAAACCCCTCAAACTTGGACATTTTTTGGTTAAAATCTCTGATGGGATGAAACATATTGTGACAGCGTCAATGCTGTTTCTCACCAGCAGTTGACTGATGAGATTTTCTTTTAGGACATTAAACATAAAAGGTTGCTATCACATTATATGCACATACTTCATGCTCAGAATTATTTCAACCTAATTAAGTTCACTAGCCCTTTATATATTTTTCTTCTTTCTTCATTTGCATGGGGCTCATCACATTATCTTTACTCTCTTCTGAAGGTTCTTACAGTTCCATGGGAAGGGAAACCCTTTTATGTTAAAAACACATATCTAGATCGTTGTAAATGGTATATGTGTTTCCTGCTGAGGTCTGAGTAAACTTCCTCACATACAGTCTATTAGCATTTTAATAGCGTGCTCACTCTAGGAAGTCCTTTTATTTCACTGGCTAAATATGAAAATATTCTATATTTGCAAAACACTGATTCAGTGTCATTTACCCACCAGAGATGATCTGCATCACATGGAAAGTCAGGCCATCGTAAACATTAACAAAAAATAAATAGCTATCAATTGATATAAACCTCTGCTTACAAATCCATACACTGACACCTTTAAAGAGTTTCACAGTTTTCCACTCTGTGCTTATATTTGAATTGCAAATGTTGGTAAACGTTGATGTCTCAATACTTACAATGCAATTTAACACCTCGCTGTAGGAGCACATGCACATTTTCAAAGCTACTTGAAATTGTGTTTTTTAATCTCCTGGGCAAATGTTCTCCCCCAGATTATCTTACTATCAAATATTTTATACTCGTGAGATCACTTTGATTCCCCTTTGCCTGCACAGAGAGAGATTGCGTTCAGTGAATGAACCTGGGGAATTGCCTCTATCCAATTCCTTCTGGAAATGGATGTGGAAAGGGAAATTCTTCAGTCCTGCAGATCTCTCTGCCCCATTTATCAGTACCAGGGCAGAGATTTCTTTTGCCCAGGCTGCAACAGCCCCACTCTTCAGGGCAGACAGTCAACGATAGCGGTGGGTTTGCATCCATAGACAAAACAGGACACAGTCTTTGGTAGAAACCATAAAGGTTGTGTTTGTCTCCTGGAGGTTCTTTGTTCCAGACCTGTCCAGTGACTAAACTGGTTTGTTTGCAGTCTGAGCAAGACGAGCAAACGTGGAAGAGCCAGAAATCCCTTTTGCTTTCCTGTGATCTGCTGGCACAGAGCCCTACGCGTTCTATATGAGTTAGAAGATGAATCAAAACTTTGTTTTCCTGTGTCTCTAATTTTTTTGAAAAGATACAATTTCTGTAGAAAAATACAAGTCTTTCTCTTGCACTCTGAGTCCCCGAGCTCAGCTCTACCGTAGGCTACACTCAACCTTGAAGCTACAGCTGAAATAGTAAGGTCCTAAAAACCATCAAAGTAACAAGTTATACTTTGCAAAAATGACAAATAACTTTGTCCTCGCAGAACATGGAAACAACTTTACAAGCAAAGCAATAAAAAAATGCATTGTTATTGCTTGAATATATTATAACCCTCATTTGAAAAGAATCTCAGTCTGGTTTGAAATCACTCTGTGCATATGTTACAGAAAGTCTAGAGACATTTTGTTCTTTATTAATGAAGCATGAAGCAAACGGTACTGAGCATATTTTGTCAGAAGTTTCAGTTTCCTTATGTATGCCATAGATTAAGTCTTCCCTAATTAGAGTTTTGTAAATTAAAGGGCTGAAGGGGGGTGAGCAGACATGACTATTTCTATAGTGGCATTGGTTTTTCCCCCCAAAATCTTCTGTTGTTTGGCACACTTTATCCTGAGATCATCCTTCTGGCAGCCGAATAGAGACAGGAGGAGGATTGTGAAACAAATTGATCTGTTTGCTTGCAAATATGGCAGGACTATTGGAAAGTGTGTGTGTTCTGGGGCTGGAAAAGGTGGTTTCTTGCTTGGCTGTATTTATAAATGCGTGATGTGTAGTCTAGGACCCCTCAGAGAGCGCAGATTTGGCCATGGTGTGTGTCAGTGAAGATGCTGGGAAGCTCTCCTCCACCGTGGAGCGAGCCAGCCCAGTTCCTGCGTGACAGTAGGCAGATCTTGCCGTGCTGGTCAGTCTCTGTTCCCATCCTCTTTTCCTCCTTCCCCAAACTAGTGGTTTTATGAGATCATCTCTGTTGTCTTTGATAGGGGCTGGTAACTCACTGCTGAGTCCCTGGAGACCTCTCCTTTGCTGAGGACCCACAATTCAAATTCCCAACTCATTAGAAAGCCAGTGACGGTGCCCCTGAAGAAGCCAGCATGTTTCTACTGTTACTCCTGATGCTTTTTTGGGCTGTAATACTAAAATAGTGAGAGCTTTGACATGATGCAGGTCAGGCCCAGTATTACAGCCAGCAGTTATACTTTGGCAAACAGAAAGCTCTGGAGTGTGGTAGATCGGGGTCCCGTTTCAATCCTTAAGAAACATTTCGGGGTGAAAAAGTCTAACTTGATCTCCTCAAGAAGGAGAAACTTTTCCGCTGCGTGAACACCAGGACTCTGAGCTCGGAGCAAGGACAGACACCAGAGCGGTGCAGGGCAGGTTTGAGGCATTGGGGAAACATTGGATCGCTGGTACAGGCAGAATTCCACACGGGAATGGCAGCTGCAGCGGTGCCTGGAAGGAGACAAATCACTTGTTTTCTAGTTGGAGAAATCATAAATGGAGGGGTTCAGAGCCGGGGGGCAGAGGGGAGGTGGGACCCCCAGACCAGCAGCAGTGTCCCCTCTCTGCGCATTAACAAATTGTTTGGAACAGCCACAAACGTAAGGTTTGGGTGCTTTTCTGTTCTACGTGTAATCCTCAGAAGCTTGCACCTTGTGTTTATAATTCAAACTATAATGAAAAATGAAATTAAAGTCTTTCTAATTTATCAAAAGAATGAAAATTGCATTGAGAAAGGGAAAAAAAAGAGTTTTCACTCTTTTGGGATTCGAGAAAATTAGTCCTACAATATTTTTTCCTGAAGAAAAGGAATATTGGATTTATTAACTTAATTCTTTTGTCCTTTCCTCTTCAATGTTCTAAATTCTTTGTATTTAGGTGAAAAAAAAAAGTTGCTATCCAACTCTTGAACTGATACTGTATTTCTCATTTTATACTATTTTATAGACTTTTAATGCATATCTTATTTGTTCTGCAGAATATTTTTCTCAAGAAGAAAAGCAGGATTCTTATAGATAAAAATAGCTGTTCTATAAAAAGCAACAGAAATAACACAGAACTGACCTGTGTGAAAAACCTTCCCATATGTGAGAGGCAGGGGCGTGCATGTGTATATAATATGAGATACATTTTAATATTCTAATTAAGCTAGTACTTAATGTTCGTAGCTGCAAACTTTTTTCAAATATGTTTGGCTGATAAAAATTGAAAATTATTCCCTGAAAAGGGTGGAAGTTCAGATTCTGGAGTGTTTGGTGGTCAAACACACAAGAGAATTTTAGGGCTGTGGGTTTTAAAACTTGTTATTCCTCTTCCATGTGTGTGGTTTTTAGCTCTTTTATCCAGACAACTGTTATTTTTACTGTTTATCCTGTAGAGAAAACAGGAATGCACTGTCGGGCTAGGCAGGAGTGGGATGCTGGTGCTCCCAGAGCATCGGGGCTGCTGACGCCTCCGGCTCCCCGGCATGCAGAGACCCTGGGAACACAAATCTATCCGCATGTTCCAGGGAGTGGGAAAAGCAACCAGGATCCTCACTCAGCCGCCAGCAAACTGAGACACTGACAAGTTAAAGGACTTGCCCAGAGGAAATCTGTAGGAAAACTGAAGCTAGGAGCCAGTTTTCCTGAGGCCAGAAGTGATGTCTCTGCAATAGGGACTATCAGCCACCTTCAGGGACCAGTACGGTGTGAATAATTCTTGGTCTTTACTTCCTCAGCGAACTGGACCTGGGGAAGGAGAGATCTTCCTCCGCAAGTACCCTAATCTGCTTTGTTGTGTTGTTCTGGGACGTTTGGAAGGTGAGGAGGAGGCTGGGTATTACTGCAGATCCTGTCACCGGGAAAGGATGGGGCCAAATCCGCACGTCTTGGAGACAATACACAAGACTTGATAGGGCCGCTATTTTTACGAGGCAGTTTTCAGGAAACAGCCCAGTGATGGGAAAGAGATGAAAGGCATCATAGAAATTTAGTACATATAATCAAACCTTTTATTTCCTCATCTTGGAGCTCTCAATTTATGAGCAGAGCTGCCGGGAGGAGGACAGCAGCTCTGCACATGAAGTGACCTTTGCACACCTGGCTTTGAACATTTGCCTGCAGAGGGTAGGGAAGAAATTCCCCTTCTCCACTCTTTGGCAGGAGGGATGGATATTCTCTGGTGAGCAGCATTTTGTCAAGCCCCACCAACAAAAAAAGCACAAACGGTGGAAATCCTTGCGCCTGTATTTGCAAATGGACGGTGAAGCCGCGGTGAAGGCGGTGGTGGTGGCTGAGCCGCAGGATGGTGGCTGGACCCGGGGAACAGGAGTTGCCCGAGTCCCCACAGGAGACACTCGTGTGGCTGAGAGCGAGTGTGCCCAGTGAAAACGCACCTGCAGGGATTCAGCTGTGAATAAAGCTGTTAACTTACACACAAATGGAACGTTGAGCTTACCTAAAAGTGACATAACAGAGAAACAGTCAGGGACCATATCGGCATTCACGTGGCTATTTTTGGCTTGTATTTACTAATTGCATAGGAGAAAGAAAAGTAAGTGCAATTACAAAGACAAATGTTCTTGGTAAGTGGAATAAGCTTTTTCTGCACGCTGTCTCCTTCAGAGGAACCCGTACATTTCTATCTAGCATTTTTCTAAGAACACAAGGGTAAGCTTACTAAATGGGTAGTAATTGGTATGAAATGGGCAGCCCGTTAAAGCTGAAAGCACTTGTACCTGCTTCCCTCTTCATTATATTTTTTGCGTAATGTGGATCGTATAAGTGCAATAGCCTGACAATTCACTTGATTAAAAGTGACATTGTAAATATAGTCAAAGGCAATTTGTATTAGAAACTGTTTTTGATAAGAAGGTTGTCATCTGTAATGTTATTAGCCTTTCTGAGATGACAGACAATGAAACCCTAATTTGCATATAATTCAGCTTAGTATTTTTTAATAAGGTTTTGTGTATTATCCAACCATGGGGTTTGATTGGCACAGATGGAACCAAGAGCTGGAACATTTTCAAAAAATGTAAATGTAAGGTTTGTATTTGGGGCTGGTTTCACTTTTCATTTCAGCAGCCTTCATGCCGGGAGGGAGAAGTAAAGCAGAGGTCAAAAAAAAATAATCCACGCACTATATAATGCCTTCAGACTGTGCTCAGGTCTTGCACTGATTTCACTGTCTCTCTCCTAGCGCAGGAGTTATTGAGCCAAGATGCAGACTGTATATTGCTGTCCCCAAGGCTATGTTCATATCCATATTTTTTGGATTTTTTTTTTTTTAAAGCAAACCAAAACATGCCCCACATCCCCAAAAAAACCCGAAAACCGAATAACCCAGAACAAATTCCTGTGCACACTTCAGAGACTCAGATATTCTGGACAATGGTCCAGGTTCTCAGCATCATCAGTAAGAGCTAAATATTAATCGTATTCCACGTACTGTTGTAGAGACTGAAACAAGCAATACCATCGTCTGTGAAACTGGTACTTGTGAGGCTGTGCAGCAAGTCTCTCTCTGTAACTCCCTTATCAGATTTGCTGTGTTTATTAGTCCAAGGACACTTTTTTCCCCAACTGCCAGCACTTCTAATCAAATTGGGAAATATTAAAATCAAGCTAATGGGCCTGACATTGGTACTCGTGGCTGAGAAAGGCACTGCAAATTCCCTCTCTCTCTTTCTGCTGGGTTGACTTGGCAGAAGTAAAAGGCATAAAACCTTCCTCCCGCCAGGAATATCAGATAATTCCGTTCCAGTTTTAGACTCTGGAAGTGCAAAGCATACATATATATTCTCAAGACTCCAGGCTTCCACATCAGTAAAAAAGAACAAATCCAATTTTCCAAGGCATAGCAGGTTACTTACTCTGGAAAAATTTATTGAATTGGCTCACGTAGTTTCTCCACTCCTTCTAAAATCAGTCTGGGGAATTAATTGTATATGAATATACAACAGAAATACCAAGAAAAACCAACCAAACAAAAGAGTTCCATTCTTTGTTTGGATAAGCCAACATCTAAAAGATACTCAAGGAACAGGTCAACAAAGTAAGTGAGGACCACGGATACACCTTTTCCTGGCTCTAATCGCACCTCAGAAGAGGCCGTTGCCCATCCCTTAGAGCTGGTGGGGTGAGAGGGATATTCTGCTCGCACACCACCATGGGACAACTGAGAATGTTCTCATCATCAGCCCTATCAACTCTCTGACCTGTACAGCCATCGAAATCCAGCCCTTCACACAATTCCTGCTGGGATTTGCATGGGCAGCTCTTCCAGTGCTCAGGAAAGACATGTGGTTCCTCAGCAGGGCTGCAGCCCAGAGAAACTGTTTTGGAGACAGATAGCAACCTTCTAATGGAGAAATACACTGCTTAGTCCTGCGGTGTGTAAGTACTCGAATGAAGATCCCTTGGTGAAATATGTCTATGGAAATCGGTTTGGAAAGACTTCCTATTACACAGATTTTTCATCAGGTGCCATTCTCATTTCTTTTATTCCTCTGCTCTTTCACTCTTCATGAACCAACCCAGCAGCTTCAGCAATGTAGCTGTAACCCAGCACCACCTGCCTGCTTAGAAGGAAAAAATAGACGAGGCACAGAAAGTTTCTCCTCATTTTCCTCCTCCCTGTCCTCTCCACGTGCTCCTCACATGCCAGCGTTGCTCTGGGCAAGTGTCAGTGGGTGGAGGGGGAATCAGGCACGAGCATGTGCGGATTTAGGCATGGGTTTGGTAGGACTTAGGGGACTGGCAAATTCAGCAATGCAGGAGTAAGAAAATAAAAAAAAATGAGCAAATGCAGAAGACAGACTGGAAGGGGAGCAATGCCTGATGTTAAATATGCACTTAAAACAAGTGGGGGAAAATATAAGTATTACCAAACAGCTGCTGCTGGACTACAAATACAACATCCTGTGAGAATAGCCATGCACACCTCGTCAGTACCCGATTCCAACATCACCACCTGTTGTGGTCAGGGAGGTTAAATTAAAACCTGAACAAGAGGGAAAATGACTGCTTAGTGTGCCCAGATTTCAAGGCTCAGAGGAAGGATAATATCCAAGTCATGTCTGTTGGGCAGACACCAGGAAAGAGAGTCTGTTGGCAAGACAACATTAGTTCCTCAATTACAATCCCAGGGGAGATGCCTCCAGCCTTTTGGTTGAGCAGAGCAGCCTCAAAATGTCATTGCCTATGATTGCTAAAAGCTGCATGCTTAGCAAGCCATCCCCTGAATTTCTGCTCTATTTTTGTCTTGGGCTGGTTTCTTCCTACCCCCAATATGAATATTGAAACAAAGTGAGCTGGAATGTATGTTGGGAATGCTGGAAGGGATGAAGGTGGGTTAGGAGCTTGGCTGGGGGGGAAAAACTGTGAGAAGCAAGGTGATGCCAAAGTAACTGGGAGTGAAGATGGTGGTACAAAGGAAACCAAAGAGGAAATTCAGGCTGTTCATACCCAGAAAAGCTGATTGACAGCAAAGAGGGTGGCACAGCATCAATTGATGATAGAAGACCACTAGATTAATGGGTGAGCAAGGCAGCTCATTTTGGGGTTGTCACAAACACAAGATGGATAGAGCATGGAAATATTTATCAGTCAATGTATTATTTTGGGAAATCGTGAGGGAAGATGATAGAATATGGGAAGACAATTGATTAGAGGGGGCTGGAGAAGGGGAGGAATTCGGGTGGAAGGTACTGAGTGTCAGAACCCCTGAGCAGGAGAAGTAGAAATTACATTAATAGGGTTTGGAAGGAGGAAGAGTTGGAAGGAGGTAGAGTAAGAGGAAGATATCAGAGATATGGAAGCAACACAGTCAGGCAATCAACAGAAAAAGAGTATTTGGGAACAGAACCAGTAACGAGTAGAATAACTGAAGATGGAAGAAGGGAAAATGGTAAAGGAATGAATTGTCATGAAAACGTGGAGGGTAGAAAATGGAGGATGAAGTTTGAAGGCTATGGTAGGCAAAGATTTTATTAAAAGGAGATGCACCTGGTGAAGGAGACAAGAAGCTCACCACAGAACACTTTTTGCATATCTATTTGTTTTTATTTTTTAAGAAAAACAACAAAGCAAAATGTAAAAAAAAAAAAAAAAGCTTTTAAATATCACGGCTGTTTAACAGAATGGTGGGGACATCATTTAAAAAAAAATACCGTGCCCTTGTAAGGGTACGTGGAGAAATCTCAAAGGACTTACATTGTATAGGACAGTAGCGTGACAGTCCTCCTGGAGGAGAAAAAAATCTCTCAATTAGAAAATATGGAATTTAAAAATGGGAACCTGGAACAGATTTCTATGAAGACCTCCACACTGCAGTGTAGTATCTACTTTAAGAAGAGCTGAAAAGGTTTGTTCAAGGGTTATGCAAACTATGTTCCCTTTAAAGTTATTTATATTTAAACACTCAAAAATCATTAGTCACTTTAAAAAATCTTGGCTACTTTTTGTATACTACGTTTTTCTTTGAGTACTTGTATATTATGCAAAATACACAGTGCTTCTGAGCCAAGGGCTTTTGGTATAAATTGAGTGGCTTCTAAACTAAAGCAGATTTATAAAGAAATGTAATTTATTGCACATCTTATGCTTTCTCTCTTCCCTTCCAACCATTAGTCAAAAACATCTAAAACACTGAGGATTGTGTGCTCCAGACTTGGACAGAGGAGAACTCTTGACTCCCATGTGAAAAGATTTCTCACGTTTCCACAATTCCCAGTTTGTATTTGCAGGCAATGGCACTAGGCATCTGGATCTCTGACCTTCATGGAGCTAGAAAATTTGAAGGCAGTGAATGATTTCCTATCTGCTGGAAAATCCCGCCCATTCTCACTTCATGAATCTACAACAGACAGTGTGTTCCTTCATGGTGGTTCTGTTTATTCCATATATAACAAGGCTCTGTTGATTTTTGAAGCTCCTGTTTAGGAAGCCAGAGCATAACAAGATATTTCTTGTAGCTTAGATCCCTCTCCAAAGAGCATGTCATTTGCACAGGAAACTCTGCAAAAGGAAAATAAGCGTCTCCCAAATTAGTACCTGTGGAGGGAGAAATGCTAATCCTCTCCATTAGCTCCGCAGCCTCCAGCCAAACACTGAGTGCGTGTGATGTGGACATGAGGGTTTTTTGTGGTTGGGGTTTGTTTTTTCTTTTTCTGTCAGCTGAACTGTCCTTCCATTTCACAGGCTGTGAAGTAGCACAGAGTAAATATTATCCAGTAGTACCAGACAAGAAATAAAACAAGAAGGAAAACCAAGAAACACACCCCTTTATAAAACACGCCAGGCTGAACACGGGGAAGTAGCACTGCTGCGTGGTGGAGCTGTGCCTTCAGACCTCCTCAGCCCTTAAAAGCACCCTCTTTCTCCTCATAATAAAGGTTCTGTTTTGAGAGTTAATGTGGAGCTCTTGCTTACACCCAGATGGAAACACAATACGTGTTGATAGCCATATGGTGCGACATGAAATATAGTCAAGGATAAAGATTATAACAACCCAGAAATTAATTTAGAGTTGAGCTTGATCTGGATCCACTAAACCCCAGTGTAAGCTTTTTCAGTGGTGTTTAGGTCAGGTCTTTCTCTGCTCTTTGTGTGTGACTTAAGGTTATTTTTCAAAGGTCAGCATAGCTGGGCATAAATAATAGATACCCTCGAAGCATTGTCTCCCTTTAAATTTGCCTCCAAATCACCTCTTGGGATCTCAAGGGGGGTTTTTACTGATTTGCTCTACCTAAAACAATAATTAGATAATGCTCCACTTGCAACTGTAATTTGTGCTGGCAGATAATGAATGGTGAAGTGCTTCTCTGTGAATGACCAGGTGAGGCTGATGATATATCTGCTGAAGTGAAAATATAGCATTTAAATATAAAATAAAGTACAGCAGATTATAGACGGCTATGATTCTAGGGCAGTCTGTATTCTTTGCAACCGGGAAAATAGCATTGGTTATCTAGAAAGCAGGTAATTTTTCCCTAGGTTTTGGAAGACCAGTCATTTTCAGATGACTTCGGATCCTTCCTAAGAGCAAGGTGTGGCGTTAAGACCACAGACCTTTAAAAACAACAGACAGGAGCATTGCACAGGTGAAAGCAATTGCAATAAAGAAGCATTAGCTGAACAAATATTACCACCCAGCTCCACTTAATTAAATGCATTGCTAAACACATGCAAGTACTTTTATAGACGCTAAATATGCAGGGGAATACCAACAGGCTTACTGGATTTTTACTTAGTATTTCCTGTTTTCTGGGCTGAAGTGTCTCCACAGAGCTGCTTTGTGGCAGGTCCTCGAGCCCTGCTGAGGGCCCACATCCACTGGCCACGGGCTGGAGAGCGTGGCCAAGTTTGAGCCAAATGTGGGGTTTACATCCACGAGGCCCCCAGAAACACCTTCTGTTGACTTTTACAGCTGGAACCCGACGTTTTGTGTGTCTGCGTTAGCCTGGGGGCAAGTTTGGGGATGTTTGCCAATTCCTCTGTCTCTAGCGCGACCGTTTGTGTTAATAATCTGCGTCTCCCAGCTCAACACTCCGGCCTTCTCCTTGGGGAGGCACTGCCGGATGGCTGAGGTTTGGTCCTGCCGTGGGGACCACCCTGCCTGTGCTGTTTCCCGTGACCGTGGCACTGCATTTTTGCCTGGAACATCTCTTGGACACAGATTCCCTCTTTGTTTTTGCCTCCTGTTTCATCTGGTCTCTCCCGGCCTCCTCCGGCCGGCGCAGCAGGCCCAGCGTTCAGGCAGGGCCACCCTGGACAGGAGCCAGCCTTTTGGCTGAGAAAGATTGATTTAAATGGGTGTTCATCGGAGTGTAATGATCCTTGTTAGCTCTGCGCTGGGGGCAAGGTGGTCTCCTGACACCTCTGCGGGTATTATCGCTCTGTGGAGGCAGAAGACAGCAGGAGAGATCCTCACCCAAAATGGGGTTTGCAGGCTGACACCCACTCCTGTTATCAATCATGATTCCCCTGTCTGCTCGCAGATGGATTGCCACCTTCCACATATTTCTAACATGAGGTGTTTGGAAGGTCATTGGTTATTCTTTTCCCTAAAGTTTTATTATGGGCATTTATTGTTCCTGAAAATTTCTAGATTGCCTTACAGATGCTTGTAACCAGCTTGCGTGCTGTCTCCTAGCTCAGGAGCTGGCAGGGTTAGCCCAGGCTGCCTATTTTCAGTGAGCAGACAGTGCACCTACTGCCCAAAACACACGAACAAGCTCATTCCTAGTAACCTGCATTTCAGGGAGTCATTTTCTGCAGTAACTTCAGTTTTCCGTGGAGTCTTATTAATGCACATTTTGAAAATCTGCACAGATGCCTGAACAGGCATTAGGAAGCTCAGAAAACCCAACCTTTAATTTTGTATTTGGTGTGACTTGACTTTTTGCAGCATATGATAAGGTGGTGAGACTAATTACTGTCGGAGCTGAATTCGTCAGAGTTCTGCAAAACATACAGATTTGTGTGTAGCGTGGCAGTGGGAAATGTTATGCTCTGTGTGCAAGCGCTCGCGGATTCAAGTCTCATCCAATTCAGAATTGGTGGTCCTCTTGAACCTGTGAACTTTTCAGAGCTATTAATTTTTTTCTAATTTACATATCTATACATCAGGATCGTGGTCTGTAGCGCTTGCCTTTCTGCATCAGGGGTAGGTTTAAAAGGCCCTAAGTATACAAATGGCCCATAGGAGTTGAGCACCGAAATTACTTTCTTTGAAATCTCTGCCTTCCACCTTCTCTGGGTTTTTTTGTACATCTTGGTAAAAGAAAGAAGGTATAACAGTCCTTTTTGCTTCTGTCCTTTTTTTTTTTTTTTAAATCAACAGTTGAAAGTGATTTGCTCTGATTAGGCTCTCAAGAGTGCTTTATGTTACAAGATTGCTGGATTTAAAACAGCAGATGAATTTTCTGTGCCACTTAATCCCAGCCAAGTTCACATTTTGCTTTCTAATCCTGAAAGACCCATTCTCCCTCCCGAATCTCTGCTGTCGCTCCTGCTGCTGGGGTGGTGATCGAAGCCTTGGGTGGGAACTGCTGGGGCTTTGCAGGACCGCAGGCGGTATTTTCGGAAAGTTAGGTCAAGCCTTCATTCTTCTGAGGTGAATCCATGAAAATTCCCCATAATTAATGTCAAATGGGATTTTTATCTCTTATGTTAAAAGCCAGGAGGATGAGGAAGGGCTCTGGGTGCAGGACTGCCCATCAGGGGCGCGGTGCCTTTTCTGCAGGGCTGGCATGGAGCACGACAGGGGAGAAAACAGAAGTTGCCCAAGGAAACTGCCTGTGACAGCAAAAGGAAGTGTCCCTTGTGTTTGCAGATTCATGGTGGGGGTTGGTTTAGTCCCAGGACAGTCTCGAGGTACCCAGTAGGTTTGTATCCTGCCCTCCAGCCAGCTCAGATAAAGTCAGTGGGCCCTGTGCGGTCTTTAATTCAAAGGGAAAGCAGGACTGCAAACTTGCAGCCTGTAAAGTCATAGAATCATAGAATTGTCCGGGTTGGAAGGGCCCTTTCAGATCATCGAGTTCAACCATCAACCCAACTCTGCCAAAACCATCACTATCCCTTGTCCCTACGCACCACGTCTGCCCAGCTTTTAAATACCTCCAGGGATGGTGACTCAACCACTGCCCTGGGCAGCCTCTTCCAAGGCTTGACAACCCTTTTAGCGTAGAAATTTTTCCTAATATCCAATCTAAAAAGTCCTTCAAGATGTGAAAAGAGCCAGCGTGTGACTGCGTGCATTGGTGTCCCGGAGGCTGGCAGCGCTGTCCCTTGCACCCAGGCTGCTCCCGGGAGGGTTCGTGTCTTCTGACAAATGAAAGGCATTAAGAAATGTCTCCTGCCCTTTGAAGATAAAACCAAGAAATTTCACTGAGCTTCCGCACAGGATAATGGGGTTGTTATTCCCAGAGATTACCCTCAAAATATGCCTTTTTAATGGTTTGAAAGTGTACCGCAGAAAAGTCATCCAAATGGCTTGGTAATAAACAGACATTTCTCATCATATTCCAGAACGGGGAGGCTTAATTTCTCGGTGGTTAAATAGTAGCATTAGAGATGAGCTGCTCTGTGATTTTGTTTGCAGGGTGAATGAATTTCCAAATATATTTTTACTGAGGAAGAGCTATCTCACCATTACTGATAAATAAATGCAAATGTTAGAGTCATAATCTTCTTTAACCAAATAATGCACAATAATTAAGTTTTAAATTATTGATGTTATAAAAGGCAAAACAGCCGCTAGGCACAGGAGTTTCCATGACTTCAATACCAAATAATGAAAACTCTTTTTTTCCCATTTTTGTCAAGTGCATTATTAAAATGCAATTCTTCATTTTTTTTTGTCTTTTGAACTTTGAAGTCTATTTAAGCAAGGCCATTGGGGAAAAGTTAATTAAATTGGGGAAGTTAGCTGGCATATTTACCATTTCAGGGGACATACTGTATTTTTCAGCGAGAGGTGAATTGAGTTTGTGTTCAGAAGAGTAACCTATGCACAGTCAGCCCTGAACAGCAGCAAACCACAGAGGCAAAATCTGGTTATTGAAAAGTATATTCATGGCTAGAGAGGTTCATATTTTAATTTCATCTTTAAGTCTACTCACTCATTTTGTATGTTGATAACCAGCTAAGAGAAGCCCACTTGGGTTGTTTCTCTGGGGTAGCATTTCCTGCACAAGGAAAAAGAGACAGTTTGGGGCACAGTGGCTTTTTTGCTTAGCGTAGAAAAAAATGGAACAGGGCTCAAGAACTGGAAGCTGAAAGCACACAAATTCAAACCAAATTAGATGCTGTAATTATGCAACCGAGCACTGAAGAAAGGTCTGGACTCTCCATCTCAAGTGTCTCCATGTCTGTAATGCGGGAGTCCAGAGCAAGTGACCAAACGGCCCCCAGGGGCTGTGACCAGGACATGCATGGGGCATCCAGGGAGGAATAATATTTTAAGATTTATGGTGCAAAGTGTTTGTGGCCACTTGAGAAGGTGGATCTGGGACAAAGCGTGATGGGGCAGGGCTGCAGCAGGGTCTCACCGGCTGTTTTTTCATGGCAAATGAGCTGTTGCATGTCGAGAAGCAGGTCCCTGCCTTGGGCAGGATGAGGCCACTGGTACGAGCTGATGGCTTTCCGACGGCAAGAAGGCTCAGGGCCTGGGGCTAGCGGGCACAGCTATAAATCTCTTACAAGAAATAAGTAACATGGTGGGAATCTTTGACAAGTTTAATTTAGCAACTGTGCCACAACCTCGGTGGGGGGTTTGTTGGTTGGAGACTTGTTTATTTTTTCTTTATTTTTCTTCATAACTCTGCTAAATTATTTAGGGCCTGAATTTTAAAATTAGAAGATGCAGCACTAAAAAAGCGATGAATATTTTATGAAGGGTTCTGGGATTTTGTGCTATCAAAATACATGTTGTAGCCTTGGAGACTCCAGTAGGGAGCCACAGGAGCCCCTCACTGCCCCCGTCCGAGCCATGGTGCCCGTCACAGCCACAGTGGGGAGTAGAGAGGTCCCTTTGTCCCCCGGGGCAGGAAGGACCCTGGGGTGCCCAAGGATCCCAACTGCCAATCCACCTCCCATCAGGTTTCAGCACTTCTCCTTTTTGGTGGTAAATGGGAAAAGAGTATTTTGCATCAGTGGAGTTCCTACATATTTTGAGAGTGTTTTTTAGATGGCAAATGTGGGACTTGTTTTAAATACACCAGGGAAGAGGGGAGGGGAGTTGCAAAAGCCATTTGAGAGTGGTCCCAGCAGCACCCTGGAATCAGGTGGAGAGTCCAGGGGATGGTGAGGGAGCAGGAGCCTTTGCAGAAACGGGAAGCATGGGCCAGTGGGGACAGAGTTCTGGGACGTTTCTCTGCAGCGAGAGGAGCAGCAGGAATAAAAGACCTGAGCCTTTCTGGAGGACACCGGCAGTATCCTGGAGGGGCGTCTTTGAGCAGATCTGTCCGTACCTCGTTGGATCCCTCAGCGACCTTTCAAGTCAAACGAGATCTGCAGCGAGTGCTAATGGCTACAGTCAGGCTTTCTCCGGCGTAATTTACCCATGTCTAAATGTATGTAAAATAAGTCCTGATGACACTTTTTCTTATGAATTAGCAGGTCTTGCTGACACAAATCAGGAACTCAATACAATATTCAGCAAGCACATTGAATCTCCTTCTAACATGCAGCATGCTGAGACACTCTTCGTTATTACCGTAAAGTACCAGAAGCTGGAGGAATGCCAGCTTCCCCCCTCTGATGGCAACAACAATGACACAGGCAGAAATAATTAGCTCTCTGCTACACGACTGGCATGGATGATGCTGTTCTTCAAAGCACGTTTCTCTCCCTTTAGCTGCTATGCAGAAGTCCTTGATAATTAATGAGCTCTTGGTGACACTGCAACACTAATAAATCCTGAGGAGCTGCGTTTAAAGAGTTGTGCAGATACGCAGACCCCGGGATTGTCAAGACGGTTGTGCTGCCGATGGAGCCTGAGCCGGGGTAACAGCATGGGCCTGCTGAGGTCGAGGATGTCCACACTGAGGATCTGCTGGTGCGGGCAATGTCAAAGCAAGTCCTTGAACCTGAGAAAGCAACAGCCCTTTGGGCTTCCTACAGTCTTTGACTACAGTAGTTGAGAAGAAAATATTTTCTGGCCAAGAGAGCCTATTCTGATTCAGTGGATTTTTAAAGGAGCTAAATTATCACCCCAAAATACAAGCTGAAACTTTTTCTCTTGAAGTTTTTTCAGGAATGTGTCCTTCAGAAAATACTAATGAAAGTTCTGCTCTGAAGGTCCAATTCTGGAAAGAGAGAACAATTTCTTGCTGAGAGATGACTTCACGGAGTGTATGTCTTAGGACAGGTAAGGTTGGGGTGAGTGAGCACCTCAAGCTCACCCAAGGACGTCTGTAGATAGCTAAGGCTGTTCATGGGAATCCTTCATTACTTAACACCACAAATCAAAACACCATTTCACAGCACCACAAAACCACTCCCTTGACCATATCAGGAGTTAATTTTTTTCTCACCAAATACAGTGCAGTTATTATCTGTACCAGAGAATAATTCATTCCTCCATTGCAGTGCTGGAGATGCTTTCTCTCTTTTACAGCATCAATTTCTCCTGCTATTGGCAAATACTGTAACAAAGAGCAGGAAATGGTTTCAAATCTATCCATCCTACTGACACGGATTGTAATGAGAGTAGAAAGTGGGCCAACGTTAGCTCTCATGGTGTCAGTAGCAGAAGCCTAAGTGCCGAGCCATTTTAATTAATTATGTGCTAATAGTCTCTGGGCTGATGCAGCGCTCAGCATACTCTCTGTGTACAAGTTATACTCATCAGTTCTATTTTTCCTTTCTGAATAAAAATTAGTAGTAATCCTTCAATTCTGTGGAAGCCTTCTGTTGCAATCCAAAAAGTCAGTGCAGCATTCAGGTTTCGTACGTACTTTACTGTCCCTCGGCCGCTGTTTAGGTGATGTTTTTAGGAAAGTTAAACACCGTTAGTACCCTGTGTCCTGCTTTGGCACAGCAAAGTCACTCCAGAGCTGCTATGGGTAAGGTTTACAACTACTGTGGGGCTCCAGGCAGCCAAAACAGCAGAAGCACAATGGCAAATAGCATCCTAATAGCCAGAAATTCATAAGAAAGATATTTTGGCAGATACTTCTTCAGTTTGGGGTTTTTTTTAATGTAAACTCTTTCCCTATGGAATGGCTGTCTCAGTCTCTTGGCTATAGACTGATGGAACCTCCCTTGTCACAGTGAATGGAGGGATGTCCTCTGTGGACCTTTTTTCCTGTGAAACCAAATAATTTAGAAGTGCCTGGACTGATCTGGAGAACTCTTAGGATGATTAAAAATAGATTTGGAGGGAAAGCAAAACCTGCACATGGTGCTGTGGCAAAGTCCCCGGAATTGGTGGAGGTTTCTGTGGTAGAACACAGTCCTGGAAGAAGGCAGCTCACCATTCCAGGCTGATTTGGAAGGATTAGGGAATTTGCTGTCTGGCTCCTGTTGTAATTATTGTTTAGCTGTAAATACTCCCTCAACCTGGTGTGGATGGCAAATATCAAAATCAGAATAATTAAATGATTGCAAGTACTAATGAACTTCCTAAATAAGCAAAGACATTCAAATGCGATAGGCTTTAGAACCACGACAGGTCTTTATATCTATGAGACTGCAGCTTAAAAATGAGATATACTCTTCCGCAAAGCACAGCTATTTTTGGACTAAAATATCTCTTCTGTCAGACAGGAGAGCACTGTAATACTTGGGGTATTTAGTAATATAGTAAATGTACAATATTCATGGTTATTTTGACTATTCTCTCTCCCACTTAGTGTTTATTGCAGGTGCCATAAGGTAATGTGTGCTATAACCCGTTACTAGACCATATTCGTAGCTTTCTCATGCAAGATCATGTACGTACAACCTAAAATAAATTCAAGTGCTTTTCTTTTGTGGGCCTACTTTTGGCTGGGAAGAACGTAAAAAGGGCTCTGGTTAAAAATCTACCTTCCTGAGCCACATATTCATTCCATATAAAATAAAGTCTCTTTGATTTTAACTCACGCCCCTAGCTCAAAGACCGCGCTTTGTCCTCGGGGTACACAACCCCCTAGTACTTCAATTTTCCCGTGAGCACATGCACCTTTCCACAGAGGCAGCCACAGTATGTGCCAACGAGACCCTGAGAAAATCCCTGCCCCGCTCATTGCAGGAGAGCTGTAATTTCAGTGAAGGCTGCTCTCTTTGCTTCTTGAAATGAAGATGAGTGGAGCAGGAGGCTGACTTTGGAAGTTTCCAGTGGTAAATATCCGGAGACTACTATCCCTGTCAAAAGGGATGGATGTTTCAACGGCTAGTCAGCCAATTTCACGCTAAAATTAAAGTTGTCAGTCATCAGGTGGCCTGCTTGGTAGATAAGTGATATTACAGTTTCACATACCCAACCTTTTTCCATTGGTCAGAATTTGATGCAGAATCCTTGCTGCCATGCCATTGACACATAAAATGTAGCAATTATTGCTAGCATTTTTATTCTCAAGGTTTTTTGGCACATTGAGCTCAGATTCCCATTTGCTTGGTTTAATACATGTAAACAATCCAATTTTTCATCAGTTCTGCTCAAGAGCTCATCAGTGACTGCGTATGGGTGTAATCAAGTAAGCATCGTTTACTAAATTCAAAGCTTAGTTCTTTCGTTTCCATCAGTTACCACTTCTTTCTAAATTTCCTAGAACAGCTCCACACTTTTAAATAGCATTAGTCAGGATTCTTTTTTGTTTGTTTTACTCTTACCAATATAATTTCAGTTCTTTTTTAACTGCTTGAAATGTAATTCTGCTTTCCCCACATAATTTCTTTGGAAAGCCAGATGGACAGAAATGGGCCCGTGCCATGCTGAAATGCTCCTTCTTATAAATCTTGCTCCTAAACAATTCTGAAGAACGTGTTCATTATATAATATTTACTGAATTTGTCATTCAACTCCTTCTTATTCCATCTTCCATCATTCTGCTGTTCCTCTCTATGCACATGCACAGGAAAAGCGGAAAAAAAATAAAAGCGGTAGAGAAGATGCTGACAGGAATCTTGTGAGACAGATGAATTTGTCTACCACTGCTTTGCCCTCATGATGACAAACAGATTTTTTTTTTTCCTCATCCTTTTTTCCTCTTCTCCCTGAAGTATCCAGAGCTCCCTTGGGTTAAGCAGAAAAGCTGCGATGTGGCACTGCTGGGGAGCAGAGCACAGCTCTTCTGCTCAGTGTCAGGGCTCCCAGCTGACTTGCTGATTTTCTGTGCGCAGGATTTCATATGTCTAAGTACTCCTGATATGCACCTCTGGGAATCTATCCATGGAAAAAATACATTTATTTCATCAGGAGAGGACACTGGACTTTTGGGGAACATGGATGCGTAGCAAGTTATCTGTGGTACAAATCTGACATCTTCACTTAATTCAGGTACGGCTCTTCAAAGCAGCCTTTCAAAGGGCAGAAGTCCCCAGAGTGGTGCTCAAAGACTGAGGAGTCAAGGCAGAGGGAGCAAAAACCTCCCCGCTGCAGTGAGACGTCTCAGTGGACACCAGCATTTCTGCCTTCTTCTGCAGCGCCCGTTGCTGTGCTGTTGTGCTCCTCACACTCGTGGAGACGACTGTGCTTTTCATTTAGTACAACAGCAAAAAGCCATTAGCGCTAAGATGGTGGATGGTTTTTTGACCCCTTTGCCTCCGTTGTCTTTCAAAGCTTTTTAGCTCGGCCTTGTGTTCCCGTGCCATCACCAGTCTCGAAGACCCAAAGACCAGCACAGTCCTTCTGCCCACGCTTTCCTCCCAGCCCACCTCTCCAGGAGCGAGGTTGAACACCAGAGCCCATGCCCGGGCAGGAGGAGACCTGCTGGGGAATTTCCAAGAATTTAACTCTCTGCCACAGGTATTTCCATGCGTGCCTGGATCCGCACTGTCCTTAATCGAAATCATCCTGTCCTCGGTTTGCTAATCCCATCCTTCCTGGGAGTTCCTTCCCCTCCCTGTGCTTTCTGCGTGCATGTTTGCAGCTGAGAGTGGTCTTATGGGAACCAGCATGCTATTTTCCAGTTTTTTCTACCTCTTTGAACTGAAATATTAAACCTTTTTCCCCATAGGCCTTCCTATTTCTCCCATTTACTGCATAAATGCTGCATAAAATGCTGGGATCTCCTTCATCTGGACCCAAGTGCTTTGTGATGACTATCAAGAGATATCTTACAAATTACAAATTATTAGTTCTGTTGCAATGCTAAAGACTTCTGCAGTTTCACTTTTTTCCCTTGCCTGGGACAGCATCTCCCCATTTTTTTACTAATCTTCTTGACTTCAAGGTGCTTGACATTCTGCTTCCAACAGCACAAGTTAAATGCTGAGATAGAAAAAGAACGCTAGTTCCTTCTGTCCTGTAGGATCAGACTCTTCAGCTGACTTTGATCACTGTTTGTTTATTTTTTGCACCATAATTCCTCATTTGATCTTACTATTGGCGTGTTTTATTTGCCAGCTGTTGAGCAGGACTGCTGTTTCAAGGTTCGCTCACAGTAGCAGGCAGGAAATTGCATTCTCTCCACAACATTCAGAGTTTCCAGCTCCGAAAGGTCATCGGTAGGAAAAGTCAGTGTGAGGAAGTACAGTAAAGGTGTGGAAACCACCAGCTAAGTCAGTGCCTCTGGTTCGCAGCGGGCACACGAGAATAGCCATCCCTCCTGGTTTTGAGAGGGAGGAGGAGAGACACCCCGTAGCTCATGAGTTTCCGTATTAAGCAAGAACAGTGTTGTGTCAATTAGCAGAAGTACAAAATGAGCTTGTACTTTTCAAATTACTCATTTTCACCAGTCGGTCCTAAGGCCCTGATTCAGCAAAGCGATAAAGCTGCAATCGTTCTCTCCCAGCAAGCCCCAGCATCCCAGTTACAGCACAGCCATCTCAAGAGCACGGCTCCAGCACATGCCTTCATTTGCTGTCATGATTAAAGAAAATAACCTGATCCTTCGACTGCTTCTTAAAATAGCTTCAAAGGGCTTTTTAGACGGAGAATTTCTTGTGGGGGCACGCTGCAGCCAAACAGCAATGTGTTTTACCAGTCCCCATCTCAGAGGTGTGGCCGTGTTGCAGCGCTATCACCATGGCAGAGCCTTTACTGTAATGTTCCAGAGGTCAGGTTGAAAACCCTGGTTTTCTTCTTAAATCCTATGTTTATAACTTGATAACAAAGCATTTTTTGAGCAATTTTTCATTGCGGTGTTTTGTTACTTAAGTGATTGCACAGATAGTTAATTCAGCTTGAATGTTATACTAAGGAAAAATCACATAGTCTACAGAGCAATATGGTTGAAAATCCTTTTGCAGTAAGACGTGAACATAACCTTTATAATATTGGATGAGTTAGTCATGTAAAACTGGCAATGTTAACATCGAAAACTACCATTCTTTTATGGCATTTTCTTCCCAGTAAGTATTTATGCACCTGTTGTCTTAGGCTCCAGTTACTTGTTTAGTAACTGTATATATTAGTAAGTGTCGTAAAGGTACCTTTACTTTTACAGGTTGTTAGGCTTGGATCCAGAACAGAGAGAAAACAGAGCGTTATCGATTTGTACTATCTTATATCAATAGGCTAAGGCAGACTGGTTTTTTGTCGCACCTCATTGTTAGCTATGGAAAAACATTGATTAGTCAGAGGAGGTGGTGAACAGCACAGTGGAAAGTTCTTGCAAATAAACTCTGGAAAAAAATGTGACCTTAACAAAACAGAAGTTGGACGCATTAGGCCATTACCCTGTAAATAGTTTGCATTTACATCTGATAAAAGGATGGAAGAATAGATTGCAGTCCCTGAGCTAAAGCACTGCCGTGGCCCAGGTTGCCCAGGAACATAAGAAGCGAAAGACCTTCCCTTAAAGCCCCTGAGCAGGGTCCCAGGGGCCATAGGAACAGGCAGGAGAGTACTATGGTCACTTCCACCTGTGGCTACAAGTGTCTGTCAGCCACAAGCCCAGTGTGTGGCAGAACTGTGACAAGCAAAGGCTATTAAAGTGCTGGGGACCAGAAGATGTTCTTGCAGCACAGACAATGGTTAAACAACATTGAAGAGTGTTAACACATGAAAACAGTGTAGGTTGCTTCTTCGAGTTTCAAATGCGAGTGTAAGGTGCTATGGTAGACAACACCCGGCAGCAGTGGCTGAGGGCTCTGAAGGGACAGGTCAAAACCCAAGAGCCAAGCAGTCAGAACTGGGGCACTCCTGGTTTTATCGGGTGCCCATAAAGCCCCGAGCTCTTGCTGTGCAAAGGTTTGCATTGTTCCCAGCTAAGCGTGTGAGGAGAGAGGCTGTTTGTGAGAAGGAGAGAGGCTGTTTACTCAACAGAGTTCAAAACTATGATTGTTGTTACTGCTTTGTGTAACAAAAAGTACAGAGAATTGTTTCCTAAGACTGTGTTGGAGCTGTGGTTTGATCATGCTGATAGTTGGTGCTTTAGGAGCCATTGGTAACAGCAATTACTCCTAGTTGCTAGGACTTTTTGAAAAACTTTTCTTGCCTCACACAATTCCTTGAGAAAGAAGGCTGTTCTCTGCTGGGTCTCTCGATGTGAAAGGCTCTGCTCTCTTTTGAAGTTTTCTAAGCAACGTATCAGAGGCACAGGAAAACAATAAGCAAAAACGGGTAGTGATTTGTTTGTTTTCTTAAAAAGTTTAAATTCAGGTTAAGCATCTTTTTATGTACAAAATGAAACTTCCTGATAGATATAGAAGTTGGTTTTTTGTTGTTTTTTATTTTTTTTTCAGATTTTTTTCTTATTTGCCAAAGTGAGTTGACATTATCAAATTGTATCTTGACTTTGACAGAAAAACTGTCTCCTGCCCAAACCTGGCTATTATCTCAGTATGATGATAAGGTTTTCATGTCATTCCGTTCTTTGGGAAACAAGTGTCAGCTCACTGTGACTTACCACCCAGTCAAAATACCACTTCACTTCAAAAGAAATCCACCCAGAGCCACAGACAGGGACACTGTGAGTTGAGCCCAGACAGGGACCCCTGTG